>NC_140592.1:52971023-53667898 GCF_964204655.1 Triturus cristatus
TTACCTCAGGAAGGTGCTGATAGTGCCTGGGGACACAATTACTATTCTAACTCAGCCAAGTACTTACCTCAGGGAAGGTGCTGGACAGTGACTGAGGGGCAAAATGACTATTCTGCCTCAGCTGGGTACTTACCTCAGGGAAAGTGCTGGAATGTGCCTGTGGGCAAAATTACTAATCTAACTCTGCTATGTACTGACCTCAGGGGAGGTGATGGACAGTGACTGGGGGGCAACATTTCTATTCAAATTCTGCTGGGTACTTACCTCAGGGAAGGTGCTGGACATAGTGACTGGGGCAAAAATGCTGTTCTAACTCAGTTGGGTATTTACCACATGAAAGGAGTTGGAATGTGAGTGGTGGCAAAATTACTATTCTAACTTCTGTCAGGTACTTACCTCATGGAAAGTGCTGGACAGTGAAAGGGGGCAAAATAACTAATCTAACTGTGCTGGGTACTTACCTCAGGGAAGGTGCTGGACAGTGGCTGAGGGGAAAAATTACTATTCTAACTCCGCTGGGTACTGAACTCAGGGAATGTGCTAGACAGAAATTGGGGGCAACATTCTCATTCTACCTCCGCCGGATACTTACCACAGGGAAGATGCTGTGATTTGACTGGGGAGGCAAAATTACTATTCTAACTCTGCTGGGTACTTACCTCATGGAAGGTGCTGAACTGTGCCTGGGGGCCAAATTACTTTTCAAACTCTGCTGGGTACTTACCTCAGGGAAGGTGCTGTACAGTGACTGGGGGCACAATTACTATTCTAACTATGTTCAATCACGGCGAGGAAAAAGGCTGTGGGACTATGGTGGCTATATTTATTGTAAGGAGAGATTAACTGAGCCCAGGAGTCACTGGAGGTGTATGCAGTATTTTTCATCCCATTGCAAAGGCAGAGCGATTACTCGGGCTGACAAAGAACATAACCACTCTGCCTCTGCAATAGAGATCGAAGTGAGGGAGAGCATCCAACAATTAAAAACTCTAGCATTCACCTCCAATGAACCCTGCGGCTCAGGTTTGAGGGAGGTCGCCCAAAACATCCCCTTGAAAGCTGCTAGTAGAATGCCCATTATACTCAATTTAAGGAGAATGATTCAGAGGCAAACACAGGTGAGTGAAGCCCAAAGAGTAACACCACAACCCTACTCTGACATTAACATCCCCCCTGAACGTACAATTTCATATGCTAATGAACCCTTCCTACCATATGACAACGAAAACCCTCTCAAACGAATACTAATCTTTAGCACAACCCATACCTTAGTGACCCTTGAGAATAATGAAATTTGGATAATGGGTGAAACTTTTAAGTCAACACCCCATCCAGTCACACAGATGTACACTATTCATGCAAACAGAAACAGCACAACTGAAACATTGGCATATAGCTTACTCCCTGACAAGCAATCCTCAACATACACTGAATTTGTATCAGTAATAAAAACTAAAACTGTGAATAAAAGTCCTAGGAAAATTATAATTGATTTTCAATAACAGATGATTAATACTATTACTAAAATGTACACTGAAACCCAAATTCAAGGATGTGTTTTCCACTTTTCCCAGGCATATTGGCGAAAATTTACAATATGATGATTACATTTCAAGCAGTAAACTACAGTATGAGTTGAAAAGGCTAACAGGTTTGTGTTTTGTACCTTCTGAGTGTGTCGATTAGTTCTACAAATCAATTAAAGAATCAGAATACTTTTTACAAAATGAGGAAAAATTGGCTCCACTACTCAATTACTTTGAGGACACTTGGATTGTCCATCTAAGTGGGTCGGGTCACAGAACTTCCAGGATATGAGAATGGCGCAATCATTGTCAGGTAGTCTGAACTCTCGTGTATCCAAAAAAAGCAAAGAAATGTCCGAGAGGCTATTGGAAAAAAATCATCAATTTCCATTGACAATATTGCATACATCCTACACTTCTAACATATACTAACAACCTGTAAAATTACTCACCTGTTTTTTCAACATTTACAAAGTCAAGTGCCATTTTTGAATTTTTTTTAATAAAAAAAAGCAACATCTTTGTGTTCCTACCTGTAGTTGTCTTCTTTCTTCGACTCTTAGTGATATTTCATAACACCAGTCACCAAGAGTCTTGAGTAATCCAATAACCAGAGTGAAACCATAATCCAGGGAAAAGGCCAACACTCCCATTAAAAAAATATAAAAAATACATCTTTTACGTTCTATTAATTGGCAATCCACAAAATTACAAAAAAAAAGAAATTCCAATAAGAAATTCCTGAATAAAAGCCAGTTATTAAGAAACCCACAATAACAACCAATGTCCAAAATGAAATTCTCCAAAAATGTCCAGCACTAACCGATCTTTGTCTTCAAAAGTCACTAAACAGTGAAAAAATATGAAGCAAAATAATTTAAATGTTCCTTTTATTTCAAATAAGTTTCAAAATATTGGGGGGCGTGGTCTCGCCGGCGGCAAGATGGCTGCACACTAAGTGAGCTCTGTCATCCGAGCGATGAATTCCGCCAAAGCCCTGCAGCATCGAGTATGCCCTGAAGCACAGAGAGCAGGCCTGTGTTGCTGACTCATCTGGTGGCCGGACTCCCGTTTTGCCAAGCCTGGGGTGCCCGGGGCGGCGAAGACACCAGAGTTTGACTTCCAGGCAGTGGCGCCATTGAGGCCGCGTGCAGGGTTGCAGCCTGCGGGAGGTCTGTCACACCGGACGGCCTCAGCCGGGATCTGGCTGAGACGGAGGCAGTGATATCGCTGCCCTGTGCTGCACTGGCACCCCTATCCGAATTCCCGGCATCGCCATATTTGTGGCTGGGCGGAGGCTGCAAAGAAGATGCGTGGGAACTGTGGCCTAGAGGAGACGCAGCGCAACTGATCACCTATGGCCATGCCACACCTGGGGTATCGATGCTGCTGCTGCTGCCTTGCAGAGGCCTGACGCGGCTGTGCTGACTCCCAACCCTTGCGGAACTGACACGTCCTGGATGTGAGGGTGTCTGGCGCAGAGGCAGCGACCAACCCTTGCTTGAGACACGTTGTGGCTCTGGTGGACGGCGCCTATAGGCCTGGAGGGCCCCACCACACATGCTGGGACCCGCTGTTGAGACCTGCACATCGGATTGCAAGTAAGGCGCTGAGGTGGGGGGACAGAGGACTGTGGCAGGGTGACGGCCCTCCGGTGGAGCCCCTTGCCTGGAACGCGTTGTGGCTCTGTGGACAGCGGCTATAGGCCGGGAGGGCCCAACCACACTATCGTGCAATCACCACTGAGAGTCTGCTTCGGGGTGATCCCAAAGATTGGGACAGTGTCCTTGCTGCCATTTACGCCACACAGTGCAATATAACTAACCTGACCACCCCCTCGTGCCTGCCTGGCTGGCTCGCTTTTGAGACAACCTGCCCCTCAGCCTGCCAGCATGGCCAGAGTTGCCTTGCCCTGAGATAAGTGCGTGCCTGGCGCGTTGGTGGGCAGTGACCTCGCTGGGATCCTTGGCCTGGCCGTGCTGCCGCTTGACACCGGGGGTGCCCTGCAACAGCCCCTGACACTGCAACTCCTGCTTACTCCAGCGGTGCCCTGCCTATTAGGAGAAATAAAGGTGGGGCCGGCGGTGCTCATCCCCAACATTGGAGGCTTCAGCCTACATGGGGGGCACAACAAAATCATCTGGAGGAAGCCCTGAGCACGCTCTACACCCCACTACCTCCATTGTCCAGACCCATGGCGCAGGCCCTGGCTAGCGAGAACTTTGGAAGTGGTCATGGGGCCCAAGCCCCCTGCGCGCAGTCAGGGTGTACGTAACCCAACGGACGGGGCTTAACCAACTAACCATATTGCGGCGCACTGTGTGGATATTGCACATTACTCTCTTTGGCCCTGGCGTTCCAACTACAGCCATAATGGGGAAAACTGACCCCAACCAGCCTAAGTTAAGCTTTGAGGGCCGCAGGACTGGAAGGTGAGGAGACCTACCCCATGAGGCCGGCAAGCAAGCCACGCAGACCGATGCACTGGAAGTACAAGACTAGGACATACGTTCCCTGCTTCTGGAGGTTAAATCCAGTCTAAAAACTATTGATTCTAAAATCGACCACTTAGCGTCTCGCCTTGACCAAGTAAAACAACAGCTAGACGTGCATGACAATCGTATTAGGCAGTTGGAGGCCAGGGTGTCAGATGCGGATGACGCCAATGCGGAGAAACGGCAGCTCTTGCTAAAGATGGACAAGGTTCTAGAGCTCATCCATGCCAAGAATGCAGATCTCGAATCCCGCTCTCGCAGGAACAACATCCGCATTACAGGCATCCCTGAATCCACAGCAATTCTCAAAATGGAAGACTACCTGGAGTCACTACTGCGCGTAAACTTTGGCGCTGCCCTGTCCGGTCTCTTCATTGTCGACCGGGCGCACCCGTCCCTTGGCCCGCAGCCTCACCCGGGAGCTCCCTCGTGACCCATAATAGCACGCATTTTAAACTATCGAGACCGCAACCCCATCCTGCGAAAAGCCAGAGAAATGGGCAAGGTCAGACACCAAGGTAATATTCTTTCATTCTACCCTGATTATACCATAGCTGTACAAGCTGCAAGACAAGACTTTTTACCTGCCAAACGCTTGCCACAGCAGCTACGCATCACATATGCTCCCACGTACCCAGCGAAGCTGCGGATAGACTCCGGAGACAAGCCTGGCTACTTCACAGACCCGAAAGCAAGCGGCTATGTCATTTGCTAAACAACTGCAAAAGTGCCACTCCCGGGGCCCACCCGCCTCATCTGATGATGGCCGCACCAGTGACAATGACTAATTATAATGGCAGGGAAATAACACACATGCTGCATGACCCCTCCTAAACCAGGTTTCCTAACTGGACCGTGTCAGTGCCGCCACTGCACACCATTGCCTACACCTGTCTGCCTGTAGCTAACCAGGACCTTGCACATCGCCCCTTAACTGCGAAAAATTTCACTCAGCCACCCTCCCTCATGGCAAGGGGGAAGACTGGCTGAGCCCACGCACCCCACAGGGATAATTCCCATGTTCCTTTGGCATCTTCCAAGTTGGGGCTCCTTGGGAGGGGGGAGGAATGAGTCTCAACCTCATTGGGGGGTTGGAGTGGGAGGGGGGAAGGGATGGGAAGTTTGCAGAGGATATGTGGTACTAGATCCATATCCTTAGGGTATGCTAAGTTTTTGCACCTGTTTGACCTTAAACATGCTATGCATTACATTCAATGGCAGCTACATAGCGCACAATGGCACAACATCCCCCTGTTCCAAAACCAACAACGGAACGCATACTAGCACACTCCCCTCGGCCTTCGTACATGGCTGAAGTGACGTTTTTAACCTGGAACATCAGAGGCATGAACGACCATCGCAAAGCACAACTCATACACACCTACCTAGCTAGACACAAGATCTACGTCTGTTTCCTGCAAGAGACACACCTCACAGCCACTAACACGGCCAGGCTGCGCGCCCGCTGCTGGGGCGATTCTTATTCCTTGGTTTACTCTGCTACGCAAAAGGCGTCACCATAGTGCTTAAAAAAAGGCCTCCCTTGGCGCACCTCGCACACTTATCTAGACACAGAGGGCAGATACGTGGTACTGACGGGGACATTATATGTGCAGCCTTAACTATGGCAGCTGTATATGGTCCAAACATGGATGATTCGGCCTTTTACCCCCTTATGTGGAAATTGATTTCCTCACTTGCCCTTGCCCAGTGGTATGGGGCGGCGATTTTAACATTGCACTCAAAAAACAAATATTAGACCGCACAGGGGCGCGATTACAGCACCTGCAGGCCACTGCCTCGCTACTCTCACTTATGCGAGACAACACCTTAGTAGATGCCTGGCCCACCATGATAGACGCGAGGCTACCTGCATTTCCAATACGCACAGCTCTTTGTCCCACATTGATTTGTGGCTGGTCACCCGCGATGTCGCCTGCTGGACCTCCTCCGTTGCGAATATGGCGCGCACCCTATCCAATCACTCTCCTGTGCGCCTGACCTTGTGGATCCCGCAAACTTCGAAGCGAATGCTTGCGTGGCATTTTCTTCCCTTTGCACTACGAGATGCCGCATTTAAAGAAGAACTGTGCAGTACTATAATTGACTTTTTCGAGCTGAACACTGGCTCAGGGGAGTCGCCCTCAGTCCTCTGGGAAACCTTTAAGGTGGTGATCCGGGGGGGGGGGGCATCACCAAGCAGCCGGTAGTGCTTCGATCCATCCGAGGTACCCTGGAGCGGTTAGAGGCGGAAATCAAAACACTTGACCAAGGGTACTGTGCCCATCCTACCCCTGCTGTGCTGGCAGACATCAGGACAAAGCTGTCGGAATATCATACTCAAGCAGAGCGTGAAATTAACTATCTAGGTCGAGAGGCGCAGGCCCGCGGGTATGGAGAGGTAGATCGCCCTGGCAAAACGCTGGCACACTTGCTGAGTTAACAGAACTTCTGGACGACACTGCGGGCAGGATCACTTCCCCCAGTGAAATAATAACAACAATCATGTCATTCTACTTTCAATTATATATAGGGCTCCCGGTTTTATGGTATTTATTTTTGTAACCTTTCCGTCTGTGTTTATCCATATTTATTTTTGGGATATTTTATCTGCATTTATAAATGTTTATTTTGTGTTTTGTGTATAAATGAAGTTGTAAAATTGTACATTTCCATATTTAATTAACTAATAGACACACACTCATACTTTGATGTCTTTCATGATTTAGTTATTTAAGCTGCCAAATATTACGTAACGATACATCCACTAAATATTAGCATTATACCACAAATATATATTGACATATGCCATTTTTTGCAGAAATTTCATCCTGTTTTTTAATTTCCCATGCTGTACATCTGCTCAGCTATTGGGCTACAATGCATGAAAGACAGTACGGAGAGTCAATAAAAAGAAGCACAATTTTCTGTATTTATTCACTTTTAGAAAAATAAATGCAGAAAGAAAACACATTGTTTTCTGACTGTATTTATCTGTAAAAATCGGTAAAAACGGAAAACAGGGAGCCTTAATTATATACAGCCAGGGCAGAACCCCCCCCCCTGAAATCATACAGCAATACTTTGACTCAATTGAACTGCTGTGGCTCGACCCTGGGTACCGCGACTACCTAGACGCCCCATTCACTGCGGAGGAGATTGCACAGGTGATCGTCAGCCTCCGGGCGACAAAGCACCGAGTTTAGATGGGCTTATCCCCGCATTCTATAAAGAATATGCTTCTATCCTGATCCCCCATCTCGCTGACATGTCCAGTGAATCTGTCACTATAGGTCGTCTACCACCTTCTCTCCGAGAGGCGCTCATTACACTTATTCTAAAACCCCTTATCATTAATCAACACTGTTAATAAGATATTTGCGAAATTATTAGCAATCTGACTCCTTCTACTCATGCCCATGATATGAGTAGGAAGCCCCATAATCAATCAGGCTTTATACTGGGGCGAGCCACGTCGCACAATCTACGTACAATCTTTTCTGTAATGCACCAAATTAACCCCCTCCCTGCCTGCGGTGGCGGTCTTACTGGACTCCACCAAGGCATTTGATGAACTAGAATGGCCGTTCCTCTTCTCGCTGCTCGGTCGTCTGGGCTTCAGCTCCACCTTCATCCACAAAATCAAGCTGCTATATACTGTGCCCTCAGCACGTATCAAAATTAGTGGGCAAATTACCAATCCCATAGCAATCACCAGGGGCACACGTCAGGGCAGCCCGCTCTCGCCAATGTTATTTGCCATCGCGATGCAGCCGCTCGCAGCCTGACTGTGCCAACACCACACACAGAGAGGTATTGGCTTCTCAGCCCGCAGCTTAGTGACCTCTATTTATGCGGACGATGTTGTGTTATATATTCGTGAGCCGCAAACAAATTTAGCGCCAATGACAAGAGAGGTAATACGATTTGGAGGCTATTGCGGTGTACAAATCAACTGGAGCAAGTCCATCCTATTCCCTCTCACCGATGCGACACTGGTTTTCCTTAAGGAATTCCCGATAAACTGAGCGACAGAGCCGACCGGATACCTAGGCATATGGGTGAGCAGGGACCCGGTGGAGCTCTGGAAAGCAAATTTTGGCAGGACAATGGAATGGCTGGAAACGAAAATCCTTGTTTGGAACCAACTTCCACTTTCCGGGCTGTATTGCGAGATTCCAAAATGGTGATTTTGCCGAAACTATTATACTTGTTTCTGAACATTCCTCTCCCCCTTACCACACAATTCTTCAAGAGACTACGTTCCAATATAATCACTCTACTATGGCCTGGTCGGTAACCATGCATTGCTTATGAAATCCTGACCCTACCCTTCTCGCGTGGTGAGATGGGGGCTCGAACTTTAAACTGTATGCATATTGCGCCAAAGCCAGCTTCCTCCATTTCTGGCTACACCCAACGCCCTTCCAGCCGCATGTGGCGGTTGAGGCGGTCCTGGCATCTCTCTGGCCACAGCAGACGGCATTGTTTCTGCCAAACAGGGCTCCCAGGCACGGAATTAACACTTTCGAATGCATGCGCTGGGTGTGGGAAGGCATCCGCAAACACTCTGGTGCTGACACCCTATACGTGCCAACAATGCAACTGGCTGAGAACCCTTCAGTTCCTCCACTACACAACAGAGGAATGGCACGTCGGGCTAAGTTCCTGGGCATACGCACCAATGCAGACCTTTATCCTAATGGGCAGTTCCTAACTCTCACTCCACGCGCCGACACTGAGTCACTCACCCCGCTTGACAACCTGCTGTATTACTAAATTAGAGCGACCTGCGGGAACATTAACAGTTCATTCCCGAATTCTCCACAGCCTAATGCAGCACTCGAATATTTTCATACTACTGCGTCACCTCGCAAACTTGTCACCAGGCTATATGCACGTACCCTTGCGGCTTCCCCGGCGGACACTGAGCGCGTGCGCTGCGCTTGGATGGCAGATCTAGATATGGGGCCATCACCAGACCAGTGGCAATACTGCTGCAACCAGACTGAAAGACTCTCCCCTAATTATCGGCTACGACTGATACACTTCAAATTTTTACATAGACTATATCGTACCCCAATGGCCCGCCACAAAATGGGCCTAATCGCAGAGACAAAATATGCGGGCTGCTCGGCGCCTGACGCCACATTCATGCACCTGCCCTGGACATGCCAGAGGATAGCCAATTACTGGCAGGCAGTGTGCAAAACTATTAGTGCCTTCACCTCAGACCACATTACACCAGACCCGCTTGCGTGTCTACTGGGCTATGTCAAAGAGATCCCGGATGCAAGCTACAGATTAGTGGCAATGCTATTGGTGCTGGCCAGGCGCAGAGTGGCAATCCATTGGAGCCGCAAACCAGCACCGATGACCAGAAATTGGCTTGCGGACGCTGTGCACTGTCAGACGCACCTGACTGAATATTAGAAGTTGATGCCGCTTGCGAGCTAACCACATGACATCTGGGCCCCCCTGGTGGCATACCTCTGTCAAATAGATGACACTGACGGTCACCCTGCTCCCCTGGGCACAGACCTCCAGCTCCCGCCACCCTACGCTGTAGCATAGATCACTATAAACTCACATTTACAACCACTGCTACTGCGAAGTTCTACACCACGAGTTCATGACCGCCTTATAGACACATGTACAATTCGCTGAATGATATATCAATGCATACCCTTTTGTGCCGTTGTTATGTATGTATACCGCTAAACCATCAATGCCTGAATGTACTAATTGAATGCTTATATTGTAACATGCTTTATTTTAAATAAAGTTTCTAAAACAAAAATAAGTTTCAAAATATCACAATCATTTTTTCCAACTTTTTTAAAACCGAAAATTAAAAAACAAAATGCGATGTGCGCATATGAACACAACCTGCAGGGGGATGTAAAAGTGATTAAAACAGTAATAACCTACAATTATTTCTATACACTATCTTTCTACCTCCCCCCTCTCTCATTCCTATAAATTTAGCCACCAATATGTTTCAAACAGTAAAGTAAACTGTTCTTACTTAACTGCAGCTCTTATTTGCATCCGATCTTGACCACGACACTCCACCAACTGTAGAAAGACGCAAAACTGCGGATGCCAAGCCTGAAAGTAAAAATTAAAAAAAGAACAATTTTCCCCATTAAAGTCAATTGGAAAACATGGGAAAAAAGATAAAAAGATATGTCATGCTGTATTTCAAAAAGATGTTATATTTTTGTAAAATAAGTTATGTCTTTTGCTATTTATTAAAATGTTTCCAGATTTTTTTTAACTACTTTAATTATAATTTTAATTAAAAAACTTCCGACAGCAATCTTGGCAGTCGGGGAAAGGCTGTCGGAGTCGGCAGTCTTTCAGCCGTTAGTCAGAGTAAAGAATGCATGCATCGTAATCTGGTGGTCGGACCGATCACTTCCAACGAGAAAATGGCGGTCCGACTGCCTCCAACAGAACCACGTAAGCCGGTCCGACCGGCATCGTAATCAATCCTTAAGTGTATATTAAATGATTTAATGTTTTTATTTTATAGGCGCTGCACTACCAACATTTTGCTCTCCAAACCACCAAAGCAGCTGCAGTGTCACCATTAAATGAAGGCCTAACAATGCCTGAACCTCTCAGTCTGAAAGCAATGCATCACCGCAGAAAAACCCTCCTACGCATGTCCCTCCCTCTTCTAGAAGATTATGTTGTATCCATATATATAGTTTGGTCGTATGACACCTGATGGAAATCTGTCAGTGGAGAGACTGCTGCTCTGTGTCTGCAAGGCAGAGGTGCTGTTGTTGTCAGTGTTGTTGCATTATATTCCTCCATATCTGAAGTAGTATCTTGAGTTGCCTCATGTTATCAATCATCACCTCTTGTGGATGGGACATCTGTGATATATAGTTTTAAGCGTGCTGGAACTAAAAGCTATTTTTCTTTTTTAATAGATTCATTTGTTTCATAAAAATGTGTTTAGAACTTTTTTAACGTTCAGAAATGCCATATATATTTTTAAAGAATTATATATTTAATTTAAGAACAAGTAAAAAATCTAGGGACCACATCTCCCATAATGTATAAGATAGTGTATAATATGTATTGAAAAGGGTTTCTTTTGCAATGCTACTAACTAAGGAAATATGTAATAATTTCCCACTCACCTTTGGATGTAGTGGGTGGGACAGAGGTATCCATTTCCGAAAGCCCAGCTATATTTTGTGGCTCATTGGTGCTTTCAATCGGGTCTTCCAGAGGTGTTGGAGGTACCAGTGTTGAGAGGACCCCCACCTGTTCTACGGGACTCAGCAAGTCTATTTGCCACCTTTTTGTGTGTAAACGCAGATTGTACCTGCTTTCTTATCACCTCGATGGTACGCTGCATGACTTCCCTAGCATACATTTTGGCTTGGATGGCTTTACCAAATGTCTTTCTTCTGGCTATCTGGAATCTGAAATTACTTTTTCCCCAAAAACTCATTATGATGAAGGAACACATCCTTCAGTGACCACCTCCAGCTCTTTCTCACTCAATTCAGCTTCATTTTGCAATCACCAGCATCCTTTTTGCCCTTCTTTCGGGAAATGGTGGTTAACACTTTCTCCAAAAGGCAACAAACTCTAACCAGAACACTGAGCTCACTCAGTCTGCCTTCCTCTCTCCTTTAGAGTACTCAAGAGAGCATGTGTGAAAGCACTTCCTCATTATGTCATCCAGTTGCTCCCAATTGCGACTTTCGTACATTGCGATTCCTAAATACCAATTTGCTATTTACCGATTCGGTATTAGAAAATTGCTAATTTGCAAATGCGAACCATACCGATTCGCAAATTTAGGAAGGATCACTATTATACATTAAAAAAAGTCATTTCCAAATTGCCATTTTGTAAAATTTGTCATTGGGAAATCGCTACTCTAAAACATCTGGCCCCAATTTCGGATTCTTTAAACCCTAACCTAGAGAAAGACCCCGGGTCGTTCCAAATATCTTCTACTTTTATAACTCACCTTTTCGTGTAACATAATAAACTTGCATGCACGCCTCAAAAATGGCATACTTCAGTTTAGGAAGTGTTAACCTTTTCCTGTAAACCACAATATTCCAACTCAAGTCTTCTTGATTCTTCCAATGCTGCAGAACATACATCCTGCACCCCACCCATCTAATCATAGCAGAATCTCCCACCAGACAATTTTACAGCTTGGCTAACTCCCAGTGAGCCCCACCAGGCCTATGACTACCTTCTGGATGAAATCCAGTGCCATGTTTTGTACGAAATCCACTTTCTCCCAAGTTAATTATTAAACTATGTGGCACGAGCTTCTGTTCGCTGATGCTACAATGGAGTGGGATAAGCTGGCTCCTTCAGCATGTGCTACATTTGGTACAACCCTACGCTGTTTGACCTACAGTGCCTAGGTGCCCATAACATGTATAATGGAGCACTTGCAATGCCGTTCTCCTCTACCCTTGATACCAACACCGGGCTGCATCTGGGATAAGAAGACAAATCCGGTTCTTCAAATTTTCGAATTTCCTCCCATATTTGTATAGCTGTTTGACCTCACCTCCCTGCAGATGGTCTAAGGCGGCAACCCCAACACAAGAGAATGATGTCCAAACAGGCCTTTTGGGATTTGTAGCCCATCCAGCCCTGGCTACGCCCTCCAACTCATCTCTTTAAAGCAGCTCATCTAGTCAGTGTAGTCGTTTTCTAGCAAAACACGTGTATCCCTTCGAAGCAGGGTGCATGTAGCTTTATGGCTCTACTTTGGGCAACATAAAAGATTTGCAAATGCATCCCAGACTCTATAAATTCTTAGTTCCTTCTACTAAGGCCGCTAAAGTCTCCTTGGGCGACGAAGACACTGACTTTCAAATCCACTGGCAGCCAAACAGATGACAGACCAGTAAAAGGCAAGCCGGGTGAGGGTGACAGAGTTTTCCCGTGCACCTTTCCTTTTAAATGGCCAATCGGAAAGGACATCTTTCAAAGTCTACAATGCTATGTAGAAGAATAGTAGTTGTAAGCAGCTCAGTTTGTATCTCGTAAGTACATTACTTACCTCAACCAAGAACTGTGTTGCTGAACTAATGGCTAACAGATCAACAGGAATATTGCCCAGGAGGGTCCAAGGAGACAAGAACAGATTTCTACTGGCCACAAAACCTCAGTCCACATCCTGCTAACACCTGGAATTGGATAAAACCCAAACCAGTAGGACCAGGAAGCTGCCTCAGAGTTGTTGGACCTTGTCAAGGACTTTGACTCTGTTCAAATGCGTTGAACTGTGCCCAATAAGCACGGCCTCCACGCGCTCTCGACAAGCATCTATACGCCCTGAAGGACCCAGGTAGGAGTATTTTAAGGCATGGTCTGTAATTACAGCACCTTCAAAGGGCTTGTAGAATCACAGCACACGTTGCACAAGCCCCACAGCTGATCTTCCTAGTACCTGCAGGGTCATGTTGCGACCGGTAGAGCGACACGTGTGTTCCAATTATATAAGGAATGTCATCACATGACATGTTATGCTGGCATCAGATATATCACAGTGCATTGCACATTTTGAATTTAGGGTTTACTGTTACAATTGCTTCGAAATTAGAATGAAGATTTCAAAATCGCTGAGCAGCAGTGTTGGCTAAAATATACAGTAATGACAAATGCACAAGTGTACAAGACTAATACACAGCTAACACAACTCATGGTAATTTAATTTAATAATTAATGATTTGGTGAGTGTAATCTCCAGTGTGACCTAGAATCCTAAAGCGGGTGACACAGAGTTCAACCCTATTTTTTTCTCCATAAAGTCACTTTCGTGAGGTCAACACAATGTAACTAAGAGTCAGTAAACTCATTTGTAAAACCACATAAGGCAGACACATAACTTGCATTCCGCTCAGGTACCTCAATGTACAGGAAAGCTGAGCTCATTCTGTAGCCGATGCAAGATTAAGTGCCCTGGCCTCTATGCAAGAACACACAGATAGCATCACGCCGACTTAAACAAGCCAGAACCAGGGTGCGAAAAGCAAGAATGGGGAAAGTCTGGGAACCTTATCGCTTCTGCCCACAAACGCCATCCATCATTGGTTACCATTATTCCGCTTCTGGAATCGGAGCACGCAGACAGGCAACATAAGGAAACTCCCCATTGCCCACGCTGATTCATAACTGTAGATTCTGATATCTAAACACTACATTATTTGAAGAATAACCGAGGCAATTTATATGCTAAGTTGTTTGGAAGTCTAGCAAAATACTCATGGCCAAGGACGAGTGTGTTTTTTAATGTTATGTAGTTGGGATGGACTAGCCACCCCCAGAATGAGCACATACATTTCTTCCGTGTTTAAACTTTGCAAAGGTTCACTTGTCTGTGAATAATGTCAGTAAAAGGAACACTTGGGAACAAGTACACGTTAGGCCAAGAAGTGAATTTTCAGAATTTACTCACATGAAATAAATGCACGTGATAAACCTCTGACAAACCCTTACCTTGGTGCAAGACACCATTTACGTGAAACACATGCATATTCAGCTGACTAACAGAAGTTTCACGGAGATGCCGATGTGGTTGAACTATAAACAAGAAACAGCGCTTCGGCTTTTTTAATGTAAGGCCAATTTTCAATGAACTAGAGTACTTGCTTAATACTAATTGAATATTACTAGTCGCGCAGAAGGTTGTCCACGAACACCAAAGGGCCGAAACATTGTCACCAACTCTAAATTTCTTCTGTGTAAGCACAGAATAATGGAATCCTACAACAAAAAGTTTGATTAGCCAAACATGGATGATTTATACTTCTCACATGAACATTCTATTAGCCACAGATCTTTCTGTAGATTTAGTATGCGCATCAATTACACCGTTCATTCTTGACCTGCCCTATATTGTTCAATGGGACTCGGAGATATGTCTGTCTTCCTTTGCTGTTTCCGTCATCTGATGCCTCTATTGATGGTGTTTTGTTTGTTTCTTGTATCCTTTCAAAATATTCCGTTTGCCTTCGAGTGCATACTCCCAGTGTCCAATGAGAGTGTTTTGAAGGGGAGAAGATGCCATAATCCCTGGACAAATATAGTACCTCTTGGTAGTGGTTCACCACTGGTTTGGGCTGTTGTAGAGCAGGGAATGGAGGAGGCAGGAGGCAGCACTGATTGTACTGTGCTGGCTGGCGAGTGAGTTCCTTTTGCAGGGAGGGATACGGAGTAAGCCGTTAATGTGTGCACGAATGTATGCTAATAGGAGCCTGTGTGTTTGTGCATACTCATGTCAGTCTGCCTACATGTGCAGGTGTGTGTCTGCTGGCCATGCCATGGCATATGAAAGACAAACATCCTCTTGCATCGAGAGGCAAACACTTGGGATCTGGTGGCCCTTGCACTCTGTTATCTGGTTGCCTCTACCTGTGTCAAATGGTAGCCACCCCAATATCAGTAGTAGACACTTCCTGGCATCTGGTGGTAGCTTAGCAGCTGGCATGGCTCGCGGTGGAGGGGGCAGGCACGGAGCTACCCGGGGAGGGGGGGTCACGTGGGGAGAGGGGGTCAATAATAATAAAAAACGACCTTTCTGCCGGCCCGAGTCCCGTGTCTTCACTTTCTTCCTGCTCTCCTGCCTCCAGCAGGAATAGGAAGCAGGCAGCCTCCCTCCCCTCCCCTAAGCCAATCACAACGCTCCAGTGGAGCGTTGTGATTGGTTGGGACAAATGCAAAAAGACCTATTGATGAACGGAATGCAGAACAAATCAAAACATTCACCCCCAGTCAAGAGATCTGGGTTAAATCCATCATTCTTTTGCTCACCCAGTGGCCGCGCCCAGCCAGGGCCTGTAGGGGATGGCATGTTCTCCATGTAGGCTGTAATGCAGCCTACTTGGAGAAGTGCAGAGGCCGCATAACTGGTTTGGGCGGCTCGAGAAGGCTCACCTAACCAGTCATGCGCAGTCAGGGCACACCACTCCTGTCCACTCCTGTCCTGCAGCTCCTAGAAATGCAGAAAGAAACAAAAAATTGTAAATACCAAAAGTTATTACCATGTTATGTTTTGGCTTTCTCGCACTGTGAGAAAGCAGTGGGGCGACACTCCTCCGCCCTAGTGGAGGAGCCGCCCCTGGGTGGTAGCCACCTCCTGGTATCTGAAGGCCACCACACCCACTCCAATACGGCTCCTATGACACAACATGACCCTCCTTGGCATATTGTGGACATTCTAGGTATTTGCGGGCAGCTGTCATTTGCACAGTGGAATCTGTACCTTTGAGGGAGGCTTCCACTGGGTGAATCTTTACTGATTGACAAGAGCAATCGAGAATGTTTCAATGTTCTGTGACGGCACCAGTCTTCACGAAACACTCGTGAATTTCCCTGCAAACCACAAGAAATCTTCTTTGCCACCCGCCTTTCCTTCATTTAGCACGCGATGTCAATGTTGTAACTCACAATATACTTTTAATACTTGGACTTCCCCGAGACCGCAGAGACTAAACATCTGACATTGACAGGAAGACTTTGATGATCACCTTACACCGCCTTGAAAAAGCCCACGGCCAATGGGCCACTAGGGCGAAACACGTGTCAGCTTTTGGCTTTTCTCTTCATAATTTATTTGCACTCTTTTTGACAAAAATACAAATAAAACCAAAAAAGTGATTTCTATTTGAGAATTTTTTTTTGATGTTGATTATCCATCGACGTGGATCAAGTAAGAAGGCACTACCCTCTACCGTTTCTGAACCTTAACTTTATAATGGCTCTTGGGTGTAGCCATTTACGAGGACTGTGCCACATATAAAATTGGGCCCTAACAATTGTAGCGCCGAAAGTCCAGAACTTTCCACCCTAACAGCAACTCATACTTTTAATACATGACAATTCGTTTTTATTTTACCTTTATCAGGATCTACCAATCTTAGACAACACATGCTGCCAGGTGGAAGTACCTTTAATTCATTGAGACCGAGCATGTTTGTATGAAATTGGATGTGGGTTCCCCACAGCAGCATCGTTCTGCTTTGACTTGTATTTGTTACATCTGGGTCATCCCCACCTTTTGCAACAACCAGTGGCCCACTCCAACACTTGGAGCTGCAGATGTTTGTCACTTACACCTACCATGACTCTTTTCAAGGACAAGTAGTAACACAATACCCAGAAAACTGTAGCATCAGTGCGCCCAAGTACATCTGTTGTTCAGTAAGTATTGTTCTGAGAAGGCGCTTCCTCAGTTGAGTAAAGTGTCTGGGGCCTTTAAGCAAATGCATCCAAATAGCTTTCTGTTCCAGATCCCTGGTTTTCCCAATTTTCGTTTGACTTGGACAATAAATTAAATGCCTTTTGGTCTCACTAAACCAGAGCCCATCAACAAGGTGGTCCACTTATAACCAACTTTAACAAAAAACTCCATACATAAAAGCAGTGCGTGTCTGGTTTCATTCTTTGGCACTTCCTATGTGCAGCCCTCCCCTTCCTAGCTGGCACCTCTCCTGCTGGTGCCTCAGAGGGCACCAGTGTGGGCGCCTCCTCCCCAGAGCCCGTCTTATGCAATACTTTCTGTTCGCAGATGTTATGCATGTTTATTTGATATGATTCACTCCTGGGAAGGCAGTTCTCATTATTGTGAGGGTGGCGCTGTGATTTCTTTTTAAAAAGTGAGCACAATGGGATTTATTTTCATTGCTGTTTCTTTTGGCAGTGGCTGTTTTTATCTACCCGGGTCCAGGTGCCTCTGTTGTGTCTCCAGAGGCAGACTGTTACACGTTTTCATTATTCCCACAATAATCGTGTTTAAGAGTAGCACCCTTCACTTGATTCTCCCGCCCTGTGGCTGAAGTCACGTTGATGCATGTGGGTGGCATGTTTTGGGTGTTTGCTTCCAGGCATGTAGACATCAGTGTGTGCATGCCCACTGTTTTCATGCCCTGGTCCTGACACCATTCGTGTCTGTCACGCTCCTTCGTTGTAGTTAGCACAGGGTCCATGCTGCCATGCTAAGACACAGTGGATGATTACGAGTCTGGCAGTCAACGGACCGCCAGACTCGCAGAAGCGCGTTGGTTGTGGTCTTCCGACTGCCCTATTATCACCAGGACTGTCAGGCTGCCCTGGGATCACGACAACCGCCAGGGATCAGAGATTCCTGGCGGAGGCGCGACAGTCTTGAGGCCGCAATATGCTTGGCGAGTCCGCTGCGACACACTTTTCAGGGGTGTGTGATCGCCATAAAAAGTGTTATGGTGAGGAAACAAAGGGGGCCCTACGGGGGCCCCTTGTGCCTCTGCGCCATATGGATGCACACGGGGGGGGCACATCGTGTGCCCCCCTATGTGCATGCACCCCAGTACCTGCATGGACTGCAGCTGTCTCTGTCGTGCAAGTACTGATTTTGACATTCCCATTGCATTGCCTATTTCACAGGCACTGCCGTGGGAACGTCAAAGAACCACCCACCAGACTGGAGAAAATTCCTAATCTGATGGGCTGTTCAAACATGGGTTTGGCGGTGCAGAAGCGGGGTGGTCCGGCACCTGCACCGCCAAACTCATAATAAGGCCCACCAATTTTTTATTGTATCTTGAAAAATATTTTGAAAGTCTGAATGAAAAATGTCACAAACCAAGCTGCATGAAGAGGGCATGGGTTTATGCCATGCTTCATTGTCGTATTATCACACCTTAAATAGTCCCACAATTTAAAAAACATTTCATATTTCTAGTCACCCCTTGCGATCTGACTCTAAATCTCCTAGGAAAATTGAAACTTTGCCTGGACCAAATAGGTGGTAAGTTGCTGCATTTCCATGCAGCTGTGCTTTGGAACTGTTTACCAGTAAATGTCATATCAAAAAGTGCCAACCTAGGGTGCCTGATGCAATAAAGGTTTTTCACCCACCAAAAGCTTCCGCTGCTCGAAGATGGAAGGCAGTGAAAAACAAATCACAAAGTATTACTGTGGTAATGCTAGTTGAAACCATATTTGCAATTAGGCAAAGTTGTGCGACTTAAATTTGCAGTTTTTGTAAAACTTTGTAAGCTTTGCGGTGTAAAACGCATATTTGTTTTTTAAAGGGCACCTTCAGTTGCTCTTCGCAGCAGTGAGAAATCGTTCAGACTCCCAAATGGAGCTTCAGGTTAATTGGCAATAGATATCAACCATCCTCCACTTAGGGCCTAATTATGAGACTGGCGGTCAGAATACTACCAGACTCGCTGGGCAGTGGTGGGAGTCCAGCCACCGCCGCACCAGTGGTCTGATAGCCCAATTACAACTTTGACGGTCAGACCTCCATTGCACTACCGTAACTGCCAGGGAACCATTGTTCCCTGGCGGTGGCACAGCGGTCAGGGGCTCAGCAATATGCTGGTGGTGCCGCTGCAGCACCGCAATGCATATTATGAATTTTAGGACCGCCAGCGGTGTCATGGAGGCTGGTGGTCCTAAAACAAAGGTGGCCCTACAGAGCCCACTGTTGCCCACGTGCATGGGGATGCATGCTGTGCATGCACCCCAGTTCCTGCACAACATGGACTTTACAGGAACTGTTTTTGGCATTCCCATTGCGGTGCCTGTTTTTGGAGGCACCGCTCCAAAAAATAGGCCACCAGACACGAGAAAACTTGTAATTTGGTGGGCGGTGCGCACACGGGTTTGGCAGAGTGGGCCACTGGCGTGGCGGCTCAAAATTAGGCCCTAAGAGTCGACACTCCTGACACGATCACTGCCCCATATCGCATCATTTCCCATGCAGTTGTAACCCTCAGAGAGGTCTCTTTTAGGCATTCTCTTCCTCCCCCACACTCACCATCGCAGGTCTTGGTGTTCAGACCCGCCCCACACCACAACCTTCAGCCCCATTGCCTGCCTCATACTTGGACTGCACTTTGAGGCGTTTCCAAGCCATTGGATGTCGTGTCCTTCATCAGCAGGGCAGCTCATACTGTGGTGAGGATACTGGCCAGCTGTGCAGGCCTGTCGGCAGGTATCTGCATGTCTGCAGTTGTCTTTATATCTGCAGGTGTCTGTAAGTCTGCAGGTGTCTGCCTGTATGCAGGTGTCGGTCTGTCTGCAGGTGTCCTGTATGTCTACAGGTATCTGTATGTCTGTATGTGTCTTTATATCTGCAGGTGTCTGTATGTCGGCAGGTGTCTGCCTGTCTGCAGGTATCTGCATGTCTGCAGGTGTCTTTATATCTGTAGGTGTCTGCATGTCTGCATGTGTCTGTACATCAGCAGGTGTCTTTATATCTGCAGGTGTCTGTATGTAGGCAGGTGTCTGCCTGTCAGCAGGTGTCTGTATGTCTGCAGGTGTCTATATGTCTGCAGATCTCTTTATATCTGCAGGTGTCTGTATATCTGCAGGTGTTTGCCTGTCTGCAGGTGTCTGCCTGTCTTCAGGTGTCTTTATATCTGCAGGTGTCTGTATATCTGCAGGTGTTTGCCTGTCTGCAGGTGTCTGCCTGTCTTCAGGTGTCTTTATATCTGCAGGTGTCTGTATATCTGCAGGTGTCTATATGTCTGCAGGTGTCTGCCTGTCTGCAGGTGTCTGCCTGTCTGCAGGTGTCTGCCTGTCTGCATGTGTCTGTATGTCTGCAAGTGTCTGTATGTCTGCAGGTGTCTTTATATCTGCAGGTGTCTGTATGTCAGCAGATGTCTGCCTGTCTGCATGTGTCTGTACGTCAGCAGGTGTCTTTATATCTGCAGGTGTCTGTATGTAGGCAGGTGTCTGCCTGTCAGCAGGTGTCTGTATGTCTGTAGGTGTCTGCCAGTATATCTGCACGTGTCTGTATGTCTGCAAGTGTCTGTATGTCGGCAGGTGTCTGTATGTCAGCAGATGTCTGCCTGTCTGCAGGTGTCTGTATGTGTGCAGGTGGGGAACATTGCATCAGTGGTCAGCTTGGCTGATGCAGAGACTCCAAATTCGCCTGATGATATGTGTAAAGGTTTTACCTTCGCCTACATGAACTCGCAGGGTCAATGTAAATGATGTCATTTATTGCAAATCTCAAGATAAGGGTGGGACAAGGAGAAGTTCCCCACTTCTTTGCCATCCACAAGGAAATGTATGAGTGCTTAGTGATTGCTTCAGAAGTCAGTCGATGAAGCTGTCCCTGAAGGGCAGTCTCCGCTGTGCTAAGGGCAACTGTGGGCATACAGGCAACCGACTAGCCCTGCCACCAACCTGTATGAACAATGACTTTTGGTTGTTTTTGATTTTTTGTATAACAGCTAAGAGTCACCATTCAGTAGTTTGTATTGCACATTGACTCTGGGGTCAGCGGAGAAGGCAAGAAGTGGGTGGTCATGTGAGTGACGTAACATACTTATTGTGATGCGATTTGAGACATTGAGGTATCAGTGACTATGGATGTCTTTAGGATGCCAACAAATGTCAATAAACATTTTTCATTAAAAAAGAAGTGGGTGTTCATGAGAATTGATAAATCCTGAAGGAAACTGGCACCCAATTTTCCAAAACACGGATACGGTTTTGTCACTCTTGGGAGAAATATTATCCAAGTCTGCAGTTGTATAATGCGTTGGGACTTTTGTGAAAGCCATAAGAATAAGCTGCATAGCCCCCCAACCCCCAAGCTCCCCACTGCCTCCCCCAGCTCTCTCCTTTTATCCTCACTTTCCATCCTCAAGACACTCTGAACCCCCCCTTCACTCCCCCCCACCTCAACAGTAGGACTTTGAAAGTCCAAAATGGATGACCGGTCCGCCTCACTGAGAACTGTTACTCAGCGTCGATCAAAAGTAAAGACCACAAATACAAATATTTAAAAACATAAAAAAAGATAAAGACGGTGAACCATGAAATCTGCTTAGATTGGTCTCATTAAAGTTGTGTATTGAGAACAACCCAAATGTTTAGTTTGCTTAGAGCCAGTGCTTTAAGTAATTCCATCCTTTGTGTGGCCTATCTTCCCAGAAGTGCTAGAAAGAGAAAGAATGCCTCTGGGTCGCAGTAGCATTAGCTCCACCCACTATGGGGCAGGGCTACTGATACTGATGTTTCCTGCATGTGGGGCACCATGTGAGTTATGGCAGTACCAGGGAGGAAAAAGTCCTTGACAGGCAAGAAGTAGTACTCAGTACACGGTAGGAACAATGTTTATTCTGCGCAATGAACCCTCATTTGAAGGTCTGATTGTGCAGAGCAAAGCAGAATGTCAAGGAGCCCCCCTTATCAAGATCACCCACTCAACATTCAGCTCTGCCTCATGGGCATGCACTGCACGGTGGAAGCATTTGAGGTGGTGACATCCCCACCAGGTGGGCAAGTATCTAATAAAATGGTGCGCTGTCACCCACTGGTGGGTACGGGGGGAGGGATGTGGACCAGAGTCTAGATGAGAGCACAGACACCCAGCAGCACCAGCAGGTATGCCCAGCAGAGCGTCATCCTGGCTTCAGACTTAGGGCCTAATTACGAGTTTAGCGGTCTTGGAGTGGGCCTCCATGCCAACGCCCTACTCCAAGACCCCAAAACTCGACCACCAGCCGCCCGCCAGATTGCGAGTTATCTTGTGGTCTGGTGGGTGGCCGTTTGGCATTCTCATGACCCGTAAGCAGAGAATCGGCCAGGGACCAGGGTTCAATTCCCGACGCGGCAGGGTCGTGGACCAGGGTCAAAAACGGACTCGATAATTCTCGCCTCGGTACCTACTCTAACCAGGAACACACTCGGCAACTCTGGGCATTAAGCTTGCCTCATCTCTACAACGGCCCCCCACAGACGCCGGGGATGCCTGGTTTCACCTTGGAGATACCCAGAAAGGGACCATCTCACAGGGATAGCCGGGACGGGTTCCCCAGCGGTCTACAGCGCCGGGACGCCCCGTTGCTGGGGTAGCTGTGCGCTTTACAAGTCTATAACATTTACACATTTACATTTACATCATGGCAGTGCCTATTAAAAAGGCAACACAATGGGAACGCCAAAGCCCGTTCGTGCAGGAAATGGGGTGAATGCCCTCAGAGGGGCACAACAAATGCCCCCCTGTAGCCACACTATGGCCCTGAGGCAACAGGGGGCCTCACCACCACAGTTTTCATGGCGGCCTCATCACCATGAAAACTGTGGCGGTGAGGAAACTCCTAATATGCTAGGCGGTGCCCCAGCAGCACCACTAGCATATTAGGGCCTCTGACTGCAATGCCACCACCACTGGATCCATGATCCCCGGCGGTTGTGGCGGTCCTGTGGAGGTCCCACCACCATATTGGTAATACAGCAGCTGGACCGCCAGTCTGGTGATCAAGGGACCGTCACCACAGGTTCGCTTGGAATCAGGCCCTTAGTCCTAGTTTTGAAGAAACAGACTTGTGCAGCTGTTCGCGGGTACCATGCAGTCCTGAGTTGATATAGTTCCTTGAAAAGTTGGCAGTGGTGATGTGACTTTTGCTCCCGGTCCTTCGCAGTTTAGCAATGGCTCCACTGCCTGATATTGTGGTTTTGGATTCACTGTTAAAAATGCCAACCAAAGAGATTTGGAAAGACTTAGCCTTCCCAGAAGGTATGCAGGCTACTAGGCCTCTACAGTAACCTTATCACACGTCAGACGCGGCACGCAACTCTGTCCGTCATTTAGTTGTGTGCCAATTTGTTTTAAACTGGTTTTACTCTGCACTGCGACGCTCTCACCTTATTTTAAACGAAGTGCAGTCCCCGTTCCGCCATGGCTTGTTCCAATTGAGCGGAGGGACGTGCACCAGCAATCTCTCCTACCAGAAGCACCCTAAACCTCCGGTCAGCGTTCCAGGCACTGCTGCCTCCTTTTACAGCTCACTTCCTTTTAGTTAAAAGGAGGGCTCCAGAGCAGACGTGCGCAGCGGCGCGCAGAAGGCAAGCCCATCTATGCCCGTCTATGCCTGGTCACCGCCGGACGCCGGACACCCTGGCTGATTTCCTATCTTGCCTGCCTGTCCCTTCCACACAGTTAACCTTTATAATCTTCCTTTATACATGGCTATTATGCAGTACACTAGCCGGGAGCTTCATTTGCTTAACAGATCCACCTCCTCAGTGAATTTCATAACCTCCCCCTGGGTGGCCGAGATTTCCGTAGGACGCTCACCCACTCCCCCAGGGACCGACCCCTTCCCAAACCTTGCCCAACCATCCCCCCCTAATGATCTCCTGCTTGTCCCCCTGTAATCACCTAACAGGGATTTACTGTAATGCCCGATCTATCCCCAGACACGCCCTTGGAATATGGGCTCTGTTAGACTCTGAGAAACCTGACATCTTCTTTGTCACAGAGACATGGCTCCGCGAGTCCTCCCTCCCTGACATTGCCACCGCCTTCCCACCTGATTACCAACTGACTCAACTGGACAGACACAGTAAGAGAGGTGGTGGATTAGCCATAGCATTTAGAGCCAGTGCTATATTCAGCATAATCGACACCCTCCTCTCGGACTGGGGAGGACTCTGCATCTTCAAACTTAACTGTTTTAATACAGGATCCTGGAGCGGTACCTTACTCTATCGCCCTCTAGGTAACAAAGCCCACTTTTCCAGTAACCTGATAGAGACCATCGTGCCCCATGTCCTGGCAGCTGACAACTTTCTCTTATTAGGAGATTTCAACCACCATGCTGAACTCCCTCATGATACCTATACCAACACTCTTATTTAAAGCCTAAGTACTTTGGGTCTAAATCAGCTGATAGTGGGTTCTACACATTCAGCAGGCCATACACTTGACCTCTTATTTACTAATTCGCCCTATATTGAGGTTGAGCCCCCAAGTCCAGTTCTCTGGTCTGGCCACCATATATTAAAATTTCATATTCAGGCAACCTTGAGCTTAGAAAACTCATATAGAGAACCCACACTGAGCAGATCATGGGACAAAGCCAATTTGGCCACCTTCTCTCTCCATTTTTCTACCCCTCCCATAGCCAATACCGACAACCCCAATGTAGTAGCTGAGTTACTCGAGGCAGAAATCTGTCGGACTTTAGATAGAATTGCGCCTGAAAAAAAAGTTAATCGCCACCATAAAATATCACCCTGGTTTACCTTTGACCTAAAATCTGACTAATTAGCCACCAGGACGGCAGAACACAGGTGGAGACACTTGAAAACCACCGGTGACAGACAGCTCTACAAATCTACTCACAGGCACTATCTCAATCACATAGCCAAGGCCTAAAAAAACGACCTGGGGGATAGAATTAGTCAGGCCTCCAATTCCCACAAAGAACTGTATACAATATTAAAAGAATTCACTAGCTCAAACTCCTGTCAGCCAGCGCAGCTGATATCCCAAGAGTGGGTGGATACTCTGTCCATCTTTTTTGTGGACAAAATCAATAACATCCACAGTCTCTTCCCCCCCTCAGGCGACAATAAACAATATCAGGGATCGGACAGCAATAACCCTTTGATTTCCACCTCCCTCAATGAATTCACACAATTCACCCATGAGGATGTCAGAATCGCTCTCGGTAAGGTCAAATCAGGATCTCCCACTGACCCAGTTTCAGCGCACATTTTGTCCAAAATCGGTCCTGCCCTTCTCCCTGGTCTAACCAAACTCCTCAGCCTATCTTTACTGCACTCAACCATTCCAACTAGATGGAAAGAGGCCATGGTGAGACCCATACTAAAGAAGCCCACTCTAGATCCTGACCAGCCATCTCCCTCCTCCCTCTCTTCGGGTAGGTCCTAGAGTCATTAGTCAATAATCAACTGCTCACCTACATTGAAAGTAATCATCTGTTGGACCCCTCGCAATCAGGGTTTCGGGCTTCACACAGCACCGAAACAGCCCTGCTGGAAATAGTCAATAGCATCAGACTCTCTCTTGATGCCAGACAATCCGCCATCTTGGTCCTTCTTGACCTGTTGGCTGCCTTCAACACCATCTCCCACAGCACTCTTTTGAATCGTCTGTGGGAGATGGGTGCCGTGGGCCCCGCTCTGAACTGGTTCAGGAGTTATCTGACAGATCGTACTTCCAATGTTCCGTTGGGCTCATTTACCTCCAGCAGCCAACTTTTAGACAAGGGTGTCCCCCAGGGCTCCATCTTGAGCCCCACACTCTTCAACTTGTACGTGGCCCCGTCAGCCAGTGTGATTAAAACCCACGGCTTTGAGACAGTATCGTACGCCGACGATATGCAGTTACTAATCACACTCGGTCCTGACCCCACCCACACTAGACTCCGGTTCAGGCAGTGTATTTTGGACATACACCACTGGATGCTAAGCAACCACCTGCAACTTAACGCATAGCAAAACCGAAATTATTCTCTTCGGTAAAGCACAAACTCTGTGGTAAAGTGACTGGTGGCCTCCTAATCTAGGCATTTGTCCCTCTCCCAAATCCGCAATTCGTAATTTAGGAGTACAGATTGATAATCAGCTCTCCATGTCTAACCACGTCAATTATGTAGCCAGCATCTGTTACGGGCTAATGCGCAGCCTTCGTAAGATTTTTAAGTGGGTCCAACTGTCATCTCGCATGCCACTGGTGCAAGGACTTATCATAAGGCGGCTGGATTATGGCAATGCCCTTCTGGCCTCCATTAACGAAGAGCACCTAACAAAACTCCAGGTCCTTCAAAATACGGCGGCCAGACTGGTAATAAATTTGCCACCCCTATCCTCCTCAGCTCCCTGTTTTAGAGCTCTGCACTGGCTCCCTGTCAGAAAACATATCATTTTCAAAATCAACTGTTTAGTTCATAAAACACTTAATTGGCATGGTCCTCACTACCTTGCTAATAAACTAAAAGGATATCTCCCTTCCAGAACTCTCCGATCCACTAATAAACATCTTCTCAGCCTTCCCAAGATTCGTACCGCCAGGAATGGCGGGAGATCCTTCTCGTGCCTTGATCCAACATTGTGGAATGCTCTCCCTCTTCATCTTCGAAACTGAGACAGACCACAGAAAGTTTTGCAAGTCTCTCAAAACCTGGCTGTTTTGAGACTTTCTCATTCTCAGTCAGGGTCTCTTCCCTTGCCCTTCTGGTTTCTTGTTGCAGGCTAGTGCTTTGAGACCTTCGGGTGATATATGCGCTCAATAAATATTTACCCATAACATAACACAGGCCTTGCCCTGTTCCCAGAATGCATGGTGATAGCTGGTGCCTATGCGACACAGGTATTAAAGCTCTCCAGTGGTTTTCTGTGGTGGGCGTTCTTGGGTATTCACTGCAGGTAGAACCTGAAGACGAATACGAGAGAGGAATGAACAGGGCATGGACTACCCTTGTTGTTTTTAGGTGGAAAGTAGTCATCTTCCACTCACCTATCAAACTCTTTATGATCCTCTGCAGGTCTCCCTAGACAATGAGGTGTCTGTAATCAGTCTCTTCTCAGCACTCGTTCTGATGTTTGCGATCACTATTGCAAAAACTATCCTTACAGTATTTGCATACAAAACATTTACATTCATTAAGATAAATAAATGCGAAGGAGCACCACAGGTCACTGTACCTCACATACAACAGGAAAATAGAAGGTATCACTTTGGGATGCAGCTACTTCACCAAAAACATCTCTGCATTGCTCCCTTCACTCAGGACCTGAACAAACTGGCTAAGGTAGGCTTCCCTCGAGATTATACGGTGGGATGATTAAATCAAGGTGCTCACTCTTCTAGGGCTTGCAGATTCGTTGGCATTAGGACCCTAATAAGCTCACCCAAAAAAGAAAAAAAGAAGGAACATCTGGAACAAAGGAATAACTGGGGGGTGGGTGGGAGGCATTTCCTGTATTCTCATCTTCCTTGCATCGCGATACGTGAAGCAGCCCCAACACCAATGGCAGCTTTACCCTGAGGTGCCACACTAGGGTGTCATGTTGTCCTACGTTGAGGTTACTTGAACTGAATGCAGTGAGCTGGGGGTGGGATGTCTCTATGAGATGGTGGCACTGAACCAGCGCCAACATGGGAACCCTTGTAGTGGATCCCAAAAGAAGCTGGTCTCTCTAATAAAAAAATTATATATGTCCTGGCCCAGACACTGCAGACTCCAACAAGTGAGGAAACCACCCAACAACCTTCCAAAGAGCATCATGCCTGTCTAGATTTTCCTACTGTCTTGCCTTGCCAGCCTCTTGCAGGCACCCTGGTTGGAGGTGATCCAGGTGATGAAAGGGGGTAGAGAGTGATTTGATTAGCAGGTATCACCGTCACATACTCCTGGTCTGGTGGCCCACGGACTTTGGTTGTTCTGTCCTCCCAGACTCTTTCAGCCAAAGAAGATGGCAAAGCACACTTGTTGTTTTCCACTTAAAGTTGTTATGCTTGCCAATGCTCTATGCTGCCACTTAAGGGTCACACAGTGGGACTGCATGCTCTCCCGTTCAATAAAAAAGTTCAGCCTCCTTCACATTGTGAGGTTTACAGCCATTGATCAAGGATTAGATTCAGAGTGGTTTAAAACTTTCACATGCATGTCACAGTCCAGTCTGAAGGAAACAAGAAAGATAGTTGAAATGTAGATAGCATTTTGTTTTCAAGATAACTGCAATTAAAAATAGGAATCCCTCGAACAGAAATACGTCACTCCTGTTACAAGAATGTATGAAGTAAATGCTCAGTCCAGCAGTTAAGACACCCATACTGGAGAACTGATTATTCTACCATTGCAGAGCTTGCAGAAACTTCAACCCTGAACCCTGTGCCTTCTGGAGTCCCAGAGATATCTCTGCTGGTCTCCTGCCTAAGGTGTATGTTAGTAAATACACAGGCACTGCTTGGCAGGTCTACCACCCACCACAGTCTAATACAACCAACAAAAGACACAGGCACTGCCTGGCAGGTCTGCCACTCACCACAGTCTAATACAACCAACAAAAGACACAGGCACTGCCTGCCTGGCTGGTCTGCCACCCACCACAGTCTCATACAACCAACAAAAGATGCAGGCACTGCCCATAAGGTCTGCCACCCACCACAGTCTAATGTAAAAAAACACTGTACCTCGGCACTCTAAAATATCTCACAGTTGTCGTGTAATATGACGTAATTATAGTTCAGCAAATGGTGCGATTACTCACAGGAAACCAATCCATACAGTTAGTCTATTGCACAATATCATTTAATATCAAGTGAAGACGTTTCATACATATATACACAGCCAATAATCAGGGTGTAATCCAAGACACCGATATATATACTTTAAAAGTCCACGGAGGACAAGATCATACGGCCTCTATGTTAGCAGTGATGGAAAAACAGCCGACGTGTTTCGTTACAAGGTAACTTCTTCAAGGCCTTAAGTATGGAGAATTGTAGATCCAAGAGGACTGGAATTTTTCAAAATATTAGTATCCTATTCTTGGTGGCATCGAGAACATTTGAGACACCCTTCATTAAAAAATTGTGTGAGTCTTTGGTCAATTGTGTCAAAAGACTCCAAAATGAGGAAATATGCAGAGGAGGGATTTGTTCGGTATTTTGCTTACCCCCCAATGACGCAAAGCACAGTATGCTAGTCTCCCTCTTGTATTATGTTGAAAAAGTGAGAATAGTAAAGTAGCGGTCATCTAGTAATCTTGTATTGAAAGAAATAGGAGGCTGTGATACGCCTCTCTGGAAACACCGCATCAGCCGTATTCCGAAGTCGTGTACCCAAAGTATGTCGTAAGGTCTGCCACGCACCGCAGTCTAATACAATCAATAAAAGACACAGGCCCTGCCTGGCAGGTCTGCCACTCACCACAGTCTAATACAACCAACAAAAGACACAGGCACTGCCTGGCAGGTCTGCCACCCACCACAGTCTAATACAACCAACAAAAGACACAGGCACTGCCTGGCAGATCTGCTACATACCACAGTCTAATACAACCAACAAAAGACAAAGGGCACTTCCTGGCAGGTCTGCTACATACCACGGTCTTATACAACCAACAAAAGACACAGGCACTGCCTGGCATGTCTGCCACCCACCACAGTCTAATACAACCAACAAAAGACACAGGCATGGCAAGCCTGCCAACGAGCCCTGTTTAATATAACCAACAAAAGATTCAGACACTGCTTGGCAGGTCTGCCACCCACCACAGTCTAATACAACCAACAAAAGACACAGGCACTGCTTGGCAAGCCTGCCACCCACCCCATCTAATATAACCAACAAAAGATTCAGACACTGCTTGGCAGGTCTGCCACCCACCACAGTCTAATACAACCAACAAATCACACAGGCACTGCCTGGCAGGTCTGCCACCCACCACAGTCTAATACAACCAACAAATCACACAGGCACTGACTGGCAGGTCTGCCACCCACCACAGTCTAATACAACCAACAAAAGACACAGGAATTCCCTTGCAGGCCTGCCACCCACCACAGTCTAATACAACTATCAAAACACACAGACACTGCCTGGCAGGTCTGCTACCCACCATAGTCTAATACAATCAACAAAAGACACAGGCATTGCCTGGCAGGTCTGCCACCCACCACAGTCTAATACAACCAACAAAAGACACAGGCACTGCCTGGCAGGTCCACCACCCACCACAGTCTAATACAATCAACAAAAGACACAGGCACTGCCTGGCAGGTCTGCCACCCACCACAGTCTAATACAACCAAGAAAAGATTCAGACACTGCTTGGAAGGTCTGACACCCACCACAGTCCAATACAACCAACAAAACACAGGCACTGCTTGGCAGGTCTGCCAAATACCACAGTCTACTAAAAAAAGACACTGGCGCTGCCTGGCAGGTCTGCCACATACCATAGTCTAATACAACCAACAAAATATACAGGCACTTCTTGGCAGGTCTGCCAAATACCACAGTCTAATACAACCAATAAAAAAAGACTCAGGCACTGCTTGGCAGGTCTGCTACATACCACAGTCTAATACAACCAACAAAAGACAAAGGGCACTTCCTGGCAGGTGTGCTACATACCACGGTCTTACACAACCAACAAAAGACACAGGCACTGCCTGGCAGGTCTGCCACCCACCACAGTCTAATACAACCAACAAAAGACACAGGCACTGCTTGGCAAGCCTGCCACCCATCCCTGTCTAATATAACCAACAAAAGATTCAGACACTGCTTGGCAGGTCTGCCACCCACCACAGTCTAATACAACCAACAAATCACACAGGCACTGCCAGGCATGTCTGCCACCCACCACAGTCTAATACAACCAACAAAAGACACAGGAATTCCTTTGCAGGCCTGCCATCCCCCACAGTCTAATACAACTAACAAAACACACAGACACTGCCTGGCAGGTCTGCTACCCGCCACAGTCTAATACAATCAACAAAAGACACAGGCATTGCCTGGCAGGTCTGCCACCCACCACAGTCTAATACAACCAACAAAAGACACAGGCACTGCCTGGCAGGTCTGCCACCCACCACAGTCTAATACAACCAACAAAAGATTCAGACACTGCTTGGCAGGTCTGACACCCACCACAGTCCAATACAACCAACAAAACACAGGCACTGCTTGGCAGATCTGCCAAATACCACAGTCTACTAAAAAAAGACACTGGCGCTGTCTGGCAGGTCTGCCACATACCATAGTCTAATACAACCAACAAAATATACAGGCACTGCTTGGCAGGTCTGCCAAATACCACAGTCTAATACAACCAATAAAAAAAGACTCAGGCACTGCTTGGCAGGTCTGCTACATACCACAGTCTAATACAACCAACAAAAGACAAAGGGCACTTCCTGGCAGGTCTGCTACATACCGTGGTCTTACACAACCAACAAAAGACACAGGCACTGCCTGGCAGGTCTGCCACCCACCACAGTCTAATACAACCAACAAAAGACACAGGCACTGCTTGGCAAGCCTGCCACCCATCCCTGTCTAATATAACCAACAAAAGATTCAGACACTGCTTGGCAGGTCTGCCACCCACCACAGTCTAATACAACCAACAAATCACACAGGCACTGCCAGGCAGGTCTGCCACCCACCACAGTCTAATACAACCAACAAAAGACACAGGAATTCCTTTGTAGGCCTGCCATCCCCCACTGTCTAATACAACTAACAAAACACACAGGCACTGCCTGGCAGGTCTGCTACCCGCCACAGTCTAATACAATCAACAAAAGACACAGGCATTGCCTGGCAGGTCTGCCACCCACCACAGTCTAATACAACCAACAAAAGACACAGGCACTGCCTGGCAGGTCCGCCACCCACCACAGTCTAATACAATCAACAAAAGACACAGTCACTGCCTGGCAGGTCTGCCACCCACCACAGTCTAATACAACCAACAAAAGATTCAGACACTGCATGGCAGGTCTGACACCCACCACAGTCCAATACAACCAACAAAACACAGGCACTGCTTGGCAGGTCTGCCAAATACCGCAGTCTAATAAAACAAAGACACTGGCACTGCCTGGCAGGTCTGCCACATACCACAGTCTAATGCAACCAACAAAATATACAGACACTGCTTGGCAGGTCTGCCAAATACCACAGTTTAATACAACCAATAAAAAAAGACTCAGGCACTGCTTGTCAGGTCTGCTACATACCGCAGTCTAATACAACCAACAAAAGACACAGGCACTGCCTGACAGGTCTGCTACATACCACAGTCTAATACAACCAAAAAAAGACTCAGGCACTGCTTGGCAGGTCTGCCACATACCACAGTCTAATGCAACCAACAAAATATACAGGCACTGCTTGGCAGATCTGCCAAATACCACAGTCTAATACAACCAATAAAAAAAGACTCAGGCACTGCTTGTCAGGTCTGCTACATACCGCAGTCTAATACAACCAACAAAAGACACAGGCATTGCCTGACAGGTCTGCTACATACCACAGTCTAATACAACCAACAAAAGACACAGGCACTGCCTGGCAGGTCTGCCACCCACCACAGTCCAATACAACCAACAAAACACAGGCACTGCTTGGCAGGTCTGCCAAATACCGCAGTCTAATAAAAAAAAGACACTGGAACTGCCTGGCAGGTCTGCCACATACCACAGTCTAATGCAACCAACAAAATATACAGGCACTGCTTGGCAGATCTGCCAAATCCACAGTCTAATACAACCAACAAAAGACACAGGCACTGCTGGGCAGGCCTGCCACATACCACAGTCTGGAGCGAGCATGAAAGATAAAGCAGCCCTCATAGTATCACAAGCCATTGGTCCCAGTAAGCTCTTCAAGGTCAAATACCATGCAAACAGGGATGCGATAGAGTACCGATCACCAGGCAATGCAAACAAAACAATCACCCCTCACAAAAAACAGACATCAATAGAGAGAACCAGACCAAGAAGGGAACATGTAACAAGGATTAATTCAGGATTGGCCCATGCATGACAAACTTCCCACTTATCCTACCTCAATCACTAAGCAAGGAGGGCAAAGTGTTCCTTCTTAATTGTGTAACTCCTTAAAGAGCAGCTCAAAAGGCAGTTTCCACAAATGTCATAAACTGTATTGACTGCTCTGTTGTTCAAGACACATAACACAAACACCCAAAAACACATTCGATGTAATACTTCAAACACATCAAACACGGCTTACATAAACTATGTACCCGGCTATCACAGGGCACCCAACAGTGCCAACCAAGTCAGGCACAAAAAGCACCCAACAAACCTTAGACAGAACCCCTATCTATCCAGCACTTCCCAGTTACACTGTATATATCACATATATCATGTGAGTGGCACAAGATGGTGTAAAATCCCACACTGATGGGCACAAGAGAGTGTAAACAGCCCACACTGAGAGACACAAGAGGGTGCAAACAGCTTACACTGAGGGGCACAAGAGGTTGTAAACAGCCCACTGAATTGTACAAGAGCTTGTAAACAGACCACACTGAGGAGCACAAGAGGGTGTAAACAGACCACTCTAAGGAGCACAAGAGGGTGTAAACAGTCAGCACTGAGGGGCACAAGAGGGTGTAAAGCAGTGGTGGCTCCTCTGCTAAGGTGGAGAAGGGTCGCCCCACTGCTTTATGCAGTGTACAAAAAGTACAAATAAAATGATAATAACTCGAGGTTTATTTTTTCCCGTTGCAGTGCCTTTGTGGGGCGGGGCTGCTCTCAGAGCAGGAGGAGGAGTGGTTTGCACTCCCTATGTAAGCATGAGTGATTGACAGGCCATCTTGGGCCGCAAAACAGTCATGCACATATAGCATATTCTCAATGCAGGCTGCATTACAGCCTGTGTGGAGAACATGCCCACCCCTCCTGCTCCTGGCTGAGCACCGTGTTACAGCACAGATCAATTGCAACATTGTGATTGGCTGTTTCCCCCATGAAGCCAGGAAGAGCACACAGGAGAGGCGGCTGCGGCTGTCCTGCTGGCTGGCCGGGACCTAAGTGATTTATTTTTTTTACCTAATTCCCCTCCCGCCCCACTGCTGCTTCCAGGTAGCAGCCGCCACTGGTGTATACAGCCACACTGAGGGGCTGCCTAGAGGTGGCTGCGCTGACTACATCAACAGACTCCTACAGCCATCTCAGAAGTACTTCCTTACAGTAGGGGAGCTAGAAGTTGCGAAGCGCCTTTTTTTCTTGTGGACTTCACAAATTTGCCAACTATGAAAACGACATGCTTTGGCTTTAGCTTGATAATCAGGACTTCTGTGAATCTACCAATAAGACCAAAAGAGGATTTTTCACATCTTAAAAACCTTGCAGGGAACATTGTTGGAGCTCTGTAAGGATGAAAACATGGTAAGCAGTGCGCACACCAATGCTGCAATCCGTGTAGTACGTATATTAGTGAGAAACGTTATACCTTGAAGGTAAATTCAGAGAAAAAATGTCCATTGGCGAAGTCGCAAGGACAGTAGGGAACTCCGCAAATTACAAAAACACAAATATTTCGCAAAACATTGTGTGATAAATACTTTCCACCTCCCTATTACATAGAACATAAAACACGGAAGCCTGCAGTCTCTATATAAAAAGTACAAGTTACATATTGGCATGTTTTTTTCATGGTACAGTTGTTAGAAGGAATAAGAGACATAGAACGATTAATAAAAAGCAGATTACGAGAAGGGGTATGGTGTGTATATGTGACAATATATTATAAGCAGTAAAATCGCCCTCCCCATATGTATACAGCGCGTAAAAAGTATATTTCAAAGTCACCTTGCCCCAGGCTTCTCCAATGAGTAGGTTCTAAATTACTAGTAGTTCTCCATCTACTGTACGTAGCGGTCTTATATGATTCCCAGCCTACTAAATTAGAAGCTTCCACCTGGTTAAGCTAATAAATGTATATCAAATCTCAAAAGTGCGTATACAAAATGAAAATGTGTGCATTTGCAGAACTCATAAACTGATGTTTGGAGGAAAATGGTTGAATTTCCAAAATATATTTAAAACTGATATTTGAGTGATGAATCGTGCGACATTGGAAGACAGACGAATGACTAATATATTTTCCTTTATGTCCAGGGGCACTGCAGCTGGCAGTCTTGTATATGCTGCCCGCTAATATAATCCTGTCCGAAGTGGTCATGATTACAACACTAATATTATTAGTAGTTCAAGATGATTTTCATGGGATATAAGTATCTCTTATTACAGAAAAGGCTGGAGACCCCTGTGGCTTTGTCTGTATTCCTCTATATGGCCAGAGAACTCCCATATCACTTGCAATATCTTTATATGGTAAGGTTGGGGGTACTTCAGTGCATATATAATCATCCAGTCTGAGAAGAGGGTCGAGGCTGTAACTGACAACAGAATATCAATTTTTTTATGTTTTTTTAATTAAAAAATAGTTCTGCAAGTCTGCAATGAAATTCATTTGAAGATCCCAGAATTTTGACTGATATACATAGTGAGGATTGATGATGACTGAAACAGCTATTTCTCCTGACGGTCCCTGCTCCCACAATGCACCTGCAGTCCCTGCTGTTTCCTCACTGAGGATCCGGCGCGTGCGAGATCAAGGCGCACACGTCATCGGTCTAATCCGCAGAAGTATCCTCTTCATACAAAACCAAGAGAATAACAAACCGACCCTTAATCTGCTAATCCCCGCGGCATCGAAAGACGGAGCTTCTTTGATATCGTCCCTGTCTGGGGGGCTCATCCTCCCAGTCATGACAGGGCCCTTGTCGGACGGTCAGAGCCTCCCGCTCCTCTCCGTCGTCGCCCTCTACTATGCTGCTATGTAGGCCTTGCTTTCAAGTCCCTGGAATGGACGCAGAGGGTTTGCAGGTGTGGGCCTTCAATCGCGGGCTCCTGTAGGCACGGCCAATGCAACTATGTGGTAATGCAGGACCAAATTATGTGGCAGGTTTGTCTATGCACCAAACAAAAGCACATTATGTGGCAGAACCCTGCAAATTCCGTGGCTGTATTTTTTTGCTGGTTTCGTCGTTTTAACACGCATTAATACTGGTGGGGTTCAAGTTTCCCCTAAGGATTGGAGGTTTTAATTCCCTAAGACAGCAATCAGCATTTGAAGGGGTTGAGATGGGAACGCCTCTCCATGCTAAGCAGGGATGTACCCCTGCTCTGTGTAACTCAACTGTATGTGATACCTGGAAGCTAGTCTAGGCTTAGGTCTGAGGTCTAGGCCTGTGCCTTGAACCTGAGTTCTAGCACCTGGTTCTGAGACCTAAGGTGCCCACCAAGTGTGCCCTCTAGCTGACAAGGGACTACTTTCCATGTCCTGGGTTATTGACATTAAGTGTTGGCAGCAGCCTGCTGTTTTTATAATCCTAGCACTGAACAGACCCTTTCTCCTATTCAGGAGTGTGCCCTGTTGTCTCCACTCATGTAAAGTTCTGCTTGTATTAGACACCCAGTCCTATGCGCTGACATCCTATCTTCATATTGAGTGTGTGTGATGTAAACATGCATGGGACCGGGACTCAGTAGGGATGCGATTGCTGAGGCGGATAGGGATCCATTTTGATTTACCTCATGGCATAAGTTAGAGGATGCGGTAAAGGCTCCCCAGAGAGTGGAAGTGAATTGTCTGCATTCAGAACTGGAGGGAGTAACTGTAGGCCATGAAATGTGGGAGAATGGAGACGGAGCTGTCTTTAGAAATCATATGGTAACCCTTTAGCAGGGGATTGCTCGTTGATCCTTCCTGAGCACCGCCTTTGGGGTTACTGGCGGGGAATGAGACTGAGTCACCAGATTTTTATGTTAGAGAGAGGGGAGCTTCTAAGCAGGACCTGCTTCATTTGTCTCTCCTTGAGGACTCCTTCAGAAAGGCTGATGGGGGCCAAGTGCAGAGGTTTCACACGTCACTGAAGGGAGTGCTCTACAGACTATTTGAAAAACTTAAATTCAAGCTGGTGTCTGTCAGACAGCCAGTCTCTCATAAGTGAGCGGGTATCACCTGAAGTCTGTACAAATTGCTGAAAGGGCAGTCGGTCATCCTGTGACCTTGGAGCATGTCTGACCTGTTGTGGCCCCATGCTTTCCCTTCCCCATCCAGAAAAATGGCAGGACCCAGGGGATGGTGTCCCCGGGGCCAAAATCAGCTCCAAGATTAATCAATCAATAAATCAATCAGGGTTTTGTAGAGCGTGACTACTCATCCGTAAGGGTCTCAAGGTACTGTGTGTGTGTGGGGGGGGGGGGGCTACTGGCTAGGGGCCGGTGACCCCCTCCTGCCTACCCAGCAAAAAAAATGAATAAATGGCAGGCCCTGGGTGATGGGGTCCCCAGGGCCAGAACTTGTTTAGAATGATAGCAACATGCACTCCTCCCATAATTTAACAGATCGACCCCGGGGATGAGATTCCCGCGGCATCCTGAAGGCGTAGAGGGGGTGGCCGCACAATCTCCCCCTCAAAAAATACTACCTTGCCCCCCCGACCCTGGAACACCCGGTTTAAAAAAAAAAATGGTTGGAAGCCCGTCTTTTAAAAAAAAAAAACTTTTACATGGGGTCCTCTGCAAATTGGTGGTAAAATAAAATTAAATAAGTCTTGGGTCCTACTGGGAAGCCCACCACCACCAGGCCTAATGGTACAGGTATCTCTACACTTCCCCATATATTGTTTTTAAACTTTTGCAGGAAAGAGGACTGAGCCTTCAAGTACAAAAATGGCTGCCACCACATCTTTGTTGATGTGGTGGCAGCCAATCCTATCACATCTTTTGATCTTTTGGATCCATTGATCCACTAAGGAGTGTTCTATACATACATTTTCAACTGTAATTTTTCAAAAACTGCAATACGAATTTACACCAAATCACAAAAAAGCATGCATTCTGGACCAAGATCCAGCTTTCTGCTAAATTTGGTCTAATTCCGTTCAGCTGTTATTCCGGTATAGCTGTTCAATTTTTCTATATAAAATCAATGAGGAAAACACATTTGAGATCCCCCCCTTTTTCTCGACCCCCACTTAATGGATCATTCCCCCCCCCCCCAAATTTTCCAGGAAGAAACTGTGGTGGATGAGATTTGTTCGGAAAGATTTGTGAAGATTCGTCATACATCACCAAAGTTCTTAGCAAAAAATATATTTCCTATGGAAACATGGTCCTAACTATAACTACCCAGCGGCGACCCCCAGTGTGTAATATTTGTGTTTGTGTGTGTATATATATATATATATATATATATATATATATATATATATATATATATATATATATATATATTATCTACTGGCGGTCGCCAGTAGATAGTTATAGTTAGGACCGAGTTTCCATAGGAAATCTGAAAATTCTATTTTGAATAACTTTGGCGCCGGTTGACGAATGCTCTCGAAAGTTTTAAAACTAATGGGGCGCTCCGCTCAGTTCCTACCCTGAAAGTCTCCGGGTGATTCGTCAAGCGGGGGCCGAGAAAAAAGGGGGGTCCCAAAACGCGTTTTCCCCATGCATTTTCCCATAGGACCTTTAGTCTAAGGTACAGCCCGAACGGCTGAACAGAATTACTTGAAATTTGGCAAAGAGGTAGTCCTCAGGTCAGGCATGTGCCTTTTGCATATATGGTGTCTATCTGTTCAGTAGTTCCTGAGAAAATTGCAGTTAAAAGTACATAAATATCTATATGCGCGCACCGTGCGCGCACCGTGCCGTGCGCGAGCGTAATTCTGATTGGTGGTTAGATGTCAGTCAACATTCGAATCGGTCGAAATCAGGAAGTGTCGGACGCCATTTTCTGTGTCGCAGTGAAAAAGAAAGGTGGAGAACGTGAAAAGGGGGCAGGGTAGAGAGTTCCTGACCCCCTAGCCTTTGTCAGGGGGTCTCTGAAGGAAATTTTTTTTTATTTTTTTTCAAAAAATTGCGGCGTGCGCGCACGGTGGCAAAAAATTCATTAAAAAAATTACAACACAGTATATTAGGAATATAGCTCTTCTTGGAGAAGTGAAGTGAGTTCTGAAAAGAACTGTTGTTTTTTGCCGAGCAGCAAAAAAAAAAAAATGCAGCAAAAAAAAAAGAAAAAGAAAAACTGTTCACCAGGAACAAAAAAAAAAAAAAGGAAAAAAATTAGGGGGTGGAGCATGTGTGCTGCTGTATCTTGTTCTCTATTAGGTTAATGCTGCTCTCACCATAACAGAGAACAGCATTGCACACATTGCACCGTATATGAGAGGGTGCATATCCAGAGGTCTAGAAGCAGGTGAAGCTGCGGCTGCAGATGATGTGCTCGGCTGAGCTGCTGGAGGGTTGTCTCTTGCAGCCCGAGCATAAGCCACAGGATGCACTGCTTTAAAGTGCCTTATCATGGAGTAAATACTAAAGGAGTATTTTTTTTTAGGGTCTCCTCTAGATAAGACCACTCCACAAACAGTGCAGGTGACTTTAGGAGCATTCACCTTCTTCTGACCCTCTGGAAAAGTAAAAAATTGCCAAATAAATGAGTCCTTTTGTTTCCTCTGCCTTGGGGGCACAAAGGTCTCCTCCTCACTCCCTGAAGAAGTCTCCTGTTCTGCCATTTTCAGGTGCAGGAAAAGCTGTTCAGCTCCTTCTCCCAGGAAATAAGAAGTATTAATGAGGGGAGTGGGTGTGGTGTTGAAAGATTCTGGAACTGAAACTACTTTGAACCAATGAAAAGTGTTGTTTCGTAATCACATGACTTGCCGTGCGCGCACCGTGCTCGCACGGAGCACGCGCGCATGGAGCACGCGCGGAGCACACACGCATGCGCGTACGGAGCACGTGCGCACGGAGCACGCACGCATGCACACACGGAGCACGTACGCATGCGCACACGGAGCACGCACGCTGAAAAACTTAAAAAAAAAATTTTTTATAAGTTTATGGAAGATATAGGTTTCACACTTAGGAATTAGCATTTTAAAAACCCTGCAAATTCACTGAAAAAAACATAGGTTTCACACATGTTATAGTTAGCTGGACATTTCACTCGTAAAAAACCATTGAAATTCCCCCGTTATAGTTAGTTCAGCTAACTATAACTCGCGCGACCGCAATCCACTGCTGATGACGTCACATAGTTAGAAATTAGCATTTAAAAAACCTTTGAAATTCACAGAAAAAACCATAGGTTTCAGGCAGTGTATTGTTAGCAATTCGAATTTAAAAAACCTTAGAAATTCACTGAAAAAACCATAGGTTTCAGGGACGTTCTAGTTAGCTGGACTTTTCACTCGTACAAAACCATTGAAATTCCCCCGTTATAGTTATAGTCATTAGTGATGTCATGAGTGATGTCACTGACCATGTCATGAGTGATGTAATATGTGACGTCATCAGCAGTGGATTGCGGTCGCGCGAGTTATAGTTAGCTGAACTAACTATAACGGGGGAATTTCAATGGTTTTTTACGAGTGAAATGTCCAGCTAACTATAACGTGTGAAATATATGGTTTTTTCAGTGAATTTATATATATAAACACACACACATATATATACATATACACACACACACACACACATATATATATAATTATTATTATCCATACGCTGCTCCAAAGCCACAGCTATCAAAGAGCTGTAGCACTATGCTGACGGAGCTAGACAACTCTATAAATACACAAAATCCAAAGAAATGAACTCTCACTAGCACCCACAGAGAGTGCAAACTAGGGATTTATTACAGACAGCAAATCTGGATGCGTTTCCTCTGACATGGGCCTTGATCACATGATTAACATTACATAAACCCACCATTAAAAGGCTCTGGAAACTGTGCATGAAAATAAAAGAAGGCGGGCAAGAGATACACAGTAATACTGCTAAGCAGGCACCATCATGGAATGGTAACTAATACTGACTATTCAGTCCAACCAGGTACATAAATACATGAAAGTCAATATACATACTCTGTTAAATACATCTAAATTGTAAGCCTGTGTGCATACTATATCAACAAATCCAATGTGTAGAGCATCTAACTAACAATACCTTCATATATAGACATTGATTGGCAAGTTGTCATCGACCATATTGTAGCATAGTGTCATTCATGTTATTATACATATAAATCAGCAAATAGCCATTTATCATCGGTCACATTACATCATAGTATCACACATGTGAAAACAAATACAATCTCTTACATTTGTATTACAACTATATATAAGTTACTATCAGTGAATGATATCAAAGACATCTGATTTTATGAGCGATAATATGTATGACATTAAGACTGTTGGGAATATGATTGTACTCTGGGTCACAAACACATCAAGTAAACATAATCCTGCCAAAATATAGCCCAAATGGGCACATTTCACGAACAATTTACATTACAGTTACGTGAACAGAGTCTATCAACTCATGCCATTCAATAAATCTCTTACAGATACATACATGAGGATCCATTTTTTCAAAAATATGATCATAAAGGTCCAACACATCTGTGAAATTTTAAGTTCGGACATAGGGCCCAAGTGGGCTTCTATGTGTCAACTTATAAACATCGTTACAACAAACAAATGATGGACGGAATGCTGACAATGCAGACATTCTCCCCCAGTCAAGAGATCTGGGTTAAATCCATCGTTCTTTTGCCCACTACACCACCCCAGTTTAGACATGGCCATATGCAAATCAGTCTTGACCCTGTGCCTCATGGGAACAGTCCAGCCCGAACTGCCAAGCCATGTCTTCCCTGGACCGGAATCAAGCATCCTAGGACCGGTTTCTGGCTATCAGCCGTCATCAGCCAGGATAGCTTGACTCCAGTGGCGTAGTGAGCACGGGTCCCACGTCCAGAAACCGGTCCTAGGATGCTTGATTCCGGTCCAGGGAAGACATGGCTTGGCAGTTCGGGCTGGACTGTTCCCATGAGGCACAGGGTCAAGACTGATTTGCATATGGCCATGTCTAAACTGGGGTGGTGTAGTGGGCAAAAGAAGAATGGATTTAACCCGGATCTCTTGACTGGGGGAGAATGTCTGCATTGTCAGCATTCCGTCCATCATTTGTTTGTTGTAACGCTTTTCGCCCTAAGTGGGATGGGTATTCCCAGACGTGGGACCCGTGCTCACTACGCCACTGGAGTCAAGCTATCCTGGCTGATGACGGCTGATAGCCAGAAACCGGTCCTAGGATGCTTGATTCCGGTCCAGGGAAGACATGGCTTGGCAGTTCAGGCTGGACTGTTCCCATGAGGCACAGGGTCAAGACTGATTTGCATATGGCCATGTCTAAACTGGGGTGGCGTAGTGGGCAAAAGAACGATGGATTTAACCCAGATCTCTTGACTGGGGGAGAATGTCTGCATTGTCAGCATTCCGTCCATCATTTGTTTGTTGTAACGCTTTTCGCCCTAAGTGGGATGGGTATTCCCAGACGTGGGACCCGTGCTCACTACGCCACTGGAGTCAAGCTATCCTGGCTGATGATGGCTGATAGCCAGAAACCGGTCCTAGGATGCTTGATTCCGGTCCAGGGAAGACATGGCTTGGCAGTTCGGGCTGGACTGTTCCCATGAGGCACAGGGTCATGACTGATTTGCATATGGCCATGTCTAAACTGGGGTGGCGTAGTGGGCAAAAGAACGATGGATTTAACCCAGATGGAGAAGTGTGGCTCACTGGTTACAGTAGGCAGACCTGGAAGCAGAGGTCAGCCCGGGACCAGGGTTCAATTCCCGGCTCGGCTGGGTCTTGAGTCCATAAATTGTCCATGGACTTGATAATTCTCGCTCCAGTGCATACTCAATTCATGGGTTCACACTCTGCGACTCTGGGCAATAGCTTGCTTAATCTCCACAATGGCCCCTCGCGGCGGGATGCCTGGCTTTCACCTTGTGGATGCCCTGCTGGGTTATCTCACAGGGGAATACCAGGACGGGTTCCCTAAGCAAGCGCTTAGAGACCGGTTGGTGATTTGCGCTATATAAATATCTGCACATTTACATTTACATTTGCTCACTATGCCACTGGAGTCAAGCTATCGTGGCTGATGACGGCTGATAGCCAGAAACCGGTCCTAGGATGCTTGATTCCGGTCCAGGGAAGACATGGCTTGGCAGTTCGGGCTGGACTGTTCCCATGAGGCACAGGGTCAAGACTGATTTGCCTATGGCCATGTCTAAACTGGGGTGGCGTAGTGGGCAAAAGAACGATGGATTTAACCCAGATCTCTTGACTGGGGGAGAATGTCTGCATTGTCAGCATTCCGTCCATCATTTGTGTGTTGTAACGCTTTTCGCCCCAAGTGGGATGGGTATTCCCAGACGTGGGACCCGTGCTCACTACGCCACTGGAGTCAAGCTATCCTGGCTGATGACGGCTGATAGCCAGAAACCGGTCCTAGGATGCTTGATTCCGGTCCAGGGAAGACATGGCTTGGCAGTTCGGGCTGGACTGTTCCCATGAGGCACAGGGTCAAGACTGATTTGCATATGGCCATGTCTAAACTGGGGTGGCGTAGTGAGCAAAAGAACGATGGATTTAACCCAGATCTCTTGACTGGGGGAGAATGTCTGCATTGTCAGCATTCCGTCCATCATTTGTTTGTTGTAACGCTTTTCGCCCTAAGTGGGATGGGTATTCCCAGACGTGGGACCCGTGCTCACTACGCCACTGGAGTCAAGCTATCCTGGCTGATGACGGCTGATAGCCAGAAACCGGTCCTAGGATGCTTGATTCCGGTCCAGGGAAGACATGGCTTGGCAGTTCGGGCTGGACTGTTCCCATGAGGAACAAGGTCAAGACTGATTTGCATATGGCCATGTCTAAACTGGGGTGGCGTAGTGGGCAAAAGAACGATGGATTTAACCCAGATCTCTTGACTGGGGGAGAATGTCTGCATTGTCAGCATTCCGTCCATCATTTGTTTGTTTTAACGCTTTTCGCCCTAAGTGGGATGGGTATTCCCAGACGTGGGACCCGTGCTCACTACGCCACTGGAGTCAAGCTATCCTGGCTGATGACGGCTGATAGCCAGAAACCGGTCCTAGGATGCTTGATTCCGGTCCAGGGAAGACATGGCTTGGCAGTTCGGGCTGGACTGTTCCCATTAGAACAGGGTCAAGACTGATTTGCATATGGCCATGTCTAAACTGGGGTGGCGTAGTGGGCAAAAGAACGATGGATTTAACCCAGATCTCTTGACTGGGGGAGAATGTCTGCATTGTCAGCATTCCGTCCATCATTTGTTTGTTGTAACGCTTTTCGCCCTAAGTGGGATGGGTATTCCCAGACGTGGGACCCGTGCTCACTACGCCACTGGAGTCAAGCTATCCTGGCTGATGACGGCTGATAGCCAGAAACCGGTCCTAGGATGCTTGATTCCGGTCCAGGGAAGACATGGCTTGGCAGTTCGGGCTGGACTGTTCCCATGAGGCACAGGGTCAAGACTGATTTGCATATGGCCATGTCTAAACTGGGGTGGCGTAGTGGGCAAAAGAACGATGGATTTAACCCAGATCTCTTGACTGGGGGAGAATGTCTGCATTGTCAGCATTCTGTCCATCATTTGTTTGTTGTAACGCTTTTCGCCCTAAGTGGGATGGGTATTCCCAGACGTGGGACCCGTGCTCACTACGCCACTGGAGTCAAGCTATCCTGGCTGATGACGGCTGATAGCCAGAAACCGGTCCTAGGATGCTTGATTCCGGTCCAGGGAAGACATGGCTTGGCAGTTCGGGCTGGACTGTTCCCATGAGGAACAGGGTCAAGACTGATTTGCATATGGCCATGTCTAAACTGGGGTGGCGTAGTGGGCAAAAGAACGATGGATTTAACCCAGATCTCTTGACTGGGGGAGAATGTCTGCATTGTCAGCATTCCGTCCATCATTTGTTTGTTGTAACGCTTTTCGCCCTAAGTGGGATGGGTATTCCCAGACGTGGGACCCGTGCTCACTACGCCACTGGAGTCAAGCTATCCTGGCTGATGACGGCTGATAGCCAGAAACCGGTCCTAGAATGCTTGATTCCGGTCCAGGGAAGACATGGCTTGGCAGTTCGGGCTGGACTGTTCCCAGGAGGCACAGGGTCAAGACTGATTTGCATATGGCCATGTCTAAACTGGGGTGGCGTAGTGGGCAAAAGAACGATGGATTTAACCCAGATCTCTTGACTGGGGGAGAATGTCTGCATTGTCAGCATTCTGTCCATCATTTGTTTGTTGTAACGCTTTTCGCCCTAAGTGGGATGGGTATTCCCAGACGTGGGACCCGTGCTCACTACGCCACTGGAGTCAAGCTATCCTGGCTGATGACGGCTGATAGCCAGAAACCGGTCCTAGGATGCTTGATCCCTGTCCAGGGAAGATATGGCTTGGCAGTTCGGGCTGGACTGTTCCCATGAGGCACAGGGTCAAGACTGATTTGCATATGGCCATGTCTAAACTGGGGTGGCGTAGTGGGCAAAAGAACGATGGATTTAACCCAGATCTCTTGACTGGGGGAGAATGTCTGCATTGTCAGCATTCCGTCCATCATTTGTTTGTTGTAACGCTTTTCGCCCTAAGTGGGATGGGTATTCCCAGACGTGGGACCCGTGCTCACTACGCCACTGGAGTCAAGCTATCCTGGCTGATGACGGCTGATAGCCAGAAACCGGTCCTAGGATGCTTAATTCCGGTCCAGGGAAGACATGGCTTGGCAGTTCGGGCTGGACTGTTCCTATGAGGCACAGGGTCAAGACTGATTTGCATATGGCCATGTCTAAACTGGGGTGGCGTAGTGGGCAAAAGAACGATGGATTTAACCCAGATCTCTTGACTGGGGGAGAATGTCTGCATTGTCAGCATTCCGTCCATCATTTGTTTGTTGTAACGCTTTTCGCCTTAAGTGGGATGGGTATTCCCAGACGTGGGACCCGTGCTCACTACGCCACTGGAGTCAAGCTATCCTGGCTGATGACGGCTGATAGCCAGAAACCGGTCCTAGGATGCTTGATTCCGGTCCAGGGAAGACATGGCTTGGCAGTTCGGGCTGGACTGTTCCCATGAGGCACAGGGTCAAGACTGATTTGCATATGGCCATGTCTAAACTGGGGTGGCGTAGTGGGCAAAAGAATGATGGATTTAACCCAGATCTCTTGACTGGGGGAGAATGTCTGCATTGTCAGCATTCCGTCCATCATTTGTTTGTTGTAACGCTTTTCGCCCTAAGTGGGATGGGTATTCCCAGACGTGGGACCCGTGCTCACTACGCCACTGGAGTCAAGCTATCCTGGCTGATGACGGCTGATAGCCAGAAACCGGTCCTAGGATGCTTGATTCCGGTCCAGGGAAGACATGGCTTGGCAGTTCGGGCTGGACTGTTCCCATGAGGCACAGGGTCAAGACTGATTTGCATATGGCCATGTCTAAACTGGGGTGGCGTAGTGGGCAAAAGAACGATGGATTTAACCCAGATCTCTTGACTGGGGGAGAATGTCTGCATTGTCAGCATTCCGTCCATCATTTGTTTGTTGTAACGCTTTTCGCCCTAAGTGGGATGGGTATTCCCAGACGTGGGACCCGTGCTCACTACGCCACTGGAGTCAAGCTATCCTGGCTGATGACGGCTGATAGCCAGAAACCGGTCCTACGATGCTTGATTCCGGTCCAGGGAAGACATGGCTTGGCAGTTCGGGCTGGACTGTTCCCATGAGGCACAGGGTCAAGACTGATTTGCATATGGCCATGTCTAAACTGGGGTGGCGTAGTGGGCAAAAGAACGATGGATTTAACCCAGATCTCTTGACTGGGGGAGAATGTCTGCATTGTCAGCATTCCGTCCATCATTTGTTTGTTGTAACGCTTTTCGCCCTAAGTGGGATGGGTATTCCCAGACGTGGGACCAGTGCTCACTACGCCACTGGAGTCAAGCTATCCTGGCTGATGACGGCTGATAGCCAGAAACCGGTCCTAGGATGCTTGATTCCGGTCCAGGGAAGACATGGCTTGGCAGTTCGGGCTGGACTGTTCCCATGAGGCACAGGGTCAAGACTGATTTGCATATGGCCATGTCTAAACTGGGGTGGCGTAGTGGGCAAAAGAACGATGGATTTAACCCAGATCTCTTGACTGGGGGAGAATGTCTGCATTGTCAGCATTCCGTCCATCATTTGTTTGTTGTAACGCTTTTCGCCCTAAGTGGGATGGGTATTCCCAGACGTGGGACCCGTGCTCACTACGCCACTGGAGTCAAGCTATCCTTGCTGATGACGGCTGATAGCCAGAAACCGGTCCTAGGATGCTTGATTCCGGTCCAGGGAAGACATGGCTTGGCAGTTCGGGCTGGACTGTTCCCATGAGGCACAGGGTCAAGACTGATTTGCATATGGCCATGTCTAAACTGGGGTGGCATAGTGGGCAAAAAAACGATGGATTTAACCCAGATCTCTTGACTGGGGGAGAATGTCTGCATTGTCAGCATTCCGTCCATCATTTGTTTGTTGTAACGCTTTTCGCCCTAAGTGGGATGGGTATTCCCAGACGTGGGTCCCGTGCTCACTACGCCACTGGAGTCAAGCTATCCTGGCTGATGACGGCTGATAGCCAGAAACCGGTCCTAGGATGCTTGATTCCGGTCCAGTGAAGACATGGCTTGGCAGTTCGGGCTGGACTGTTCCCATGAGGCACAGGGTCAAGACTGATTTGCATATGGCCATGTCTAAACTGGGGTGGCGTAGTGGGCAAAAGAACGATGGATTTAACCCAGATCTCTTGACTGGGGGAGAATGTCTGCATTGTCAGCATTCCGTCCATCATTTGTTTGTTGTAACGCTTTTCGCCCTAAGTGGGATGGGTATTCCCAGACGTGGGACCCGTGCTCACTACGCCACTGGAGTCAAGCTATCCTGGCTGATGACGGCTGATAGCCAGAAACCAGTCCTAGGATGCTTGATTCCGGTCCAGGGAAGACATGGCTTGGCAGTTCGGGCTGGACTGTTCCCATGAGGCACAGGGTCAAGACTGATTTGCATATGGCCATGTCTAAACTGGGGTGGCGTAGTGGGCAAAAGAACGATGGATTTAACCCAGATCTCTTGACTGGGGGAGAATGTCTGCATTGTCAGCATTCCGTCCATCATTTGTTTGTTGTAACGCTTTTCGCCCTAAGTGGGATGGGTATTCCCAGACGTGGGACCCGTGCTCACTACGCCACTGGAGTCAAGCTATCCTGGCTGATGACGGCTGATAGCCAGAAACCGGTCCTAGGATGCTTGATTCCGGTCCAGGGAAGACATGGCTTGGCAGTTCGGGCTGGACTGTTCCCATGAGGCACAGGGTCAAGACTGATTTGCATATGGCCATGTCTAAACTGGGGTGGCGTAGTGGGCAAAAGAACGATGGATTTAACCCAGATCTCTTGACTGGGGGAGAATGTCTGCATTGTCAGCATTCCGTCCATCATTTGTTTGTTGTAACGCTTTTTGCCCTAAGTGGGATGGGTATTCCCAGACGTGGGACCTGTGCTCACTACGCCACTGGAGTCAAGCTATCCTGGCTGATGACGGCTGATAGCCAGAAACCGGTCCTAGGATGCTTGATTCCGGTCCAGGGAAGACATGGCTTGGCAGTTCGGGCTGGACTGTTCCCATGAGGCACAGGGTCAAGACTGATTTGCATATGGCCATGTCTAAACTGGGGTGGCGTAGTGGGCAAAAGAACGATGGATTTAACCCAGATCTCTTGACTGGGGGAGAATGTCTGCATTGTCAGCATTCCGTCCATCATTTGTTTGTTGTAACGCTTTTCGCCCTAAGTGGGATGGGTATTCCCAGACGTGGGACCCGTGCTCACTACGCCACTGGAGTCAAGCTATCCTGGCTGATGACGGCTGATAGCCAGAAACCGGTCCTAGGATGCTTGATTCCGGTCCAGGGAAGACATGGCTTGGCAGTTCGGGCTGGACTGTTCCCTTGAGGCACAGGGTCAAGACTGATTTGCATATGGCCATGTCTTTAACTGGTGTGGCGTAGTGGACAAAAGAACGATGGATTTAATCCAGATCTCTTGACTGGGGGAGAATGTCTGCATTGTCAGCATTCCGTCCATCATTTGTTTGTTGTAACGCTTTTCGCCCTAAGTGGGATGGGTATTCCCAGACGTGGGACCCGTGCTCACTACGCCACTGGAGTCAAGCTATCCTGGCTGATGACGGCTGATAGCCAGAAACCGGTCCTAGGATGCTTGATTCCGGTCCAGAGAAGACATGGCTTGGCAGTTCGGGCTGGACTGTTACCATGAGGCACAGGGTCAAGACTGATTTGCATATGGCCATGTCTAAACTGGGGTGGCGTAGTGGGCAAAAGAACGATGGATTTAACCCAGATCTCTTGACTGGGGGAGAATGTCTGCATTGTCAGCATTCCGTCCATCATTTGTTTGTTGTAACGCTTTTCGCCCTAAGTGGGATGGGTATTCCCAGACGTGGGACCCGTGCTCACTACGCCACTGGAGTCAAGCTATCCTGGTTGATGACGGCTGATAGCCAGAAACCGGTCCTAGGATGCTTGATTCCGGTCCAGGGAAGACATGGCTTGGCAGTTCGGGCTGGACTGTTCCCATGAGGCACAGGGTCAAGACTGATTTGCATATGGCCATGTCTAAACTGGGGTGGCGTAGTGGGCAAATGAACGATGGATTTAACCCAGATCTCTTGACTGGGGGAGAATGTCTGCATTGTCAGCATTCCGTCCATCATTTGTTTGTTGTAAATCTTTTCGCCCTAAGTGGGATGGGTATTCCCAGACGTGGGACCCGTGCTCACTACGCCACTGGAGTCAAGCTATCCTGGCTGATGACGGCTTATAGCCAGAAACCGGTCCTAGGATGCTTGATTCCGGTCCAGGGAAGACATTGCTTGGCAGTTCGGGCTGGACTGTTCCCATGAGGCACAGGGTCAAGACTGATTTGCATATGGCCATGTCTAAACTGAGGTGGCGTAGTGGGCAAAAGAACGATGGATTTAACCCAGATCTCTTGACTGGGGGAGAATGTCTGCATTGTCAGCATTCCGTCCATCATTTGTTTGTTGTAACGCTTTTCGCCCTAAGTGGGATGGGTATTCCCAGACGTGGGACCCATGCTCACTACACCACTGGAGTCAAGCTATCCTGGCTGATGACGGCTGATAGCCAGAAACCGGTCCTAGGATGCTTGATTCCGGTCCAGGGAAGACATGGCTTGGCAGTTCGGGCTGGACTGTTCCCATGAGGCACAGGGTCAAGACTGATTTGCATATGGCCATGTCTAAACTGGGGTGGCGTAGTGGCCAAAAGAACGATGGATTTAACCCAGATCTCTTGACTGGGGGAGAATGTCTGCATTGTCAGCATTCCGTCCATCATTTGTTTGTTGTAACTTATAAACATCAGCACCTATAAGCAGAATTATACAATAAAGTGAGATCTTATCTGTGGAAGTGTTCCAAACACCATAAGTGAAATTCAAAGAAAATGGTCGAGGGATCAAGCCCAATGGGGCGTCACTACATCGCATCGAGATTCCCTTAGTTTTCTTCCTGTGAAATAAAATAAAATATATAACAGATGTTGTAATCTCCAGATAAGGCAGATAACCAGATGTAGATAAATATATCTCCTAATGCTCCAATTATAAGGTAACTACTAAAGGTAAGACAATAATGGTGACTCCAGGTATCTTAACAGAATAAGACCAAGATAACTACTCATCACCTAACTGTACCTTAGGTTCCTCTTCTGTGTTCTAGCCTATGGGTTCCTTTGCTTCCAGATCTACCATATACCTTGATTCCTTCCTCCTTAAGATAGTAATTCTGCCACTTCCCCTGATATTCTGTGGTACATGTTCTATAGCATAATATGCCACTTTGGTCCTGTCACTACAATATGCTTCACTGAAGTGCCTAGCCATAGGGTATTGGTGGTCCGTGTTATCAATGGCTCTCATATGTTCTAAAATGCTTTTCCATAGACAAGGTATTTTTTGGTTTGCTAATAACTTTGGTGCCATTTGATGAATCTTAACAAAACTTTCCCAAACAAAAGCAAATTAACCTCAGCTCCATCCTGGAAATTTTTGGGGTGATCAGTCAAGGGGTGGGGCTGAGAAAAAATGGAGGTCCCAAAAGCAAATTTCCCCATGCATTTTCCATAGACCTGTTTAAGCAGGACTAATGCAAAAACTGCAGAACAGAATTACACCAAATTTGGCAGTAAGCTAGATCTTGGTATGCAGATTGAGCTTTTTGTGTTTTGATATAAATCTGTTCAGTAGTTTTTGACAAATTAATGTACAAACATATTTGTATATCTGGACAGTTGTGTTTGAGGGACTGTCCCTCGCACCCAATTTAAAAAAATAGAGCGTTCTGATTGGCCCAGGGAGCCTTTTTCCCTAGGGCCAGTTTGCTCCTGCAGGAGTCAGTGCTCTGATTGACTGCCAGCAACATGAGAAAAATGTTGCTGGCAGCCAATACAGTCCTCAGGTACTTAGTTTCCTGTTGTGAAGCTTTAAAAGAAAGATTTATAAGGGACAGAGTAAGGATACCCTGCCCCACTAGTCACTGTGGGGTGGGGGGACCAAAAATAAAATAAAATATCACATTTTTGCCATGATCCTGAAGGAGTCCTGCAGGATGGTGGCAAAATAAAAGAAATGTCGACCCTCAATTAGTTTAATAATATGGAAAGGCGGGTGTGAACCTCCCAAGCCTTTAAAGGCCCCGGAGACGCTGTCCCCCGGGAACCCCGTCCTCCAGGGATTTTTTTGTTTTTTTAAAGGGAGGGGTTTGGAGCGATGAGTGGCCTCTCTCCCCTTTTAAATAACTTACGGCCATGGGGGATGGAGTCCCCTGGACCTATGAAGGTTAGGGGAGGGTAGCCAAGTGACCCCTATACTCTTTTTTGTTCAATTCAGCCCTAGGGGATGCGGTCCCCAGTGCTTTATGAGGCTCTAGAAGGGGGCCCCTGTGGCCTCTTCCATTTTTTATTGAATTTAGCCCAGGGGGATTGGTTCCCTGGGGCCTATTGAGGCTTGAGGAGTCAGGCCACACAGCCCCCCTTCCACTTTTTATTAGAATTTGGCCCCAGGGATCGGGTCCCTGGGGCCTAATAAGGTCGGGGGGGCCATGAACCCCTCACATTTTATATTGCATTTCCCTCTGGGGGGTGGGGTCCCCGGTCCTAAGAAGGCTCTAGGAGGGGAGCCATGTGCCCCCACTCTCCTTAGAGCTCAGCCTCGAGGATGAGGTCCTCATGGCCTAAGAAGGCGCGGGGAATGCGGCCCCTGTTGCCTGATGGCCAACCCTACACTGCACAGCATTGGCAGCTCGTGAGGGGTTGGCTGTCTCTGAGGGGGTTGGCCACAGGGCCTGCCCTGCAGGCAGGCCCCTTGGCCAACCCCCTGCCACACGCGCCTGAAGGGCATGCGTAATGTGGGGCTTGTTTCCTGCGGGGGCTTTGGGTACAGGACTTGGTCACAGGTCCTGGCTGCTGGCCAGGCCCTGTGGCTAACCCCTCGTCGCGGACAGCCGAAGGCCGTGCGCAGTGTGCAGTTGAATGCCTGCAGGGGGTTGGACGTAGGGCCTAGCAAGCCAGACCCTACAGCCAAACCTATGCCATGCACGACCAAAGGCCATGAGCAGCGTGGGGTTGGCTGCCTCTAGGGGTGGTTGGCCGCAGGCCTTGAGCCAACCCCCCACCGCACTCGACCAAAGGCCACGTGTGGTGGGTGTTGTGGGTTTATGTTTGGTACTATATTATTACTTTATGTAAAAAAAAATGCTAGAAATTCACTGAAAAAAACAGTGGTTAAAGTGACGTTAAAGTTAAGAATTGTTATTATATTTCGCTTTACATATATAAAAAAAAAAAAAAGCCTTAGAAATTAACGGAAAAAAACCAAAGGTTAAATTGACGTTTTAGTTAGTTGAATATGTCAGTGCCAACATAATGTTTTAAACTAAAATGAAATACAGAAATTCACAAGTTTTAGTTAGCAGAGCTAATTATAACTTGTGCCCTTGCCATGCACTGCTTATGACCTCACATAGTACATCACTCATGACATGTTCTATGACATCATTTATGACAACACTGATGATATCTCAAATGAAAGCAGTGCACGGCTGGGGTGCAATTATAATTGCCTCTGTTGTGTGGAAAAGCGTAAAAAACAATACCTATATCTAAGGATACACCTCAGAACACAGCCAAAATGTACCTGAAACAACATGGTTGCCTTTAACTTTAATTAGGGCAGTCATAAGCCAAACACATAATTCCTTGTCATTGCTTTGTATAGCGTTAGTTTCACGAAATGCTACAAAAGTTTGAAAAACCTACAGCGACAACAGATATCACAAAGTTAAAATGCTATATAACTTAAAAAACCTATCCTAATTACCTGTAGCACTCAAAAGGATCATCAGCACACCATCATGTATAATCCTGCCAAATTTCATGGAAATCCGTTAACCCGTTTTCTCGCTATATCGGATACAAGAGTCTTTGGAAAATGCATTGGTGTAAAAACACATTTTGGGACCCCCCTTTTATCTTTGCACCAATCACTGCAAACCTTTCCATCCTCCACCAATGTAGAAAGTTTTGTGGATATTTAGACACAGCTACAACCCACATGGCTGAACGGAAATACCACATTTTATTATTTGATGTAAATATGTTCAGTAGTACTTGAGCAATTAAGGCTCATAAAACTTGTATATTTCACACGACGGAGGCTCGGTAGAGCCGTCAGATCTCAGGACGAGATCTGATTAGCTGCCACCACATCAAATCCAATGGGTGGCAGTTATCTTAGCACTCGGATCTCAGTCCCTAGTCCTAGAAAAAAGCTTAAGAAATATATAATGGAGCACGATAGGGATACCCTGACTCAACAGGCCAGGTTGGGGGCTCTCTCCCTCCCCTGGGGTCAAAAATAATTTTTGGGGGTAAATGTTGCCTCAAATTCATGGAAGATCATCAGCAAAAAGAAAACACCTCCTGGGGTGATCTAGGGCCCAGGGGTCGGCATAATAGAATATGTAAAGGAGATGGGAGTGTGGCAACCCTCAGGGGCGGCTGGTGGAATTTGAAACTGGTGAGGCGCGTATGCGACTCAACGTATACGAGCGAGCGCAGCGAGCCCGATGGCAATAAGGGGGGATTCTGGGGGGGTTCTCCCCTGTGAAGAAATTAAAAAAAAATTGGCATCTTTTTGGTGCGATTTTCAGCACTATTTCTTTGACAAATGGACTAAAAATTCAGTTCTTCTAGGCATTCATAAAAGAAAACTCATACATTATTTCTGGGTTGCCAAGCAAGTCTGACTTATGAAGAGGGCTAGGGTACTAAGCAAGACTGCTTTGGCTCTACCCTTTCCAATGGTTGATCGCAATTTACGGAGGGCGATGCTTTAAGAGAAACGGTATGTAAACAGCCGTAAGCACTATTGTGCCAGTGGTGGAAGGAGAGACTTGGAAAGTTGTAAATCCATCATATAGGTTCTAAGTGGATCTGTCTTATGTAACTGGCACCTTTGCCAGACCTGGCATTTTAGGTAGGAGCACTGTGGATTCAGGTTAGTAGGGTAGGGACCTAGCCCAGGCACTTCAGAGACAGTGCATGAGTGTAAAGGTTGTTTCTAAAAATTGGATTACACAAAAGGGGACAAATGCGGACATTTGTGTCATACATGAACAAAGCTTATTTGCTTTTCTCGTGCTCAGTTAGTATCCAAATTGTCGCACAAAAAGCCTTAAAATGCCACACAATCATGATGAAAAGTTGGAAATGTCACACAGGCAAACTGAAAACTTGTCAGCTTGCTATGAGACAACAGACTCAGTGTCTGTTCTCACCGTGAGTGGACATTACCACTAGGAATTCGAGGAGGTGAGGAGGACACGACTTGTCCTTAATTTATTTAATTCTGACGGGCATGCACCGCCCAGGCAACAGCAGCAACTCATGGGGGCCGGTGCTGGCAGGAATTTGAAATGAAAACATCCTGCCTGCTGCCACACCGACTTGACCCTTTTGCTTTAATTAGAGTCTCTAGCGAGCTAGAATTGTTGCTGCAGCCAGGCACCAAACTTGAATAAACAGTACACTGAAACCACGAAAAAGTCACACAAACAATTTGAACCCTTGGCAGCTATGTCTTTTTTGTATCTTTTGTGGTGATACACAAAGCAGTGATCGATGGGTGAATTCTGACCTGCATTCTTTGCCAGCACATTTCTCAGTAACAAACTCCTCTGTGCCCCGTTTTTGATCAGAGCCCCTTCATGCTCGCCGCACACCCTGCCAAAGCAATAAGTCCCTGCCAGCCACGAACTGCAACGTCCACTACGCCAAAGCAAAACTGACTGGCAGCATGCCACTCTCTCATCAGCACAGATACGTGTGATCTAGGCCTGTTTAACATAGGCAGATGGCGATCCACTAGCTCTTATTTTCCTGTCACTAACAGCTCAAACCATCTCCCAAGCATTTTATACTGCATAACTAACTAAACAGTGCCAGTATAGCATACAGCTAGAACCCTCAAGACCAAACAACCTTGCGTCTACACACCGAGCTGCCGAGCATTTACTTCCGAATTCCATGTGGCACTAGTCAGCCCACAGCTCTAAAAGGCCTTCTTAACGGCAGTCTTAGGCCAGAGAACAGCTAACAGGCCAATACCATACATGCACCGCATACCACATGTCTCCTCTGACCCTAAACTAGAACAGAGAAAGTAAACACGGCACACTGCCCCACAGGCAGCGAAGACAAATTTTCTTGGTTGGGCTGAAGTGAGGCTGATCTATCTCGCTGTTCGGCAGCACAATCACATCACGTCTGCCACTTGTGGGTTTTAGCCTGGTAGGGTAGGTCCCGTGGAATTTGCCCTCACAAATGTCAGTGTTGAGAGTGTGGTCTGCAGGGTGTCGGGTTTCTCGTACTTGATACTTTGCATGTTGGATAACCACGCATAATCTCAAATAATACATAGAGGGGTTCAGGCGACATGAAAGCAAGGCGACCATAAGCTCATAAGCAGAGTCAGTATTATTGGCTTGAGAAATTTAAATAGACTGTTGTTTGTGCAGTGGCAATAACCAAACACGAATGGTGAATATTCCTCTGCTAATGCAAGAACCTGTACTTTTCCAAACACGAATGTGCAAACATGTCAGCAACCTATACTTTTTCAAACAGGAATGGCGGATATTCATGTGCAAATACAGCAACCTGTACTTCTTGAAGTCAGAATATCCAATGTACATCTGAAGACATCACATGGCCTGCACCTGAAGCATGCACGTTGCTGACCTCACACTGCACATAGATACTCATGTACCAGCACACACGGACCTCACACAGGCGCAGCACATGGGCCTACCTTGCACAGCAGAGCATGTTCATGGTGTCCTTCAATGTATCCTCATCTCATGTGGGGCACCTTTGTCGGGTCCTGACCTCCTAGCCACCAGCAACTGCATTAAGGAACCTAAGAGGCATACATTTCTAGGTATGTCTGTCTATAGGGCTGATAGACCCAAACATGCAGATGGATGCTGACTAAAAAGCTAGGAATTCCAACAGATGTTGCCCACGGAGCTCCCTGGTGACTCCATGTCATGGTTAGTCATTTCTACAGCACGTAATACTAGTTTTTAGCTCATTTCCAACCACTCCCGATTTAACCAAGCTTGGGATCTGTAGAACAAGAAATGTATTTTGCCCAAGATCACACAGCACGGTCAAGTGGGAAGACATTATTAGAAGGACCGTCTCCTTGAGCCACAATTGTCAAGCAAATACAAACCGGACTTTCTGTAAATGGAATCTCTCTTCAGACAAAGACTACGAATTTATAATAGCATCCGGGGGATTTAAGATGCATGATAAACAAAACTGCAAGTACCAGGATGCATGGAGAAAAACAGATGTGGGCGAGCTATGCATACCTGACATGGGCCAACTGTCAGTGCTCGAGGCTCATTTGTAAACACCATCTCGTGTACACAGAGAGGTACCGAACCCGAGCAGCTCGCATAATTCCCGCTCAATGGTACCACCTGCTACGCGCTCGAATACAACACTGACGCATCAGGCAGTGCATGGCTAGATCATTGAAATTATTAATCTAGCTTTGTGCCATTCATACAAACATATTTAAAGAAAGTTAAGGACACTTTCAGAACAGTCGCGGCTCGCGGGGGGGTCGCGCACGGGGGGAGGGGAATGAAATATTATTATTAAACAAAAAAACTTACCTCACAGCCGGTCCACGCCACCTCTCAGACCTCTGCTCCCCTGGGCGCCTTCACGAACGGCACTGGAGGGGCCTGCCAACCCCTCTCAGCCAATCCTGGCGCTGCCAGCAGCGCCAGGATTGGCTGAGGGCACAGCTTACGCTACGCCCGCCGCCTGCCCATTAGGAGACCGAGGGGCTCCTAATGGGCATGCGCAAGCCAGTGCAAACACAAGTGCGCATGACTGGGCACGGGTGAAAATTCGCTCACCTTCCCCACTCATGCGCACTTGTGCTGCTGCCTGTTGCCCCTGGTCTGACCAGTATGTCAGTCAACATGACGCCGGACCACCCACCCCCTTCAGACTCTGAAGGGGGTGGGCGGTCCGACGTCATGCTGACTGACATGATTGTCAGTTGGTTCTCCCTCGGCGTCTTTGAACTTAAGTAAACTGATTCAGTTTACTTAAGTTTAGAAACGCCGAGGGAGCTACGGGCGGGAGGGCTACGCCCCAACGCCCCCAATGGACGCACCGCCAAACCTCTTTGAGGCCACGGGGATCCCATCCTCCTGGGCCAACATATTTAGATGGGGACGGGGTATGAGTGCCATCGACCGGGGCCAAGTAGAAAAAAGGGGGGCACTCAGCCCCTCCACAAGCCTGAAAAGGCCTGGTTACCCCATCTCCGGGGCCAACATTAAAAGAAAGGGGGTGGGGGGGACACGCAACCCTTAAAGAAAATGTAGAAATTGACTGAAAAAAACAAATATGAAAGGGACATTATAGTTAGGTGAAAATGCCAGTTAAAATATACAGTTTTAATCTTTTAAAGTAACTATTACTCACGCCCTCGCTATGTACTGCTAATTACCTCATACATTACATCACTCATGACATGATCTATGACATCATTGATAGCATGACTGGAATAGAAAAAGAAAAGAAAATTAACAGCAAATGTCAAAATATGGTCATTGTAGCCCGTTATCCTGCAAGCACATCTCAGTCTTCATACACTTTAATGCTCACTTTATACTCTGATTTCTCATTTACCACCACCCACGATACAGGAATCTGAAATGATAAAACAAAACCCTTAACACCAATATCTAAGTAGCAATCTCTCTATCCAAATGAATGCACTCTCTTCTCTGCCCATTAGATAATCCCCATTGCCGCACTGCTGCAAAGACATTCATTTAAGCAAAATTCGAAGTGTTACAATTTATGAAGGAGGTTATTGTAAAGGTAAGTGCTTAGTCATATCACTAAATTCTTTGGTGTTCTCCACCACGTATTTGCAGCTGATACAATGACAACACTTATAGCTTACTTTCTATAACCCAGGTGGCCACATAGATCTCCCTGAGGAAGTTCCCAAAGATTATTGGTGTCACTTTGGCTCTAAAAGACTTCCCTGAGCTTGGTGCCTTTTTGCATTTAATGGGAGTTTTTTGGGTCCAAAGTCTATACCCGCCAATGTTCCAAATGACTGTTATAGATTATGTTGTTGCCATTACTGTATGCAGCGATGAATCTAATTTCATCTTTCTTAATGTTTGTATTCCTGATCCTTTCTTTCAATAAATCATCTCATGTTATTGTACTTACTCACTCCTCAGCCCCTATCAGAATCTTATCATTATAACCCCTCTGGAAAAATCTCTCTGTGATGTCAGTCGCCTGTTTTTCATATTCTCCTCGCAAGCTGCAGTTTCTCTTCGCTTGCAGAAATTCACCAAAGGGAAAATTATTGATCAGTTTCTTGGGGTGTGCTGATTTGTCATGTAAAATGTCATGTGTAAAAGTTGGTCTTCTAAACATTTTTGAAATCAGTGTTCCATCTGCCACATAAAGTTCTAAGTAAATGTAAATGTAGTGCATTTATGTAGCGCTCCGCACACCCCCGAAAGGGTCTCTCAGGCGCTGTGCACATACCGCTTTGGAACCCTTCCTGGCCTTTCCCTGTGAAGTGCCCACTATTGGGCACCCCCAAGGTGAAGCCAGGCATCCTAGTGCTTTTGGGGCCGTTGTGGAGATTAAGCAAGCTATTGCCCAGAGTTGCAGAGTGGGACCCATGATTAGAATAGGCACCGAGGCGAGAATTATCGGGTCCGGGGAAATTGAGCCTAAGACCCGCCAAGGCAGGAATTGAACCCTGGTCCGGGCCAAATCTCTGCATCAGGGTCTGCCGCTCTAACCATTGAGCCACACTTCTCAGTCCCAAAAACTGATATAGGTTTTGCTGTTCCCCAGATTCAAAGCTATATTGAACACGTTGTCATTTAAGTGTCCATGTATTGAAGATAACAAACTCATTATTGTGGAGCAAAATATTTCTTCTCAGAGCTTTAGAATTATTTTCTGTGGACACATACAACATACTGGTTGGGGTACCAGTGACCTGGCAGTAGAGAGTTACAAATCAACTAAAGTTTTTGCGAGGGTGGTTGATTTCTCATTTTAAAATATTGTTCAAAGGGGGCGTGGCCGGGCAAGCTGGCCGAGCGGACGTAGCTCACCTCGGGTCCGGTCCACGCGCTGCTCTGGCACGGCTCTAGGCGGCTGCAGAGCTACATCATCGGTTAAGGCCGCCCCCGGGAGGTAGGATTGCTGCCTGCGCGCTGCTGCCCCGCGGAGACTCCCGCTGACTCTTCTGGGCCGGGGGGCACATTAATCAGCTTCACTCTAGTGGCAGCCCTTCTACGGGACATCCAGCCTGGCGCTCGCCTGACCCCAAGATGGCGGCCGTCGGCGCCCTTCGAATGAAGATCAGCGCCTTACCTGGCTCCCTCTAACCTTACACCGGCTCCCTGTTCAGCCTGCGGTCTCCCCCTACATCGCCAGCCTGCTACTTGCACAGCCAGTGGTCTGGAGATATCGATAATGCCATATTGCATCGAGGCCCTACGGAGCAACCTCGATCTGCCTCTGGGCCCGATCTGACCCTGACAACGCCGATTCTGCGATAGTGATCGCGCCCTGGGGAATCTTGGCCTCCACACATTGTGTCACCAGCGGTCACCAACACCTGAAGGCTGAATCCAGCCCACGCCAATGCCTTACAGCGTGCTCCTGCTGCACTCCAGCACGACCAGAAGGACCACAGACTATAGTACCCCTCATCGGTCCTTACTAGCTGGTCACCCGCCTACCTAGCTTTGCTGGCACCGACTGGCCATGATCCACTCCCTATGGGGCATATTCCTCGCAGACCCCGCGCCTGGGAGTCTGACAGCCTTATCTCTGCCTTAATCCCCCCATCTAGTCGCCTGCAACGGGGAGTGCAGCAGCTTCATCTTCTCAGATAGCTACTCAGGGGCCAGCCTGGTCCGCACCATATGCCGCCAAAGAAGACGACAAGCAAGCAGACGGGTAGAGTCTCGGATTTTTTCATTCCTTCAGACAAACGCCCGACGTTGTGGGGCAACACAGGAGCCACTGCAATGGCGATCATGAAAGCGGATTTGGCAGCTATGTTTAAAGATTTCAAAACGGAACTTCGCAAGGACCTAAGCCAGGACATTAAAAGCTCAATAGATCAACTGCGGGCGGAACTAACGGACCGCATGACCTCCCTCCAGCAAGATGTGGACTCCGTGGGCACTAGGGTCCTTGACCTGGAGACGCATTCCCAGGAGCAGGGGCGACTAAACACAGAGTTGCGGGAAGATGTCCGCCAACTTCCGGAACAGCTCCACCTATCTCTCCTCAAGACGGAGGACCTTGAAAATCGGTCACGGAGAGAGAACGTACGTATTCGAAACCTTGAAGAGGGTGCAGAGGGGCCCGACCTGGCGGCCTTCATGGAGGGCCTGTTTGCAGAGATTCTGGCCCCCCAAACACTTAAAATCAAACTGGACAGGGTACACCGCGTGGGCACCGCACAACCTGGTGAGAAGAAAAGGCTGCGCGATATCCTAGCAAAGTTCCATTTTTTCAAAGTGAAGAGGCGGTCCTCCAAGCGGCCAGGACAAAGAGCTCCATTTCATTCCAAAACCATCCGTGTTCCATCTACCAAGACCTAGCACCGGCAACTCTGGCACGGAGACAACTGTTTAGAGGCATTACTACCAAACTCCGGGAGGACCTCATCCGGTACAGATGGACGTATCCATTTGGATTAAGTTTTGATTTCAAGAACAAGTGCCGCCACATCACCGATCTGAAAGAGGGCCTGGAACTCCTAGGCCTCACGACGGATGACTCGGACACCGCACCAGATAAAAATGGAGACCAATCACGAGGAACACCAATGACCTCTGGGTGGTCGGTGGACACGCGCAGGGGTCGACGATGACCGGTTGCAGTTCCCCTCTGGGTCGATGGTCTACCGTTCCCCTGAGCCTGACAGGGGTTCTGGACCTCTACATTTTTTTTTTTTTTTTGCTTAGTTGCTCTTCCCCCGATGATGGCCGGAGGCTAGGGCGGTTCACATTCTTCAATGAAGCTCTTCAGCCACACTCCGCGACCGTCATCTCCATGATCTGCCTGGGTCCGGACTTTTGGGGCTCCGATTATCCAGGGAAGGACTTGAGCAATTACGGACTGTCCCCTTCTCACAGTAAGAACAATACCTTTAGCTTGGGGATTTTGTTTTTGTTTTATACACCTGCTCAGAGCAATATGTTGACACTATCCAGATGTGTTTTCTCTTGCATGCATCGGGGTTGATACCACCAGGGTTGGCGGCGGGCCCTAACGTGCCTTATCCTCCTTTGTTGCCGACTTATAGGAACTTTCACTATGGGAGGGGCTTATGCCTGCCACTGTTTTTCAGCCGTATCTAGACAATGTTAAGTTTTCTTTCTTGACTTTATAGCCGGGGTGGAAGAGAACGGGGACCTCGGACCCGATGTCCCCCTTGGTTTCCGCAGGGGCTTTGCGCTCCCGGCGGAGCTATGTTATCAAATTTTTGGAATCGTATTCTTATTTATGTTTGTTTCCTTTTGTTGGGGTTTGGGGAGGGTTGGGGGGGACATGGTGGTGGCTTTTTATCATTCAGCTCTGGAGGGCCCTTGGTTGTTTGTATACCTTTGTTTGAGATGAATGAGCAACACAACCTCCTAAGGGGGCTGATGCTGATGCAGGACACACTTAGGCTAAGGGGGCTTCTACCACTGACACTATGACTGGTACCATTGGAACCTGGAATGTCAAAGGCCTTAATTCCCCTCAAAAAGGCCAGAAAGTTTGGAAATATATAATTGATCACCATTTAGATGTGGTGGCGCTCCAGGAGACACACCTCGCCAGAGCCGAAGACACACGCTTTAGACACAAACAATACCCCTTAATCTACAGATCTTCAGCTCTTACCAAGCACAGTGGGGTGGCATTACTGTTCCGCTCTACCATACGATTCCAACCACTAGAGGTTCTTAGCGATAGAGAGGGACGATGGATCATGGGCCGTCTAAGAGGGAAGGCTTGCACCTTTGTAGCAATATACGCGCCCAATTCTGATCAGACACTGTTCCTACACACACTGCTGGAGAAACTGCTGGATTTTGCGGAAGGACAGATATTCCTCATGGGTGACTTTAATTTGACTTGGCATTAGGAATTGGACAGCACACACTCACAGCGCTCCGAACTGGGATCCTTTTCTGCTGACACTCAACAACGAATCCAAGACCTCGGCCTACTTGACTCTTGGCGTACTCTTTACCCCCAAACAAGGGACTATACATTTTTCTCACATGTGCAACGCACGTACTCCAGGCTTGATTATATCTTTATCAGTCAGTCCCTATTGGGTTCCCTTCTGGACGCCAACATTTTCCCTCTCGCTGTGTCCGATCATAGCTTGTTTTCTGTCTGTTTGTCCTGGCGCGGGGGTGCACCGACTGCACCCAGGTGGTACTTTCCGGCATCGTTAACACGAGATAAAGAATCTTGTGCTAAATTTAGAGACACTATTAAAGACTTTTTTGAGGTTAACAAACCAGAGGACACTTCGGAGTTTACCACCTGGGACGCATTCAAAGCAGTCTTCCGCGGGAAATGTATTGCACTCAACTCAGCATTAAACGTGCAACGTGCTAGGGAAAGAGAGCAACTAGAACAGGAATTGTCCTCTGTCAAAAGTGCCCATAAACAACACCCCACTCGGCAGACTCTCCGTCATTTGACAGCACTCCACGGCAAACTTCGTGCCATTTATAATAACAGAGCTGACTTCTCAAACTCCGCCACTTATCTTACTCCCAAAGCAACAAAATCGGTAAACATTTAGCCAGGCAATTACGAGATAAACGGGAGAAAGAATACATAGGCGGCATTGTGAGTCCCTCTGGGGGGGGTTACGCACCGGGATGAAGACAAAGCTGAAATCTTTGGCTCATTTTATGACGCTCTATACTCCGGGGATGACCTAGATACTGACACCCAACAGGAGTATCTCCGTGCGTTGCCCCTACCTCAGGTTTCCAACGAATGGAACGAGCTGCTCTCTGCTCCCTTCACCTATGGGGATGTCAATTTAGCGATTAAAGCCCTTAAGCTCCACAAAGCCCCAGGCCCGGATGGGTATACCGCCCTTTTCTACAAGACCTTTGCCCCAGACATCTGCCCCCACCTTACGCGTCTTTTTAACAAGATGGCCGAGACTGGGGAACCTACTACATCTATGACTGAGGCCATGATCTCAGTGATACCGAAACCCGGGAAAGATCCCCAACACTGTGCCTCATACCGCCCTATTGCTCTCCTCAACCTAGATGCCAAATTATATTCTTCCATCATAGCCAAACGACTGAATGACCTCATGCCTGACCTCATACATCCGGACCAGTCCAAATTCATTAAGGGCCGCACAAACTCACGACAACACCCGTAGAATTATCCATCTCATTGAAAAGGCCAACAGACGTCAGATCCCTGCGGTACTAGTGGGTCTAGACGCTGAGAAAGCTTTTGATCGCGTTAATTGGGCGTGTTTGTTCCACACCCTCAAGGCATTCGGCTTTTCAACACAATTTCTAACCATGATTCGAGCTAATTATCGACAACCTCGCTCCAGAGTGGTAGTCAATGGGGTTAGCTCAGCCTCCTTCTTCCACTCTAGAGGCACTAGACAAGGATGTCCCCTCTTACCCCTACTCTTCCCCCTTAGCATTGAGCCCCTAGCAATGGCAATTAGAGATAATCCCAATATTCAAGGTATACCATTCACGAGGGAACCACATAAAATCTCCATATTCGCAGATGATGTGCTTCTGTCTCTTTCCAACTCAGCCACATCTCTCCCAGCCCTACAGACGGAACTTGAACGATACAAACTGGTTGCAGGCTTTAGAATACATTTTAGCAAATCCTATGTCCTTAACCTCACATTGCCATCAGCAGAGGTCCACAGACTTCAACCTCTTACCCCCCTCGCTTGGGCTTCCTCCTCCATACAATACCTAGGGGTTCAACTGACACCGAGGATTGAAAGGCTGTATGCGGCTAATTTTCCGCCTATTCTCACTCGCATCCAAGCAGAACTTACAAAGTGGCGGCCCCTCTTCCTGTCCTGGTTGGGCCGGATACATGCAGTAAAAATGACACTCCTCCCTAAGCTTCTTTATTTACTCCAGGCCCTACCCACAGAGCTAGAAAGAGACTTCTTCCGCCGAGTTAAGACTATGATACTACATTTTATATGGCAAGGGGGACGTGCCCGTTTCTCCTTCTCCATGCTGCGTCGCCCCTGCTCGGAGGGGGGAGTGGGCCTCCCTGACATCCAGCTATATTATAAGGCAGCGCAGCTACGAGTCCTGGTCGAGTGGTCGAAAAGGGAATCAAACATTGGCTGCACATGGACCGTAGCGTGACTGGGAGAACCATTTGGGACTTGATCTGGTGCCCTAAAAAAGATAGACCCCCAAACACATACATCGCAACATCCACGCGTACCAAGCTGAAGGTATGGGACACAGTAGCGGGAGACGAAAGGTGGACCTCTTTCTCTTCCCCGTTTACCCCGCTCCACTTTAAACCAGAATTTCCGTCGGGTACCAGAGAGGGGCCTTTTGATGCCTGGAGAGAGGGGGGCTGTCTTGCTCTGACCCACCTTTTTCATAATTATGACCCTCTCACCTTCGACAATTGTCAGAGGGACTATAACCTGGGACACACAGAACGGTACCACTACACTCAATTGATGCACTGGGATCTAACACCGCAAATACGCGATGCAGCTACCCGGCCCCTCACACAATTCGAATCCTTCCTCACCAAGAACACAACTATGAAGGGGGCTATTTCATTCATATACAAATTTCTTCTCACCACTACAGTTTCCCCGAGACCATAATACATGTCCATATGGGAAGACGTTTTACAACGTCCCATCTCGGATACTGAATGGGGACATCTATGGACAGACATTACACGATTCAATCGCTCCTCCGATCTACGGGAAGCCCACCTAAAGACCATGATGGACTGGTACCTCCACCCCACTAGGCTCAAGCAGATCTTTCCCAACACTTCTGATAGATGCTGGAGAGGGTGCGGGCAACTGGGAGATTTTAAACATATCTGGTGGGATTGCCCGACTATTCGCCCTTTTTGGGAGGAAATCCTCGCGCACATTAAGGATATGCTGGGGTACCCTATTCCAACCACCATGGCGGGGGTCCTTTTGGGTCTCTGTGATCCTGCACTTGAACATCAGACTCGAGCAGACAAAACAATCATGTGGCTATGCATAGGCGCAGCAAAAGTTACCCTGGCAGCCGCCTGTAAAAGGAGGGAAGAACCATCGATCTCCCTGTGGCATTCTAGATTGTGGAAACTTCTCAGTTTGGAACGAATGTCAGATATCTTTCGAGACGACTTTAAGAACTTTGAATTCAAATGGGGACCGCTGGTTGCCTTCCTTTCACGAGGTCTACTGTCCGCTGTATGCCCTTCATCTATTAGAGCTTTTCATCTCTTCCAACTATAATCTGCCTCACACGGACTTAGCCAGTCAGGTTGTTTGTTCGCCGCCGTCACCATTGTCGGGGAGGGGGAGGGAGGGCGGGAGGGAGGGATTGTTTTTTATTTTTGTTTGTTCCTGTTTTTTCCCTGGTTGGGGATTGTTGCTGCATAAATATGAGCTGTTCAAGTGCCTCCCTCTGAAGAAGGATTCAATGTTCTTCCCATCGCAAAAGAAAGATGGGTCGCCTACTGACAAGCTGGCTATCATCAAAAGTTGTTACAGGTAACACCCGCACCCGTCAATACAAGGAACTGTAACCCTTTTTAGCAATCCAGTGTTAACGGGTTGGACTGATATGGAATGGTCAGTGTTAGCAGCCACTTACAGCCTCATTGCACCTAGGCACCCCTGTGAGGGGTGCCTTGATAATTCTGTAGTATGATGTACTTTGTGCATAAAAACGAATAAAATATGTTTGACAAAAAAAATATTGTTAAAAATAATATTTAAATAATAATATATAAACATTAATTTAACAATGAATACAAAAGTAATTTTAGGCGGTTGTGCTTTGTATATTTTTGTTTATGTAATCGGTTAGTATTATGTGTTTATAATAATTTGCATTTAATTGTATGTTCAATTACATATATGTATATATTTTTACATAATAAACGTCATTACATTTCCTTATATTTTCCTACAGGGAGATCTCTGCTAAACAGGTGGAAAGGTAGAAAGAGTAATTTTACCCTCATGTTCAGTATTAGGACTCTTCACCCTCTCATTCGAGAGGGTGGAGAGTCTTAAGTCTACACCTAGGAGTACATTTCCACTCAGAAATGGTGAGTTGCAAAAAAGTGGAGATTTGCATCTAAGCGTAGGAGTAGACATTAATATAAGATGATCTGCACATGCAAACGTACTTTTGTGAATCAGGAATAACATCTTCATCAGTTCTTCCCATGATCTAGTGCAGATTTGTTTTAACTCCAGACGACATCCAGCTGAGAGTCCCATGGTCACCTCAACTTGACACTGACTACACACTGACTACCACCATATTTTGAATTTCTTGGATGTAACCAATTCTGCACTGGAGTATGAGTACCCAACATCCACCGCCATGTGGTCCTAGCTTTCTTCACTTCTGTATGATCATATCCGAGTGACCTGACCTACACATTAATCCTACTCATTAGTCGTTCAAGACTTTCCAAGGCCAGAACTAACATAGGTCACAAAACACAATGGAAAACTGTGTGGAAACTGTACAAACCTGTGATATTGATTAAGCGCTGTCACTATATGTTATCCTTGTTACTACTGATGTCGTTATTTTTGTCATCTGAAGTCCTCCCTTTATTTTTCTGCTTCTGCTTTCTTGCTTGTGCACCCCTTATAGCATCTCATTTAAAGCGCTCTGATATTCTACTGTCTAGGAGAGCTACACCAAAACCTGCACATAAATACATGTATAAAACTGTATAGATTTTCTTATAGGAAAAAACAGGTGAGAACAGTTCCTCTTAATGGCCAAGTTAGTAGGGATCGCTATTAGCCAACTGTTAAATCTGATCTGGGAGGGAAATTTAAATTTCAGATCTTGTTGCCCTCACACACCTGTTAGGGTGTCATGCTTCATCATTGGGCGCTCCTCGTCGGACCGGCGCTGCAATGTCCAACAGGCCTGGTGGCATCTTTAGCGGAGATCTTCTGATCTTAGAACGCCGTTATGTGAAGACCATGTGTGAAATTGTGGAGGGCAGTGACTCCTAAATTATGTGGGGACTCAAAAGAGCCAAAATAGACCCTGGCCCCTAAATTATTTTAATTAGGTTATGTAGGGCTGGGACTAGATAAAACCAGGGAGGCTACTCATGTGATTCTAGGTATCAGGGTAGCCTATAGTTGACAGAGGTCAACATGTTTCGTGTCGTAAGTGCTCAAAATCGAGCGACACTTCTTCAGGACCGTGGGACCACCAAGAAGTATATATACCTCAATTCTTATCAAAGGGTATCCTGGGTCAACCACAAGTAATGCTGAACCCTAATTAGGGTCCAGATTTGAAGTCTCCGCCTCAGAAGGGAAGGGTCAGAGCTTCATAGATGATGGAGAAGCAACCGGCCCACTGGAAAGGTCCCACCAAATGTAGATTTATTACAAGTAGAGTATTTTCCCAGGGCCACAGCTCTGAGGGGCCAGTGCGTTGCCACACAAAGTTCTCCTTGACCAGTCTGTGGAGGGGCCTCGCTGGTCTCGAAAGCTGTCTTCACACTTTTTCTAGTCACTTTAACAAAATATATGGTAAAAAGCAAAAAAAAACTCAAAACCCATAATGAACAAAACTGCACATTTCATGCGCATCTAAGGACAAACAGAATCATTACGTGTGTTGCTTTTGTGGGTTTTTAGGTCTCGCCTATCGCTGGAGCGCGCATGCGCTCCATGCTCTGCGAGGCTTATTGTAGTTGAAAAGATTTCAGGAGGGGACTTGAAGCCCCGCCCAACATTCCCATTGGCCGGCGTCATACTTTATGCTAAACGCTGGCCTCCGATTGAAAGGGAGGCTTTTTTTTTACTGCCTTGTGTCCTTTTGGCCCCGCCCATCTGGACTCGATCGTGTACTGGGGGCATTAGACTGTCTCCTTTAATTACTAGGTAAGCACTTTTTGTTTCCCCTTCCCTCTGTCTCTATCCCCGAGCAGATGGAGATCTGCAGAGACACAGCTACTTGCGCCGCCTTTATGAACTACAGGCTTCTAATTACTTTTAACATGCTGTGCTTACTTAAAGTGAAAGTGCGATTATGTTTCAGTTTAAGAAAGGCGACACGCGCCTTTCTTTCAACACAGCTCGGTTTTTAAAAAATGTGTAACAGTCGCTCACTATCGCCATGGCTTTTAATGTATTTATTTAATAAGGTGCCCGTAACGCCTGTTGACAGCCGTAATGCTTTCCTGCAAATAATACCCCTCCCACCTCCCAAACAGCATCAAAGAACTATCTCCGTGATTTTTAATGTATTTATTTAATAATGTGCCCGTAACTCCTGTTGACAGATTATTATGTTTCCGTTTAACAAAGGCGACACGCGCCTTTCTATCAACATGGCTCAGGTTTTTAAAAATTTGTAACAGTCGTTCGCTAAATGCAATTTTGATTAACTAGTCTCTAGCAACCCCTTCCTCCCCCTCACAGCACAATAACACTCCCCCTCCCAGCAAGATAGCGCAACACAAATATAGCCCACACGCTTCACCCCTCCCGTTTGCTGATGAGGGGAAGAATGCAAACTGCGACCACCTCCTGCTATGGAATGCCTCTGCCTCTCTTTTTTTGGGTTGGACCATGATTTTGTTTACTTTTAATTTCACGCTACAGAATTATGCTACTTTAGTGTCTGTTTTCATTTGTTGCGCAACCGTTGGAACCCCAACGCACAGCTGTAGGCTAAAGGACGCCGTAACATTTCTACATAAACCAAAGAGATAACCAGCCCGCCCTCAATGGCTTTGCCATCTGACTGCTGCTGTCCTTGGGTGTTTGTTTGTCCTTTCTACTGTTCTTTGTGGCTGTTTTGTTTGTGGGGGCTGTCTTAGGGCCACCCTTCCAGCGCAGGACACAGGATGCCCGACTGCTTTAAGGTAGGAGAAGGCGGCATTGTGGTACAGTTGTGCACTTACAAGGAGAGGGGATGGAAAGAGGCTAACGGTAAGAGGGGGCAGAGTGACGGCCTGCAAATGCTGAAATGGAGCATACTTTACTTGTAAGAATAGGACATTTGTCTGACTTTTTACTGCATTCAGAACTCTCAGTGCATTTAGTCTTTTTTTTTTCTCTTTTTGGTCACATGCTTTTCAATTTGACTTTACGCTATTGTCCTTATTGCCCCTGGGTGATTTCCTAGATTCCTCAGCGCCCACCATTTATTAATTTAATGATAGTGATATGTGTACTTTCTTGTGTTTCAAAATTACTCCCGTTTTAAACTCCTTCCTTTGTATGCATCTGTGAATCTTGCTTCTTTGGCTCAGTGACTAAATCGTGCACATTCCCATGTGTGTTCTTTATATGCCACTAATTTCTCATATGTTTAATGTTGATGTCCCCGTGTTCCTCGTGTACTTGTAACTGAGTTTAGTGTCTCCGCAGTGCAACTCATTCGAACCCTCAGTGTACCTCATGTGCAGCCTGCTATGTTTTAATTTACTGTTGTGCCCTCTAGCCTCAGACACTAATTACGAGGCCCTCTTCAAGTGCCTACGGTTGGTGTCCCACAGGCAGAGGCGTTTTAAGGCATGGGCAAAGTGGGCTGTGGCCCAGGGCCCCAGCCTTTCAAGGGGCACATTCATAGTGCCAGCTCTGTTGGACAGAGTCTTTCCCTAATGACCTCGAACAGATTGTTTTAATTTCCGTTTTCCTTTTATTTATTTTATTGTGGGTGCTGTTTAAGTCTATAACAGACATTTTTTCAGAACAATGTTTTGTGTATAAATCATGCAATAGCCATACATTTTTATTTTTAGCAAAACTGGATCTCACATATGCAAAAAGTGACGCTGTCACAGACATTATTTACAGTAATATTACTGAGTTGCTGCTGTGTTACAGTATTAAAAACGCACGTAACTATCTCTGAACATTAGTTAGATGTTAACACATTTGGAATTTAGATAAGTGTGCCTACCGACTGTCAGCGAGCTGGCCAAAGACACGGTGAAAGAGCTGGAACTAGATAATACATTCAAAGTTATTCTTAACAGGGGCCCACAAAATATGTTTGGCCCTGGCGCCCAGAAATCCTTAGGATGTCCCTGCCCCCAGGTGTAGTCGTGGGTGAGTTTACTGTGTGCCACTCATCGGCTTTTATGTTTGCCCTCTCTGCCTTAATTTGTGGCCTATAACTCCCCATATTGGTACTTAAAAACCGCAGTGACTTTAACATCTGTCCCTGTATTCATCACAGCTGGCCCAACCCTGCTCCGATTCGACTGTAATAGTACGCTACCATGCCAAACATACTCCACGTTACCCCTCTCCATTCTACTCCGTACCACTCCACACCACTGCACTCTACTCTGCACCACTCCACAATACTCCATTTCACTCTGCGTCACTGCACTCTTTCTCTGCCCCACTCCACTCCTGTCTACCTTACTCCACTCCAATCTGTGCAACACTACTCTGCAACACTGTACTCTATGCCAGTACACAATACCAATTTATTCCACACCAATACACTCTACACCAATATAATCCTCACCAAATCACGCTATTCCACTATACTCTACATCACTGCACTCTACGCACTCTATTCTACTCTGCGTCTCTGCACTCTATGCTACTGCTCTCAACACCTACGTTGAAAATGGTAATGTTTTTTACTTTTCATTATTATACCAATTGCAATAACGCTATACAAATATAATTACTCCACTACAAATAAAAAAACAAAAGAAAAACACTGTAATTTCCAACGCCAACAGCTCTAACTTTAACAAAAGTGAGACCTATTGCATTGCAAATGCTTGTTTACGCAATTATCAGCGTTTGCAGTCTCTGCTCCGCTGTGTGCAGGGTGTCTGTGGGGTTAGATCTGAGATCTGTAGAGACATCGCCACCTCAAGGCGTCCTCTGGTGCGAGTCAGACCCAATTTACAGCTCACCCTGTCAGCCAAATGAGTGCTTGTTTGACTAATGCCCAACTAAACAAGAGTGCAGGGCACCAGTGACCGTGCCAACTAACCTGACTGTTTTCTACTTTATTTTTCATGGACTCCTCTGGCTTCTCTTCTTCTCTTCGCTGTACAAAAGGCGATGAAATTTTGCGTGAATGCAAAAGTGTCAGTGTAAAAGTTGGGTTTACATTTACCCACAGGACCAGAAGATGGAGACCCTTTGCATAATGCTACACACAACAAAATACCCAGGTCTAAGACAAAGAGCAGCTTGGAAACTAGAATGTCAAAACAAGTATTCCTTTAAGAGGACGAAATCCCTCACCCACAAGAGATGGCATGCTCCATCATGGAGATGCTCCTCACGCCGTGATGACAGATCACAGTGCGGGCTACAACTCCCGCTCTAATCAGGAGGAGCTCTTCGGATACTTTAGTATGTGACAATAATGCTTATGAAGTCAGTCGAGTGGTGAGGCTAGCAGAGTGTAAAAAGTGCTGTGGTGCAAACAAAAAAAATACAAGTTTTGTGATTAAACCTAATTTCAAAACAGGCGTTGAGCTTTATTATTGTCTGTCTGGGTTAGGATTAAAATAAGTGAATAACCTGGACAGTAGTATATTAACCTTCACAATTTATCTCATGGTCAACATGTTTCTGCCCTTACTAGAATCCTTGGCTGAGGTGTCGGAGCATTCGTCAGGACCTAGAAAAGTCAAATAGGGGATAAAATTAAAATAAGAAACTATAAAGCAAGTGGTATCCAATATCTCAGCATCAGATCCACTTGTCAACTTTCACTGTGGGAAAATATGAACATAGTCAGGTAGGCATCTAGGTTGTAGAGAATGAGTGTTAGTAACACCTATCATGTTAACAGTGACACCAACAACCCAAGTGTGAAACAACAATTTCCACCAGTGTGGTGTCCAACTAGAATCCAGTGGTGACACACGTGAAAAAACCAGCAGGCTTACCTGCAAAGGTTGGGTGTTGTGTCTCAGCGCAAAATACACTAGCGGTAGGCTCAGGGTGTAATCGTGGAGGTAAAGACATGATGTGTGTATATCAAGGCATTATAGTAGAAACTCAAAGGGGCCTTATTTATGAGGCCTTTTGACAGTTTTTTGCTGCCGTTGCGTCACTTTTTGTGATGCATCCGCAGCGTAAAACATGCCCCCTGTTGCGCCCTATTTATAAAGTGACGCATCTAAGCAGATGCGTCACTTTGTAAACCCCTGCGCTACATTATACCTGCGTCAGGTATAATGTATGCAGTGGGGGTGTCCCCACGCAAGTAAGCCTTGTAGAAGTGACGCAGTGAAATCTATTAGATTTCACAACGCCACTTCTAGGATGCAAATGCGTCAAAACCTTACGCCTGCCTCACTGCAGGCGTAAGGATGACGCAGTGCTATATCCATAGCCCTCTTCCCTGCCTTGCTGGAGTTGCGTTACGCTTCCGAAACAACTCCAGCAATGCGTCATTTTTGCGCCGACAGGTACGTCAGTAAAACTGACGTATCTGTCATTCCTTGCGACATGATGCGTCATACAGTAAATATGACGCATCTATCATGTTGCAAGGAGGGCGCAATGAAAAGTGACGCATCGCTGTTTTCACGCAGCGATGCGTCACTTCTCAGAAGTAAGGCCCATATGTGGGTAAGGACAACAAATAACTCAACGTTCGTCTGCTTGATTATCTAAGAGTGAATGAAGCCTAATGGCCAAACATACAAAGCAACATCATAACACTACAACCAGGGGCGTAGCTGGGGGGGGGGGATGGTTTGTGGCAATACAACCCCCTAAAAAATGTATTCTTTTGTAAATAGTTGGTTACAAGTGTTTTCAGTCACGTATGGTGAAGTGTCTGTTGGTTTTCACCTGGGATTTTTACATGCCTACTCTAACAAAAACACACACACAACCACTCTTCTGTTTGGAAGGCCTTAAAAAATGTTGATTAGTTTGAAAAATGTTGTGCTTTAAGTGGCCCTAACAATACGCCCTCCTCTCTCTTTCCGCTGCTCCTTAAGCCCCCCGCCCCCGCCCCTCATGTCCTGCTTCTTCTTATATAGCGTGTTTTAACATGATACCCTAGCGTGATTGTTGGGAAATCTGAAGCTCACCCCCCCAACCTTATTGACCAAGCTATGCCCTTATGTACAATAATACGATCCAGGGCTAGCCCTCTAAGTGGAAGTGGGCACTAGCAGTAAACACAAGAACACTAAATAAAGGAAAAAGTAAAACAAAAAGACATGGAGGAGAATCACCCCGGCTAAGATGTACATGCATATCCAATCATGGCCAAGTGGAGAGGTATGTTCCGTTAGGTCTTGGTCCCAAACATTGATTGTTCCAGCTTAAGGGCAGTTGTAATGCTAACAGCGGGCAAATGCAATCCAAAAAACAAGTGTAGTGAAGCTAGTGAAGCTCCAGCATGGCGCGCATCTGCAGCGAGCTCCTGTGAGTCCGTAGCATGCCAGGAAACTAGCAAGAGCTTCGACTCTCAATTTAAGAGCGGGCGAGGTGGCATGGTCAAGGCGGCATGGTCAAGGCGACATGGTCAAGGCAGCATGGTCAAGGTGGCATGGTCATGGCAGCATGGTCAAGGCGGCATGGTCAAGGCGACATGGTCTAGGCGGCATGGTCAAGGCGGCATGGTCAAGGCGGTGGCCGCGTCCTGGCTGCTTGATCAATAGGAAGCAGTCTAACCTTAGTGCGGGCCCACTAAATGCAAGCAGGCACTAACAAGCAAAATCACTCCACAAGGGAAGGTACAAAAAAGAAAAGAAAAACAAATACATGGAGGGGAGTCGCTCCACCGCTTCCTCAAACTAACTGCATAAGTCGTGTTGTCTACAGGTAGGGATGGATACGCAGATAACCTGGCCGAGGCCAAGTAAAGCCGCAGAATGTATGACGTTACAATGCATAAATTTACATCACATGCCTTTACAACAAAGTTTTTACATCGCAACATCCTTTACAACGCATTCTTTTACATCACATGCCATTACATCGCATTTTCAGAAACTACGTTTACAACACATTCCGTTACATCGCATTATACCTTTACAACGTGTACCATTACAATGCATACCACTACATCACATTTAAGGTAAGTGTTGGATAATATAGGAGTAATAATTACTATTCTAACTCCAGTGAGCGCAACATTAAGGTAAGAGTTGGATAGTGTAAGGGTACTGTGCATTGTAATGGTATGCATTGTAAAGACTTGCGATGTAATGCCTGCGTTGTAGTGACATGTGATGTAATGGCTGCGTTGTAATGACATGCGATGTAAAGGATGTTGCGATGTAATGACATGCGATGTAAAGGATGTTGCGATGTAATGACATGCGATGTAAAGGATGTTGCGATGTAATGACATGCGATGTAAAGGTTGTTTCCCAAAGCCGCAAAGCATTTGCATTGCCTGTGAGCAGTTGTGATCCAAAAAACATATGGGCAGTGGGCAGATTCAATACAAAAAATCATCTGGTGCGAAGCTCCAGCATGACGCTTACATGCAATGGGCCCCTTTGAGTCTGTAGCACACCAGAATCAAGGACGTTAGCGGTAGTCACATCTCTCAATTTAAGGGCGGGGTGAGGAGGCGTGTACAATGCTTGTTACGCACCACTGGTTAAGAAGGGAAATGTAGTTACTGGCTGTTACAAGGGTGAGGGGGCTTCAAAACCTCATAATAAAGGGTAAGACCCACAGAAGAGGCATTATGTTAAGAGAATATTAAAAGTTTGTGAAGGTCAAATGTTGGTAGGAATAACCAACATACTGTCCCTATGGAAATAGGAGCCAATGTAGATGAATATGAAAACGCAGAATACTAGAAGTTGCTACAAAATATAAAATATCAAATAATAGCCGGTCCTAGTGAAATATAAAGAAGGAATGACCGGCTACTGAGAATGTCAAAAAGTCCTAATCATGTGTGTGTAAAATTGCTTGACTGGAGGAACGTCCTCCATAAGGGAGCACAAGTGAAGGAGGGAGGATACGCAGTAAACCAGACCCATGGCTGTGCACAGTGTCACCATAATCACAGAACGAAGGAGTCCGTGTGCCAGCGTATACAGGATTTGAGTCCCCTGTGATACAGGGACCGAGCTTGAGCTATCCTTATGTGTACATAGTAATGTTTTAACTGCGAAACTCAAATGTCATGTGGATGAAAATAAGAATATAAACTGGGGTAAAGAGGTCCACAGGATCTCATCATTATGACTGATCTGATGGCTTCTCAGCCTGAAAACCCAACGTTGTTCTTTAACTAAAAGAAACTAGTTCATGTCTTGAACAGTCACTGGTGGTGTCCGTTTGTCGAGTACCATCCAGCGCAGATCATTAGCAGTGTGACCTTGTTCAATAAAATGGTTGGTCAGTTTCGTTGATATCTTTCTGTATCTCATGGTACTGCGATGTTCTGTGATGCACATTTTGAATTTTTGGGTCGTCATGCCGACATACCTAGGGCCGCAAGGTCAGTTAATGAGATGAATCAGTGTGTCACTGTTGCAGTTGGTATGTTGTCAGAGTTCCCATTGGTTATGGGTCTTTGCCTAAGACATGTTTCCCCACTGTGATATTCCTACTTGACTTGGGGTGCCTAGATGTCAGACAGTTCTTCTGGCACCATCTAATAAATGCTCAAATGGCGACTCAGGCCTTTGTACTATATAAGATGCCCCAACACTTCCCAACTATAATCCACTTCCAGCTGTATTTCCATAGTGGGAATGTCTGAAGGGAAAGGGTTGGTGACAGCTGGAGGGTGTTAACTTGCTTTCCTGGAGGTTTTCACATGACATTCATTTAAAGGTAGGGGCTGAATTGATTGCAGGGCTATACTTGAGACAAAACAGAAATTCAATCAATTACTTATGGGAAGTCAACAAGTCACAGGTATAGAATTGGAAACTGAAACAATCGATAATGGGCCTCACCAGTCATTCCATACAATGAGGCTTTGACGACTACATGTACTACCAGGAACAATCCAATACCTGAGAGATTAATCGAGGTGCTGCAGGGATACAACGAGGAAGACACAGGCATGAGCAAAGGCAGAACAAAAGGAGCAAGGACAAAATCCTACCAATAGCCCTACTGTAGTGAAATCCAGGGAGAGAACAAATAAACTGTGGGTGATGTAACACGAACATTAAGCCTTACAGCTGACTAACTTTGCTGAACATTCAAGTATCCAGCTGATGCTCATAAAAAGGCCCTGAAAAAAGATGTGAATGCTTGTCAGAGATGATACGTCTTTAGAACCACATCCCCCATTGCACTGGTCTTCCATTAATGCCAGTGAGGATGACTAAGCCGCAGTGTCCCGGTACTCAACCGTGTCACAGTAAGTTGTTCCTGACAGTGCCCCTTCCAGTACAAGTCTCTCCTTCTTTGTAAAGTCCTGGTGTCTGAAGACCTACAATGGAATTGTTTAATTAACTGACGGGCATGAACAAAAACAAAGGGCTTCCCAGATCTTTCGGAAACACCTTAGCCATTTCACCCTACTAAATACTGTAACTGACCTTTTCTATATCTGGAGTCTAGGGTTCCCTCTACCTCATACTCAACTGATCTATCTATCTATCTATCTATCTATCTATCTATCTATCTATCTATCTATCTATCTATCTATCTATCTATCTATCTATCTATCTATCTATCTATCTATCTATCTATCTATCTATCTATCTATCTATCTATCTATCTATCTATCTATCTATCTATCTATCTATCTATCTATCTATCTATCTATATCTATCTATCTATCTATCTATCTATCTATATCTATATCTATCTATATCTATCTATCTATCTATCTATCTATCTATCTATCTATCTATCTATCTATCTATCTATCTATCTATTTATTTATGTATCCATGATTGCTGGTGGGGTTGTTAACATTGCATGTTCTGCAGGTTTAATCTCTAAATGTGTACTTCTGGATGGATCTTTCATGTTTCAAGCAGAACTAACGTCACCGCCCCTTTCTCATTCATTTGTTATACAGAAAACGGACCTAAAAATCTTGAAGTAAAGTTTGAGTGTGACAATGGAACAAAAAGATTCTTGGAGGAGAGCCACACTTTGTCCTCAATCTTGTACACAGATGCAGGTCTCAACCTCAATAGCGGTGTGCAGGGAATTAAGGTATGCAAATTCTGCAGTAGGAATCCATTTCATCTAATCTTGCTGATTCTGCATTAAAAATACCTTAAGTATTATTTAATTGCCTTATTCACACGTTAAGTGAATCACGTTCAGTCTGTCCATGCATTTGAGGATGACAGCGGGTTGACTTCGGGGTAATAACCCCCCAAACAAATCAAAAATGTATTCCTGAATCAGGAAATGAATTGAGCACCTCTGTCCGTGACATCACATCATGCAGATGCACTATTGCTTTAAGAAAAACTTGAGCTAATTCAGGGGCTGATGGGAATCTTTTGAGAGGTACAAAATGGGCCTGTTTTCAAAGAGTCCACAACCAAGTATGAATGCAGAAGTTCTACAGTAACATCCATTGTGATGTGTAACTGTGGGTGGTGATGTACTATAATGGGTTGCACAAGGCCAGCAGGAGGTCTTCGATCTAGCTCTGCATTAGCACAAGTTACACAATTCTTGATTGGTTGTATGTCAGAAGCTCACATGGCTAAACCACACGTGCCTCAACAACGTGGTCGCCAACAACGAATGCATCTTAACCACTCATTACTTTACCACGCATGCCTTTACAACGAATTTCGATGTAAAGGCATGATTGCTAAAGGGATATGCGTGGTAAATTACCACCACCCGACCCCCCCCCCCCTCCCCCTCCACGCCGTAAGCCCTAAAATCCTGCCGCCTCCCTAGGCCCCCTCCTGGCTCTGAGCTCAAAAACCAACCCGCCATGCCCCTAAAACTACACCGCCCCTCCCCCGTCCGAAGGCCTAAAACCCTGCCCCCTACCAAAAAACAGCCCCAGCCCCCCCGTCCTGAGCCTTAAAACTGAACCTGCCCTGCCCTTAAAATGACCCCTTCCCCTCCCCCCGCCCTGAGGCCTAAAACCCTGCCCTCTGTCACAACTACCCCAGCCCCCCACCCTGAGCCCTAAAACTGACCACCACCCTGCCCTTAAAACTACCATTTATCCTCCCCCCGGCCACAGGCCCAAACCATGCCAAACACTACCCCGACCCCAGCCCCCCGCCTTGAGCCCTAAAACTGATACCCGTCCCCTCAAAATTGCCACTCCCCCTCACCATGAAATCTGGCATCCTGCCTCGACCCCCCTTGCCCTGAGCTCTAAAACTGACCCCACCCTGCACTTAAAACTACCCTTCCCCGCCCTGAGCCTAAAACCCTGCACCCCAAAAAAAACTACCCTAACCCCAGCCCCCCGTACGGAGCCCTAAAACCAACCCCGCCCTGCCCTTTAAACTACGCCTTCCCTACCCTGAGGCCTAAAACCCTGCCCTCTGTTAAAAACTACCCTGACCCTCCTCACCCTGAGCCCTAAAACCGACCCCACCACTAAAAACAACCCCTGCCTCACTTACCTGCCCGCGTCCGGAGCTTCCTGTTCCGACGCTTCCTGTTCCTCTCCCCGCCCATCCAGACATCTAGACCGCTATCTGCCTTAACCACGCATATGTATGGTTAAGGCAGATGCGTGGTTCAGGCAAGTGTAGTTCCGCTTGCCGGAAAACGGCACGCCTGGCTCAGCCAGCGATGTAAAGGCTGTTAACCTTCTTGGTAATTTTTTGAAACTGTGGCCACCACAGGTTTTTGGATACTAATTCTGTGTTTTTGTAAATTTCTGCATGTCCCATTGTTAGGACTGGATGACCCCAACGAATCAGACATTGTTGCAGGTCGACATCTGATATATACAATCCTTTTTTATGGTATGCCAAATTCTCCTGTTGACTTTTATTTAGTGTGTTTCTCTGAATCCAACCAAAGGTATCAATTTTAGATTGAAGCTGTTGGACTTCCTGATACTGCTTCATCTTTTACTTTTGATGGAGAGCAAAAATACTGGATGGTAAGACAATGTCTGTTTCTTCAATTCCCACTTGCCTTTAAAGTACAGCCATCTTTCCATGACAGCCACCCGGTTGAGAATTTATTTACTTGGAAAAATGGGATAAAACCAACTCCAACGAGCATGACGTGCATTAGTAAATTTCCTGGATTTGATATAGTCTACGTTTAGGTGATCCATCTGTTGTGATTTTATGTCGAGCACCCTTCAAATAATGTCTCAAATGACTATGGACGTCCTACATTGCAAATAATTTTTTGTTGTATATCATGTTATTGTTTTTTAACAGAGTGTGAGGATTTGGGTGTATTACATGGTATGGCTGTGAGGCTTTACCGTGTAATACACTCGCAAAAATTGTTTTAGGTCCAGTCACGCTCGTTTGTAAAAACTTAAGTTCAACCCTGGGTAGCTATGGCTGCGAGCAGCAAGGCTTAAGCAAAGAAACCAGTGTAAAGCATTTAACAGTACCAAACAACAAAATAAAAAAATAACACAACATGAAAAAAAACACCACCAATTTATAAGAATAGATTACATTTTTATGAATGTATAGAGTCTAAGATGAGCAAAATCTACCAGAGGGTTCTGGAGATAGAGATTTTTTAACTAAACTTAAATATCATTTCAACCAAAAACAAGAATTGGTTACTGTAAAGTTTGTAAACTTTTGAAACGCTTGTAACAGTTGAGTTCGACTACTCTGGCCCGGCTTGGCCAACTAAACCCAACAGGCAGAAGGTCTGGGGACCAGTATGGAGTATTTGGACGGTTACCTGGCCACCAAAGTGTTGTCCAGTTCCGAACTTTACAGCACAACTGCCATAGACTTCAATTGAGTGGTCCTGATGCTGCAGATGCAGGAGATGGAAGATGCTCAAGGATGCTCTGGGTGCTGTGCGGTCAATGGTGTGTCTTTGCAGTTATTCCTCGGTCCATGGATCAAGTGGGGGCAACTTTGGCTACAGAGGTCGGAGTCCCTTGAAGTCTTCTTTAGGAGAGTAGAAGGTCAGCTGCTGCTGGGCTACGGGTCTCCGTATATAGCAGTCTCAACAATATCCTTTGCTGGGGGCTGGTGTCCCTCTTGGGCAACCAATCTGGACTCAGACAACGCTCCCGGATCTGGCTGACTCTGGTGCAACTTTTGGCCATCAAGGATCGGTCTCTTGGGGCACCCAGTGGCAGTCAGTGGTGATTCTAGCAAAGTGGCTAGTGACTTGCCAACATGGGGTACATCAGCTTTGCTGGCCCTGGTGCTGATTCCAGGGGACAGCTGACTGACCCCTGGAGTGACTTATTTGGTCTGGGGCTTAGGAATAACTTTTATCCATGCCAGGAGCTACAGTCCTCTCTTCGCTAGCCCAAGGTGTGACTGGTGCAGCCTTTCTTTGCCAAATCCAGGGATCAACAGGGTAGTCCTTCTTCTGTCCTCTTTCCATTTCTGGTGTGGTTTAGGGTTCCCAAAACATGCCTGTGGGGATGATGCAGTCACTAGCACATGGGCTACAAGGTTCCCTCCCTCTTGGTGACAACTTTCAGGCTATGTGTGTCATTGAGCAATCCCGGAGTGCACTATTCTGGCCATTCTCAAGATGTTGGGATCCTTCCTCAGATGTTAGAAGCTTGCTAGCTCCCTGGCAGCTATATGCCCACAGCAAAAGCGGTTTGGACGCTGGTCTCCCCTCTCTGTGCAGGTAGGCGATCAGACAGCAGGGACAAAGGGAAGCCCCTCAAGAGTGTGATCATTATTTGCCCACCAAAGGCAGCTTTGCCTTTGAAGCTCGCCTTTTGGTCTAACACCCTGAGTGGCTTCCTGTGAAGGGGACTACAAAATCTCCCTCTGTAGCAGGCTGCTATTTATTCCAAGCCTGGGAGTCATTCATACTACTCCCCAGGAGGGCAGAAAGCTGTCTGGTGGCCAGTGACTGTGTGAGGCCACTGGACAAACTGGATCACAGAGTGTCAACTTTCTTAAAGCTGTATTTCTATAATAGTGACATTATATTCAACTTGGGCATCATGCCACAATTAAAATAATACCTTGCAGTGCCCATCTCAGTAGTCCCATTCAGAAGTTACCCGGTCTGAGGGATCAGCTGGTAACTCTGTGTTAGCCAAAGGGGCTACTAACGCTCCAATAGCAAAACAACCATTTGGAAGTATTGCTGCCAGGATATATATATATTTATATAAAATACATGTCCGACTTAACAATATACAGCTCCCTGCCTTAGGGCTCAATAGGCCTTCCTTAGGGGAGACTTAAATACATTGTCAAGGGAAGTGAGGGGGTTTGTTGTCGGTTTGAATGGCAAAGTCAAACTAGCAGTGTTACAGGTCCTGGGTACCAAAAACTAGGGAGTTTAAATAAGCCAGTCTCTACCAATTAGAGGTAGCCAGTTAAACCTACACTTCGTAAGGGGTTAGAACACTGGCACTGAGGCCTGGTGAGCTGGCCACAGTATCCTCCCAGAGTCGAAAAACAAGCAGCATCAGTCCAAAAACGTGGGGGTGGACATGCAAAAAGAGGCATTTCCTTACACAGAGGTTAATATTTAGAAATAGTAAGCCACTGGAGATTCCCAGTTTCCTGGTGTCTCTAAGACAAAATGGCACCTAATGCTTTAGAGGAGCCATCCATTTCAACAATAAAAGGTGATGTGCAATCTTGATATAATAGAACAGAAGCACAAGTTAATGCTGACTTCAATGCTTGGTACACTTTTTCTTCTTGTTCTATTCCCATTGAAACTGCACTCCTTTCTTGGTGAATTGGATGAGTGGAGGCCCAATAGACAAAATTATTTTTTAAAGAGGATATGGAACTTTAAAAATCCCAAAGATCTTTGCACTTCTTTCACAGTATGAAGAAAAGGCCATTCCCTATCAGCTTGATCCTTATTTTCCTACGTTTGTAGACCAGTGGATAAGATTTGGGCAGTGGCGGCTGCTCCCGAGAAGCAGTAGAGATGCAGGGGGAGGGCTAAAAAATAAATTAAAAAAGATCACTTACCTGCCGGCCACTGCCTCTCTTCTGTCCTCTCTTCTGTCCTCTCTATCCTCTTTCTGGCTTCTGTGCTAACAGGAAGCACCCAGGCTCCTCTAAGGCAATTACAACTCTGCAATGCAGCAATGTGATTGGTCTGAGTGCTGTGGTTCGGCGCTCAGCCAGAGAATGGGAGCCTGTGCATGTATTTCACACAGGCTGTAATGCAGCCTGGGTGAATTGGAGAATATGCAAAGTGCGCATGACGGTTTGGCCGGTTGAAGCCGGCCTACCAAACAATCATGCGCATTTAGGAGGGTGCCCACTACTCCTTACCCATGTGCTGCCCAGCCTCGCCCCACAAAGCTACCTCAGCACAGAAAAATAAAATAACAGTGCATTCTTATCATTTTATTTTTCCTTTTTTGCAGTGCTGAAAGGCAGTGGGGCGACGCTTCTCGGGCTCTGGATTTGGGACCCCCGAAAAGAGATGGAGGAGACTTCGAAATAACATTTTTCTAACTGGGCATACAAAGAGTTTTGACTTGATCATTGATGTACTTCACTCATATGTCTTTGTTGCTTAGTGTTGAATAAAAAAAACTACATTTTATCAATATAAATGGTCACATAGAATTCTAGAACATCTCTTAACACATCCTTTAAAAAAAAGCTGAAATGCAGCTGGGGTGTTACTCACCCCAAAGGGTGGGCTTGAACGGATTAACACTTTTGTATATCTTGTCAACTGAGAAGCCATTTGTTGATTTGCTTATAACTTTGGCACTGTCTGGTGAATATGCATGAAATTTGGCAGACATGTATGATACGATTACTCTTGGTATTTTTAAACCTGTTGAAATCCTTTTAAAAAGGGCAAAGGGCAGACAGGTGCTTATTTGCTTATGCTGTGTGATGAATCTGGACACATTTTGGTAGAAGCATGCTTAGTTTTCTATTGGTATGTCAAGTTTTGCGCCTATCCATCAAAGGGGGGGTAGTTATAGCTACCTTAGGACACTAGTTATAGTTACTAGAGATAACTATAACTGGTGAATTTCAGTTGGGTTTGTTTTAGTTTAAATCCTTACATTGTCATTGAAATTTTCGCCTAACTATGATGTCACTTTACCCTTTGTTTTTTCCAGTCCGTCTCTAGGGATTTTTTTAAAATGTAAAGTAATATTTTATTTCCATACGTGAAGCAAACCCCCCACTGGCAGTCACACCTACTCTGCGCATGGCCAAAGGCTGGGCGCACCATTGGGTTAACCCCAGGACCTGCGTCCAACCAGATGCAGATCCCCTCCCTAAGCCACTTCAGGCCCCGTGGACCCCATCACTGGGCTTTGTTTTTTTAAGGGGAGGGTGGACATGGCCACCCACCTCTGTCATTTCGGCCCGAGGACCCCACTCCCCCTAGGTCTTTAGTTTTTTGTAAGTGAAGGGGAGCGCGCAGCCCCCCTCATCGGGGCGACTCTTGGCTTGAAGACCCATCCCACGAGGCCAAAAGATATTTGTAAAGGGAAGAGAGCATGCAGCCCCCATCCTCAAGCCGCAAGGGGCCCTAGGGACCCCATCTCCTGGGGTATTTCAGGCAATGAGGGCATGCACATCCTTCCCCGAGCCAACAGTGGCCCAGGGACCCAATCCCCTGTGGCCAAAACATAAACTTTAAGGGAAGGAGGTACGCCGCCCCCTATCCAAGCCACTATGGGCCCCATTGCTTGGAGGGAGCAAATCTGAGTTCCCTGCCCGGGAGAGTCAATCAACCAATCAAGACATTTGTAAAGCACGCTACTCACCCATGAGGGTCTCAGGGCGCTGGCGGGGGGAGGTGCTGCTACTGCTCGAACAGCCCGGTCTTTAGTAGCCACCTGAAGGTTAGTAGGTCTTCGGTCTGCCGTGGGAGGATGGGGAGGGTGTTCCAGGACTTGGTGGCGAGGTAGGAGAATGATCTGCCAATGGTGGTCACTCTCCTGATGCGGGGGACGGTGGCGAGGGCGAGGTCGGCGGAACGGAGCTGGCGGTTCGGGGTGTAGAAGGTGAGCCGTTTTGAGGTATGCTGGTCCGGTGTTGTGTAGTGTTTTGTGTGCGTGGGTGAGGAGCTTGAAGGTGATCCTCTTGTTGATGGGAAGCCAGTGCAGGTCTCTCAGGTGGGGTGTGATGTGGTTGTGGCGAGGGATGTCGAGGATCAGGCGTGCAGAGGCGTTCTGTATGCGTTGCAGTTGTTTTAGCAGTTTGGCTGGGGTTCCTGCGTAGAGGGCGTTTCTGTAGTCCAGTCTGCTGCTGACGAGGGCCTGGGTGACCGTTCTTCTAGTGTTGGTGGGGATCCACCTGTAGATCTTTCAGAGCATGCGGAGGGTGTTGAAACAGGAGGATGAGATGGCGTTGACTTGCATGGTCATGGAGAGTGTTGAATCGAGGATGAATCCCAGGTTGCGTGCGTGGTTGGTGGGTGTTGGTGCTGCTCCCAGGGTGGTCGGCCACCAGGAGTCGTCCAAGGCAGATGGGGTGGGGCCGAGAATGAGGACCTCCGTCTTGTCCGAGTTCAGCCTCAGGCGGCTGTTCCTCATCCATTCGGCGACGGCTTTCATTCCTTTGTGGAGGTTGGTTTTGGCGGTGAGAGGGTCCTTGGTGAGTGAGAGGATCAGTTGCGTGTCGTCGGCTTAGGATATGATGTTGAGGTCGTGCAGTCTGGTGAGGTGGGTGAGTGGGGCCATGTAGATGTTGAACAACATCGGGCTGAGGGAGGATCCTTGGGGTACGCCGCAGGTGATCTTGGTGGCTTTGGATCGGAAGGGAGGGAGGCGAGTGCGTACGGTGCGGTGGCAGACTGTGTCGAAAGCGGCTGATGGGTCAAGGAGGATGTTTCGCCGTTGTCAAGCAGGGCCCTGATGTCATCAGTGGCGGCGATGAGGGCCGTTTCGGTGCTGTAGTTGCTGCGGAACCCGGACTGGGACGGGTCCAGGATTTTGTTCTCCTGGAGGTAGCGGGTCAGCTGTTTGTTGACAGTTTTCTCGATGGCCTTCGACGGGAGCAGGGAGATGGGCCGGAAGTTCTTGAGGTCCTTGGGGTCTGCTTTTGGTTTCTTGAGCAGGGTGTTGATCTTGGCGTGCTTCCAGCTCTCCGGGAAGGTCGCGGTCTCGAAGGAGATGTTGATGGCTTTGCGGAGGTGGGGTGTGATGGTGGTGCTGGCTTTGTTGAAGATGTGGTGAGGACATGGGTCTGATGGGGAGCCGGAGTGGATGGTGCTCATGGTTTTGATGGTGTCGTCGTCGTTGATGTTGGTCCAGGTGAAAAGGGGGGTGCCATGGGTGGTGGCCGTGGGGTAAGGGGTGTCGTTGGCTGCAGTGGTGGCCTGGTTGTTGAAGCTGTTGAAGCTGTCATGGATGTCTGCGATCTTGCGGTGGAAGAAGGAGGCCAGGGAGTTGCACAGGTCTTGCGAAGGTGGGATGTCGTTGGTGCTGGAGCTGGGGTTGGAGAGTTCCTTCACAATGTTGAAGAGCTCTTTGCTGTTGTGTGCGTTGTTGTCGAGGCGGTCCTTGAAGGAGGTCTTTTTGGCGGATCTGATGAGGTGATGATGTTGGCGCATGGCGTTCTTGTGGGCTGCTTGGTTCTCCGGTGTCTGTTCGTGGTGCCATTTCTTCTCCAGTTTTCAGCAGTTTTGCTTGGAGGTCTGGAGATCTGCGGTGAACCAGCTGACAGTCTTGTTGGTGCGACTGTTGGAGGGAGAGTGTGGGCAGGGTATGCTCGCCACTCGGGGGCAGGGAGTTGGGTCCCCGGGACACTGTGCATTATCTCGCTCTGGGAGAAGGGTTCCCCAGGCCCGATATCAGCATGGGGTGGGGGACGCGTGGCAGCCCTCCACTTCTGTTTACCTTTTGGCCCAGAGGGATAATGTCCCCAGGGTCCAATAATGGCTCTGGAATGGGGGGACCACATACCCTCTCCCATTTGCTGTGAATTTGTCCCCTGAGCATTGGTTCCCTGGGGCCAAGACTGGCCCATTCACATTCTTTTTTTAGAAAAGTTGCGATCCTTTGTCTGGAAGGCATGCTTTTTGAGATTTGATGTAAATCCGTTCAGTCGTTTTTGAAAAATTAAGAAAATATTTGTATATCTGGGTGGTTGGGTTCGAGGAACTCTTGCAAAAATCCTTTAAACCCAATTTTAGGGACTTCCCTGCTCCAGGAGGTAAACAAAAAAATACATACAATTCGCACTCTGGACACCACAGGACCCAGCATGGCTCTCCCAAGAGGCACTGCAGTTCTCCTGCGGAATTGTATGGGGGGACTTTGCAAGATTTACTCATTGTACCTCAGACATGCTGGTCTTTCAAAGCTGAGGCTGGCCACCTTACCACTTCCACGTATTTTCTGACCCTATGCTGGCCTCATGTGTCTTTTTGCATATAATTCTTGCATGCTTGCATAGATGGCGAATGCCGCCTTCCAGATATCTAAGTTCATAGACACCCTCAGCCTCTTTGCCAATTCTCTTTCTTCCGCTTATGATCCTTTCATGCATCTGGCCTCACCATATAGTAGTTTGAAAATGTTCACATACTCATTCTCCCATATCTTTTCTTTTGCGCTCGTCAGCTGATAACTGCCCAGGGCATCCCTCACTCTCAAATATGGGAGCTTCTTTACCATACCTCCCTCCAACGTCCTTCTTTTGCCCTCCTTGCCCATCTCTGGCACACCCTGCCCTGTGCCCTTTTCCATGATCGCCTTGAATCCCCCGTCAATCCCTATTTCTTGATCCTCCGTGTATTGGCCCTACTTATGGGGTGCACTGTCTTCAACACTCCACACCACTCCCCACCGCTTCTATCTGTGGTGCCCAACAGCCCACCATGTTCTGTAGCGGTCTGAAGTACCGGTAACCCCTACAGCGCTTACTCTAAGTTCTCTCAGGCAATACCCTGGATAAGCCCTAAAGGGGTCTGAGAATCTGCTCACACTCACCAGTAGGTCATACATGACGGCTGCCTCTGTAAGATGTGCCTCCTGCTGCCCAGCACCTGACGTTGCTCCCATACCCTCTTTTCTACGTGGCACCAATGTCATATTCCCACCGCCATGCACCCTGCCTGCCCGAGGGGGTAGCACGCTCTGCAATTTCCATTTGGGAGGTCCACTCCATTTGAACCTTCCCCTTGCACTAGGTCACCTGGATGGCACCACTGTGCACCCATTCCAGACTGATATGATGCAGGGGCCCATCCACTCTCCACCTGTGAGCTCCTCGCTAGACGTTTCTCCCTGAAGTAATGGTTAGAGGGGTTATGGAACCCAACATTAAAGCTGCCATGCTTTGCCGTCTCCTGGGAGAAGACCCACAGGCACTCACCACCACATAAACCCCCTCTGAGGCAGCTCTCCGTAGCGCAGCCGGACTGGGAACCTAAAGGAGTGCTGGCAAATTTTATTAGACCAGCCCCCATATGGTGCATAGCGAGCGAGCGCAGGGAGCGAGCCTCACTACAGAATGGGGACTTGGGAAGGTTTCTCCCTTTTAAAAAAATTGTGAAAAAATTGCGCATTCTACAACACAGTTTTCATTATATATTCAACTGTATTTGTTTTTAAAGCGTAGTAAAGTGCACCAGGATACGGCAATCTTTACTGGGGCTCTTCAATGATTCCCTCACTGTCACCCCCAGCAGTGCCTTTCATCTCTCTATAGCCCCTCACTCACATGTATTTCATTTGATTTAGAGCACCTCCAAGTGTAGGGTGTCAAGCACTTTACATCACACACACATACAGAGAAAATGAATCGCACATGTGTAAATCAGTGTATAGAGAATGTTACATAAGACAATGGGGAGTACAAGGTGTAGGATTCACAAGTCATCCAAACTGGTAGGCACTTTTCGAGAGTCCTTGGTCTGGGGAAGCACAAACTCAGGATTCAGAACGTAACACAGTGGTTAGGGTTGACTTCATAAGAACTTATTTCTACCCAAGCAACCCCTTTTTAGCCAAATTAGGATAATGAAATGCTGGGGGGAAAAACATAACTTTCTAACCTAGAATACGATTGTAGCTTATGAACTGCACAGTAGCAAAATGATCTCTGTAACAAAAGCAGTAACCACTGAGCTAAGCACATAAAATACTGTTCCGTGATCTGCATAGTGCACACTCTTTGCAGTTGGCATATTAAACCTCTGCACTGCCTTAGATGAGACAAACCTTCTACTAGACAAAACTCCAATCTCCCACCAGAATCACCAGAGTTACGTTGGCACTTTTATTGTTGCCTGAAAACCTTTGGATATAGAAGGAACACTGAGGGCTTTTAAAACTGCTTCACTGCTACAGACCCAGCCCCCAGTAACAAAAGCACCCCACCTTTCCAACCTCCTGGGGAAAGCCTGATGCCCAGTCTGGCCAGTCCGGCGTTGCTCTGTGTCCTCTCTGTGACCCCCAGCAGGTCAGCCACCTGTGGTCATGGCATCCTCTCTGCCGCTTGTAGCCTCGGATGGCCCACTAGTCATGTCCATCTTCCGCATCTCTTCCAGTGTAACTGCTCTGGCGCAACGAGGGATGCTGATGGCATCATTGTGGCGGACTCCACACTATTATGTCTGTGCCCTCCTCCCATAAATCCCTGGGCGGAGAGGGAAGGGCCGTCCCCTCCACCCGGGGCCCTGCATCAGCTCACTTGAGGGAAGAGCAAAAACACCCACAATCCAAAGCAAAGTGTGGTACACAACAGTATGAAAGGCTCAGAGAGCAACACACATTTAGTGAACAATGCGAGCATTTATGACGCATCATGAGAAAGAACATCAAGCAAAATAGTAACTAAGGGCAACAGAGTGCAGACGAATCCAAGAAAGGGGTAGCTATCTCAGCTGCTGACCACAGAGGAAGGGAATATTGTAGGCTGAGGAATCTGGGCAAGATAGAGTCAAATTTCAAATTTATAACTTTATTCGACAATAAGTCATAAAAGTATCACAAGAATAGATAAAACATAATACAAGTCATAAGACAATTTGATAAATAATTAAAATTAGTAAAAAACAATTAAACTCACATAATTAGTGTCGAATAGATTTCTTAAAAGGGGATGTACATAAAGTGATCGTAGTTCAATCATTAGTAACTAGTGCGAATCTCCATTTTAAGATTTTTCGGATTTCCTATACCTAGCAATCTTCGTTGGCTCTTATTACCCATGCCCATTTCAAGAATTTTGCCATAGCCAGAGCAATTGGGAGGCTGGGATCAGAACGTAATATTCGTAATGCCTCGTCATGTTTCCGAACCCCAATAAGACGACATATTGGTATGAGCCATTTATTTGTTGGGGCTGCATACAATGGACAGAAAAACAAGAAATGGCTCCACGTCTCCACCTTATCCTTGCATTTACGACATTTATCACCATCTATCCCCACCCAGCTAGACGTAAATGCCCTGATAGGGAGGGATCCAATCCTAAATTGGAAGTAAAGCTTCCGATCTAATGGTTTCTCTATTGAGTCCCAATAGGGTTCCAATAATGGGTGGGTTTTGAATTCGAAAAAGCGTTCTGTGAGATGGGCAGAAGCATTTACATAACACTTTTCAGAAAAAATCATTTCCCAATAGATTTTCTTCATTTCTGCCTTAGAGGGAAAAACAGTATTAGTAGGCTCATCCCACAGTTCCCTCAACCCCATTCTCCCTAAAAGAGAACCAATTGATTTCAGCCACTTAATTTTATGGAAGCTCTCCTTCCCAATAACATCCTTAAGACCCCTAGCATAATGATACAATTCCTCCGTTGTCCACAACCTACGCCAGTATAATACTGGTCGCAACATGGCAAGATCAGTCACAGACTTCTTGCCGAGGTCATAAAACAGGGGAATTAGGGGGGTACTTTGTGGGACAGAGGTAACTTTCCTAAGGAACTCATTTTCTAGGGTGGCCAAGTGCTTCAAGTTGGAAAACCCCCACAACTCGGCGCCATAAAGAACTGAACCCAAAACTTTCATCCCATAGATCTCTAAAACAGACCTAATTGGTTTGGTGAAGGAAGTCTTAAATCTTTTGAGTAAAGCGCCTGCTTGTTGCTTAAACCTCAGTGCACTTGTATCTAACTGCCTATTCCAGCTCATATCGCTCTGAAGGTTAACACCTAAATAGGTGAAGGCATTGACCCGCTCTAGCCGGCAATTGCCCATACATATGCTTCCTTTAAACCGTTTGATTTGTTTTAGATGACTCGGTTCAGTAAGTACCATAAATTTTGTTTTAGCGCTATTAATTTCAAGCCCTCACATATCGCAAAAGTCCATAAAGCGCTGGAGTGCCTTCTGAAGACCACTTGGAGTTTTGGCAAGTATTAGGGTGTCGTCCGCAAACATAAGGACCGGGACACACTCACCTGCCAACACAGGGGCATCAGTTGGAACCAGGGAGAGGTATTTAGCCACTCCATTTATAAAGAGCGAGAACAGGGTAGGCGCCATAACGCATCCCTGTCTCACTCCCCTCTCTACCGGAAAAGCATCTGTGGTCTCCCCCTGCCTACCCCATCTAACTTTTGCATAGGTGTCCTCATGAAGGCGAATGATCAAAGATAACAATTCCCGTGGCATTTCCAAATCCTCCAATACCTGCCAAAGCTTCCCTCGCGGGACAAGATCGAATGCTGCCTTCAGGTCCACAAACACAGCATATAATGTACCTTTGCCCAATACCACAACACGCCAGTACAAAAGAATAAATCTAAAGACCTGATCAATCGTACTAGTCCTTGAGCGAAACCCGGCTTGCAGCGGGCTGAGGATATTCCCCTCTTCCATCCAGTCCTGTAACTTACCCAGGACCAGACGACCCATTAGTTTTTGTAAGGAGTCAATCAAGCTGATAGGCCTGTAGTTACTCGCTAAAGACTTATCACCTTTTTTGTAGATGGGCACAATTTCTGCTCCTTTCCAGGTATGAGGAACGGCCATCCCCTGGGCAATGGCGTTAGCTAAATAACTAATATAAACTCTCCATCTCACTTTGTCACTGAGGAATAAATCCACGGGTATGCGATCCATCCCTGGAGCTTGCCCTGCATTAACAGCATTCAATGCCTTGTCAACATCCCCTAAGCTAAAAACATTGCCTTCATAAAATTTAAGGGCAAGAGTCATCCCGCAACAATTGCCTTCAGCATTAGCATACTGCGGCTTAAAATATTCAACCCAAGAATTTTGGGGTACATTGTTTTGTGGGCTGGCCACAAGTCCACCACCTTCCCATTTCTAAATGTCCCAAAAAAGTGCCTGATTCTTTGTTGAGCATGCATCTTTAAGGTTCAGCCACACTTGGTCGTCCCACTCTCTTTTTGCCCTACTGGTAATCACACTATAATTACGACGGGCTGCTCTAATTGCCTCTAGATTCCTGGATTTTAATGCTAGACTCAGACCAGCCCTAGCGTCCCTACAGGACTTGTTATACCATCTATCAGGCTTTTTGCTCACCATGGGCTTGGTAGCACCAATTTTAGAGAACTTGGCTTTGAGGTTAATAAATAATTCATTATGATCATACTCAAAACGGCGGAACTTCAACCCAGAATACGCACCATCACCCATCTTATCTAGTACCTTATCAAGCTGGGCGTTAATAGCAATTAGTGTATCAGCTTGTTTGCTCACTATAGACCATTTAAGATGCCGCTCATCATTTGATAAAGTAGTCTGGGGGATAGGTAAATCTTCACTAAGAGATGCACTACCCTCCAACCCCAGCCTAAATAATGCGGCAAGAGGGTTATGGTCACTTTCAACACGAGACTTGACTTCCATGTCCACCAGAGTGTGCCACAGCTTCAGATGGACAAGTAGATAGTCAATGTTACTAGATCTTAACCCGTTATCATAAGTTTTTGCTCGCTTCTTGTCAGACGAAGTCCGACCATTTGCGGCTCTTAGTTGGTTGCCTAAACAGAATCCATTCAAAAACAGCGCCGCCTCAGTCCATTTGACTGATGGCCCTGCCTCCAATTCGGGGACACCCCATCTACTGTCCTCCTTTTCCTGTAAGTTTTCACTTCCCAGACCTAGCGGTTCAAAAGTTGAGTTAAAATCACCCATAATTAATGGTAATACCCCATCTGGCTGTGATTCAATCAGAGATTCTAAGGCCAAGAAAACTTCAGATTTTTTCCCTCCTGGAACGCCTCGGGCGTACACATTAATAATAACAATTTTTGGGTAACCCAACACATCAAGCCTAACAGCCAGAATATCACAATGCCCCGACGGGATAGATTGAATACCACAACTAATATGCTGTTTGATCCAAATAATCAATCCTCCCATAGGGCGTCCCCTAGGTCCTCTCACAGCGGGGGCATAAAAATTTAAATAACCTAGGTAATAAACAGGATCAACGGACCAAGTCTCTTGAAAGAGACAAATATCAAAATCGTTTATAAATTCAGACCAACACGGAGAAGACCAACACGGAGAAGCAACCTTAGGCCCAATGCCGGCGAGATTCCACGATAACATAGAGGTCAATCCATGTGTAGTCTGCTTGCCTTCGTTAATTACAGTCCTATCCACAGTGGGACACGGGACTATCGACAAATATGCAGCAATAGTAAGTGGTTCCTTGCTAGGGGCATTTCGGCCTAAGGTAAGGCGCGGGTATGTCATTGAGCATTCACATGTGATTTTGGGATCCTCAGAAGGTACATCCCTAGTGAGGATAGTACTACAGTCAAGCAACACGTTCTTAACCATAAATGATGAATTAGCTACCCCGTGTAGGCGTGGGTCTAAGGGGGGGTCTGAACCTGGGCATATAATAGAACTATTATGAACATTTGCGCCAGGACTTGGCCCCTCCCCCAGCTGTAACGAAACCAACAGGCAATAGATCCTCACCTAACAATGGAAATGACTCTAAAGAACTATATAAGCTGCTAGGACTAGTAGACTCACCCCCAGCCCCTTTTGCTGTCAGTCACAATCCTCCAATCCGGATAGGGCCGAGAACCGGTTAAATAAGCTTAAATTCCGTACAACCGGGTGACTAGGACAAACATTCCATAGGGACATTTTACCACATAAATCTTGCATGGAGGCATAAAAACAGGTCAAGGGAAGTGATTAAATCCGAGATCTAGAATCAGTTTGTGGCCAGTTACAGATGTATTCAACACATCGCCTGTCTCTAAAATTGACAATCACACAATCCCCCTCAACTGTTTTTATACTTCTACCTACCCAATTTACTCTCCTGACGGACAAAATCTCGGCCCTGTTATACGCGGGCAACGGCCTGTTTGCATTTAACCAAAATGAGCACTTATTTTTGAGCTTTGTATGTGTCTCCCTTTTACCCGGTCCCAATGAAGGCACACCTGCCAGTATAACCACATAAGGGACAGATTCAGGGGGGAGATCTACGGTAGGTAGATTAGATGACGCAAACTCTGCGGGTTTAGTTGGTATAGTAGCTACAATAGATGCCAATTTCCTTTGCCCCACATTTTTACCCTTAGCTCCCTGCTCAGTTTGGCTGGCCTCAGCCACTTTGTCAGGAGGGATAAGAGGAGGGATAGGAGCACCAGAAGATACCGGCTCATTAACAGCAAGAATGCTACCACTATTTGACAACCCATTTCGAGTTTTACCCACAGCTTTTTGGCAGTGGGAGGACTTCAAAATACTTTGTTGCTCGCTAGTCCGATTACTCAAGGTCTGCTGGACTGATACTAGCGAAAGTCATGAGAGTCTAGACTCAATACGATCCAGTCTTCCGTGAAATGGATGAATCGTCTTTTTAAGCAAGTCTTCCATTCTTTTCCAAAACAAAATTCCCAGCTCCTCTGAAAAGTCTCTGTCAGTACCCAACTTAGGGGAAATTTCTTTATTTGCTACGTATGGGGGACCAGAGCAATCTTTATTTATAATACTTTTCTTAGTTAAAGCATCATTTCCCAACTTCCTTTTTTTACACTTGGGTTTCGTTTGGATGGGTGTTTTATTGCCCGCACTTTTGTTTTCCACAGACGTGCCCTTAGCTTGATTCATCATACCCTTTTTGGCTATGAGTGCTGATCTGGTTTTAATTACGGGAGACATCAAAGGATTCTGAGAAGGGGTCTTTCTATTCTTCCCCAGCGTAGCAGTAACCTGTTTAGACGGAACCGCAATAAGATCCTTAGTAGAGACAAGTGGGCTTTTTGTAGCTTCATCCAAGGAACATAAAGAGTAATCTGGCTCGGTGTCGAGACAGACAGGAGATTTAGCCCCTGGCAAGCTTCCCATGGATGACCGTTTAGCAAATACAGGGTCTAGGGATAGCCTTTTTTCTGACAATTCAATGTCTTTAGCCAGAGCTGACGACACCCGTATGAGAAAATTGTCCAAAGTACCCAACATTGAGCCAGCACTGGTCACACTACTGTCTCGTTGGGTTGTTGTGGTAACAGATGTCATAATTGGTGCTTTCAGCCACTACAATATGCAAAATACGTCTTATTAAGTTATCCAGAAGGATTTTAACACAGACAGTATAAAAGGGCACAATAATAGTAATGATGATGTTCCTTACTTTAAATGGGGCGTAAGAGGGATGGTCCGTCCCGTCCTTATCCGGTCTTGAACGGGCTTAAACGGGACCGCCCTTGGCCCGGGCTTCGCCCGGCGCACGCCCCGCGTGCCTCCCGCGATGCGGGCCTCCGCGATGCTTTTAATGCACCTCCGGGCGCTGGCGTGACGTTAGCAAAGCGCGCCGCCGCTGAGAATGACGGGAATCGCAGTCCCGTGGCGGCGGCGCTGTTGGCGGTAAGTAATGACTCCTGGCAGTGTCGGCGTGTAGGCAGTGATGACCCCCGCTCCGCCGGCCTCCGCGATGCTTTTAATGCGCCTCCGGGCGCTGGCGTGACGTTAGCAAAGCGCGCCGCCGCTGAGAATGACGGGAATCGCAGCCCCGTGGCGGCTGCGCTGTTGGCGGTAAGTAATGACTCCTGGCAGTGTCGGCGTGTAGGCAGTGATGCCCCCGCTCCGCCGGCCTCCGCGATGCTTTTAATGCACCTCCGGGCGTTGGCGTGACGTTAGCAAAGCGCGCCGCTGCTGAGAATGACGGGAATCGCAGTCCCGTGGCGGCGGCGCTGTTGGCGGTAAGTTATGACTCCTGGCAGTGTCAGCGTGTAGGCAGTGATGACCCCCGATCCGCCGGCCTCCGCGATGCTTTTAATGCGCCTCCGGGCGCTGGCGTGACGTTAGCAAAGCGCGCCGCCGCTGAGAATGACGGGAATTGCAGTCCCGCGGCGGCGGCGCTGTTGGCGGTAAGTAATGACTCCTGGCAGTGTCGGCGTGTAGACAGTGATGACCCCCCAAGATAGAGTCTCTACCAGATAAGGCATTACTGAATGTAAGTAACTTGTTAATTTCCATATTGCCAGGTATTTAATCTCTTTCTTTGGTGACCGCATACCTTTCTAGTGTATTCCTTCTTTACATACTCCTCTGCACCAATCTCCAAGCTCCTGTAAGCCCAATATTTTGGTTCCCTCTTATTCAGGTTGATAATTTATTTCTGCTCCATCTGCTCTTTCCACTTTCTACCCCACATTGGCTTCTTTTATATTGTCAACCTGCAGTGGAGGAGGCGGGTGGTAGGAGGCAGGTAAGACAGGGGGAACGAGAGGGGAGGCAATGAAAAGGGCCACAGGGATTGCAAAAGCCCCTCCAGACATTGCCCTTAAGGTCAGTGAGGTGAACAGTCTAAAATTGAGGTCAAGAGGCAGGGTCTTCATTGAATAGGGCGCCGCCAAGCACGCTGACACCCGCTGAAATGGACGAATGATCAATGGGAACATACCATCACACACAGATTTTGACTATCACACGCAACTCAAGGGGGAGGGGTGAATCTTTTGTTTAATGGAACTGTTAATTTCAACATGCCAGAGAATGATACCACTATTACGAATGGGCAACATTGCAAGAGGGGACATGGATAAGGAACATTGAATGCGTGTAATGTATTTGTCTTTAAACACCATTAAAATCTGGTTGGAAAAAAAAAAGAAGATGGGTCTTACATCCTGGAGAGACGCCAGTGAATATCACACCTCAGCAGCTCTGCTTCTCCTGTCTCACATATGCCACATACACCCTGTGCGCATGCGCCTCAGAGGCAGGGTCTTACATCCTGGAGAGACGCCAGTGAATATCACACCTCAGCAGCTCTGCTTCTCCTGCCTCACACATGCCACATACACCCTGTGCGCCTCAGAGGCAGGGTCTTACATCCTGGAGAGACGCCAGTGAATATCACACCTCAGCAGCTCTGCTTCTCTTGTCTCACATATGCCACATACACCCTGTGCGCATGCGCTTCAGAGGCAGGGTCTTAAATCCTGGAGAGACGCCAGTGAATATCACACCTCAGCAGCTCTGCTTCTCCTGTCTCACACATGCCACACACACCGTGTGCGCAAGCGCCTCAGAGGCTGGGTCTTACATCCTGGAGAGACGCCAGTGAATATCACACCTCAGCAGCTCTGCTTTTCATGTCTCACACATGCCACATACACCCTGTGCGCATGCGCTTCAGAGGCAGGGTCTTACATCCTGGAGAGACGCCAGTGAATATCACACCTCAGCAGCTCTGCTTCTCCTGTCTCACATATGCCACATACACCCTGTGCGCATGCGCCTCAGAGGCAGGGTCTTACATCCTGGAGAGACGCCAGTGAATATCACACCTCAGTAGCACTACTTTTCCTGTCTCACACATGCCACATACACCCTGTGCGCATACGCTTCAGAGGCAGGGTCTTACATCCTGGAGAGACGCCAGTGAATATCACACCTCAGCAGCTCTGCTTCTCCTGTCTCACACATGCCACATACACCCTGTGCGCATGCGCCTCAGAGGCAGGGTCTTACATCCTGGAGAGACGCCAGTGAATATCACACCTCAGCAGCTCTGCTTCTCCTGTCTCACACATGCCACATACACCCTGTGCGCATGCGCCTTAGAGGCAGGGTCTACCATCCTGGAGAGACGCCAGTGAATATCACACCTAAGGCAGCTCTGCTTCTCCTGTCTCACACATGCCACATGCACCCTGTGCGCATGCGCCTCAGAGGTAGGGTCTTACATCCTGGAGAGACGCCAGTGAATATCACACCTAAAGCAGCTCTGCTTCTCCTGTCTCACACATGCCACATACACCCTGTGCGCATGCGCCTCAGAGGCAGGGTCTTACATCCTGGAGAGACGCCAGTGAATATCACACCTCAGCAGCTCTGCTTATCGTGTCTCACACATGCCACATGCCCCCTGTGCGCATGCGCCTCAGAGGCAGGCTCTTACATCCTGGAGAGACGCCAGTGAATATCACACCTCAGCAGCTCTGCTTCTCCTGCCTCACACATGCCACATGCCCCTTGTGTGCATGCGCCTCAGAGGCAGGGTCTTACATCCTGGAGAGACGCCAGTGAATATCACACCTCAGCAGCTCTGCTTCTCCTGTCTCACACATGCCACATACACCCTGTGCGCATGCGCCTTAGAGGCAGGGTCTTACATCTTGGAGAGACGCCAGTGAATATCACACCTAAGGCAGCTCTGCTTCTCCTGTCTCACACATGCCACATACACCGTGTGCGCATGCGCCTCAGAGGCAGGGTCTTACATCCTGGAGAGACGCCACTGAATATCACACCTCAGCAGCTCTGCTTCTCCTATCTCACACATGTCACATGCCCCCTGTGCGCATGCGCCTCAGAGGCAGGGTCTTGCATCCTGGAGAAACGCCAGTGAATATCACACCTCAGCAGCTCTGCTTCTCCTGCCTCACACATGCCACATGCCCCTTGTGTGCATGCGCCTCAGAAGCAGGGTCTTACATCCTGGAGAGACGCCAGTGAATATCACACCTCAGCAGCTCTGCTTCTCCTGTCTCACACATGCCAAATACACCCTGTGCGCATGCGCCTCAGAGGCAGGGTCTTACATCCTGGAGAGACACCAGTGAACATCACACCTCAGCAGCTCTGCTTCTCCTGTGTCACGCATGACACATACACCCTGTGCGCATGCGCCTTAGAGGCAGGGTCTTACATCCTGGAGAGACGCCAGTGAATATCACACCTAAGGCAGCTCTGCTTCTCCTGTCTCACACATGCCACATACACCCTGTGCGCATGCGCCTCAGAGGCAGGGTCTTGCATCCTGGAGAGGTGCCAGTGAATATCACACCTCAGCAGCTCTGCTTCTCCTGTCTCACACATGCACCCTGTGCGCATGCGCCTCAGAGGCAGGGTCTTACATCCTGGAGAGACGCCAGTGAATATCACACCTCAGCAGCTCTGCTTCTCCTGTCTCACACATGCCACATACACCCTGTGCGCATGCGCCTCAGAGGCAGGGTCTTACATCCTGGAGAGACACCAGTGAATATCACACCTCAGCAGCTCTGCTTCTCCTGTCTCACACATGCCACATACACCCTGTACGCATGCGCCTTAGAGGCAGGGTCTTACATCCTGGAGAGACGCCAGTGAATATCACACCTAAGGCAGCTCTGCTTCTCCTGTCTCACACATGCCACATACACCCTGTGCGCATGCGCCTCAGAGGCAGGGTCTTACATCCTGGAGAGACGCCAGTGAATATCACACCTCAGCAGCTCTGCTTCTCCTGTCTCACACATGCCACATACACCCTGTGCGCATGCGCCTCAGAGGCTGGGTCTTACATCCTGGAGAGACGCCAGTGAATATCACACCTAAGGCAGCTCTGCTTCTCCTGCCTCACACATGCCACATGCACCCTGTGGGCATGCGCTTCAGAGGCAGGGTCTTGCATCCTGGAAAGACGCCAGTGAATCTCACACCTCAGCAGCTCTGCTTCTCCTGCCTCACACATGCCACATACACCTTGTGTGCATGCGCCTCAGAGGCAGGGTCTTACATCCTGGAGAGACGCCAGTGAATATCACACCTCAGCAGCTCTGCTTCTCCTGCCTCACACATGCCACATGCCCCCTGTGCGCATGCGCCTCCGAGGCAGGGTCTTACATCCTGAAGAGACGCCAGTGAATATCACACCTAAGGCGGCTCTGCTTTTCCTGTCTCACACATGCCACATACACCCTGTGCGCATGCGCCTCAGAGGCAGGGTCTTACATCCTGGAGAGACGCCAGTGAATATCACACCTAAGGCAGCTCTGCTTCTTCTGCCTCACACATGCCACATGCTCCCTGTGCGCATGCGCCTCAGAGGCAGGGTCTTACATCCTGGAGAGACGCCAGTGAATATCACACCTCAGCAGCTCTGCTTCTCTTGTCTCACATATGCCACATACACCCTGTGCGCATGCGCTTCAGAGGCAGGGTCTTAAATCCTGGAGAGACGCCAGTGAATATCACACCTCAGCAGCTCTGCTTCTCCTGTCTCACACATGCCACACACACCGTGTGCGCAAGCGCCTCAGAGGCTGGGTCTTACATCCTGGAGAGACGCCAGTGAATATCACACCTCAGCAGCTCTGCTTTTCATGTCTCACACATGCCACATACACCCTGTGCGCATGCGCTTCAGAGGCAGGGTCTTACATCCTGGAGAGACGCCAGTGAATATCACACCTCAGCAGCTCTGCTTCTCCTGTCTCACATATGCCACATACACCCTGTGCGCATGCGCCTCAGAGGCAGGGTCTTACATCCTGGAGAGACGCCAGTGAATATCACACCTCAGTAGCTCTGCTTTTCCTGTCTCACACATGACACATACACCCTGTGCGCATGCGCCTCAGAGGCAGGGTCTTACATCCTGGAGAGACGCCAGTGAATATCACACCTCAGCAGCTCTACTTTTCCTGTCTCACACATGCTACATACACACTGTGCGCATGCACCTCAGAGGCAGGGTCTTACATCCTGGAGAGACGCCAGTGAATATCACACCTCAGCAGCTCTGCTTCTCCTGTCTCACATATGCCACATACACCCTGTGCGCATACGCTTCAGAGGCAGGGTCTTACATCCTGGAGAGACGCTAGTGAATATCACACCTCAGCAGCTCTGCTTCTCCTGTCCCACACATGCCACATACACCCTGTGCGCATGCGGCTCAGAGGCAGGGTCTTACATCCTGGAGAGACGCCAGTGAATATCACACCTCAGCAGCTCTGCTTCTCCTGTCTCACACATGCCACATACACCCTGTGCGCATGCGCCTTAGAGGCAGGGTCTACCATCCTGGAGAGACGCCAGTGAATATCACACCTAAGGCAGCTCTGCTTCTCCTGTCTCACACATGCCACATGCACCCTGTGCGCATGCACCTCAGAGGTAGGGTCTTACATCCTGGAGAGACGCCAGTGAATATCACACCTAAAGCAGCTCTGCTTCTCCTGTCTCACACATGCCACATACACCCTGTGCGCATGCGCCTCAGAGGCAGGGTCTTACATCCTGGAGAGACGCCAGTGAATATCACACCTCAGCAGCTCTGCTTCTCCTGTCTCACACATGCCACATGCCCCCTGTGCGCATGCGCCTCAGAGGCAGGGTCTTACATCCTGGAGAGACGCCAGTGAATATCACACCTCAGCAGCTCTGCTTCTCCTGCCTCACACATGCCACATGCCCCTTGTGTGCATGCGCCTCAGAGGCAGGGTCTTACATCCTGGAGAGACGCCAGTGAATATCACACCTCAGCAGCTCTGCTTCTCCTGTCTCACACATGCCACATACACCCTGTGCGCATGCGCCTTAGAGGCAGGGTCTTACATCTTGGAGAGACGCCAGTGAATATCACACCTAAGGCAGCTCTGCTTCTCCTGTCTCACACATGCCACATACACCCTGTGCGCATGCGCCTCAGAGGCAGGGTCTTACATCCTGGAGAGACGCCACTGAATATCACACCTCAGCAGCTCTGCTTCTCCTGTCTCACACATGTCACATGCCCCCTGTGCGCATGCGCCTCAGAGGCAGGGTCTTGCATCCTGGAGAGACGCCAGTGAATATCACACCTCAGCAGCTCTGCTTCTCCTGCCTCACACATGCCACATGCCCCTTGTGTGCATGCGCCTCAGAGGCAGGGTCTTACATCCTGGAGAGACGCCAGTGAATATCACACCTCAGCAGCTCTGCTTCTCCTGTCTCACACATGCCACATACACCCTGTGCGCATGCGCCTCAGAGGCAGGGTCTTACATCCTGGAGAGACGCCAGTGAATATCACACCTCAGCAGCTCTGCTTCTCCTGTCTCACACATGCCACATACACCCTGTGCGCATGCGCCTCAGAGGCTGGGTCTTACATCCTGGAGAGACGCCAGTGAATATCACACCTAAGGCAGCTCTGCTTCTCCTGTCTCACACATGCCACATACACCCTGTGCGCATGCGCCTCAGAGGCAGGGTCTTACATCCTGGAGAGACGCCAGTGAATATCACACCTCAGCAGCTCTGCTTCTCCTGTCTCACACATGTCACATGCCCCCTGTGCGCATGCGCCTCAGAGGCAGGGTCTTGCATCCTGGAGAGACGCCAGTGAATATCACACCTCAGCAGCTCTGCTTCTCCTGCCTCACACATGCCACATGCCCCTTGTGTGCATGCGCCTCAGAGGCAGGGTCTTACATCCTGGAGAGACGCCAGTGAATATCACACCTCAGCAGCTCTGCTTCTCCTGTCTCACACATGCCACATACACCCTGTGCGCATGCGCCTCAGAGGCAGGGTCTTACATCCTGGAGAGACACCAGTGAACATCACACCTCAGCAGCTCTGCTTCTCCTGTCTCACACATGCCACATACACCCTGTGCGCATGCGCCTTAGAGGCAGGGTCTTACATCCTGGAGAGACGCCAGTGAATATCACACCTAAGGCAGCTCTGCTTCTCCTGTCTCACACATGCCACATGCACCCTGTGCGCATGCGCCTCAGAGGTAGGGTCTTACATCCTGGAGAGACGCCAGTGAATATCACACCTCAGCAGCTCTGCTTCTCCTGTCTCACACATGCACCCTGTGGGCATGCGCTTCAGAGGCAGGGTCTTACATCCTGGAGAGGTGCCAGAGAATATCACACCTCAGCAGCTCTGCTTCTCCTGCCTCACACATGCACCCTGTGGGCATGCGCTTCAGAGGCAGGGTCGTACATCCTGGAGAGACGCCAGTGAATATCACACCTCAGCAGCTCTGCTTCTCCTGTCTCACACATGCCACATACACCCTGTGCGCTGCGTCTTAGAGGCAGGGTCTTACATCCTGGAGAGACGCCAGTGAATATCCCACCTAAGGCAGCTCTGCTTCTCCTGCCTCACACATGCCACATACACCCTGTGGGCATGCGCCTCAGAGGCAGGGTCTTACATCCTGGAGAGACGCCAGTGAATATCACACCTCAGCAGCTCTGCTTCTCCTGCCTCACACATGCCACATGCCCCCTGTGCGCATGCGCCTCAGAGGCAGGGTCTTACATCCTGGAGAGACGCCAGTGAATATCACACCTCAGCAGCTCTGCTTCTCCTGTCTCACACATGCCACATACACCCTGTGCACATGCGCCTTAGAGGCAGGGTCTTACATCCTGGAGAGACGCCAGTGAATATCACACCTAAGGCAGCTCTGCTTCTCCTGTCTCACACATGCCACATGCACCCTGTGCGCATGCGCCTCAGAGGTAGGGTCTTACATCCTGGAGAGACGCCAGCGAATATCACACCTCAGCAGCTCTGCTTCTCCTGTCTCACACATGCACCCTGTGGGCATGCGCTTCAGAGGCAGGGTCTTACATCCTGGAGAGGTGCCAGTGAATATCACACCTCAGCAGCTCTGCTTCTCCTGCCTCACACATGCACCCTGTGGGCATGCGCTTCAGAGGCAGGGTCGTACATCCTGGAGAGACGCCAGTGAATATCACACCTCAGCAGCTCTGCTTCTCCTGTCGCACACATGCCACATACACCCTGTGCGCTGCGCCTTAGAGGCAGGGTCTTATATCCTGGAGAGACGCCAGTGAATATCCCACCTAAAGCAGCTCTGCTTCTCCTGTCTCACACATGCCACATGCACCCTGTGGGCATGCGCCTCAGAGGCAGGCTATTACATCCTGGAGAGACGCCAGTGAATATCACACCTCAGCAGCTCTGCTTCTCTTGTCTCACATATGCCACATACACCCTGTGCGCATGCGCATCAGAGGCAGGGTCTTACATCCTGGAGAGACGCCAGTGAATATCACACCTCAGCAGCTCTGCTTCTCCTGTCTCACACATGCCACATACACCCTGTGCGCATGCACCTCAGAGGCAGGGTCTTACATCCTGCAGAGACACCAGTGAATATCACACCTAAGGCAGCTCTGCTTCTCCTGTCTCACACATGCCACATACACCCTGTGCGCATGCGCCTCAGAGGCAGGGTCTTACATCCTGGAGAGACGCCAGTGAATATCACACCTCAGCAGCTCTGCTTCTCCTGTCTCACACATGCACCCTGTGGGCATGCGCTTCAGAGGCAGGGTCTTACATCCTGGAGAGGTGCCAGTGAATATCACACCTCAGCAGCTCTGCTTCTCCTGCCTCACACATGCACCCTGTGGGCATGCGCTTCAGAGGCAGGGTCGTACATCCTGGAGAGACGCCAGTGAATATCACACCTCAGCAGCTCTGCTTCTCCTGTCGCACACATGCCACATACACCCTGTGCACTGCGCCTTAGAGGCAGGGTCTTATATCCTGGAGAGACGCCAGTGAATATCCCACCTAAGGCAGCTCTGCTTCTCCTGCCTCACACATGCCACATGCACCCTGTGGGCATGCGCCTCAGAGGCAGGCTCTTACATCCTGGAGAGACGCCAGTGAATATCACACCTCAGCAGCTCTGCTTCTCTTGTCTCACATATGCCACATACACCCTGTGCGCATGCGCATCAGAGGCAGGGTCTTACGTCCTGGAGAGACGCCAGTGAATATCACACCTCAGCAGCTCTGCTTCTCCTGTCTCACACATGCCACATACACCCTGTGCGCATGCACCTCAGAGGCAGGGTCTTACATCCTGGAGAGACGCCAGTGAATATCACACCTAAGGCAGCTCTGCTTCTCCTGTCTCACACATGCCACATACACCCTGTGCTCATGCGCCTCAGAGGCAGGGTCTTACATCCTGGAGAGACGCCAGTGAATATCACACCTCAGCAACTCTGCTTCTTGCCACATGCCCCCTGTGCGCATGCGCTTCAGAGGCAGGGTCTTACATCCTGGAGAGACGCCAGTGAATATCACACCTCAGCAGCTCTGCTTCTCCTGTCTCACACATGCCACATACACCCTGTGCACATGCGCCTTAGAGGCAGGGTCTTACATCCTGGAGAGACGCCAGTGAATATCACACCTAAGGCAGCTCTGCTTCTCCTGTCTCACACATGCCACATGCACCCTGTGCGCATGCGCCTCAGAGGTAGGGTCTTACATCATGGAGAGACGCCAGTGAATATCACACCTCAGCAGCTCTGCTTCTCCTGTCTCACACATTCACCCTGTGGGCATGCGCTTCAGAGGCAGGGTCTTACATCCTGGAGAGGTGCCAGTGAATATCACACCTCAGCAGCTCTGCTTCTCCTGCCTCACACATGCACCCTGTGGGCATGCGCTTCAGAGGCAGGGTCGTACATCCTGGAGAGACGCCAGTGAATATCACACCTCAGCAGCTCTGCTTCTCCTGTCGCACACATGCCACATACACCCTGTGCGCTGCGCCTTAGAGGCAGGGTTTTATATCCTGGAGAGACGCCAGTGAATATCCCACCTAAGGCAGCTCTGCTTCTCCTGCCTCACACATGCCACATGCACCCTGTGGGCATGCGCCTCAGAGGCAGGCTCTTACATCCTGGAGAGACGCCAGTGAATATCACACATCAGCAGCTCTGCTTCTCTTGTCTCACATATGCCACATACACCCTGTGCGCATGCGCATCAGAGGCAGGGTCTTACATCCTGGAGAGACGCCAGTGAATATCACACCTCAGCAGCTCTGCTTCTCCTGTCTCACACATGCCACATACACCCTGTGCGCATGCACCTCAGAGGCAGGGTCTTACATCCTGGAGAGACGCCAGTGAATATCACACCTCAGCAGCTCTGCTTCTCCTGCCTCACACATGCCACATGCCCCTTGTGTGCATGCGCCTCAGAGGCAGGGTCTTACATCCTGGAGAGACGCCAGTGAATATCACACCTCAGCAGCTCTGCTTCTCCTGTCTCACACATGCCACATACACCCTGTGCGCATGCGCCTCAGAGGCAGGGTCTTACATCCTGGAGAGACGCCAGTGAATATCACACCTCAGCAGCTCTGCTTCTCCTGTCTCACACATGCCACATACACCCTGTGCGCATGCGCCTCAGAGGCTGGGTCTTACATCCTGGAGAGACGCCAGTGAATATCACACCTAAGGCAGCTCTGCTTCTCCTGTCTCACACATGCCACATACACCCTGTGCGCATGCGCCTCAGAGGCAGGGTCTTACATCCTGGAGAGACGCCAGTGAATATCACACCTCAGCAGCTCTGCTTCTCCTGTCTCACACATGTCACATGCCCCCTGTGCGCATGCGCCTCAGAGGCAGGGTCTTGCATCCTGGAGAGACGCCAGTGAATATCACACCTCAGCAGCTCTGCTTCTCCTGCCTCACACATGCCACATGCCCCTTGTGTGCATGCGCCTCAGAGGCAGGGTCTTACATCCTGGAGAGACGCCAGTGAATATCACACCTCAGCAGCTCTGCTTCTCCTGTCTCACACATGCCACATACACCCTGTGCGCATGCGCCTCAGAGGCAGGGTCTTACATCCTGGAGAGACACCAGTGAACATCACACCTCAGCAGCTCTGCTTCTCCTGTCTCACACATGCCACATACACCCTGTGCGCATGCGCCTTAGAGGCAGGGTCTTACATCCTGGAGAGACGCCAGTGAATATCACACCTAAGGCAGCTCTGCTTCTCCTGTCTCACACATGCCACATGCACCCTGTGCGCATGCGCCTCAGAGGTAGGGTCTTACATCCTGGAGAGACGCCAGTGAATATCACACCTCAGCAGCTCTGCTTCTCCTGTCTCACACATGCACCCTGTGGGCATGCGCTTCAGAGGCAGGGTCTTACATCCTGGAGAGGTGCCAGAGAATATCACACCTCAGCAGCTCTGCTTCTCCTGCCTCACACATGCACCCTGTGGGCATGCGCTTCAGAGGCAGGGTCGTACATCCTGGAGAGACGCCAGTGAATATCACACCTCAGCAGCTCTGCTTCTCCTGTCTCACACATGCCACATACACCCTGTGCGCTGCGTCTTAGAGGCAGGGTCTTACATCCTGGAGAGACGCCAGTGAATATCCCACCTAAGGCAGCTCTGCTTCTCCTGCCTCACACATGCCACATACACCCTGTGGGCATGCGCCTCAGAGGCAGGGTCTTACATCCTGGAGAGACGCCAGTGAATATCACACCTCAGCAGCTCTGCTTCTCCTGCCTCACACATGCCACATGCCCCCTGTGCGCATGCGCCTCAGAGGCAGGGTCTTACATCCTGGAGAGACGCCAGTGAATATCACACCTCAGCAGCTCTGCTTCTCCTGTCTCACACATGCCACATACACCCTGTGCACATGCGCCTTAGAGGCAGGGTCTTACATCCTGGAGAGACGCCAGTGAATATCACACCTAAGGCAGCTCTGCTTCTCCTGTCTCACACATGCCACATGCACCCTGTGCGCATGCGCCTCAGAGGTAGGGTCTTACATCCTGGAGAGACGCCAGCGAATATCACACCTCAGCAGCTCTGCTTCTCCTGTCTCACACATGCACCCTGTGGGCATGCGCTTCAGAGGCAGGGTCTTACATCCTGGAGAGGTGCCAGTGAATATCACACCTCAGCAGCTCTGCTTCTCCTGCCTCACACATGCACCCTGTGGGCATGCGCTTCAGAGGCAGGGTCGTACATCCTGGAGAGACGCCAGTGAATATCACACCTCAGCAGCTCTGCTTCTCCTGTCGCACACATGCCACATACACCCTGTGCGCTGCGCCTTAGAGGCAGGGTCTTATATCCTGGAGAGACGCCAGTGAATATCCCACCTAAAGCAGCTCTGCTTCTCCTGTCTCACACATGCCACATGCACCCTGTGGGCATGCGCCTCAGAGGCAGGCTATTACATCCTGGAGAGACGCCAGTGAATATCACACCTCAGCAGCTCTGCTTCTCTTGTCTCACATATGCCACATACACCCTGTGCGCATGCGCATCAGAGGCAGGGTCTTACATCCTGGAGAGACGCCAGTGAATATCACACCTCAGCAGCTCTGCTTCTCCTGTCTCACACATGCCACATACACCCTGTGCGCATGCACCTCAGAGGCAGGGTCTTACATCCTGCAGAGACACCAGTGAATATCACACCTAAGGCAGCTCTGCTTCTCCTGTCTCACACATGCCACATACACCCTGTGCGCATGCGCCTCAGAGGCAGGGTCTTACATCCTGGAGAGACGCCAGTGAATATCACACCTCAGCAGCTCTGCTTCTCCTGTCTCACACATGCACCCTGTGGGCATGCGCTTCAGAGGCAGGGTCTTACATCCTGGAGAGGTGCCAGTGAATATCACACCTCAGCAGCTCTGCTTCTCCTGCCTCACACATGCACCCTGTGGGCATGCGCTTCAGAGGCAGGGTCGTACATCCTGGAGAGACGCCAGTGAATATCACACCTCAGCAGCTCTGCTTCTCCTGTCGCACACATGCCACATACACCCTGTGCACTGCGCCTTAGAGGCAGGGTCTTATATCCTGGAGAGACGCCAGTGAATATCCCACCTAAGGCAGCTCTGCTTCTCCTGCCTCACACATGCCACATGCACCCTGTGGGCATGCGCCTCAGAGGCAGGCTCTTACATCCTGGAGAGACGCCAGTGAATATCACACCTCAGCAGCTCTGCTTCTCTTGTCTCACATATGCCACATACACCCTGTGCGCATGCGCATCAGAGGCAGGGTCTTACGTCCTGGAGAGACGCCAGTGAATATCACACCTCAGCAGCTCTGCTTCTCCTGTCTCACACATGCCACATACACCCTGTGCGCATGCACCTCAGAGGCAGGGTCTTACATCCTGGAGAGACGCCAGTGAATATCACACCTAAGGCAGCTCTGCTTCTCCTGTCTCACACATGCCACATACACCCTGTGCTCATGCGCCTCAGAGGCAGGGTCTTACATCCTGGAGAGACGCCAGTGAATATCACACCTCAGCAACTCTGCTTCTTGCCACATGCCCCCTGTGCGCATGCGCTTCAGAGGCAGGGTCTTACATCCTGGAGAGACGCCAGTGAATATCACACCTCAGCAGCTCTGCTTCTCCTGTCTCACACATGCCACATACACCCTGTGCACATGCGCCTTAGAGGCAGGGTCTTACATCCTGGAGAGACGCCAGTGAATATCACACCTAAGGCAGCTCTGCTTCTCCTGTCTCACACATGCCACATGCACCCTGTGCGCATGCGCCTCAGAGGTAGGGTCTTACATCCTGGAGAGACGCCAGTGAATATCACACCTCAGCAGCTCTGCTTCTCCTGTCTCACACATTCACCCTGTGGGCATGCGCTTCAGAGGCAGGGTCTTACATCCTGGAGAGGTGCCAGTGAATATCACACCTCAGCAGCTCTGCTTCTCCTGCCTCACACATGCACCCTGTGGGCATGCGCTTCAGAGGCAGGGTCGTACATCCTGGAGAGACGCCAGTGAATATCACACCTCAGCAGCTCTGCTTCTCCTGTCGCACACATGCCACATACACCCTGTGCGCTGCGCCTTAGAGGCAGGGTTTTATATCCTGGAGAGACGCCAGTGAATATCCCACCTAAGGCAGCTCTGCTTCTCCTGCCTCACACATGCCACATGCACCCTGTGGGCATGCGCCTCAGAGGCAGGCTCTTACATCCTGGAGAGACGCCAGTGAATATCACACATCAGCAGCTCTGCTTCTCTTGTCTCACATATGCCACATACACCCTGTGCGCATGCGCATCAGAGGCAGGGTCTTACATCCTGGAGAGACGCCAGTGAATATCACACCTCAGCAGCTCTGCTTCTCCTGTCTCACACATGCCACATACACCCTGTGCGCATGCACCTCAGAGGCAGGGTCTTACATCCTGGAGAGACGCCAGTGAATATCACACCTAAGGCAGCTCTGCTTCTCCTGCCTCACACATGCCACATGCACCCTGTGGGCATGCGCCTCAGAGGCAGGCTCTTACATCCTGGAGAGACGCCAGTGAATATCACACCTCAGCAGCTCTGCTTCTCTTGTCTCACATATGCCACATACACCCTGTGCGCATGCGCATCAGAGGCAGGGTCTTACATCCTGGAGAGACGCCAGTGAATATCACACCTCAGCAGCTCTGCTTCTCCTGTCTCACACATGCCACATACACCCTGTGCGCATGCACCTCAGAGGCAGGGTCTTACATCCTGGAGAGACGCCAGTGAATATCACACCTAAGGCAGCTCTGCTTCTCCTGTCTCACACATGCCACATACACCCTGTGCGCATGCGCCTCAGAGGCAGGGTCTTACATCCTGGAGAGACGCCAGTGAATATCACACCTCAGCAACTCTGCTTCTCCTGCCTCACACATGCCACATGCCCCCTGTGCGCATGCGCTTCAGAGCCAGGGTCTTACATCCTGGAGAGACGCCAGTGAATATCACACCTCAGCAGCTCTGCTTCTCCTGCCTCACACATGCCACATGCCCCCTGTGCGCATGCGCCTCCGAGGCAGGGTCTTACATCCTGGAGAGACGCAAGTGAATATCACACCTCAGCAGCTCTGCTTCTCCTGTCTCACACATGCCACATCCACGCTGTGCGCATGCGCCTCAGAGGCAGGGTCTTACATCCTGGAGAGACGCCAGTGAATATCACACCTCAGCAGCTCTGCTTCTCCTGTCTCACACATGCACCCTGTGGGCATGCGCTTCAGAGGCAGGGTCTTACATCCTGGAGAGGCGCCAGTGAATATCACACCTCAGCAGCTCTGCTTCTCCTGCCTCACACATGCACCCTGTGGGCATGTGCTTCAGAGGCAGGGTCTTACATCCTGGAGAGACGCCAGTGAATATCACACCTCAGCAGCTCTGCTTCTCCTGTCTCACACATGCCACATACACCCTGTGCGCATGCGCCTTAGAGGCAGGGTCTTACATCCTGGAGAGACGCCAGTGAATATCACACCTAAGGCAGCTCTGCTTCTCCTGTCTCACACATGCCACATACACCCTGTGCGCATGCACCTCAGAGGCAGGGTCTTACATCCTGGAGAGACGCCAGTGAATATCACACCTAAGGCAGCTCTGCTTCTCCTGTCTCACACATGCCACATACACCCTGTGCGCATGCGCCTCAGAGGCAGGGTCTTACATCCTGGAGAGACGCCAGTGAATATCACACCTCAGCAACACTGCTTCTCCTGCCTCACACATGCCCCCTGTGCGCATGCGCTTCAGAGGCAGGGTCTTACATCCTGGAGAGACGCCAGTGAATATCACACCTCAGCAGCTCTGCTTCTCCTGCCTCACACATGCCACATGCCCCCTGTGCGCATGCGCCTCCGAGGCAGGGTCTTACATCCTGGAGAGACGCAAGTGAATATCACACCTCAGCAGCTCTGCTTCTCCTGTCTCACACATGCCACATACACGCTGTGCGCATGCGCCTCAGAGGCACGGTCTTACATCCTGGAGAGACGCCAGTGAATATCACACCTCAGCAGCTCTGCTTCTCCTGTCTCACACATGCACCCTGTGGGCATGCGCTTCAGAGGCAGGGTCTTACATCCTGGAGAGGCGCCAGTGAATATCACACCTCAGCAGCTCTGTTTCTCCTGCCTCACACATGCACCCTGTGGGCATGCGCTTCAGAGGCAGGGTCTTACATCCTGGAGAGACGCCAGTGAATATCACACCTCAGCAGCTCTGCTTCTCCTGTCTCACACATGCCACATACACCCTGTGCGCATGCGCCTTAGAGGCAGGGTCTTACATCCTGGAGAGACGCCAGTGAATATCACACCTAAGGCAGCTCTGCTTCTCCTGTCTCACACATGCCACATGCACCCTGTGCGCATGCGCCTCAGAGGTAGGGTCTTACATCCTGGAGAGACGCCAGTGAATATCACACCTCAGCAGCTCTGCTTCTCCTGTCTCACACATTCACCCTGTGGGCATGCGCTTCAGAGGCAGGGTCTTACATCCTGGAGAGGTGCCAGTGAATATCACACCTCAGCAGCTCTGCTTCTCCTGCCTCACACATGCACCCTGTGGGCATGCGCTTCAGAGGCAGGGTCGTACATCCTGGAGAGACGCCAGTGAATATCACACCTCAGCAGCTCTGCTTCTCCTGTCGCACACATGCCACATACACCCTGTGCGCTGCGCCTTAGAGGCAGGGTTTTATATCCTGGAGAGACGCCAGTGAATATCCCACCTAAGGCAGCTCTGCTTCTCCTGCCTCACACATGCCACATGCACCCTGTGGGCATGCGCCTCAGAGGCAGGCTCTTACATCCTGGAGAGACGCCAGTGAATATCACACATCAGCAGCTCTGCTTCTCTTGTCTCACATATGCCACATACACCCTGTGCGCATGCGCATCAGAGGCAGGGTCTTACATCCTGGAGAGACGCCAGTGAATATCACACCTCAGCAGCTCTGCTTCTCCTGTCTCACACATGCCACATACACCCTGTGCGCATGCACCTCAGAGGCAGGGTCTTACATCCTGGAGAGACGCCAGTGAATATCACACCTAAGGCAGCTCTGCTTCTCCTGCCTCACACATGCCACATGCACCCTGTGGGCATGCGCCTCAGAGGCAGGCTCTTACATCCTGGAGAGACGCCAGTGAATATCACACCTCAGCAGCTCTGCTTCTCTTGTCTCACATATGCCACATACACCCTGTGCGCATGCGCATCAGAGGCAGGGTCTTACATCCTGGAGAGACGCCAGTGAATATCACACCTCAGCAGCTCTGCTTCTCCTGTCTCACACATGCCACATACACCCTGTGCGCATGCACCTCAGAGGCAGGGTCTTACATCCTGGAGAGACGCCAGTGAATATCACACCTAAGGCAGCTCTGCTTCTCCTGTCTCACACATGCCACATACACCCTGTGCGCATGCGCCTCAGAGGCAGGGTCTTACATCCTGGAGAGACGCCAGTGAATATCACACCTCAGCAACTCTGCTTCTCCTGCCTCACACATGCCACATGCCCCCTGTGCGCATGCGCTTCAGAGGCAGGGTCTTACATCCTGGAGAGACGCCAGTGAATATCACACCTCAGCAGCTCTGCTTCTCCTGCCTCACACATGCCACATGCCCCCTGTGCGCATGCGCCTCCGAGGCAGGGTCTTACATCCTGGAGAGACGCAAGTGAATATCACACCTCAGCAGCTCTGCTTCTCCTGTCTCACACATGCCACATCCACGCTGTGCGCATGCGCCTCAGAGGCAGGGTCTTACATAATGGAGAGACGCCAGTGAATATCACACCTCAGCAGCTCTGCTTCTCCTGTCTCACACATGCACCCTGTGGGCATGCGCTTCAGAGGCAGGGTCTTACATCCTGGAGAGGCGCCAGTGAATATCACACCTCAGCAGCTCTGCTTCTCCTGCCTCACACATGCACCCTGTGGGCATGTGCTTCAGAGGCAGGGTCTTACATCCTGGAGAGACGCCAGTGAATATCACACCTCAGCAGCTCTGCTTCTCCTGTCTCACACATGCCACATACACCCTGTGCGCATGCGCCTTAGAGGCAGGGTCTTACATCCTGGAGAGACGCCAGTGAATATCACACCTAAGGCAGCTCTGCTTCTCCTGTCTCACACATGCCACATACACCCTGTGCGCATGCGCCTCAGAGGCAGGGTCTTACATCCTGGAGAGACGCCAGTGAATATCACACCTCAGCAACACTGCTTCTCCTGCCTCACACATGCCCCCTGTGCGCATGCGCTTCAGAGGCAGGGTCTTACATCCTGGAGAGACGCCAGTGAATATCACACATCAGCAGCTCTGCTTCTCCTGCCTCACACATGCCACATGCCCCCTGTGCGCATGCGCCTCCGAGGCAGGGTCTTACATCCTGGAGAGACGCAAGTGAATATCACACCTCAGCAGCTCTGCTTCTCCTGTCTCACACATGCCACATACACGCTGTGCGCATGCGCCTCAGAGGCACGGTCTTACATCCTGGAGAGACGCCAGTGAATATCACACCTCAGCAGCTCTGCTTCTCCTGTCTCACACATGCACCCTGTGGGCATGCGCTTCAGAGGCAGGGTCTTACATCCTGGAGAGGCGCCAGTGAATATCACACCTCAGCAGCTCTGTTTCTCCTGCCTCACACATGCACCCTGTGGGCATGCGCTTCAGAGGCAGGGTCTTACATCCTGGAGAGACGCCAGTGAATATCACACCTCAGCAGCTCTGCTTCTCCTGTCTCACACATGCCACATACACCCTGTGCGCATGCGCCTTAGAGGCAGGGTCTTACATCCTGGAGAGACGCCAGTGAATATCGCACCTAAGGCAGCTCTGCTTCTCCTGCCTCACACATGCCACATGCACCATGTGGGCATGCGCCTCAGAGGCAGGGTCTTGCATCCTGGAGAGACGCCAGTGAATATCACACCTCAGCAGCTCTGCTTCTCCTGCCTCACACATGCCACATACACCTTGTGCGCATGCGCCTCAGAGGCAGGGTCTTACATCCTGGAGAGACGCCAGTGAATATCACACCTCAGCAGCTCTGCTTCTCCTGCCTCACACATGCCACATGCCCCCTGTGCGCATGCGCCTCAGAGGCAGGGTCTTACATCTTGGAGAGACGCCAGTGAATATCACACGTAAGGCAGCTCTGCTTCTCCTGTTTCACACATGCCACATACACCTTGTGCGCAAGCGCCTCAGAGGCAGGGTCTTACCTCCTGGAGAGACGCCAGTGAATATCACACCTCAGCAGCTCTGCTTCTCCTGTCTCACACATGCCACATACACCCTGTGCACATGTGCCTCAGAGGCAGGGTCTTACATCCTGGAGAGACGCCAGTAAATATCACACCTCAGCAGCTCTGCTTCTCCTGTCTCACACATGCACCCTGTGCGCATGCGCCTTCAGAAGCAGGATCTTACATCCTGGAGAGACGCCAGTGAATATCACACCTCACAGCTCTGCTTCTCCTACCTCACACATGCCACATGCCCCCTGTGCGCATGCGCCTCAGAGGCAGGGTCTTACATCCTGGAGAGACACCAGTGAATATCACACCTAAGGCGGCTCTGCTTTTCCTGTTTCACACATGCCACATACACCCTGTGCGCATGCGCCTCAGAGGCAGGGTCTTACATCCTGGAGAGACGCCAGTGAATATCACACCTAAGGCAGCTCTGCTTCTCCTGCCTCACACATGCCACATGCCCCCTGTGCGCATGCGCCTCAGAGGCAGGGTCTTACATCCTGGAGAGACGCCAGTGAATATCACACCTCAGCAGCTCTGCTTCTCCTGTCTCGCACATGCCACATACACCCTGTGCGCATGCGCCTCAGAGGCAGGGTCTTACATCCTGGAGAGACGCCAGTGAATATCACACCTAAGGCAGCTCTGCTTCTCCTGTCTCACACATGCCACATACACCCTGTGCGCAAGCGCCTGAGAGGCAGGGTCTTACATCCTGGAGAGACGCCAGTGAATATCACACCTCAGCAGCTCTGCTTCTCCTGTCTCACACATGCCACATACACCCTGTGCGCATGCGCCTCAGAGGCAGGGTCTTACATCCTGGAGAGACGCCAGTGAATATCACACCTCAGCAGCTCTGCTTCTCCTGTCTCACACATGCACCCTGTGGGCATGCGCTTCAGAGGCAGGGTCTTACATCCTGGAGAGGCGCCAGTGAATATCACACCTCAGCAGCTCTGCTTCTCCTGCCTCACACATGCACCCTGTGGGCATGCGCTTCAGAGGCAGGGTCTTACATCCTGGAGAGACGCCAGTGAATATCACACCTCAGCAGCTCTGCTTCTCCTGTCTCACACATGCCACATACACCCTGTGCGCATGCGCCTTAGAGGCAGGGTCTTACATCCTGGAGAGACGCCAGTGAATATCGCACCTAAGGCAGCTCTGCTTCTCCTGCCTCACACATGCCACATGCACCATGTGGGCATGTGCCTCAGAGGCAGGGTCTTGCATCCTGGAGAGACGCCAGTGAATATCACACCTCAGCAGCTCTGCTTCTCCTGCCTCACACATGCCACATACACCTTGTGCGCATGCGCCTCAGAGGCAGGGTCTTACATCCTGGAGAGACGCCAGTGAATATCACACCTCAGCAGCTCTGCTTCTCCTGCCTCACACATGCCACATGCCCCCTGTGCGCATGCGCCTCAGAGGCAGGGTCTTACATCTTGGAGAGACGCCAGTGAATATCACACGTAAGGCAGCTCTGCTTCTCCTGTTTCACACATGCCACATACACCTTGTGCGCAAGCGCCTCAGAGGCAGGGTCTTACCTCCTGGAGAGACGCCAGTGAATATCACACCTCAGCAGCTCTGCTTCTCCTGTCTCACACATGCCACATACACCCTGTGCACATGTGCCTCAGAGGCAGGGTCTTACATCCTGGAGAGACGCCAGTGAATATCACACCTCAGCAGCTCTGCTTCTCCTGTCTCACACATGCACCCTGTGGGCATGCGCTTCAGAGACAGGGTCTTACATCCTGGAGAGACGCCAGTGAATATCACACCTCAGCAGCTCTGCTTCTCCTGTCTCACACATGCACCCTGTGCGCATGCGCCTTCAGAAGCAGGACCTTACATCCTGGAGAGACGCCAGTGAATATCACACCTCACAGCTCTGCTTCTCCTACCTCACACATGCCACATGCCCCCTGTGCGCATGCGCCTCAGAGGCAGGGTCTTACATCCTGGAGAGACGCCAGTGAATATCACACCTCAGCAGCTCTGCTTCTCCTGTCTCGCACATGCCACATACACCCTGTGCGCATGCGCCTCAGAGGCAGGGTCTTACATCCTGGAGAGACGCCAGTGAATATCACACCTAAGGCAGCTCTGCTTCTCCTGTCTCACACATGCCACATACACCCTGTGCGCAAGCGCCTGAGAGGCAGGGTCTTACATCCTGGAGAGGCGCCAGTGAATATCACACCTCAGCAGCTCTGCTTCTCCTGCCTCAAACATGCACCCTGTGGGCATGCGCTTCAGAGGCAGGGTCTTACATCCTGGAGAGACGCCAGTGAATATCACACCTCAGCAGCTCTGCTTCTCCTGTCTCACACATGCCACATACACCCTGTGCGCATGCGCCTTAGAGGCAGGGTCTTACATCCTGGAGAGACGCCAGTGAATATCGCACCTAAGGCAGCTCTGCTTCTCCTGCCTCACACATGCCACATGCACCATGTGGGCATGCGCCTCAGAGGCAGGGTCTTGCATCCTGGAGAGACGCCAGTGAATATCACACCTCAGCAGCTCTGCTTCTCCTGCCTCACACATGCCACATACACCTTGTGCGCATGCGCCTCAGAGGCAGGGTCTTACATCCTGGAGAGACGCCAGTGAATATCACACCTCAGCAGCTCTGCTTCTCCTGCCTCACACATGCCACATGCCCCCTGTGCGCATGCGCCTCAGAGGCAGGGTCTTACATCTTGGAGAGACGCCAGTGAATATCACACGTAAGGCAGCTCTGCTTCTCCTGTTTCACACATGCCACATAAACCTTGTGCGCAAGCGCCTCAGAGGCAGGGTCTTACCTCCTGGAGAGACGCCAGTGAATATCACACCTCAGCAGCTCTGCTTCTCCTGTCTCACACATGCCACATACACCCTGTGCACATGTGCCTCAGAGGCAGGGTATTACATCCTGGAGAGACGCTAGTGAATATCACACCTCAGCAGCTCTGCTTCTCCTGTCTCACACATGCACCCTGTGGGCATGCGCTTCAGAGACAGGGTCTTACATCCTGGAGAGACGCCAGTGAATATCACACCTCAGCAGCTCTGCTTCTCCTGTCTCACACATGCACCCTGTGCGCATGCGCCTTCAGAAGCAGGATCTTACATCCTGGAGAGACGCCAGTGAATATCACACCTCACTGCTCTGCTTCTCATACCTCACACATGCCACATGCCCCCTGTGCGCATGCGCCTCAGAGGCAGGGTCTTACATCCTGGAGAGACACAAGTGAATATCACACCTAAGGCGGCTCTGCTTTTCCTGTTTCACACATGCCACATACACCCTGTGCGCATGCGCCTCAGAGGCAGGGTCTTACATCCTGGAGAGACGCCAGTGAATATCACACCTAAGGCAGCTCTGCTTCTCCTGCCTCACACATGCCACATGCCCCCTGTGCGCATGCGCCTCAGAGGCAGGGTCGTACATCCTGGAGAGACGCCAGTGAATATCACACCTCAGCAGCTCTGCTTCTCCTGTCTCGCACATGCCACATACACCCTGTGCGCATGCGCCTCAGAGGCAGGGTCTTACATCCTGGAGAGACGCCAGTGAATATCACACCTAAGGCAGCTCTGCTTCTCCTGTCTCACACATGCCACATACACCCTGTGCGCAAGCGCCTGAGAGGCAGGGTCTTACATCCTGGAGAGACGCCAGTGAATATCACACCTAAGGCAGCTCTGCTTCTCCTGTCTCACACATGCCACATGCCCCCAGTGCGCATGCGCCTCAGAGGCAGGGTCTTACATCCTGGAGAGACGCCAGTGAATATCACACTTAAGGCAGCTCTGCTTCTCCTGCCTCACACATGCCACATGCACCCCGTGGGCATGCGCCTCAGAGGCAGGGACTTACATCCTGGAGAGACGCCAGTGAATATCACACCTCAGCAGCTCTGCTTCTCCTGCCTCACACATGCCACATACACCTTGTGCGCATGCGCCTCAGAGGCAGGGTCTTACATCTTGGAGAGACGCCAGTGAATATCACTCCTCAGCAGCTCTGCTTCTCCTGCCTCACACATGCCACATGCCCCCTGTGCGCATGCGCTTCAGAGGCAGGGTCGTACATCCTGGAGAGACGCCAGTGAATATCACACCTCAGCAGCTCTGCTTCTCCTGTCTCACACATGCCACATACACCCTGTGCGCATGCGCCTCAGAGGCAGGGTCTACCATCCTGGAGAGGCGCCAGTGAATATCACACTTCAGCCGCTCTGCTTCTCCTGCCTCACACATGCACCATGTGGGCATGCGCTTCAGAGGCAGGGTCTTACATCCTGGAGAGACGCCAGTGAATATCACACCTCAGCAGCTCTGCTTCTCCTGTCTCACACATGCCACATACACCCTGTGCGCATGCACCTTAGAGGCAGGGTCTTACATCCTGGAGAGACGCCAGTGAATATCACACCTAAGGCAGCTCTGCTTCTCCTGCCTCACACATGCCACATGCACCCTGTGGGCATGCGCTTCAGAGGCAGGGTCTTGCATCCTGGAGAGACGCCAGTGAATCTCACACCTCAGCAGCTCTGCTTCTCCTGCCTCACACATGCCACATACACCTTGTGCGCATGCGCCTTAGAGGCAGGCTCTTACATCCTGGAGAGACGCCAGTGAATATCACACCTCAGCAGCTCTGCTTCTCCTGCCTCACACATGCCACATGCCCCCTGTGCGCATGCGCCTCAGAGGCAGGGTCTTACATCCTGAAGAGACGCCAGTGAATATCACACCTAAGGCGGCTCTGCTTTTCCTGTCTCACACATGCCACATACACCCTGTGCGCATGCGCCTCAGAGGCAGGGTCTTACATCCTGGAGAGACGCCAGTGAATATCACACCTAAGGCAGCTCTGCTTCTTCTGCCTCACACATGCCACATGCCCCCTGTGCGCATGCGCCTCAGAGGCAGGGTCTTACATCCTGGAGAGACGCCAGTGAATATTACACCTCAGCAGCTCTGCTTCTCCTGTCTCACACATGCCACATACACCCTGTGCGCATGCGCCTTAGAGGCAGGGTCTTACATCCTGGAGAGACGCCAGTGAATAGCACACCTAAGGCAGCTCTGCTTCTCCTGTCTCACACATGCCACATACACCCTGTGCGCAAGCGCCTCAGAGGCAGGGTCTTACCTCCTGGAGAGACGCCAGTGAATGTCACACCTAAGGCAGCTCTGCTTCTCCTGTCTCACACATGCCACATACACCCTGTGCGCAAGCGCCTCAGAGGCAGGGTCTTACGTCCTGGAGAGACGCCAGTGAATATCACACCTCAGCAGCTCTGCTTCTCCTATCTCACACATGCTACATACACCCTGTGCGCATGCGCCTCAGAGGCAGGGTCTTACATCCTGGAGAGACGCCAGTGAATATCACACCTCAGCAGCTCTGCTTCTCCTGCCTCACACATGCCACATACACCCTGTGCGCATGCGCCTCAGAGGCAGGGTCTTACATCCTGGAGAGACGCCAGTGAATATCACACCTAAGGCAGCTCTGCTTCTCCTTTCTCACACATGCCACATGCCCCCTGTGTGCATGCGCCTCAGAGGCAGGGTCTTACATCCTGGAGAGACGCCAGTGAATATCACACCTCAGCAGCTCTGCTTCTCCTGCCTCACACATGCCACATGCCCCCTGTGCGCATGCGCCTCAGAGGCAGGGTCTTACATCTTGGAGAGACGCCAGTGAATATCACACGTAAGGCAGCTCTGCTTCTCCTGTTTCACACATGCCACATACACCTTGTGCGCAAGCGCCTCAGAGGCAGGGTCTTACCTCCTGGAGAGACGCCAGTGAATATCACACCTCAGCAGCTCTGCTTCTCCTGTCTCACACATGCCACATACACCCTGTGCACATGTGCCTCAGAGGCAGGGTCTTACATCCTGGAGAGACGCCAGTGAATATCACACCTCAGCAGCTCTGCTTCTCCTGTCTCACACATGCACCCTGTGGGCATGCGCTTCAGAGACAGGGTCTTACATCCTGGAGAGACGCCAGTGAATATCACACCTCAGCAGCTCTGCTTCTCCTGTCTCACACATGCACCCTGTGCGCATGCGCCTTCAGAAGCAGGATCTTACATCCTGGAGAGACGCCAGTGAATATCACACCTCATAGCTCTGCTTCTCCTACCTCACACATGCCACATGCCCCCTGTGCGCATGCGCCTCAGAGGCAGGGTCTTACATCCTGGAGAGACACCAGTGAATATCACACCTAAGGCGGCTCTGCTTTTCCTGTTTCACACATGCCACATACACCCTGTGCGCATTCGCCTCAGAGGCAGGGTCTTACATCCTGGAGAGACGCCAGTGAATATCACACCTAAGGCAGCTCTGCTTCTCCTGCCTCACACATGCCACATGCCCACTGTGCGCATGCGCCTCAGAGGCAGGGTCTTACATCCTGGAGAGACGCCAGTGAATATCACACCTCAGCAGCTCTGCTTCTCCTGTCTCGCACATGCCACATACACCCTGTGCGCATGCGCCTCAGAGGCAGGGTCTTACATCCTGGAGAGACGCCAGTGAATATCACACCTAAGGCAGCTCTGCTTCTCCTGTCTCACACATGCCACATACACCCTGTGCGCAAGCGCCTGAGAGGCAGGGTCTTACATCCTGGAGAGACGCCAGTGAATATCACACATCAGCAGCTCTGCTTCTCCTGTCTCACACATGCCACATACACCCTGTGCGCATGCGCCTCAGAGGCAGGGTCTTACATCTTGGAGAGACGCCAGTGAATATCACTCCTCAGCAGCTCTGCTTCTCCTGCCTCACACATGCCACATGCCCCCTGTGCGCATGCGCTTCAGAGGCAGGGTCGTACATCCTGGAGAGACGCCAGTGAATATCACACCTCAGCAGCTCTGCTTCTCCTGTCTCACACATGCCACATACACCCTGTGCGCATGCGCCTCAGAGGCAGGGTCTACCATCCTGGAGAGGCGCCAGTGAATATCACACTTCAGCCGCTCTGCTTCTCCTGCCTCACACATGCACCATGTGGGCATGCGCTTCAGAGGCAGGGTCTTACATCCTGGAGAGACGCCAGTGAATATCACACCTCAGCAGCTCTGCTTCTCCTGTCTCACACATGCCACATACACCCTGTGCGCATGCACCTTAGAGGCAGGGTCCTACATCCTGGAGAGACGCCAGTGAATATCACACCTAAGGCAGCTCTGCTTCTCCTGCCTCACACATGCCACATGCACCCTGTGGGCATGCGCTTCAGAGGCAGGGTCTTGCATCCTGGAAAGACGCCAGTGAATCTCACACCTCAGCAGCTCTGCTTCTCCTGCCTCACACATGCCACATACACCTTGTGCGCATGCGCCTCAGAGGCAGGGTCTTACATCCTGGAGAGACGCCAGTGAATATCACACCTCAGCAGCTCTGCTTCTCCTGCCTCACACATGCCACATGCCCCCTGTGCGCATGCTCCTCCGAGGCAGGGTCTTACATCCTGAAGAGACGCCAGTGAATATCACACCTAAGGCGGCTCTGCTTTTCCTGTCTCACACATGCCACATACACCCTGTGCGCATGCGCCTCAGAGGCAGGGTCTTACATCCTGGAGAGACGCCAGTGAATATCACACCTAAGGCAGCTCTGCTTCTTCTGCCTCACACATGCCACATGCCCCCTGTGCGCATGCGCCTCAGAGGCAGGGTCTTACATCCTGGAGAGACGCCAGTGAATATTACACCTCAGCAGCTCTGCTTCTCCTGTCTCACACATGCCACATACACCCTGTGCGCATGCGCCTTAGAGGCAGGGTCTTACATCCTGGAGAGACGCCAGTGAATAGCACACCTAAGGCAGCTCTGCTTCTCCTGTCTCACACATGCCACATACACCCTGTGCGCAAGCCCCTCAGAGGCAGGGTCTTACCTCCTGGAGAGACGCCAGTGAATGTCACACCTAAGGCAGCTCTGCTTCTCCTGTCTCACACATGCCACATACACCCTGTGCGCAAGCGCCTCAGAGGCAGGGTCTTACGTCCTGGAGAGACGCCAGTGAATATCACACCTCAGCAGCTCTGCTTCTCCTATCTCACACATGCCACATACACCCTGTGCGCATGCGCCTCAGAGGCAGGGTCTTACATCCTGGAGAGACGCCAGTGAATATCACACCTCAGCAGCTCTGCTTCTCCTGCCTCACACATGCCACATACACCCTGTGCGCATGCGCCTCAGAGGCAGGGTCTTACATCCTGGAGAGACGCCAGTGAATATCACACCTAAGGCAGCTCTGCTTCTCCTTTCTCACACATGCCACATGCCCCCTGTGTGCATGCGCCTCAGAGGCAGGGTCTTACATCCTGGAGAGACGCCAGTGAATATCACACCTCAGCAGCTCTGCTTCTCCTGCCTCACACATGCCACATGCCCCCTGTGCGCATGCGCCTCAGAGGCAGGGTCTTACATCTTGGAGAGACGCCAGTGAATATCACACGTAAGGCAGCTCTGCTTCTCCTGTTTCACACATGCCACATACACCTTGTGCGCAAGCGCCTCAGAGGCAGGGTCTTACCTCCTGGAGAGACGCCAGTGAATATCACACCTCAGCAGCTCTGCTTCTCCTGTCTCACACATGCCACATACACCCTGTGCACATGTGCCTCAGAGGCAGGGTCTTACATCCTGGAGAGACGCCAGTGAATATCACACCTCAGCAGCTCTGCTTCTCCTGCCTCACACATGCCACATACACCCTGTGCGCATGCGCCTCAGAGGCAGGGTCTTACATCCTGGAGAGACGCCAGTGAATATCACACCTAAGGCAGCTCTGCTTCTCCTTTCTCACACATACCACATGCCCCCTGTGTGCATGCGCCTCAGAGGCAGGGTCTTACATCCTGGAGAGACGCCAGTGAATGTCACACCTAAGGCAGCTCTGTTTCTCCTGCCTCACACATGACACATGCACCCCGTGGGCATGCGCCTCAGAGGCAGGGACTTACATCCTGGAGAGACGCCAGTGAATATCACACCTCAGCAGCTCTGCTTCTCCTGCCTCACACATGCCACATACACCTTGTGCGCATGCGCCTCAGAGGCAGGGTCGTACATCCTGGAGAGACGCCAGTGAATATCACACCTCAGCAGCTCTGCTTCTCCTGTCTCACACATGCCACATACACCGTGTGCGCAAGCGCCTCAGAGGCATTGCAGATGCAGAGGCGGCTCATCGACTCAACTCTAGCAGCCCTGCAGATCTCTATGTGTCTGCAAATGTCATCGCTCCAGTATGCGCAGTGGTGGAAACCCACAAGAGTACCAACAGAAAATTCTGACCACATAGGGTGGTCTGTGCAAAGAGCTGGTTAAAGCCAGGCATCTGTGGACAGGCACACCGGGAACCAAGCATCTTGGCCACCTAACCCCGCTTCCACTGCCTACCTCTGACCCTGGGCACAGGCATAGACTCTGGGTTTGGAAACTGGCAACAAAGATCGTCAATTGTTTTAATTTATGTTAATAAGCAAGATGGAAGTTCACACTGTTTGCACCATCTCGACGCGCCATATTTTAGACTTGATTTACAGGCATCTCTAGAGGGTGTCCCACAATCACAGGCACATGTTGCTCTCTATGTGTCTTTACGGTGCAGTGAAGTCAACATGCTTTCAAAGTGATGAGCAGCAAGTGATCACTAACACCACAGAACTGTCAACAAGTCAGTCAAGCCAAGTTAAGAGTATTTAAAAGGTACACTACACCAGCAGATATGCGGGCGCCAGAACGGCAGAACTAGGCAGGCACCAGTAACAAAACAGTGAGTGTCAAACACACCATGAACAGGTAGATGTCCCGGACACAGCATTTTTAATGAATTTATTATTACCCTCCCTCAAAATAACCGTTTGAACCCGAGAAGTTGATGTTCCAGATGTCTGTTGCAACTAGGGCTCCTGGTTTTATGGCATTTTTTTTTCTTCACATTTCCATCTACATTTATCCATATTTCATTTTTGCAATTTTATCTATATTTATCCATATTTATTTTGGGTTTTGTGCAACAAATGAAGCTGAAACTGGATTATTTCCTCATTTACTCAACCGATATATATGCAGTCATGCTTGAATGCCTGCCAGGTTTCAATGATATGAACACCTGCAAAAGATAAATCAATGCACTTATATGAAAATATGCAAATTTCAGTATCAACCTTGTGCACATCTACTGCTGTTTAAGCCTCTTTCCTAAAATTGTTTTCTTTTTTAACCCCCTTACCTATCAACCCACTCAGCTATTGGTCTGGCATTCATGGCAGTCAGTATTTAGAATTACTCAAAAAGCAGCACAATTTCAGTTTTTATCCACACTTAAAAATAAATACAGACAAGAAAATAAATGGTTTTCTGTCTGTATTTATCTGTAAATATCAGTAAAAATGGAAAAGAGAGCCTTAGCTGTAACCAACAGGATTCTGCAAGGATAGGCACACCTCCAGCATCCTTACAGCTGTTACCGGCATCTTAAAATGTACCTAATGGTGCCCCATTGGATTGCTACAGAGTCTTAGTAGAAGAATCAAAGGTGACAGATTATCCCGGAGAAGTACAACAATAGATGTAGCAGAAATTGCTTCACTTTAGCATCAGTAAAAATCACTTTTCCTTGAGGAGTGCACACACACCTCCTTCTCCTGTGGAGAAGCGAGTAGTATTTAAGGCAATGTGTCATTGCCATCGAATTCTGCTAAAGAAAGGTCCTAGGTATCTGCAACCGTTAATCACGAAATACATACCAGGGCGCTGCCTTAGATCAATAGATAAGGACTTGGTGAATATACCAAGAATCTTTAGAGCCAGAATGGGCGAACGTTCATTCAGGTACCGAGCTGCAAAATTATGGAATAGCCTTCCTGTTAACCTAAGAAGAGAACAATGCGAAATTAAGTTTCGTAAGCTACTTAAAACTTGGCTATTTGTTCATCCACCTCTGGGATAATTTTTCCGCTATATTCCTTTCAATGGCATGCGTGTAGAAACCCATCTCTCTTCTCCTTGAACTCTCTCTAAGCGCGGGGACACACCGGTAGGTGTAACCAGGCGCTATATAAATGTATAAATAAATAAATAAATAAATAAGTAAATAATGTTTTACCAATGGCAGTCCTTTCTAGGATAATCTCCGAGCCCACTGACTGAAGAATGGATTTAGAAGGTCATATTTGATGAAGAGCTGTCATCCATGGCACAAACATCTAGGGCCAAATTCACAAACTGCATTTTGGAGTACGTAAATCTGTACTCCGGTAGTACTATTACTTACTACACAATACCATTCGCAAACCAGCAGATGGAGATCACCTATTCTATCTTTTCTGTACAAAGATCTTTTCCACAGCAGCGGAGGTCTCTGCACATCTAGGTATGTATTATTGTAGTAAATGTGGGAAGGAACAGGAACATTGGTGGGAAAATGGAGAATAATTACTACAAAAAGGGTGATGTTAAGGGACAATTAAAGCAGGTTTACAGACAGTCAAGAAGATAATTGATTAATTTTATTTTTGCGTAAGTGTAATCATACACCTAATTAAAAAAAGTTCCTGCATATTTAAAAAAAATATATATATATAAAGCATTTTTACAATGAATTAGAAACTACTTTGAGTCATTTTTATTTCAAATTCAATAACAAAAGTTGGTGTGTATGATTTATAGTTTAAAAGAATCAATATTTTTTATTCAGCTATTTAATTTTTTTTAATTAATACACATCTAAATTGAGGACGAATGTATTGTAACTTTTTATTTACTTAGTTCTTGTTAAATATTCATTATTTTAATTTACATCTAGGAAAATGTTATTAAATTAAAAAATAAAATTACTAATAGTAACAATAGTATCATAAAATAGGCTCCAAGAGGCTCCACTCCTATTTGAGGGGATGGAAACATGTAAGTCCACCACTAGGAGACAAATATCCACTTGGAAAAGGCGAATGGCAAAAAAGTAGAGATTTACATACTGGTGGAGGACTAGATCTACACATGAATGAATCTACTTTTGCAATTTTACCTTCTTGAATCAGTCCCTTGTGTTAAACAGGCCTATCATCAGCTTCTGTGAAGCCCCTAGAGGCTCTTCTACAAGCCTTCAGGAACTTTGAACATGCGATTTGATCCAGACAGGCTCATGATAGAACCGTTGCAGTCCTAGGAGCTTACATTTAGTGGACCCCCAGCACAGGGACAATAAGCCTGCTTGTAGCTGGAACTTGACGATCTTTTCTTGTGACATTATGTGTGTCCATTTACTCGTGAGTGACCCATGAAACAATCTAAGATCAAGGCCATTATCTTGTAATACATTAAATATACTCGACCTGATTGCAGTGGCGTAACGAAACGTGAGGGGGCCCCCCTGCAAAGTACACGCAGGGGGCCCCTGGTGTTCCAGATCCAAATTGGAAATCTCAGGCCAGGGCCTGGAGTTCGGGGGCTCCCCGCACCGCGGGGGCTGCGGGGGCTTTTGTTACGCCACTGCCTGATTCACAAAGGTAAACCTACACTTTAGTGTAAGTTTACAACTGTTTGCTATTGACAAATGTATTTTTTATTTATTTATTGATTTTCATAATGTAACAACCATAGGATACATCACTGTTAGCTTATGGTTACTGAATACACATCATTTCTTGGATACATCGTATTAGTGTTATACAGCGACAGCAGAGCATAGTTCATGGCAATAACATACAGTACACCAGGTATCATCCTATGGAACATTCTTAGTCCTCTTTTCTAGTCATCATATATTTGGTGAATAAAGTCCAAATGTCACGTGGCCTAGATGCGCTTGGCAGCTCTTCAGCATAACATGTAAGTTGGTCACGACAGTATGCTACATCTTTTAGCCAATGCTCATGCTTGAGTGCTGGTCTGCCACCCCAATGGATTGAGACTCTACGCTTTGCTAGTAGCAGGGCCACAATTGCCAGACGTTTATGAACACCTTTAAGTTTCAGCGCAATACCTAATAAACTTTCATAGTACATTTTATCGGTTCACCTATCATTTCTGTCAATGTACAAGTGACTTTTCCCCAAAATGCCTGTTCTTTTGGGCAGCTCCACGCCAAATGCTGGAAGTCAGCATATTCCGCACCACATCTTATACAACAATGTGAGTCTCTCAGACCATATCTATCGAGTTGTGCAGGTGTATAATACATTTGGTGTATGTATTTGTAATGAATGAGTCTGAGATTCCCATTTGCGGTTAGCTGGCCTGTTAGTTTACAACACTCTAGCCACTCTTCTTCTACTAAGGATTGAGGCAAAATGTTATTCCATTGCTCCATTGAGCCCAGTTTAACATCCTCCTCATCTGCTTTCGAAATACTATATAAACGAGTAATAAGTTTGACCCTTTTCTGCGTTGTGTATATTAACTGGAGTGCCCCAAGTGTCAGTGGCTCCTCCGGAAATCATGTGTATAGTGCCCACAGCGCCGCACGTAGTCTATTATATATATGAACGTTAACATGACTGACCCCTCTTTTTCTCCTACAAATCGCAGGAGCTCAATAAACCTCCCTTCAGGACATAAATCACTCATTGTGTGTATACCTGCATCCTGCATTACCCTTAGAGAACCCGTTTCACCTGTTACTAAGAGCGCTGTGAGATGCACTAGCGGCATTGCCGGCGCATACAGTGGCAAATGCCGTGTCCTCTTCCTCAGCTCCTGCCAAGCGTAAGCCGTACACCGCACCGCATCTACTTCGCCTTTTACAAAGACTGTGGTGGTGCTTACAATCGTTGCTTTGAACGGAATTGGGTGGACAGCTCCAGCCTCCACCGCCACATGTGGGATGAATCATGGTTCTTGTTGCCAATAGTAGGCGTATTGAGCCTGTGCACAACGATAGTATAATTGCAGATTCGGCACAGTAAAGCCCCCCATCTCATACGGCAGTGTCAGTACTTCCCTTTTAACTCGTGGCTTCTTACTGCCCCATGCTAGTGTAATTAGTAAGGTGCAAAGCGTATTAAAGAAATGCTGTATTAATTTAATAGGAATATTTACAAAGAGATATAAAAACTTTGGAAGTACAACCATTTTGATTAACGCTATCCTATCCGCAAATGTTAATGGCAGTTTGATCCATCTAGAAACTTGCTCCTCAAGCCGCGTGATTGCCGGTCCATAATTGGTCCGTATGATCACTTGCAGGTCTTTATAGAGCCAAACACCCAAATACTTAACTGGATCTGTTCCCCACTCCAACGGATATCCCAATTCAACCCTTGGTGTGCAGTCTGTCAAGGAGAGCACTGTCGATTTACTCCAATTTATTCCGAGGCCTGATTGCCATTCAAAGCGAATGTATTCTCGAATTAGCCGCTCTAGGTATACCGCAGGTTCACGCACATAGAGCACCATGTCATCCGCGTACATGGATACTGCCAGCGGTCTCTGGTGGAAACGCAGCGCTGCCTGTGCATGTCGCTGTCGCAGTGCACAGGCCAATGGCTCCAATACCACCGCAAATAGTAAAGGCGATAGAGGGCATCACTGCCGTGTTTCACGTCTGATTCGGAACATGTCAGACGTCTGGCCATTGACTCGGACACGTGCTACTGGGTCAGTATATAACAGCTTGAGCCAGTTCGTATAGATGTAGGGCACCCCCATGTGGTGCAACACTGCAAACATATATCTCCAGGAGATAGAGTCAAATGCCTTAGCGGCGTCAAGGAGGACCGCCGCCGCCGGCAAAGTTGGTTCAAGAAGATGTAACATCGCAAATAGCGTCCTCAAATTATGTGCGGTAGAGCGAGTCGGGATGAACCCTGACTGATCAGGGAGCACCATGTCAGGTAGCAGTAACCGCAGTCGGTTTGCCAGGACCTTCACTAAAATCTTTACATCCGTATTCATTAGGGAAAGCGGTCTAAACGATTCACAACTATCCGGCGTTTTTTCCCGGTTTCAATAGAGCTATAATCAGTCAGCGCTTCACGGAGTGTGTCCGGAAGCTTTTGTTGCTCATAGGCTTCTTCATACATGTCATGGAGGTGAGGTACCAGTAGATCAATGTATGCCTTATAAAATTCTGCCGGCAGTCCATCTGTGCCGGTAGCCTTTCCATTGGGTAGGGCAGTCATGGCGTCCCGAATGTCATCTATTGTCAGTGGATGCATTAGAAAATCATGATGCCTTCGCGATAACCATACCAAAGCTATATCTTCCAAATATTGCGCTATTTCATCTTCTGTTGCTGTTTGCCTACTGTCATACATGGCCTGATAGTATTGCACAAAGGAATTAAGAATGCCCGGTGTGTCACAGCTAACCGTATCATCCCTTGCAATAGCTTTCACTGTATGGCTTCTAGTCCCTGGTTCAGCAATTCTGGAAGCCAACGCTCTCCCAGGTCTATCCCCTCCCCATAATATGTGGCCGTCCAACGCCTCGACATATGCCTCACCTCTGGATCTGCCAGGTTGTAATACTTCACCACCAGTCGGCCCTTGCTTAGCGCACCGGCAGCACCTCCACCCCCTCCCGGAGCTCCAGGCCGTGGGGTGTCAGGTCCTCAAAGTCGCTGCAGGGCTCACCTCCGAATTATGTCAGCGCGTCCCTCTCAGCGTGCTGCTTGCTCGTCTGGGGCAATCTGTCCCAACACCCGGTATACACGTCCAAACGCTGTTCCAATACTTCCGGCCGTTTCACAGGTATTCAGTAGTCCGTGACAGCTGCCATGTTGCCGCCGGGTCGAGCAGCCGTAATAACAGGGATTTATTCAGCAGCAATCACACCAACACGCACAGTTTCATGTGCGGAGGATATGGAATCGCCGTCTCTCGAGCTAGGATGGCTAGAAGAAATGCAGTATTTAAAGCGGATATTGGCCCCGACCAGCAGAGCTGCACTAACATGCGGCCATCTTGCTTCAGGCTCACTAGCGCCCCCCGACAAATGTATTTTACTAGTAGTATATTAATGACTGCGGAGATTTCACTCATAAAAAGATAGTGCAGTTCTATCATGTATGTGTGGAAAACTGCAGTTGTAAAGATACACCAAAGTCAAAATGACCACATATACTGTTGCAAGTAGTTAAAAGAAGCAAGAAAGGAATTCAGTCTACAGTCTGAATACACCCAGTCTTTAAAATTAAATGCCACATTATCCTCTAGGATTTGTGGTGAAATAATAAAGGTAGGTCGAATCTAGACTAATGGATCTCTGTTGAATTTTGACCATTTAAAATTCAAATACAAGCTGCCATTTTGTGAGGAAATAAGATGTTTTTTAAAATGAATAATTGAAAGTGTTAATGACAGGTATTTGGCGCTCCATCCTTTTTGAAGTACCAAAAAAGTAGAAATTGTCACCCTCAATTATTCCTGAACGTCTTGGTGAGAACAGATCTTTCAGAACTTTAAAGAATACAGAGGCGTTGGACCTTAAGGAACAAATAACGGACAGTTTTTGGTCTAAGATGCCGAACACAAGCATCAACTTCTCAGATGATCTAAGAATGGCAATTGTCCAGGAAAACTTTTCTGACAGGAGTTGTTAGATAATGGCAGGTCTTATGTGTGTAATGACTTAGTTGGCGGTCAAATACACATGATCTATACATGCAAAAGAAAAATAATAATTTTGGAGAGTGATCTTCAACTCCTCAACAGGATCTCGTTAGTTTTGGTGTCCAAGAAACAATCTCTTACAGATTGATTGCCCTGAGCTATGATGATGAAGTTGATGTACTCAAGAACTCTTAGAAACCACTCATTCGGAAAGCATTAACAATTGCAAAGAGGAACAGTTTGATAATATGGAACACTAGAAAGCGTCCTACGTGGATCAATTAATTGTTGAGATGAGTGCCCAAGGATCACTTGAGAAGCATTCACATATATTGTGAATTGCTCATTCTACAAACAGCATCGTCTTCTGTGGTTAGGTCTTGCCTAGCCACCTCTTGTTTCATTCTTTTCTCCTTCCATTTTTTGTGGGTTCATCAACATTTGTCTTCTGCCCTCTTTTTCGATATCGATTGATAATAGAGTTCTACATGTTGAGTACATATGATATAGGCTATGCTGCAGCCTATAGATTTTCTTATTACTTTTGCATGCCAGTGGTATTGCTATGTTATGAAGTACAAATATTTGTATTTATATTTCACGTTTATTATTTGTACATCTATGTGGAAATTATATTTGATTGTTTGGGAAATAAAAAATAAAAAGTCCTCAAAAAGTATATCTGTACCAGAACATGCTGAAGATGTAATGTGGATTTAGGAGCCTGAAAGCAGGAGTCGTTGAAATGTGCTTAGAACAGTTGCTGGCTATCCGAGAATGATTTACCCTATACATCGCATTCAGCAAGTGTCATGGCGGCCCTCGTTTCAAGTGGGGACCTTCATCCTCGAGGGGCCGATAGCAGCAGCAGCTACTAGCTCCACTGGAATTATGAGATCTGAGGGAACACACTGGACCAGTTTCTTTTCAGCCGTTATCTCCAGGTGAAGGCCCATGCATAAATGACCAGGGGGCATGAAGCCCGAATTACTGACTCCCCTGGTTATTCCTCATTTCTTAGTCCTCCCTACTACCGGCCACCAGCCCTAACGCCCCGCAGGTACAACTTGCAATGGTACAGTATTATTAGATGCTTCATGTGTTTTTTAAAATCATAATGGTTAATTGATGGAATATGACTATAGCCGCAGAATCTCATAACCTCCACACAGGGGCGCTGTTGATTAATGCAACGACCCTTTGAGACATTTGAAATCTCTTCCCCCTGTGCTGAGGGAGGCGATCATCGTCTGACAGCCTCTTCGTAGGTTTATTTAGGTATTTATTGATGCAATTTTATATAGCGCGAACTTTACCCAAGGTGTCAGAGCGCTTCACAATAGAACCCAGTACGTTACATGAGGAAACTTTACATATTTACACGTTACATATACAAATTAGATAACTGAAAAAGTACAATAAAACAATAGGTGGCCGTCACACTGAAAACAAAAACACATTAGGATGAGAATCCTGCAGGCAGAGATTACATAATGACAACATTGTAAGAACTTCCTTTAGGGACATGAAAAGGGATGTATTTATTCTGGAAGTGTCTTTGGAAGAGAAGAGAGTTGAGGTCAGTTTTGAAGGTCCGGATAGAGGTGGTGGTGCGGAGAGGTGGAGGAAGCGAGTTCCAGATTCTAACCAGGTTCTTTAAAGTGAACGCACTTTCTTTGATATGGTATCCCCCTCAACCTGCAGATTCATTTTCTGCGGAACAAAATTCTCTATTCGGGAGACGGAGACCACGCTCACGAAAGCGTAGAGCTGAAGAAGTGACGTTTGAAAATACCCTGTTCAAAGATTAATTTTAAAGACAGTGGTTCTCGCTTAAAAATGAACAGCAGACTGACCTCTTATTTATAGGTCGTGTTTTTGCAATGCAGCTCACAATGCCCAAGAAACGGGCCCTGGATCGCCCCTTTCAACATTGGCTTTCTTCGACCAGCCTCTTTCAACTATTGGCTTGAATATTTGTCAGTCATGTCTTGGCTCAGCCCAGTGGCGTTGTCATCTCATACCTAACGCTACTGGATGTTTGGCTGTATCCTTCCACCTTCACCCCAGTGCTCACATTGAACTTCATGAGGGATTACTTTGCAACAATAGCTCTCTCTGTCCACTCCTGCAGCTGGCTCCCTCTTGAGTCTCCCTCTAATGTGTTAACGCTGCAGGCGCCAGTACATTCAACCCAGACCTACTGGCTTTACCAGGTCTTGCTATTAATTAAATGCGTTTAGGGTTGCCACTTGACCAGTTTTCTACTGACCCCACCATTATTTTGGTACAAAAAAATAAGCAAAATCACCTAATGCTGGTATTTTTAGCCCTTATCTGTACATACTTCAAACAGCAAATATCAATAAAATGCACTTTTAAGTGTGTTCTAGAGCTGCGTTAACGAACCCTAATAATTACAGTAAACAAAAGCAGAAAAGTCATGTTACAAGTGAATTCATCGGATTTTCCTTACAGTCCAATTTAGGATCCCACCCAGGCCTTTGCAGACTCTTAAAACAACCACAAATGGCCGGTGCTTTTCTCTTGGAAAGGTGGCATCCCTAAGCAGGACCCTGATAAGTGTGGGGCCTCTTATTTGATATTTCCATTGACTAGGATCACTGAAAGGGTTTTCAGTGTACCAGGAAAACTAGAGTGTAACGCTGACTGTGCAATGCAAAAAAAGGCCATTTAGTTTGGACTTTTGCAGTACGAGAGCATCACAATTAAGCGCTGCACTGAAGTTGCTGCCCCGCCTTACTTAATGGAGTGCTAGCCCAACCTTTGACTCTATGAGCTTCACAGCAATTGAAAAATATACGAAAACCAGGCGAGTATAGCTCTTGAAGTGCCAGGCGAAGGGAAGAAGTTCTGTTAGCCTTGTCTCGAGATTCATTTTGGGTCATATTGGAAAAAACCAGAGGAGAGTCTGGAGACTTCCAGGAGGAGGGTTAAGATTGACTGCAAAAGGGGGTTTAAAATAAGTCCCCCCTGAGCATTAGGAACGCAGATTTTTCTGAATGACCATTGTAGTTGTCGGTTTCAGTTGGTGCTTCACTGAATAAGTCGATCTGATGGCTTCAGACGATCCCTACCAATAGTTTAACAGAGTGACCTAATGTCAGCAATTCCCTTACAGGATGCATACCTCATACCCACACAGTCTCATCCAGTGCTTCATTTGTAAAAATAATAAGTGCCAGGGCTCCCGGAGGCCACTGCAGCTTGCACCACATATTGCCCCTGCTATGCTGCCAATGACAGTAACAACCCAACAATTAACCATCACACGCCTAAAAGTGAGACAATTCGGACTATTTCAGGCCCTCAAAGCTATATGAATGGCTTGGGCAGCTGGTAGTAGTCATTTTTCATGTATATTGAATTAATAATTAAATGTTGTTGTGGTCATTTCTAAATTAGCCAGACAGTGCCACCTTGCGGCAGACTGTCACAAGTGCCGGAATTGACAATTAAGTGCTGGTGCTGGGCACCGGAAACCACTGGCTCAAATTAAGCACTGTCCATCCCAGAGTTTTTTGTGGTTCTCTGGTTATCCTTGCCAGGGCAGCAGGTCCAGTTTGTGGTAGTTCAGTTCGGCTTGAAGATGGTCCCAGATGTGTTTACTAAAATATTGCTGCTGATAATGGGCTCCTGGATGGCGTAGAAGCAATGGTACTATCTTTTTTGCAGTGACTGGCTTGTTCTTGCCCTGTCATTCAACAGGATACTGTAGTCCATTACTGAGGTCTGCTCATTGTTACAGATCATCACATTTTTATTCAAACTGGAACAATCCAGGTTCAGGCCAGTCAAAGAGGCTGAAGTCTACAGGAGTTCCTTCTTGGACTGATTTGTGGAATTTCTTCCTACTAGCAATCCGGGCCCTTTCCATATTTCATGTTGACCTGTTATAAGCCCCTGTGAAATGCTCTGCTGCCCTTTGGATCTAGTTCGCCCTATATAAATCTATAAATAAATGAACTGGTCAGTGCAGAAGCGGCAGACATGTTTGAAGGGAGTCTTAGGCAGTGTGGGAAGCGTTGTTAGTCTCCCCAGGGGCCATCATGCGAGCCTACGCATTGAGAAGGAAAACCAACTGCTGGTACACTGGGACAGTCATGATCAGGCACAGCGGAACTCCGAATGGTAACTCAGCTCCACCTGACTCATAATCAGGGACAATGTAGTAATAGCAAAAAGCCCACTTGGATAATTGTGCTTCATCTCACCAGTTCCAAAGCCAGCTGCCTCATAACCTTACAAAAATCCTGTTCTTATGGAAGTCAGTCTGCCTTCCCAGCTAGACCCAAAAAACTTGCTAAGTCCGTGTGGCAGGAACACAACATCCCTACTCATGCTTCGAAGGAGAGGGGGCTAGCATGGGTGCCATGGACCCTAATGCAAGCACATCTGCAACCCACCCCTTCAGCTGAATAGAAAAAGATAGCTTTAACTAGATTACAGTGGACCCTTCCTGCCCCCTGCTACACCTGGGCAATGATGCACCTGCTTCACTGAGGATAGTTACATCCCTATGTACTGTAAGGGTTAATGGAGTCCATTGCCCAGGCCCGGCTTTTGTTAATGCTCGGGACCCTGTGTGGGAGTAGGTGGGAACCTGGAGACGCAGCCTGGCACTGTAGGGAAGGCCTGACTTGTCTACCATGCATTGGAAGTGCGTGTTACCCCAGCTGCACCAAATTCCCACCAACAAGGTGCAGGTAGGTAATCAATCAATCAATCAATCACGGCATTTGTAAAGCGCGCTACTCACCCGGGAGGGTCTCAAGGCGCTGGGGGAAGGGGAAATGTCACTGCTCGAACAGCCAGGTCTTGAGCTGCTTCCTGAAGGAGAGATGGTCTTGGGTTCGCCGAAGGTGGGTGGGGAGGAAGTTCCAAGTCTTGGCTGCCAGGTAGGAGAAGGATCTTCCTCCGGCGGTGGCTCTGCAGATGCGTGGAACGGTGGCGAGGGCGTGGCTGGTCGATCGCAGCTGGCGGGTGGGCATGTAGAAGGTCACGCAGTCGTTGAGGTACTTGGGGCCCAGGTCGTGGAGAGCCTTGTGTGCGTGGGTGAGGAGTCTGAACGTGATTCTCTTGCTGACGGGGAGCCAGTGCAGGTCTCTCAGGTGTCCGGTGATGTGGCTGTGTCGGGGGATGTCCAGGATGAGTCGTGCGGAGGCGTTCTGGATGCGTTGGAGTATTTTTGGAAGTTTGGCTGTGGTTCCGGCGTAGAGGGTGTTCCCGTAGTCCAGTCGGCTGGTGACGAGTGCTTGGGTGACGGTCTTCCTGGTTTCGGTGGGGATCCATCTGAAGATCTTGCGGAGCATGCACAGGTTGTTGAAGCACGAAGATGTGACGCGTTGACTTGTCTGGTCATCGAGAGGGAGGAGTCCAGGATGAAGCCCAAGTTGCGTGCGTGGTCTGTTGGTTTGGGAGCGGTGCCCAGGGCCGGGGGCCACCAGGAGTCGTCCCAGGCGGAGGGTGATGATCCCAGGATGAGAACCTCCGTCTTGTCCAAGTTCAGTTTGAGGTGGCTGTTCCTCATCCAGTCGGCGACGTCTTTCATCCCTTCGTGTAGGTTGGCTCTGGCGGTGCTGGGGTCGTTGGTGAGGGAGAGGATCAGCTGGGTGTCGTCGGCGTAGGAGATAATGTTGAGGTTGTGTTGGCGTGCGATGGCTGCGAGGGGGCTCATGTAGACGTTGAAGAGGGTTGGACTGAGTGAAGATCCTTGTGGTACGCCGCAGATGACTTCGGTGTCCTCGGATCTGAAGGGGGGGAAGGCGGACTCTCTGGGTTCTTCCGGCGAGGAACGAGATGATCCAGTGCTTTCTCTCGGATTCCAATGTTGCTGAGGCGCTTCACTAGGGTGCGGTGGCAGACAGTGTCGAACGCCGCAGAGAGGTCCAGGAGGATGAGGGCCGCTGTTTCTCCGTTGTCGATCAGGGTTCTGATGTCGTCGGTGGCTGCGATTAGGGCAGTCTCGGTGCTGTGGTTGGCCCGAAACCCGGACTGCGAGGGGTCGAGGGAGCCGTTTGTCTCGAGGAAGGCGGCAAGCTGTCTGTTGACGGTCTTCTCGATGACTTTGGCCGGAAAAGGAAGGAGCGAGATGGGACGGTAGTTCTTGAGATCGGTGGGGTCTGCCGTTGGTTTCTTCAGGAGGGCGGTCAGCTCGGCGTGTTTCCAGCTCTCCGGGAAGGTGGCGGTGTGGAAGGAGGAGTTGATGATGTCCCGGAGATGGGGTGCGATGATGGCGTCTGCTTTGTTGAAGACGTGGTGTGGGCAGGGGTCGGTTGGAGATCCGGAGTGGATGGAGTTCATCGTGCGGGTGGTGTCTTCGGTGCTGATCGGGGTCCAGTTGCAGAGGGTGGTGGTGGCGGGCGTTGGTTCGGTGGTAGGGTGCGTTGTCTGTGCGTCGAAGCTGTTGTGTATGTCGGCGATCTTGCGGTGGAAGAACGAGGCGAGTGAGTTGCAGAGGTCTTGCGAGGGAGTGATGTCGTTGTATCCGGCGCTGGGGTTGGAGAACTCTTTAGCGATGCTGAAGAGTTCCTTGCTGTCGTGGGCGTTGTTGTCAAGTCGTTCTTTGAGTGCCGACTTCTTGGTGGCGCGGATCAGCTGATGATGTTTTCGGGTGGCGTGCTTGAGGGCGGTCCTGTTGTCTGCGGTCTGGTCATGCCGCCAGGCTTTCTCAAGGGTGCGGCAGTTTTTCTTGGATTCCTTGAGTTCGTTGGTGAACCAGGGGGTTTTCTTGCTGCCGGGTCTTGTGGGAGGGTTCTTCAGTGGTGCGAGGTCATCGGCGCAGGCGGTCAGCCACTTGGTGAGGTTGCTGGCTGCTTCGTTGGGGTCCGTTGTGCTGGCGGGAGTGTTCTGGCTGAGGGAGGCGGTGAGCTGCTCGGCGGTGATCTTGCTCCAGCTCCGGCGGGGGGCCTGTTGCGGGTGGTGGTGGGTCGTAGTTCTTCTGAAGCTGAAGTGGACGAAGCTGTGGTCGGTCCAGTGGAGTCCGGTGACGTGGCTGAAGGAGATGTGCTTGCTGGATGAGAAGACGGGGTCAAGCGTGTGGCCGGCGTACTGGGTGGGGGTGTTCACTAGTTGCTTGAGTCCGAGGTTGGCGAGGTTGTCCAGCAGGGCGGTGGTGTTCCTGTCGTTGTTGTTCTCCAGGTGGAAGTTGAGGTCCCCTATGAGGATGTAGTCAGTGGAGGGGAGGGCGTACGGGCTGATGAAGTCTGCGATGTCTTCGCTGAATTGTGTGCATGGTCCCGGGGGTCTGTAGATGAGGGTGCCTCGGAGGGTGGTCTTGGGGTCAGTGTGTATCTGGAAGTGCAGGCGTTCGGCGGCGGTGAAGGTTTCGTCGGAGTTAGTCGAGATGCGGATGGAGTTCTTGTGTATGATGGCGATGCCTCCTCCCGTCTGGTTGATGCGGTCCTTCCGGGTGATCTTGTATCCGTCCGGGATGGCTGTGGCGATGTCGGGCGCTGAGGAGGCGTTCATCCAGGTTTCGGTGAGGAAGGCGACGTCAGGTGCTGTTGCGTCGAGTAGGTCCCAGAGTTCCACGGCGTGCCTGTGGACGGAGCGGGTGTTGAGAAGGATGCACTTCAGGTGGTTGCTGCTGGTGCTCGACTTGGTGGTGCAGGTCCGATAGCAGGTGAATCGGCAGGCTTGGCAGGCGAAGGGTCCGTGTGTGCCTCTCGGGGTGGCTCGGTAGCAGGCATGGTTCTGGCCGGCATTGAGTGCGTAGAGAGTGGCGGCGTCATAGGTCCGTCGGGTAGTCTTGCATCGGCGGGGGCCAGGGGTTCCGGCACTGGGCGCGGTCCAGGCGCGGACGGGCGCAGACGGGCTTGCCTTTGGCGCGCCTTCGGCGCACAATCGGCGCTCCCGCTGCGCGTGACCGCTGCGCGTCTGCGCGGTCGCCATTTATGGCTAAGTGGGAGGGAGGAGCAGCTGGGAGGCGGGAGCGGGGAGGACACGAAAAAGGGGCGTGGCCGCGAGGACGACGGCGGAAACCGGAGAGCGGGGCAGACACAACAATCACCTAAAATCACAACAGTTATGCACAAAAACAATGACAAAATGCAGAGATAACAGAAAGGAACTAGAACACAGCTGGGGGACAGTGCGAGGCAGGCAGAGGGCAAAACGAGTCTGCGAGCAGCAGAAGGGCACACGAGGGGGCTCACACAGCTGGGGGCCGTGCGGCGCGGGGGTGTCCTGAGAACAGGTCACACTCACCTGCGCCGCGCGGTCGCCATTTGTGGACAAGTGGGAGGGAGGAGCAGCTGGGAGGCGGGAGCGAGGAGGACACGAAAAAGGGGCGTGGCCGCGGGAACAACGGCGGAAACCGGAGAGCGAGGCAGACACAACAATCACCTAAAATCACAGCAGTTATGCACAAAAACAATTACAAAATGCAGAGATAACAGAAAGGAACTAGAACACAGCTGGGGGACAGTGCGAGGCAGGCAGAGGGCCAAACGAGTCTGCGAGCAGCAGCAGGGCACACGAGGGGGCTCACACAGCTGGGGGCCGTGCGGCGCGGGGGTGTCCTGAGACTCACTGTCCCCTCATACACTGGTAATTCAGGCCAGTGCTCCGCTGATGGTGCCAGACTGGGTTCCACATCATCGTCCCCTGGATCCAAAGACTATCGCTAGTCATCTGACCGCTCCAGCCCTACAGAGAGGAGAGTAGAAGAGAGTTGGAGTACGACAGGTGAGTACTGATGGTATTGTGAGTGTGTGCGTCTGTGTGTAGTCTCGGTGCATGTGTGCACCGGAGTGGGATGTGTGTGTTGAATGTCAGAACATGGTTGGCAAAAATATTATCTCACATAAATATCATGTCCTACATATCTATCATTTACCAAAATATCAGCCAATTGGGTGGAGAGTTTCTATTATGAACTCTAATAGGGCGCTATTTTTGTAATCGATATTTAGGACACAATGTTTTTGTCAAACGATAATTACTCCACTGGCATACTTGTGCCTATGCACATCTGCCTACGTATTTGTATCAATGCTTAATTTGAGCCAGTGGTGGTCCGTTGTTTGGCCCCAGCACTTAATTGCCAACACAGACATTTATGGCAGTCTGACGCATGGTGGCAGTGTTTGTCTGATTTAGAGATGAGTACAGTTGTTTCTTAATTCAATATAGATTAACAATGACTAATACCTCCCACCCAAGTCATTCTCATAGCTTTGGGGGCCTGAAATAGTGTGAATTGTCACACTTTGTAGGATTGTGATGGTTAGTAGGTGTGCTTGTACTCTAACTGGCAGCACTGGCAGGTCAATTGGCGGTGCAAGCTGCAGAGGCCTTCTGATGAGGGCCCTGACACTTTTCTTTTTAACAAATTAAGCACTAAATTGTGTACGTGTGTATGTGAGCATTTGTGTGTGTGTGTCAGTCTTTGCCCATCTGTGTGTACTACATGATGGAAATATTTGAAATATCTGATGCCAAACGATTGTATCACTGCACATATAATAGCATCATTGACAGTTAAAGCCATTATTTGGCATAAGATGCCACAAGTTCTCCTTCATACAGCCCTTACTCAGGTGGGACACATTGGTACGGATGCATTGGTCAAGTCGAGTGACCTTGTTGGCGGGCCGCCACCCAAAAGCATTGTGGGAGCACGGATGAGGTTGTAAAGGCTGCCATGGCAAGAGTAAGCACAGCATGCTTGAAATAGGGATGCAGTTGTAGTTTTCTAGGGGAGAAGAAATATACGTCTGAGCCTGACCCTACTGTATGGCAGTTTTAGTTACGCTTACTGAATAAAGCTCCACCTAACATGCATTTTCAGAAAGGAATCCTTTTTATAGTCTACATATATATAAACCACTCCTGTTCCCTCATTGGGTGCTTGCACAATTCATATATGGGCATCCACAGTGAAATGATGCCCAACGGTCGGGAAAGGAGCATTGTTAATCTTGAACAGTGGGTTTACTTGAAAAAAATAACACTATCATTCCCAGAATCTTTGGGAAGACGCTAATGTGCCAGAAATAAAGGGCGCTAATACGCTGAGCAGTGTGTTTACGTCAGCTGGCATAGCATATTTATTTGCTTTCAAAACTGGAGCAAACCATTGAAGTTTATTCTGACGTTTCATTTTCTGTAGTTGATGCAATTCCATCCAACCTTCGCCAGGGTCGTCAGTGGGGGACAGTTTACGGAATTGTGGCAGTGGAGCGGCCGCCACCAGACCAGGCAAAAGTTGTGTCCCATTCTATTAAAGGACCGGAGGCTTCAGAATATGCTTTCTCTTTCATTTACTGCAAACAAACAGCAGCCAATAAGATCATTTATAACACTTGTAAACACAACTTTCCCAGAATGTTTTGTGTGAAAGAACAATAACCATAGAGACTAGCCCTATATAACAGACTTTAAACCGGAACACCTCCTCTTTCTTTGCTGCTCCTCTCAGAGAGAAGTGCTCGATTTTTTGTCTTGCCCTTCTCTGGATATTTAGTGATTTATTGTGCTTGTATTTGCAGTTGTTACCAATTACTTCTTGTATTTGCAGCCTATTGTGGTGTGTGCAGTGTTTACTCTGCCTTGTTACCGATCCGGTGGTGCATTTGGCGCGCGCAGTACCGCGTGGTCATTCACGCTCTCGGAAGGTGAGTGATCTGCTCTACGAGCGCGCCTCACCTTCCGACTGCAGTTTCCTCAGTGTTTGCTCTCCCGGCAATTTTGCCGCATCTGAAGCGGCTGGAGGTGCCTTCCCTCCTACGGGTCCGCGCTTCCCGGAGCCTCAGGTCGCGTAGCCCAACTGGGCTCGTTTTGGGCTTCTATTGGGCTACGCGATGCCCAATCTGTGTTTCCTCCTCGCTCCGCGCACTTTTCTTTGCGTGTCGGACCTGCTGGTTGTTCTTCTTGTGCCCTTGAGTGACACCTCACTTTGGCTGCATAAAAGTTACTGGCCCAAGCTGTGTGCAGGCTTATATATATATTTTTGCAGAGGCTCTTGATGCCTTCGGGCTGCTTATGACTACAGCTTTGCTGAAGAGCACTTTTTTGTTCTTATTGTAGTTAATATTTGCACCAGGGTTTGCTCCCCCTTGATTCATCCCTTTGGGATTCTGGATATTTAGTCTTTGGTTTCACCTACTACTCGGTGGACATGGAAGACTGGGCCTAATTCGAGGAGGACGAATATGGGTACTATGAGGAGGAGCACGCTCCCCTCCTAGAAGACAACCTTGTTCAGGCTTTAGTTGCCTCAGTTCAAGACTCCGTTAATAAGGCGGTGGAGGTGGCAGTCCCTAAGACCGTGAATAAGGCTTTAGTAGCGGCTTTGAAGCCTATTACAGCAAAATTAGAGAGTTTTGCGAAACGCCATGGCTTATTACAACAAGATAATGCGCCTGCTTCTACGTCTGGGGGTAAATCTGCGTCTTCCAAGACATCCAATTGGCCGCATGCACAGACCATCACCAAGTTGCCTCCCCCGACAAATAGGGATCATCCGTTCTCAGGGTCTTCGAGCCCTATGCCCGCAGCTCCCAAGGTGGTTACTGATACAGATACTGACAAGAACTCCTGCAGCCACATCATGTCCCCTAAGAAGCAGAAAACCAAGAAGTAGGTGGTACACCCTCAATCCCCCCGTTTATCAGCCCTCTACCCCCTTTGATTTCAATCCCCAAGATATAGTGCACCCCAGGTCTTCTGATTGGGCCCCTCCTTCTGAGGTGGCAGATTATATCCATCAAAACCTGCGGCGCAGTTTCAACAGAGATGTTAGGAATCGTCTGAGGTCAGAATGTCCCCGTCCCGATGTGCCGGATAAGGTCACTGAGACCCTGGATATTGATCCTAATATGTTGGCCTTCCTAAAAAATTCCAGAAGGATACCAAGAAAGGCATTGATAGGGCCTGGCGCGGGTGTCAGGATAAGTTGTTAGACACCATTGGCCCCTTGTCAAAAATCATTGAAATGTCCCTTTTGGCCAAAGAGACTGGTGCTCTGATCGACCCAGACATTCTGGCGGGCTGGACCCAACGCGCTATTTGCTTTTTGGACAATGCAAACTGCGCCATCTCCACAGAGCGCAGGAATTCTCTCTTGATGCGCATGGATACTAATTTGACTGAATTGGCTACAGCTGAGCTGGGTCCCTTGGCAGATGGATTGCTGTTCGGTGACCGCTTTGTGAAGGACGTCTCCAAGTACGTGGGGACCTTCACCAGTCTAGACAAAACTCAGTCTAATATCAAAAGAGTGTTCCACGCGGGCCTTTTTGGACGGGCCGGGCAAGGCAGGGGCCGCTCGCCAGGCTGCCAGTACCATCAGGGTCCCGCGGGAGGCGGTTACGGGCGAGACCGCGGAGACTTTCAGGACTCCACCAGAGGCGGGACCTTCTACCCAACCAGACGTTCCAACCATCATGGTTTCCACCGTGGTGGCCAAAGAGGAAATTCCCGTCCTCAGATTACATCAGGTAAGCCCACTGTCTCTGTCTGTGTTTCCACTGGGGGGTCGGATTCACCATTTCCTTCACAATTGGCAGGCCATTACACAGGACGCTTGGGTTCTTCAAACGGTGCAGGGCTTCCACATAGATTTTTATCAAACTCCTTTTCAGAGGTCCCCTCCTCCCCCTCTATATTTTTCCCAACAAGACGAGCGTTTTATAGATCAGGAATTAGACGAGTTGCTGCAGAAGCACGCGGGTGCCTATTGGGAGGACGACGAACCGGCGGGCTTCTGCAGCACCGTCTTCCTTGTGCAAAAGAGAGGTGGAGGTTTTCAGCTGGTTCTCAACCTGAAGGGGTTCAATTGCTTTGTTCTTCACCGTCACTTCAAGATGGAGGGTATCCATCTTCTGGCGGATCTCTTGAGGCAGGCAGACTGGCTAGTCCGCCTCGACCTCAAGGACGCATACCTTTACAGTGCCCATTTTATCTCCCCATCGCAGATTTCTACAATTTCTGTGGCGCGGCAGGCGCCTGAAATATTTGGTCCTACCTTTTGGTCTTTCCTCTGCTCCGTGGTGCTTCACCAAACTCCTGAAGCCGGTGGTAGCGCATCTCCGGGAGCAGGATATACGTCTCATAATCTATCTCGACGATATCCTGATTAAGGCTCCTTCGGCGCATCTAGCATCCCTTCATCTTCAAATAACGATGTCGCTACTAGAGAATCTAGGCTTTGTAGTGAACAAGGATAAATCGGTACTCACTCCGACGCAATCCCTGGAGTTCTTGGGGTTTGTGATCAATACGCAGTCAGCACAGTTGCTTCTGCCCAAGAAGAAGTAACTGAGAAAGACTCTGGACACGCAAGTGATGTCACTGAGGGCGATCGCTCGTCTGGTGGGCCTACTGGCCTCGTCCATACAAGCGATATTCCCGAATCCTTTACACTATCGAGCCCTACAGCGTCTGAAAATCAGACACCTCCAGAAGGGACTCTCTTATTTAGACCTAGTCCCGCTCATGGAGGAAGCCCGAGTGGAAATTCAATGGTGGTTGACCCACGTAGATGCATGGAATGGTCGGGCGATCTTTGGATCTCACCCCGAGTTGATCGTAGAGTCGGATGCCAGCAGGTTGGGCTGGGGAGCCCGCTGTGGAGAGGTGACTACGGGGGGCAGGTGGTCTCTCCAGGAGTTGGAACTTCATATCAATTGTCTCGAGCTCCTGGCGGGCTCATTTGCGATTCACACTCTCTACCCCAGGTAGGTTTCATGTTGTATTCTGTTGCGAATGAACAACATATCAGCTGTACTCTATATTAACAAACTGGGGGGTACCAGATCCCCGATGTTGGCAGAGATCGCCAAAGACTTTTGGCATTATTGCCTAGCGCATCAGATATCAGTGATTGCGGAATACCTTCCGGGGCGAGACAATGCTGTGGCAGATTGGCACTCACGCCATTTGAAGGATTACAGCGATTGGAAGCTTTATCCACCTCTGTGGGGTCCGTTCCACACAGATCTTTTTGTCTCCAGACTGAACTTTCAGTTGGAGGCGTTCTTCAGCTGGAGGCCGGACCCCTTAGCAAAGGCAACGGATGCATTCACTCAGGTTTGGTCCCTTATTCTTCATTACGCATTTACCCCATTTGTTCTGATACCCAGGGTGGCGAATCAGGTTTGTCTGCAGGAAGCGGAGATTGTGCTGATTACTCCGATTTGGAAATCGCAGCCGTGGTTCCCAGTTCTCCTGGAAATGGCATACGATTGTCCACTTCACCTCCCATGCTTCCCTCGGATGCTCCAGGACCCTCAGGGACAGCTCCACCCGCTAGTTCTGGCGGGTTAGCTAACCCTGATGGCCTGGAGGCTTTCCGGCAACAGTGGTCATTGCCAGGAATTTCGGAACAAGCTTCCAGTTTTATACAACAAGCCTGGGCTCCTTCAACCAGAAAGCGATACGGGTCTGTCTGGAAGGCTTGGTTGGGTTGGTGCTTGGAGAAACACCTGGAACCCGTGGAAGCAGATCTCTATCACATATTGAATTTTCTCTCTCAGAAGGCCGCTGATGGTTTCTCATATCGATCAGTGAACAACTTTCGGTCAGCCATTTCAGCAGGTCACTCTCAACTGGATTGCAAGCCTGTGGGCATGCATCCGGTGGTGTGCAAGCTTTTAAAAGGAATTTGGGTAGCCAATCCACCTAAGGCTTCCTTATGGGATGTTTCAAAAGTTTTGAATCTGTATGATGCATGGCCTAATGATTTACTGTCTCGTAAGCAATTGTCGGCTAAATTAGTTATGTTATTATGTTTATCCTCCTGCCGCAGGGTCTCGGATGTTAAAGTACTTCATTTAGAGGGTAGGATTTTTTCACATGAAGGTGTGTCTTTTGTTATTACTGCTCGTACCAAGACCTTTTCCAGATCTATTGATTATAATGCGTTTCCTTTAAATGATAAACTTTGTGTGGTCAGATGTCTCAAGACATATGAGGATTGTACTCGACTACTTCGCCCTGCTGGTTGTTCCAGGTTACTTATTGCTTTACAGAAACCATTTAAAGCTGTTACTTCCGTTACTATTGTCAGGTGGCTGAGATTTGTCATGTCAGAGGCTGGTGTTGACATTAACTTGTTTGGGGCACATTCAGTTAGAGGTGTGTGGAATCTAATAAAGGTAGGGAACTCAGTTGTTGCTGTATTCAAGTTGTAGTTTTATTTCCATTCCAATTTCATAGGATAAGCAGTAAAATAATCCAAAGGCTACAAGGTACAAAGTATGAAGCCCCACCGGGAGCAGCAGCCCTGCTGCTCAGCCTACAGGATAAAACTGACAGATACACTTAAACATACACAGAGGCAACATTCCACGACATCACAGAGACTGGCTGAGCAGCAGAGAACAGGACATAGAGAAAGGACAGAGTAGAGTGTAAAGCAAGATACCACAAGGTGCTATGGCCTCCAAATCATTCAGGCTTGGTACCAGTTTACACGATATCATGAAAGTTGCAGACTGGTCGTCCAGTTCTACTTTCAAACAATTTTATTATAAACCTGTGGGCGATGTAGCTTCAGTTGTGTTGGATAAGCATTAAACTAGCATAATCTGAAGCCTCCAGTCCTGTAATAGAATAAAAAATTAGCTAGCATTCGCGCCAAGAATTTTAAATTCTATTAAGGACATGGAGGCGAAGATTATCCCGCCCAGGTAAAAACAAAACTGCTATTATGTATCATAATGTCTTGTTTACCCACCCTGCTTTACCAGTTGATGACAATAATTACAGGTATGTAATTTTCTTTCAGGCGCTGACCAGAAAGGGGAATAGACCATGGTCCTAGGAGATGTTGGCTCTGCGATCTGCAATTTCAGGTTCTACAGTTCCTGTTGGTTCAGCATGCTACGTGGGGATGGATACATTATCATTTTTTCTTGGACTGTTAATTATAGACTTGGACTCTGCTCGTTGGGCAAAGAAAGAGGAGGTGTTCCGGTTTAAAGACTGTTATATAGGGCTAGTCAATATGGTTATTGTTCTTTCACACTAAGCATTCTGGGAATGTTGTGTTTACAAGTGTTATAAATGATCTTATTGGCTGCTGTTTGTTAGCAGTAAATGAAAGAGAAAGCATAATCTTCGCCTCCGTGTCCTTAATAGAATTGAACATTCTTGGAACGAATGCTAGCTAATTTTTTATTCCTTGTCGCTTCCCTCAGAATGGGTGCCCACCTCACCTGTGTCACTGGACCAATCACATTGAAGGGCATCACAGAGAGGGTGAATGTGAACAATGTTCAGAACTCTGTGATAGGACAAAGATCCATCCTTAACATGCTCAGCTGTGTCACTGGACCAATCACATCGAAGCGCATCACAGAGAGGGCGAATGTGAACAATGTTCAGAACTCTGTGATAGGACAAAGATCCGTCCTTAACATGCGCAGCTGTGTCACTGGACCAATCACATCGAAGCGCATCACAGAGAGGGAGAATGTGAACAATGTTCAGAGCACTGTGATAGGACAAAGATCCGTCCTTAACACGCGCATTGTGTTTATCATTCTGTCTGAATTCCAGACCTTGGAGAACTGACCGTAAACGTTCCACAATTAATTCATCAGGGCACCGAACCATAGATTAAAATCATCTGCAACAACATACTTCTAAAGGTTAGTGGGAAATAGTAGTGCGATAACTAACAAAAGTTAATGTAAAGTTTCTTTTTTTAACCTCAGAGGAGCATACATCAATATTAGGGTGACTTTATCAGTCAAACTCACTGCTTTTTTGACTCATCTATGTTGAGATGCATAGTATCAGGACTGATAGGTGTTCACTTGACCAGAATCATAAATGACAGCCAAACATGGCCCCTCCCCCCTTGCTCCCTACGCTGCTACTTTCAAGTGAGGAGTAGTTGTCAAAGGGTTGCGGGGATGACTGGTCCAGAGGCTTTCTCGAGCCAAGCCTCTGTGATTGCTGCTGTATTTAGAACATGAGGGGAAATAAACTATGACCCGGTTGCAGTAGGTTGGTAGGATTCAAATGAATCCCTAGCAGCACCAGATGCAGGGCTAGCTGTGGGTGAGTGAACCCGCCACCCTACTTCACCAGCCTCAGAGGGTGTCCCGAAGGAGGACAGTGACAGACATAACTAGTGTCTTTTGCTCTGGCAGGCAGGAGACCTGGGTAAGCATCCTAACTTTAGAGCAAGACCTGAGTTTCATTTTGGATGAGATCTGGCCAGTCTTACAAGTTAGTTCTTGCATGAGCTGAAACAAGCAGTTGTGTGCGCACGGACTCGGTGATGTTTGGTTCAAATAAGGATTGGCAATGGTTTCTGCTACTGAGTTGTATAGAAAATCATCACTAGCATTTTGCAAATCAAGTCCACAAAAAGGTTGATATATTAACATTTTTCCAACTAGTAGTTCACTACTTTGGCTTCTTTATAGAGGCAATGACAGCACACACCAGAGAAAAGCAAGGACCACACAAACATGTTGGCACTGATTCAAAAAACCAGCTGTAAAGCCAGAACTATACACTCTCAGGCCTATCCTTATGATTGTCATACACTTTTTACTTCTAATGCAGTTTACACAGAATTACAGATGTTTTCTCCTGGCTTTTGCAGACACTCAGGGGTACTCTTGTGCTTAATCCTGTGGGGGTATTAAAAATATGGCCTCGTCTAGAGTTTGACGAATTGGGACGTCCAACAAAAGGTGACAGATATTTCCCGTGACCCATATCTAGAGTATTGTTGACAAAGATGCCCGTGGGACATCCGCCATTGCTTGGTGGCTATGATGCATCCGCCCAGCTCCAATTAATCCCAAATCTACTTTTCTTCACGTAGAAATAAAAAACAAAAGTGCATTTGCACTTTTATTATTTTCTTTGTTTCTACATGGCCAGAGCATCTTCCCCAGGGTCCCCGCTGATGCTGTATCCAGGGTGGGCATTGTATCTCAGAGACCCCCACACCCTTACGAGCCTGTGGATGTCTGATAACCCCGCCCTGACAACCACCCTGTGAGCAGATGTCCTCGCCCAGAAAATTCCACCATACCGCCTGATTTTTAAGGGTGAACAAATCCATGTCACACTGGAAATCACAGTTTGGGAATCTCAGGCAGGAATTTGCACTTGTGAGTGGCAGTGGCGGCTGCTACCAAAACTAACTGGTAAGGCAGCGCAGGGGGGGGGAATAATATATGGAAGAAAAGGACTTACCTGCCGGAGTCCTAGTTGGTGTCCAGCTTCTTCTAGGATTGCGCACACTGCACAGGCTACCAGACTCCCCACCCAATCCAGACGCTGCTCTCATGCTATTACCAAGCAAGAGAGAAGCGCCGGGATTGGGCCGAGTGGGCTGGACTGATGCTCGCTCAGAGACAGGGAGCCTGTGACTCTTCTCCCATCTGATTGTGCAACACAGCTGGGTTGGGAAAACGTAAGTGCGCATGTCAGTTGGCCGTCCTAAGGCGGCCGGCCAAATCGACATGCGCACTTACAGTGCACAACTCTCCTCCTCCCTGCTCAGCCTGTTATCATCATAGGCGATGGCACCGCCCAATCCTGTCCTAGATTCGGGCACTTGACTGAGCCAGGGAAAATTAAATCATAATAAAGTTTTATTATCATTTTATGTTTTTTTATCTCCTGGCACTGACCAGTGGGGCGATGCTCCTCCGCCATTGCGTAGGAGCCGCCCCTGGTGAGTGGAGGCATCCGCACACCTAATTGCCTCTTAGCTTCAAAAATCCCTTTGTAATACCTGCCCTTTGTACACAGCTGAGTTAAGCATTAGAGGCTTGCTGAGAGGCATTTTGTACTAGTGAAAAAGAATGAAATTCCAGTCACCATAGAAAACAATAACCCACAAACAGTATACAACAAGCCTTTGCAAAGCCCTTCAGCACTTACATCACCAGGTTGGCACTCCAACCAAAGAATGGTCCTTACTGTAAGCAGGATTGAGGGGCACATTTACTAAACTTTCACGCAACGCAGGGCAGCCAGCAAAGTTGCTGCATGAAAGGGAAACAGCAGAAATGCTCCATATTTACTAAGATATGGAGCATTTGTGCTCTCTCCTTGCACTAGTGCATGGTGTGCACAGTACTGCCAATGCAGTCACTATTGCACCACGTTGTAGGGGTGACCTTGTTTACATACAGGATCATTTGTTTTTGTGCAGAAAGAAACACCTTTGTGCACAGAGACAATCATTAGAGGCATTTACTCTTTTTACATGTGTTGTAGAATGCAGCAACCATGGAAAGAGAAGGTAACGAGAAGAAATAAAAACATTTCTTCTCATTACGCCCCACTTGGGAAGGCGCTGCATTTTGACGCATTCCCAGGTTAACAAGTCTTTGTTAAATTTGTGAATGCACCAAAATTCACGGGTGGGTGCGTGGGAACGCCCATTCTCCCCCCGTCGAACACCTCCCAAGTTGAAATAGAACGTAACGCAGCACAAGCAACTACCTTGTGTTACATTTCTTTACGAAGCCACTCAAGTCTATTCAAACCAGACCTTGCATGGCTTTGTAAATATTACTGAAATCTTTGCGTTGTCCTTACGTCAGCTTGTGTGATGCAAGAACAATGTAAAGGCTTTTTAAATATGGGCCGAAGTGTCTCAAAGGTAAGTACTTCTGATGACATGCAGAAGCAAGCTAATGGGGAGCCGAGTGCCATACCTCCAATGCCCTGGCCTATTGTGCAGGCTCTTGTAACTTGTCCAGGAGGCCCCCAAGCTTAAAAATGAGTTGCAACTAAAAGAATGTTGTATTAGTTTACTTGAGATTTCTACAATTGTAACAGATTTTTGTTCACTCTAGGAATGTCACTTCCTCTGCATAATCTATTAGGGCAATAAAAAATATGATGCCTTTAAGGGAAGGAGGCCAGATGTCATGTCATAGGACAGAACGGTAATAATAATAATATAGAAAATTACATATTTGCCGTAATATATATATATATATAACATAATTGAATGATAATATAACATAAACAAATGCAGCATCTCATGTCCAAAATGTCAAAGTCTAAGGGGCATATCAACAAGGGCTTTATCTCTGCTTTTTTGGCTTTAAAAGCCAAAAAGCGGAGATAAAACTAGCACCCTATCAACAACAGGGTGCTAACATGCAAATTCGCATGTTAGCACCCTTTTACTCTACGCTTCCCCTTGCATCTCTAATGAGATGCAAAGGGGGCGTTCCAGAGTAAAATAATAAGAGAAATGTCGCTAAGTGACATTTCTCCTATTATCAAGAATATCGCTAACCCTGTTAGAGACAAAAAAAGCAGCACTAACCGCGGTTAACGCTGCTTTTTTACGTCTGGTATTTTTCTGACTTAGCCATGATACCCTATGGAAGGAGGATATCATGGCTAAGTTAGTCTGTCCCTATCAACAAGCTAACGTGAGATTATCGCTGGGTTTCCAGCGATAATCTCACGTTAGCCACTTAGCACCAGGATTTTTATCGCTATTGAGATAAGCGTTGCTAATAGCACGCTATCTCAGCGATAAAAATCGGCGCTAGCCGGCGATAATTATCCGAGCGCTAAGTGCGCTTAGCGATAATTATCGCGGGTTGTTGTTGATATGCCCCTAAGAAAGTAAAGAATGCATAACTCATTTTCTTAGAAAACTCCCAATCCTACAGACATGAGGTTAACTCTACTCAAAGTAGAGGTTTTTTTTTTAATACTTGGGTATTTGAGGGAGGGGATTAAGGCCCTGGGACCAAAAACAAACTTTGGCTACATGAGATTAGAAAAAAATAAGAAAAGAAAACAATGGGTTGATTCACAAAGTTAATTGATCGTGCAAATAGAAGTGTAAAGTATTATTGGAATTCACAAAATGTACTTATACAAAGATTTTTTTTTGTAGGACTAATTCCACGGAAGAGGGTGTGGGGGGCGGGAGTGTGAGCTCCTGGGCAGGAATTTCCTACAAATTTGTGCACAGCAAGAAGTTGGTGAGTAATCAATCTTTTTTCATGCTCATTCCAAATCTTGAAATTACCAGAAATGCATTCCTGTCAACGAGAGGAATACATCCCCTCAAAATCCGTGAGGGTGCTGGAGAGAGGTTTTTTTCCCCACGGTGTAAAATATTTTCTCCATGAAGAAAAAATGGAAAACGTTTGGAATTTCACCCTTATTTGCCTAGGGAATTTGATCAATGAAATATAGAATTATAAAATGTGTATACTTGCTGATGCGAAAATGGAATTTGTAAACAGATTTGAGGAGTGAGCCTGGAAACCTGCAACCGTTGCCAGGTTTCTTTGAAACCTAAGCGAATTCTCAAAATGTGAAATCTGCTGCAAGTGCAGATTTCTCTTTTTTTTGTTTTAAGAATCCGGCCAAAATACTCTTTCCCTACATTTTATTAGAAGACTGGAGTGTTGGGATCTTTGTTGCAGAAATGGAACACACAAGAGAATTAATCCCTGGTATAATTTGCGAATTACAATATTCCAATATTCCTCCTCCAATATTCTCATAATGAGAACATTCACCCCTCAAAGAGTGGAATGCAATTCCTGTCGGTGGGGGCCCATATAGGTCGCTATAGTTACTCCCCTCTCAATTTAGGTCTGTGATTGAGTAAGTTGTTTTATTTCGGTTGTCTAGCCTTCGACAGAGGCCTACAATGCTATATTGGGTATATTCACCCCTCTCTGGCTTCATTGACTGATTGCATGGTTGAAGCAAAGTCATGTTATATGCATGCCTTACCAACCCTACACCGCGGGCAGGGAACAATCAGGGGACACAAAACATCTGTCACTTAATACCTCAAGTGACGACGAATCCATAGCATTTATGGAATATAAACACTCCGCTTCGCTGGTCGCCAGGCAGCCTCCTCCGGCTGATCACTTGATATTCAAAGGGGCAATGTGATGGCCTGGTAATAAGGCTGCTATACTCAACTGATTTTAAATTGGCTACAGTTCCATCCTGAATTGGACTTTTTTAATGTATCTCAAGCCGCCTTTCTTCCTTCGACATCTCAGCCACCAGTGATCCCACAGAGCGCTCAAGCCAAAGAATGTCCCCTGTCAGCGAGGCCGCTTCCCTTTATTTGAAGCGTCTCGCAGAGCTATCTCCCGGTGACATGCTTCTTTCAATGAGAATTATTTGCCCAGGCTTCTGTCTGTCAGTGCGCCCCGTTCTCCTCTCTTCGTTCCACGAGCATCCACGCTTTGGTCGGTCCGAGCAGGTGTGAAGACAGGCCGGCCCTTTGTGCCGCTCCTGGACCCCCTCCAGCCCTGTCACTTTTCCCTCCGTCTTGTTTTCAACGGCGCGCGGAGCTCGCTTTGCTGTCACCTGCGCTGAGGCTCTTGCAGCCGCGTGCCTGCTCTAATCTCCCTCCACAAAGGGCATCCCTGTCACTCAGGGTAATGTGAGGCATACCTGAATCCAGGGCCTGCTGGTTCATGAAGCCAGCTGCTAGGCAGCCATGTTGGATTGGGCTCACTCACTGCTTCAGTATAAGAGAGGCTAGGTGTAAAAATATGAAGAATGGCCTTTTCCTTATTCCTGTGCTCACGTTCAATGGTGTGTTTTTCATTTCTTTGTGTGTGATAGTTTAATAGGCGTAAAATAGAACTTCAGTCCAATTTAGCATAATTAAAAAGCGAACCCACAAGCTATATAATCTAAAGAAACGGCAGACATGTTGGCAGTAACCTTCCCACCTAGCCAACACTTTCTCGAAATAGCCGGTAATTTTATTCCGGGGTTGTAGAAGTTTTGGGAAAAATCATCAAAACCTAATATTCTTTCCCTTAGACTATAAACGTTAAAAAGCAAATACATGAAGAAATGAGAGGTATTTTAGAACTGTCTAAACTAGTATTAAATCAAACAAAGGCTGCATTGCTGTGTTAAAAAAATAAAGAGTTTAACCCTTCTTTTTTTTTCTCTTTCTCGATTTGCAATTGCCATATGCCTTTCTTTCTTTGCGCACTGACCTTTCAGTTGCCGGCCCGTTGGGATGTAGGCACAGATATCATGTATTGTCTTAACATGTGTTCTGCCAATAAAACTGATTTAATTCTAAAAAAAATAAAGAGGATTTTACACAAATTGGTGCCAACTCCTGGTCCTTTCAGAATCTCAAAGCATGAACGGAGAGCTGTGTTTTTCCTATGGATGGTGGCGCTCTTTCTAATCTGTTTGAGCAATAAATCATACTAACTGGAGAGTAGCTTCCACGAGTAAGATGTACACACACTCTTGTTAAATTACACATACACAAGGAACAAAAGAAAGGGGGTAGGAGTAAACCTGTGCCACCAAATAGTATGTCATATGACCGACACACAGCTTAACAATTACACTAAGACAAACGTATACAATTAATGGAGAGCTGCAATCTCCTCTAATTGTTGGTCACTTGCTTTCTTATTACAAGTGGGTTCTGATATAGATGGATCTGGTGGCTCAGAGGACAGAGCATCCACTTCAAGGATGTGTGTTTGACTGCTTGTTCACAGGTTTAACATCCAGCAGGCCACTCAGCCTTTCATCCTTGTGGGATCAATAAAATGAATAGGATTGTGATGGAGAACAATAATCTGTTATTCAGTGCCAAGATGCCCCAAGGGATGAATGTGCGCTTTACAAACATAGGTCATGTTATGTTGTAGACCACTCTTGTAATAAGAAAAATAGTGCCACTCAACTGTATTAAATTATGATACATGGAAGGTCCCAAATCATTTATAAAATACTGTGTCTAGTTTTCTTACTAGAGTCAATTTAATTTTAATGTTACGTAATGACATCATAAGACCCTTTGTACACAAAAACTTGTACATAGCAACACAATAAAATTATATAAGTAAATATTCGATTTAGTCGAATCACATTTTACCTAGATATTAGATCCTTTGGAGCATGCCACAGCTTAACTTCAGAGGGTTTGGTGCCACCTTTAGTATGCCCACTCCACCAGATGTCTTCTCTATCAGGGTGCCACCTCATCGGTGTTCTGCGCTCCACTTTCTTGATGTCTTCTTCATTAAGGTTATCTTCATCAGTCTGCTTTAGCCTCACCTCCATCGGGATAACTCTACATTCAAGTTCTACTTTGAGGTTCTTGTCTAAGTGTCAGGACCTCATCCTCTTCTTTAATGTATCCTCTGTTCAAAGGTTCTCGTCAGTTTCATCATTTTGTCTTCTATATTGATTATTTTTATTTATTTATGTATTTATTTATTTATTTATTTAGTGTTTTATACAGCGCGAAAATGACCCGTAAGGGTATCAGAGCGCTTTACAGGGATAACACGTTGTATACATGTATGAAATAGTCAAAAGAAGAAAAAAAAAATAAGTAGGGGTAGAAGGAAGTGAAACATTTGGGGAATAACAGGATGTATACAATGTCAGATCATAATTCAGAGAAATACAGCAATTACATTTGTCGGAGTACAAGGTCAGTACAAGATGGATAGCAGCCAGTCAATCCGAACTCTAGCGAGGGGCGTAACAAAGGCCCCGCATCCCCATGGTGGGGGGGCAAGCTCCAGGGGGCCCCTTCAGCACAATGCTGCGGCCCGGGAGCTCCTGATTGAGCCCAGAGGGAGTCCCTCCACATACCTTGCAGGAGGGCCCCCTCAAGTTTCGTTACGCCACTGACTCTAGCGGCAACAAAAATAAGCAAAGCCACTGAGCGGTGTGTGCAATGCATGATTTATGGGAGAAACTTGCCCATTAGGAAGGTTTTGGCTTCCTTTTTAAATATTTACAGAGAGGGAATTATTCTGATGAAAGACGGCAGCGGGTTCCAGATTCTTGGTGCGGCCCCAGAGAAAGCACAATTGTATTTTTTTTCCTTGCAGAAGCGGGTTGGCTGGAGCACAAAGTCTCTAGCGGACCGGGAGTTTCTGGCTCGTCCAGAAACCATGATTTTCTGGGCGAGATATGTAGCGCTTTGTGGGTGATACATGCCAGTTTGAGTTGGATTCTGGCTTCAAGAGGAAGCCAGTTCAGCTCCTTCAGATGCGGTGAGATGTGGTCGAATTTGTTTGAGCCTACTAAGAGTCTGGCTGCGGCGTTGAGGCAAGCTTTTAGGGGGACCGTGGAGATCTTGAGCATGCCTAAATCGGTTGAGCATCCGTATTCGATTCTGGAAATTACTAATGTCTGGACTGCCATTTTTAGGTCCGAGGCATCAAGGAAAGATTTTAGTTTCCTCAGGTAGCTCAGGTGAAACCTGGCAGTTTTAGCCATCAAGTTGATGTGGTCTCGCATATTCAGGTTGCTGTCTAGGATTATTCCGAGAGATTTGGCAGATTCCACTATGGTCGGTGTGCAGTTTAGTGCTGTGATCGACTTGGTCCATTCCCGGATGTCAGTGTTACTTTTAGGGGGGAGATTAGACGGAACTCCGTTTTTTGTGCATTTAGTTTGAGCTGGTTGCAGGTGAGCCATTAAACAGTCAGCTTTAGGGCCTCATTCAAACAGTAGATCTCCTCTAGAGATGAGCTTTTGATGTAGATCTGGGTATCATCGGCATACATGTGGAAGGAGATGTTGGCGGTACGTGGTAATTCAGCTAACGGTTCAAGGTAGAGATTGAAGAGGGTTGGGGAAAGAGTTGATACCTAGGGGACTCCAATCGTTATTGGGGAAGGAGCAGATAGATTACTGTTGACTAAGAATCTCTGGGTGCGGTTCCGAAGGAAGGATCTAAGCATTCGAGAACGGTTCCCCTTACTTCCATCCTGAATTCGAGGCGTTGAAGTAGTTCCCCGTGGTTGACCGTGTCGAATGCCGAGAATAAATCCAGTAGAATTAGGAGACATGTTTTGCCTTGGTCAAGGGCTTTAAGAGCATCATCCACAATTATCCCATCATATTTATGAGTATGTCCCTAACGCTGCTATGACCTGATATTGATGCTTCCTTAACTTCCACCATGATGCCCTGTGCAAGAGCTACTCATCAGCTCTATTGGTATGCCTTCTGCACTCGTCAAACATGTCCCCCACATTTGTTCTCCATCATGCCCAGCCGCATGTTCTCTAAACGGTGTCCCTATGCACTCTAATCTGGTTCTCCAATACCTTCATCAATGCATTTTCTACAATACTTTTCCAATCACCTACTTCCATAGGTTTTTCATCGCCTTCACCACAAAGGGTCTGATTACAAGCAAAGGTGCTATTTAAATAACAGTATCCTGGGGTTCATATTGACTAGGTAAAATAAATATCTCCTATTGCACATTATTGGGGAATAATATGTGGATTTTGGTTTCTAACACACCAAAATCTGCATAGTGCGGTAAATACCATACATATTTGCCCTTCTAAATTTCGGCAGGTTTGACCTGCCGAAATGTAACGAATGTTGGGTTATTTAACGTATCTGATAATTATTGGATGCGCTAAATGAAACCAAACTCATAATTCTGTTCCATGCATAAAAAGGGGGTTTTCACACCGGACAGAATTAACCACCCAACTTGTAATCAGGGCCAAAGTCTTCTATGATGTTTTTCTAAACACTGGATGCAAAGAAAAACAGGGCAACAATACCAGAATAAAAAAAAAATCAAGGACAGGCATGTGTAAAGATTAAGGGTTAACTTAGAAGAATATATACCTACACACGCACACATATAGTCTCATCGGTATGTTTTCTGTCTTGGTCTTCTGCCACCTCCAGTATTGTGTCCTCTTCACTGTATGTATGTATATATATATATATATATATATATATATATATATATATATATATATATATATATATATGTTTGTATGTGTGTTTTGGTATTCCAAAGTTGGCTAGCGAGAGAGCGCTGCACAGGAGGCAAACCCCAGACTGGTTCTCCCATCGCCTCTATCGTTAGAGCCGCTACACTGCTTCCCCCATCACCTTCATCAGGATGTCCTTCCACTAGATCGCCCATCAACATGTTCAGCATGTGTTTATGGCCATGCAGAAGCTCATTACCACTTACTATATATGTATGTATGTGCTGGTACTTGTATAGTGTGAACTTAGCACTAACTTCAAGCCAAAACCCACAGAATAATTGCATACTTGCATCCGGGGGATGTTATCAGGTAAGTTCTGTATTGTTGTAGGGTAATGCTCCTTTAAGTGATGGGTCTTCTGTTTTTTGTTAGCGGTAGGAGGTTCTGGGCAATTCTAATATTAATGAGGATGCGTAGATGGGGAAAGTCTGTCTTCAGTTTTTCCTGTTTTGGTATCCTGTCTGGAAATGTCCTGGTGTGGTGCTGTCCACAAGAAGAGGTTAGTTTTTAGCCACCCATGTCAGATATCATTTCTGGCCTTGTGGTGATGCAACTTGTCCTGAAGATAATAAAGGCCTGGAGGAGGGGGTCAATGTACTTCCTTCAGTGTTCGGAGATGCAGTCAAACTTCTCAGTCCACTGATGAACTTCCAGTTCAAATTAAAACCCACAGCGCATTATAAAACCCACCGACACACAAACCGACAAGCTGTAATTTCAGACAAGCTTGAATTGGAGATAGAGCAGCCATTATCCGGAAATCACCGTCTTCCTGGCTCTATAATTCAATCATTTTCAGAACTGATTCACAAAAAAATTCAACATTTTAATAATCTCAAGCAGTAAATAAATACATTAAGACAGTCATGAATAAACTTGAATAACTTCCCATCCCCTAATTCTCATGATGTTCTTCAACAAATCTTACCCTGTCAATGCTTCAAGTAGGATATTCCTACAAAACGGGTCTAGCTGTTCTAAAAAGTCTGCAGCGCTGACCTTAATTGTTGACGTCTGTCTGTGCCCCCTACAGAGCACTGTCAATGGAATAGAATAGAATACCGTGAACCTGTGTCTGTCTTCCATAAGCCTCAATGCACCCCAAGAAATGGATGCATTGGTAAGCATTCCTCTATGTCCAAGATCAACCCTCATTTACTCAGGCCCATCTCAGTAATAGGCCTGTTGTCATTATGATTCACTTGACTTCTGGGGAGCAGCTAGCCATAGCATTAAGTATATCTCTGAGGAACAGAAACAAAGGCAGCAATGGAGTTTGCAGAACAAAACAGAAAGAGGGGGATTGTCGCTTCGCTTCAATCCCTATTGCAGATTCAGTGTCCATATACAGTAGGATCAGCTTGTGCTAATGATGAGGCAATTCTGCAACTAAAGCTTTCTATAGAACACAATAAACAAAAACCTATATTTCAATTTAGTCCGAAACTAGTTGCGGTGGCCAGAACGGAGGGTCTTTTCGCAGCAGTCACAGTAGCGCAGGGCATCACGTTATTAAGGCTGACAGGGTCATGATATCAATACTTGGCCACTGCCTTGAGGGAACTATCTTTATTAGATCAGCTGCTACAATGGTTTGTCTTCTCAAATATCATCTTATTTGATTTTAGTTTATATTTTAAATAATTCACATCATAGTTGGTCAATAAGTTACCTAAGTCGCATTGCAAGTCCAGCAGAGTGTGATCAGCTTCCACAGTACTTTACACAGTACAAGAGAGGTATGCGTTCCTGCCCTAGCTTCGGTGAAAATAATTGTTGAATGGTCAAGCCCTACAATTGATCAGACATATATCATTTAAATAAAATCTGCACAAGAAGACACCACATGGACATTCAGTTCAGCTTTATTGTGCCCCACACTTTATCAATATGAACGAAGGTTGACTTTTAACAGTAAAGAACCTGGTTAAACTCAACAGGGGAGAGGGGATTCCCTGGCAAGCATGTTTATCAACATTGCGCCTCTGACTACATAGCGTAAGTGCGGCATCTTGGTTTCTATTTTTATGCAAATGCACACTGAGTATGTAGTTATTTATACGTAACATTGGCAAAGCCAACAAGTCAGGCGTTGGCTGCCAAGCTCTTACTTTGTCATTAATTGTTTTGTTTTGTAATGGTTTTTTGGAAAACGTTATTTTTGGGGAGCTGCTGGTACCTCTCCAATATTACAAAATGACTATGGGCTAAGATACACTTTAGTCTTGAATAGCACACAGTGCCATATTAGTTCCTGTCAATGAAGGGAACTACTTTGCCGATGTGCTCCTTGTTAAACGGCAGAACACCAACACTCATTGCTAAGACAGACAATGACTGAAGTGGGCGGACTCATGGCCCCATGGTATATTTGGAAGGGACACCCTTAACACGCCCTTTCCAAATACCAGTTCTTTATTTAGTACGAAATCCAAATTGCAATATGGGGGGAGGTGGTACTGAATCACAATTTGGGTTTTGTACATTTAAAACACCATATTGTGGTCGCAAAGTCTCAAATTTGCCCTTTGAAACCAGAATATCACTTTGTACATCTGGCCCCAAGTATATTATATATATCATTTTAGTCAAATCTAAATGCCTTGTTAACACCAGACCTAAAAGCATGAGAAAATAGAAACGTCGTCCGATAAGCTAAGCTTCTCCTATTTCATAAAGCTTCTAAGCTAAAGGCTTGATAGACATATAGCATGGAAAGTGTAAAAACCTAAACACCAGTGCATGTTGCTTACTCCTGGGGCACTCCTGTCCTCTTCTTCCACCATTTAAATTCACCCTTTCATTCTAATTAATAAGACCACTCACGTCCGCTTACAGTAAGTCTGCTACATTTTGGTGTTTTTAGATGAGGGGCAAAGACTAAATGGATCAACACTTTGAGAATTGAAATAGCTTGACTCTCTTGCGAACCCCCCCCCCCTCCACAACCACCACCCCCCTTTAAAAGAAGGTTCTTTGCTTTTTTTGGAGGGCACAGTGAGTTATCACCACTTCTGTGAGGGACTTATGTTTCTCCTTAGCAGTAAATCCAGCAACTTTCACATGGGTACTGATGTTTGTGGAGCTTGAACACAATTCCATTCTTGTGCTATTGGAATTCAATAAAATCACAATATGTATTTAACAGAAATACAAAAATATTGTACATGGCTCCCTAATGTAGCAAAAAATAAGGTGAGGGCATGTTTTCAGATACAAGAGTGAAAATATACTAGCCGTTGCTTCATGTTTCATTGAGTAAAAATAATTATGATTAAGAATTGAATAAGCAATAACGTTGACTTAAGTTGACTTAAGTGTTAGAAAGTGCCATGAAACTGTGAGGATTAAATATAACATACAATGCATTCGTAAAGTGCTACCAGACCCCAAGTGATCTCTTGAAATAAAAGATGATTAACAGAAGTTTATTGTTACCCATTTCTATGGTTAAAGCAGACCTTTTGGACAAATGAAATAAAACTGAAATGTTGTGCAGTGAGAGGTTGAGATTCCGGAGCTGACTTTTTCTGCCTTGTATCCCTTTTGTGTCTACGCTGCAAGATATTTAAGCATTTGTTTAGAATGGTATTAGGTTTAACACAGTGGTATCAGGGGGCCCCTTCATATACAAGCTGAGGTCCAGAATTACAAAACACCTTTGTTGCGTTGCATCACACAATGAGGCGGAAGGGATTCAGTGAGAATTATTAAACCACGCAGTCACCTTTCGTTGCTTAGTAAATCCAGATTAACGCAGGGCAGTGCAAGTTGCTGCTTTGTGTTACTCTACCCTGAGAAGGCGATCCATGGGCGGAGCATGGGTGTGCCCACGCATTCACCCATGGATTTTGGCGCATTCCCAGATTTACTAAGAGTGGTAGACCTGGAAATGTGTCAAATGCTGCGCCTTCCCTGGTGAGGCATACTGAGCAGAACTATGTTTATTTCTCTCTGTTTTTTCCTCTTTCTACATGTGCTGCCTTCTGTGACAAAAAACCTCCGAGGATTGTTTCTGTGCACAAAACACTCCTCACTGTAACACAGGCTCCCTTGCACCATGGCGCAATCATGCCTGCGCTGGGCTCGGCTTCAGTCTGCCGCCAGTGCGGGCGGGAGCAGGAATGCTTCATATCTTAGTGGAAATGGCGCACTATTGCCGCCTCCCGGTCACGCGGCTCAACGAGGTGTCTTCACAACGAGGGGGCAGATTTATGAGCCCCTTGCGCCACTTTTGCGTCACTTTTAGCATGGGAAAAGTGACGCAAAAGTGGCGCAAGGGGCTCATAAATCTGCCCCGAGGTGTCTTGCTGAATTGCACTGCGTGACTTTTAAGTAAATCTGCCCCTAAGGGAGCGAGAAGTTTTTCTTTAGCAAACTAAGCATATTTCACGCAAATACCATGATTACTAAAGGTAGGCCGCAAAGTCCTACACAAGGGGATTTTCACACGGAAATTGAGACTTTTAATGTTGCTTTCAACTTGTTGTGAGAAGAAAATGTCAAGAAACAGGAAAGTGCAAGCTGCAGGAAGGCCGGTGTTTGGGATCTAGGCCAGAGTCCACTCACATAATAAAAACCTTCAAACTCTCTTACATCATACCTGAGACCCGCAAAGCATGGCGGGAAGAAAGTATACTCACTTACCTACAGATTAATATTTTGACGAATAAGTCGCCCCCGGATGCTGAATTTTCATGAGGTTGACATTTCGTCCAGCCATACGAATCATGTTTAAAGCGATGAGGCGCCCGAAACAATGCAAGGCAAGTTTTGAAGTGTGACATTTACACAGCCGAGCAATGTGCATAATTACTGGGCGTCCGCAAAGATCACTTCTCTCTCTCTGTAATTCATCAAATGCTAATGGAACATGGTCGTCAGGCCGGCGTAGCTGCGGCTGCAGCCTCCTGACAAGGTTCAGAATTCTTTCATTCGCATCGAGCGGAGTCACGGGTACCAGCACAGATAGTGTTTGTCACTCTCACAGATCAGCATCTCTGAGATAACGGTGGTCCCCTGTGGGAAGCGGTCTGCGCCGACTCCGTGGATGGAGCGGGCCTTCATTTCAACCCCTAGAAGCCTGGAGAAGCTGACATGTGGACTCTGCTCAGGGGCGCCACCCAGTGCCATTATAGAGTAGAACTTTGAACAGATTTATGAAATGTATCTTACTACATTGACTACCATTACCTCCCCACAATACTTGCTCACCCGACCTCGGATGGGATATCCTGGATACCGCCTCCCCTCTGGTAACCTGAAAATAAAAATAAACTCCCACACCACTCCAACCTGTGTACGCATGAGAGACCATCTCTACCCAGAACCCTCCAGTTTTGTCCGCCTCCTTGGGTAAGCAGTCATCCTGTACTTCCTTTCTCTAGACAGGAGTTCCTGATGACCTCTACACAAGTTTGGGATGTTTGTTCTTGCTGTTCGTACTTTATGCCTGCTGTTGTTGGACCTGTCAGCCTTACTGTGGTCTTCCCCCAAACCTTTTGCCTACCTACCTCCCATTTTTGCTGCAATTAGTTTGTGTTGGCCCTAGGACTCTAACCAGTGCTAAAGTGCTTCTGCTCACTCACCTAAACATGATTTGATTGGCACACACCAAGCTGACTTATTTAATTTACTTATAAGACCCTTGTAGGCCGGTATACCATATATCCAGAGCATGTAAATTAAATGCTACCAGTGGACCTGCAGCACTTATTGTGCAAAAATTTGAATCAGTTAACCTCTCCTTGCTGCAAAAGTGACGACATGTTTCTGCCGATTTTATTACGCCCTCAGTGTTGGGTCACTATGGCATTCATCAGGAGCATCTGGATCCCCTTCAAAAACCTTCCAGTCCTATTTTGGATTTAACTGGGTAGTTCTCTATTAGCAAGTGGTTGCGTAACTCATACTCTTGAAGGATCGAAATCCATCAGTAAGTGAACTCGAAATGGCGTTGGGGTAGGAGCGGTTCCCTGTAGTCACACATCAAGGTGAGACCGCTGCCTGGCATTGCTCTCCTCTCGCCCTGAGGTGAGCAATGCCGGGCAGCGCTCTTACCTCCACGCCATTTTGAGTTCACTTACTGATGGAACTCATATTCATTAGGGCTGTGGCTGCTCATCCGGCGTAGATCCTCCATATTCATAAGGGGGAAGGCTGCTCATCCAGCCCAGATCCTTCATATTCATGAGGGTGGTGGCTGCTCATCTAGCCCGTCTCATTCATATTCACGAGGGCGGTGGCTTCTCATCCAGCCCGTCTCATTCATATTCATGAGGGCGGTGGATTCTCATTCAGCCCGGCCCCTTCATTTCATGAGGGCGGGGGCTTCTCATTCAGCCTGGCTCCTTCATATTCATGAGAGCGGCGGCTGCTCATCCAGCCCAGATCCTTCATATTCATGAGGGCGGTGGCTGCTCATCCACTCCATCTCATTCATATTCATAAGGGCAGTGGTTGCTCATGCAGTTTAGCGCCTTTTCATTCATGAGTGTGGTGGCTGCTCATTCAACTAGTCTTCTTCATATTAATAAAGGTGGTGGTTGCTCATTTAGCTAGTCTCCTTTCATGAAGGTAGTGGCTTCTCATTTAGCTTGGCTCCTTCACATTTGTGTGAGCGGTGGTTTCTCATTCAGCTTGGCTCCTTCATGTTCATTAGAGTGGTGATTGCTCATCCAGTCCGGATCCTTCATATTCATGAGGGCGGTGGCTAACCATACAACTCGTCTCATTCATATTCATGAGAGCGGTGGCTTCTTACCCAGCCCGGCCCCTTCATATTCATGACAGCAGTGGCTTCGCATTCATCTAGCTTCCTTTCATGTAGGTAGTGGTAGCCTGGTTCCTTCATATTCATAAGGGAGTTGGCTGCTCATACAGTCCGGCCCTTTCATATTCGTGAGAGCGGTGGCTTCTCATTTAGCTTGGCTTCTTCATATTCATGAGGGCAGTGGCTTCTCATTCAGCTTGGCTCCTTCATATTCATGAGGGCCGAGGCTGCTCATCCAGCCCATCTCATTCATATTCATGAGGGCGGTGGATTCTCATTCAGCCCGGCCCCTTCATATTCATGAGGGCGGTAGATTCTAATTCAGCCCGTCCCCTTCATATTCATGAGGGCAGTGCCTTCTCATTCAGGTTGGCTCCTTCATATTCATCAGAGAGGTGGATTCTCGTTCAGTCCGGCCCCAACATATTCATGAGGGAGGTGGCATCTCTTTCAGCTTGGTTCCTTCATATTCATGAGGGAGGTGGCTGCTCATCCAGCCCATCTCATTCATATTCATGAGGGCAGTGGCTTCTCATCCAGCCCGTCTCATTCATATTCATGAGGGCGGTGGATTCTCATTCAGCCCGGCCCCTTCATATTCATGCGCGTGGTGGCTTCTCATTCAACTCAGGCCCTTCATATTCATGAAAGAGGTGGATTCTCATTCAGCCCATCTCATTCATATACATGAGGGCTGTGGATTCTCATTCAGCAGGGCCCCTTCATATTCATGAGCGCGGTGGCTTCTCATTCAGCCCGGCCCCTTCATATTCATGAGGGCAATGGCTTTTCATTCAGCTTGGTTCCTTCATATTCATAAGGGAGGTGGCTGCTCATCCAGCCCATCTCATTCAGATTCATAAGGGAGGTGGCTGCTCATCCAGCCCATCTCATTCATATTTATGAAGGCGCAAGCCCGTCTCATTCATAGTCATGAGGGCAGTGGCTTTTCATTCAGCCCGGCCCCTTCATATTCATGAGGGCAGTGGCTTCTCACCCAGCTCGTCTCATTCATATTTATGAGGGCGGTGGATTCTCATTCAGCCCGGCCCCTTCAAATTCATGAGGGCAGTGGCTTCTCATTTAGCTTGGTTCCTTCATATTCATGAGAGAGGTGGATTCTCATTCACCACGGCCCCTTCATATTCATGAGGGCGGTGGCTTCTCATGCTTGGTTCCTTCATATAAATGAGAGAGGTGGATTCGTATTCATCCCATCTCCTTAATTTTCATGAGGGCGATGGCTTCTCATTCAGCTTGGCTCTTTCAAATTCATGAGAAGTGGATTCTCATTCAGCCCGGCCCCTTCATATTCATGAGGGCGGTGGATTCTCATTCAGCCTAGCCCCTTCATATTCATGAGGGCGGGGGATTCTCATTCAGCCCGGCCCCTTCATATTCATGAGGGCGGTGGCTTCTCATTCAGCTTGGCTCCTTCATATTCATGAGGGCGGTGGCTTCTCATTCAGCCTGGTTCCTTCATATTCATAAGGGAGGTGGCTGCTCATCCAGCCCATCTCATACATATTTATGAGGGCGGTGGCTTCTCATCCAGCCAGGCCCCTTCATATTCATGAGCGTGGTGGCTTCTCAGTCAGCTCAGCCCCTTCATATTCAGTAGAGAGGTGGATTCTCATTCAGCCCATCTCATTCATATTCATGAGGGCGGTGGCTTCTCATTCAGCCCGGCCCCTTCATATTCATGAGCGTGGTGGCTTCTCATTCAGCCCGGCCCCTTCATATTCATGAGGGCGGTGGCTTCTCATGCTTGGTTCCTTCATATAAATGAGAGAGGTGGATTCGTATTCATCCCATCTCCTTAATTTTCATGAGGGCGGTGGCTTCTCATTCAGCTTGGCTCTTTCAAATTCATGAGAAGTGGATTCTCATTCAGCCCGGCCCCTTCATATTCATGAGGGCGGTGGATTCTCATTCAGCTTGGCTCCTTCATATTCATGAGGGCGGTGGCTTCTCATTCAGCCTGGTTCCTTCATATTCATAAGGGAGGTGGCTGCTCATCCAGCCCATCTCATACATATTTATGAGGGCGGTGGCTTCTCATCCAGCCAGGCCCCTTCATATTCATGAGCGTGGTGGCTTCTCAGTCAGCTCAGCCCCTTCATATTCAGTAGAGAGGTGGATTCTCATTCAGCCCATCTCATTCATATTCATGAGGGCGGTGGCTTCTCATTCAGCCCGGCCCCTTCATATTCATGAGCGCGGTGGCTTCTCATTCAGCCCGGCCCCTTCATATTCATGAGGGCGGTGGCTTTTCATTCAGCTTGGTTCCTTTATATTCATAAGGGAGGTGGCTGCTCATCCAACCCATCTCATTCATATTCATAAGGGAGGTGGCTGCTCATCCAGCCCATCTCATTCATATTCATGAGGGCAGTGGCTTTTTATCCAGCCCGTCTCATTCATATTCATGAGTGCGGTCGATTCTCATTCAGCCCGGCCCCTTCATTTCATGAGGGTGGTGGCTTCTCATTCTGCCTGGCTCCTTCACATTCATGAGAGAGGTGGATTCTCATTCAACTTGGCTCCTTCACAATTATGAGGGTGGTGGCTTCTCATTCAGCCCGGCCCCTTCATATTCATGAGGGCGGTGGCTTCTCATTCAGCTTGGTTCCTTCATATTCATAAGGGAAGTGGCTGCTCATCCAGCCCATTGCATTCATATTCATGAGGGCAGTGGATTCTCATTCAGACCGCCCCCCTTCATATTCATGAGGGCAGTGGCTTCTCATTCAGCTTGGTTCCTTCATATTCATAAGGGAGGTTAGTCTCATCCAGCCCATCGCATTTATATTTATGAAAGCAGTGGCTTCTCATCCAGCCAGTCTCATTCATATTTATGAGGGCAGTGGATTCTCATTCAGCCCGGCCCCTTCATATTCATGAGGGTAGTGGCTTCTCATTCAGCCGGGCCCCCTCATATTCATGAGGGCAGTGGCTTCTCACCCAGTTCGTCTCATTCATATTCATGAGGGCGGTGGAGTCTCATTCAGCTTGGCTCCTTCATATTCATGAAAGAGGTGGATTCTCATTCAGCCCGGCCCCTTCATATTCATGAGGGCGGTGGCTTCCCATGCTTGGTTCCTTCATATTCATAAGGGAGGTGGCTGCTCATCCTGCTCATCTCATTCATATTCATGAGGGCGGTGGCTTCTCATCCTGCCCGTCTCATTCATATTCATGAGGGTGATGGATTCTTATTCAGCCTGGACCCTTCATATTCATGAGGGTGGTGGCTTCTCATTCAGCCCGGCCTCTTCATATTCATGAGGGCGGTGGCTTCTCATCCAGCCCGTCTCATTCATATTCATGAGGGCGTTGGATTCTCATTCAGCAAGGCCCCTTCATATTCATGAGCACCGTGGGTTCTCATTCAGCTTGGCTTCTTCATATTCATGAGAGAGGTGGATTCTCATTCAGCCCGGCCCCTTCATATTCCTGAGGGCTGTGGATTCTCATTCAGCCCGGCCCCTTCATAGTCAAGAGGGTGGTGGCTTTTCATTCAGTTTGGTTCCTTCATATTCATAAGGAAGGTGACTGCTCATCCAGCCCATCTCATTAATATTCATGAGGGCTGTGGCTTCTCATCCAGCCCATCTCATTCATATTCATGAGGGCGGTGGATTCTCATTCAGCCCGGCCCCTTCATTTCATGAGGGCGGTGGCTTCTCATTCAGCCTGGTTCCTTCATATTCATGAGAGAGGTGGATTCTGATTCAGCTTGGCTCCTTCATATTCATGATGGCGGTGGCTTCTCATTCAGCTTGGTTCCTTCATATTTATTAAGGGAGGTGATGCTCATCCAGCCCATCGCATTCATATTCATGATGGCGGTGGCTTCTCATTCAGCTTGGTTCCTTCATATTCATAAGGGAGGTGGTGCTCATCCTGCTCATCTCATTCATATTCATGAGGGCGGTGGCTTCTCATTCAGCCCGGCCCTTTCATATTCATGAGGGCAGTGGCTTCTCATTCAGCCCGGCCCCTTCATATTCATGAGGGCAGTGGCTTCCCTCACCCAGCTCGTCTCATTCATATTTATGAGGACGGTGGATTCTCATTCAGCCCGGCCCCTTCATATTCATGAGGGCCGTGGCTTCTCATTTAGCTTGGCTCCTTCATATTCATGAGAGAGGTGGATTCTCATTCAGCACGGCCCCTTCATATTCATGAGGGCGGTGGCTTCTCATGCTTGGTTCCTTCATATTCATAAGAGAGGTGGATTCGTATTCATCCCATCTCCTTAATTTTCATGAGGGCGGTGGCTTCTCATTCAGCTTGGCTCTTTCAAATTCATGAGAAGTGGATTCTCATTCAGCCCGGCCCCTTCATATTCATGAGGGCGGTGGCTTCTCATTTAGCTTGGCTCCTTCATATTCACGAGAGGTGTATTCTCATTCAGCCTGGCCCCTTCATATTCATGAGGGCGGTGGCTTCTCATTCAGACCGGCCCCTTCATATTCATGAGAGAGGTGGATTCTTATTCATCCCATCTCCTTCATTCTCATGAGGGCTGTGGCTTCTCATTCAGCCCGGTCCCTTCATATTCATGAGGGCGGTGGCTTCTCATTCAGCTTTTCTCCTTCATATTCATGAGAGGTGGATTCTCATTCAGCACGGCCCTTCATATTCATGAGGGCGGTGGCTTCTCATTCAGCTTGTTTCCTTCATATTCGTAAGGGAGGTGGCTGCTCATCCATCCCATCTCACACATATTTATGAGGGCGGTGGCTTCTCATCCAGCCCGTGTCATTCATATGCATGAGGGCGGTGGATTCTCATTCAGCCCATCTCATTCATATTCATGAGGGCGGTGGCTTCTCATTCAGCCCGGCCCCTTCATATTCATGAGGGCGGTGGCTTTTCATTCAGCTTGGTTCCTTCATATTCATAAGGGAGGTGGCTGCTCATCCAGCCCATCTCATTCATATTCATAAGGGAGGTGGCTGCTCATCCAGCCCATCTCATTCATATTCATGAGGGCAGTGGCTTTTTATCCAGCCCGTCTCATTCATATTCATGAGTGCGGTCGATTCTCATTCAGCCCGGCCCCTTTATTTCATGAGGGTGGTGGCTTCTCATTCTGCCTGGCTCCTTCACATTCATGAGTGAGGTGGATTCTCATTCAGCTTGGCTCCTTCATATTCATGAGGGCGGTGGCTTCTCATTCAGCCTGGCCCCTTCATATTCATGAAGGCGGTGGCTTCTCATTCAGCTTGGCTCTTTCAAATTCATGAGAAGTGGATTCTCATTCAGCCCGGCCCCTTCATATTCATGAGGGCGGTGGATTCTCATTCAGCCTGGCCCCTTCATATTCATGAGGGCGGGGGATTCTCATTCAGCCCGGCCCCTTCATATTCATGAGGGCGGTGGCTTCTCATTCAGCTTGGTTCCTTCATATTCATAAGGGAGGTTAGTCTCATCCAGCCCATCGCATTTATATTTATGAAAGCAGTGGCTTCTCATCCAGCCAGTCTCATTCATATTTATGAGGGCAGTGGATTCTCATTCAGCCCGGCCCCTTCATATTCATGAGGGTAGTGGCTTCTCATTCAGCCGGGCCCCCTCATATTCATGAGGGCAGTGGCTTCTCACCCAGTTCGTCTCATTCATATTCATGAGGGCGGTGGAGTCTCATTCAGCTTGGCTCCTTCATATTCATGAAAGAGGTGGATTCTCATTCAGCCCGGCCCCTTCATATTCATGAGGGCGGTGGCTTCCCATGCTTGGTTCCTTCATATTCATAAGGGAGGTGGCTGCTCATCCTGCTCATCTCATTCATATTCATGAGGGCGGTGGCTTCTCATCCTGCCCGTCTCATTCATATTCATGAGGGTGATGGATTCTTATTCAGCCTGGACCCTTCATATTCATGAGGGTGGTGGCTTCTCATTCAGCCCGGCCTCTTCATATTCATGAGGGCGGTGGCTTCTCATCCAGCCCGTCTCATTCATATTCATGAGGGCGTTGGATTCTCATTCAGCAAGGCCCCTTCATATTCATGAGCACCGTGGGTTCTCATTCAGCTTGGCTTCTTCATATTCATGAGAGAGGTGGATTCTCATTCAGCCCGGCCCCTTCATATTCCTGAGGGCTGTGGATTCTCATTCAGCCCGGCCCCTTCATAGTCAAGAGGGTGGTGGCTTTTCATTCAGTTTGGTTCCTTCATATTCATAAGGAAGGTGACTGCTGATCCAGCCCATCTCATTAATATTCATGAGGGCTGTGGCTTCTCATCCAGCCCATCTCATTCATATTCATGAGGGCGGTGGATTCTCATTCAGCCCGGCCCCTTCATTTCATGAGGGCGGTGGCTTCTCATTCAGCCTGGTTCCTTCATATTCATGAGAGAGGTGGATTCTGATTCAGCTTGGCTCCTTCATATTCATGATGGCGGTGGCTTCTCATTCAGCTTGGTTCCTTCATATTTATTAAGGGAGGTGATGCTCATCCAGCCCATCGCATTCATATTCAAGTTGGCGGTGGCTTCTCATTCAGCTTGGTTCCTTCATATTCATAAGGGAGGTGGTGCTCATCCTGCTCATCTCATTCATATTCATGAGGGCGGTGGCTTCTCATTCAGCCCGGCCCTTTCATATTCATGAGGGCAGTGGCTTCTCATTCAGCCCGGCCCCTTCATATTCATGAGGGCAGTGGCTTCCCTCACCCAGCTCGTCTCATTCATATTTATGAGTACGGTGGATTCTCATTCAGCCCGGCCCCTTCATATTCATGAGGGCCGTGGCTTCTCATTTAGCTTGGCTCCTTCATATTCATGAGAGAGGTGGATTCTCATTCAGCACGGCCCCTTCATATTCATGAGGGCGGTGGCTTCTCATGCTTGGTTCCTTCATATTCATAAGCGAGGTGGATTCGTATTCATCCCATCTCCTTAATTTTCATGAGGGCGGTGGCTTCTCATTCAGCTTGGCTCTTTCAAATTCATGAGAAGTGGATTCTCATTCAGCCCGGCCCCTTCATATTCATGAGGGCGGTGGCTTCTCATTTAGCTTGGCTCCTTCATATTCACGAGAGGTGTATTCTCATTCAGCCTGGCCCCTTCATATTCATGAGGGCGGTGGCTTCTCATTCAGACCGGCCCCTTCATATTCATGAGAGAGGTGGATTCTTATTCATCCCATCTCCTTCATTCTCATGAGGGCTGTGGCTTCTCATTCAGCCCGGTCCCTTCATATTCATGAGGGCGGTGGCTTCTCATTCAGCTTTTCTCCTTCATATTCATGAGAGGTGGATTCTCATTCAGCACGGCCCTTCATATTCATGAGGGCGGTGGCTTCTCATTCAGCTTGTTTCCTTCATATTCGTAAGGGAGGTGGCTGCTCATCCATCCCATCTCACACATATTTATGAGGGCGGTGGCTTCTCATCCAGCCCGTGTCATTCATATGCATGAGGGCGGTGGATTCTCATTCAGCCCATCTCATTCATATTCATGAGGGCGGTGGCTTCTCATTCAGCCCGGCCCCTTCATATTCATGAGGGCGGTGGCTTTTCATTCAGCTTGGTTCCTTCATATTCATAAGGGAGGTGGCTGCTCATCCAGCCCATCTCATTCATATTCATAAGGGAGGTGGCTGCTCATCCAGCCCATCTCATTCATATTCATGAGGGCAGTGGCTTTTTATCCAGCCCGTCTCATTCATATTCATGAGTGCGGTCGATTCTCATTCAGCCCGGCCCCTTTATTTCATGAGGGTGGTGGCTTCTCATTCTGCCTGGCTCCTTCACATTCATGAGTGAGGTGGATTCTCATTCAGCTTGGCTCCTTCATATTCATGAGGGCGGTGGCTTCTCATTCAGCCCGGCCCCTTCATATTCATGAAGGCGGTGGCTTCTCATTCAGCTTGGCTCTTTCAAATTCATGAGAAGTGGATTCTCATTCAGCCCGGCCCCTTCATATTCATGAGGGCGGTGGATTCTCATTCAGCCTGGCCCCTTCATATTCATGAGGGCGGGGGATTCTCATTCAGCCCGGCCCCTTCATATTCATGAGGGCGGTGGCTTCTCATTCAGCTTGGCTCCTTCATATTCATGAGGGCGGTGGCTTCTCATTCAGCCTGGTTCCTTCATATTCATAAGGGAGGTGGCTGCTCATCCAGCCCATCTCATACATATTTATGAGGGTGGTGGCTTCTCATCCAGCCAGTCCCCTTCATATTCATGAGTGTGGTGGCTTCTCAGTCAGCTCAGCCCCTTCATATTCATGAGAGAGGTGGATTCTCATTCAGCCCATCTCATTCATATTCATGAGGGCGGTGGCTTCTCATTCAGCCCGGCCCCTTCATATTCATGAGCGCGGTGGCTTCTCATTCAGCCCGGCCCCTTCATATTCATGAGGGCGGTGGCTTTTCATTCAGCTTGATTCCTTCATATTCATAAGGGAGGTGGCTGCTCATCCAACCCATCTCATTCATATTCATAAGGGAGGTGGCTGCTCATCCAGCCCATCTCATTCATATTCATGAGGGCGGTGGCTTTTTATCCAGCCCGTCTCATTCATATTCATGAGTGCGGTCGACTCTCATTCAGCCCGGCCCCTTCATTTCATAAGGGTGGTGGCTTCTCATTCTGCCTGGCTCCTTCACATTCATGAGAGAGGTGGATTCTCATTCAGCTTGGCTCCTTCACAATTATGAGGGTGGTGGCTTCTCATTCAGCCCGGCCCCTTCATATTCATGAGGGCGGTGGCTTCTCATTCAGCTTCGGTCCTTCATATTCATAAGGGAAGTGGCTGCTCATCCAGCCCATCGCATTCATTTTCATGAGGGCAGTGGATTCTCATTCAGCCCGCCCCCTTCATATTCATGAGGGCAGTGGCTTCTCATTCAGCTTGGTTCCTTCATATTCATAAGGGAGGTTAGTCTCATCCAGCCCATCGCATTTATATTTATGAAAGCAGTGGCTTCTCATCCAGCCAGTCTCATTCATATTTATGAGGGCAGTGGATTCTCATTCAGCCCGGTCCCTTCATATTCATGAGGGCAGTGGCTTCTCATTCAGCCGGGCCCATTCAAATTCATGAGGGCAGTGGCTTCTCACCCAGTTCGTCTCATTCATATTCATGAGGGTGGTGGATTCTCATTCAGCCCTGCCCCTTCATATTCATGAGGTCGGTGGCTTCCCATGCTTGGTTCCTTCAAATTCATAAGGGAGGTGGCTGCTCATCCTGCTCATCTCATTCATATTCATGAGGGCGGTGGCTTCTCATCCTGCCCGTCTCATTCATATTCATGAGGGTGATGAATTCTTATTCAGCCTGGACCCTTCATATTCATGAGGGTGGTGGCTTCTCATTCAGCCAGGCCTCTTCATATTCATGAGGGCGGTGGCTTCTCATCCAGCCCGTCTCATTCATAATCATGAGGGCGTTGGATTCTCATTCAGCAAAGCCCCTTCATATTCATGAGCGCCGTGGGTTCTCATTCAGCTTGGCTTCTTCATATTCATGAGAGAGGTGGATTCTCATTCAGCCCGGCCCCTTCATATTCCTGAGGGATGTGGATTGTCATTCAGCCCGGCCCCTTCATAGTCATGAGGGCGGTGGCTTTTCATTCAGTGTGGTTCCTTCATATTCATAAGGAAGGTGACTGCTCATCCAGCCCATCTCATTAATATTCGTGAGGGCTGTGGCTTCTCATCCAGCCCGTCTCATTCATATTCATGAGGGCGGTGGATTCTCATTCAGCCCGGCCCCTTCATTTCATGAGGGCGGTGGCTTCTCATTCAGCCTGGCTCCTTCATATTCATGAGAGAGGTGGATTCTGATTCAGCTTGGCTTCTTCATATTCATGATGGCGGTGGCTTCTCATTCAGCTTGGTTCCTTCATATTTATTAAGGGAGGTGGTGCTCATCCAGCCCATTGCATTCATATTCATGATGGCGGTGGCTTCTCATTCAGCTTGGTTCCTTCATATTCATAAGGGAGGTGGTGCTCATCCTGCTCATCTCATTCATATTCATGAGGGCGGTGGCTTCTCATTCAGCCCGGCCCTTTCATATTCATGAGGGCAGTGGCTTCTCATTCAGCCCGGCCCTTTCATATTCATGAGGGCAGTGGCTTCTCATTCAGCCCGGCCCCTTCATATTCATGAGGCTAGTGGCTTCTCCCCCAGCTCGTCTCATTCATATTTATGAGGGCAGTGGATTCTCATTCAGCCCGGCCCCTTCATATTCATGAGGGCGGTGGCTTCTCATTCAGCTTGGCTCTTTCAAATTCATGAGAAGTGGATTCTCATTCAGCCCGGCCCCTTCATATTCATGAGGGCGGTGGATTCTCATTCAGCCCGGCCCCTTCATATTCATGAGGGCGGTGGCTTCTCATTCAGCTTGGCTCCTTCATATTCACGAGAGGTGTATTCTCATTCAGCCTGGCCCCTTCATATTAATGAGGGCGGTAGCTTCTCATTCAGACCGGCCCCTTCATATTCATGAGAGAGGTGGATTCTTATTCATCCCATCTCCTTCATTCTCCTGAGGGCTGTGGCTTCTCATTCAGCCCGGTCCCTTCATATTCATGAGGGCGGTGGCTTCTCATTCAGCTTTTCTCCTTCATATTCATGAGAGGTGGATTCTCATTCAGCACGGCCCTTCATATTCATGAGGGCGGTGGCTTCTCATTCAGCTTGGTTCCTTCATATTCATAAGGGGGAACAACCTTTACAACGCAACTTTTACAACGCACTACACTTACAACGCAATTTTTACAACGCAACATCCACTACAACGCATTCCATTACATCGCATGACACTACAACGCATTTTTAAAAACTACCTTTACAACGCATTCCATTACATCGCATACTACCTTTACAACGCATACCATTACAACGCATAATATTACACTACACTATCCAACACTTACCCTACTGTTGCACCCCCTGGAGTTAGAATAGTAATTTTTACCCCTATACTATCCAACACTTACCCTACTGTTGCACCCCCTGGAGTTAGAATAGTAAGATTTACCCCTATACTATCCAACACTTACCCTACTGTTGCACCCCCTGGAGTTAGAATAGTAATTTTTACCCCTATACTATCCAACACTTACCCTACTGTTGCACCCCCTGGAGTTAGAATAGTAATTTTTACCCCTATACTATCCAACACTTACCCTACTGTTGCACCCCCTGGAGTTAGAATAGTAATTTTTACCCCTATACTATCCAACACTTACCCTACTGTTGCACCCCCTGGAGTAAGAATAGTAATTTTTACCCCTATACTATCCAACACTTACCCTACTGTTGCACCCCCTGGAATTAGAATAGTAATTTTTACCCCTATACTATCCAACACTTACCCTACTGTTGCACCCCCTGGAGTTAGAATAGTAATTTTTACCCCTATACTATCCAACACTTACCCTACTGTTGCACCCCCTGGAGTTAGAATAATAATTTTTACCCCTATACTATCTAAAACTTACCTTAAATGCAATGTAATATTATGCGTTGAAATTGTATGCGTTGTAAAGGTAGTATGCGATGTAATGGAATGCGTTGTAAAGGTAGTTTTTAAAAATGCGTTGTAGTGTCATGCGATGTAATGGAATGCGTTGTAGTGGATGTTGCGTTGTAAAAATTGCGTTGTAAGTGCATGCGTTGTAAAAGTATGCGTTGTAACGTCATACATCCATTCATAAGGGAGGTGGCTGCTCATCCATCCCATCTCACACATATTTATGAGGGCGGTGGCTTCTCATCCAGCCCGTGTCATTCATATGCATGAGGGCGGTGGATTCTCATTCAGCCCATCTCATTCATATTCATGAGGGCGGTGGCTTCTCATTCAGCCTGTCCCCTTCATATTCATGAACGCGTTGGCTTCTCATTCAGCCCGGCCCCTTCATATTCATGAGGGCGGTGGCTTTTCATTCAGCTTGGTTCCTTCATATTCATAAGTGAGGTGGCTGCTCATTCAGCCCATCTCATTCATATTCATAAGGGAGGTGGCTGCTCATCCAGCCCATCTCATTCATATTTATGAGGGCGGTAGCTTTTTATCCAGCCCGTCTAATTCATATTCATGAGTGCGGTCGATTCTCATTCAGCCCGGCCCCTTCATTTCATGAGGGTGGTGGCTTCTCATTCTGCCTGGCTCCTTCACATTCATGAGAGAGGTGGATTCTCATTCAGCTTGGCTACTTCATATTCATGAGGGCGGTGGCTTCTCATTCAGCCCGGCCCCTTCATATTCATGAGGGCAGTGGCTTCTCATTCAGCTTGGTTCCTTCATATTCATAAGGGAAGTGGCTGCTCATCCAGCCCATCGCATTCATATTCATGAGGGCAGTGGATTCTCATTCAGCCCGCCCCCTTCATATTCATGAGGGCAGTGGCTTTTCATTCAGCTTGGTTCCTTCATATTCATAAGGGAGGTTAGTCTCATCCAGCCCATCGCATTTATATTTATGAAAGCAGTGGCTTCTCATCCAGCCAGTCTCATTCATATTTATGAGGGCAGTGGATTCTCATTCAGCCCGGCCCCTTCATACTCATGAGGGCAGTGGCTTCTCATTCAGCCCGGCCCCTTCATATTCATGAGGGCAGTGGCTTCTCATTCAGCCGGGCCCCTTCATATACATGAGGGCAGTGGCTTCTCACCCAGTTCGTCTCATTCATATTCATGAGGGCGGTGGAGTCTCATTCAGCCGGGCCCCTTCATGTTCATGAGGGTAGTGGCTTCTCATTCAGCTTGGCTCCTTCATATTCATGAGAGAGGTGGATTCTCATTCAGCCCGGCCCCTTCATATACATGAGGGCGGTGGCTTCCCATGCTTGGTTCCTTCATATTCATAAGGGAGGTGGCTGCTCATCCTGCTCATCTCATTCATATTCATGAGGGCGGTGGCTTCTCATCCAGCCCGTCTCATTCATATTCATGAGGGTGATGGATTCTTATTCAGCCTGGACCCTTCATTTTCATGAGGGCGGTGGCTTCTCATTCAGCCCGGCCCCTTCATATTCATGAGCGCGGTGGCTTCTCATTCAGTCCGGCCCCTTCATATTCATGAGGGCGTTGGCTTTTCATTCAGCTTGGTTCCTTCATATTCATAAGGGAGGTGGCTGCTCATCCAGCCCATCTCATTCATATTCATAAGGGAGGTGGCTGCTCATCCAGCCCATCTCATTCATATTCATAAGGGAGGTGGCTGCTCATCCAGCCCGTCTCATTCATATTCATGAGTGCGGTCGAGTCTCTTTCAGCCCGGCCCCTTCATTTCATGAGGGTGGTGGCTTCTCATTCTGCCTGGCTCCTTCACATTCATGAGAGAGGTCGATTCTCATTCAGCTTGGCTCCTTCATATTCATGAGGGCGGTGGCTTCTCATTCAGCCCGGCCCCTTCATATTCATGAGGGCGGTGGCTTCTCATTCAGCTTGGTTCCTTCATATTCATCAGGGAAGTGGCTGCTCATCCAGCCCTTCGCATTCATATTCATGAGGGCAGTGGATTCTCATTCAGCCCGCCCCCTTCATATTCATGAGGGCAGTGGCTTCTCATTCAGCTTGGTTCCTTCATATTCATATGGGAGGTTAGTCTCATCCAGCCCATCGCATTTATATTTATGAAAGCAGTGGCTTCTCATCCAGCCAGTCTCATTCATATTTATGAGGGCAGTGGATTCTCATTCAGCCCGGCCCCTTCATATTCATGAGGGCAGTGGCTTCTCATTCAGCCGGGCCCCTTCATATACATGAGGGCAGTGGCTTCTCACCCAGTTCGTCTCATTCATATTCATGAGGGCGGTGGAGTCTCATTCAGCCGGGCCCCTTCACGTTCATGAGGGCAGTGGCTTCTCATTCAGCTTGGCTCCTTCATATGGGGAACAACCTTTACAACGCAACTTTTACAACGCACTACCATTACAACGCATTTTTTACAACGCATAATCCATTACAACGCATGACATTACAACGCATGACACTACAACGCATTTTTAAAAACTACCTTTACAACGCATTCCATTACAACGCATACTACCATTACAACGCATACCATTACAACGCATAATATTACACTATACTATCCAACACTTACCCTACTGATGCACCCCCTGGAGTTAGAATAGTAATTTTTACCCCTATACTATCCAACACTTACCCTACTGATGCACCCCCTGGAGTTAGAATAGTAATTTTTACCCCTATACTATCCAACACTTACCCTACTGATGCACCCCCTGGAGTTAGAATAGTAATTTTTACCCCTATACTATCAAACACTTACCCTACTGATGCACCCCCTGGAGTTAGAATAGTAATTTTTACCCCTATACTATCCAACACTTACCCTACTGATGCACCCCCTGGAGTTAGAATAGTAATTTTTACCCCTATACTATCCAACACTTACCCTACTGATGCACCCCCTGGAGTTAGAATAGTAATTTTTACCCCTATACTATCCAACACTTACCCTACTGTTGCACCCCCTGGAGTTAGAATAGTAATTTTTACCCCTATACTATCCAACACTTACCCTACTGATGCACCCCCTGGAGTTAGAATAGTAATTTTTACCCCTATACTATCCAACACTTACCCTACTGTTGCACCCCCTGGAGTTAGAACAGTAATTTTTACCCCTATACTATCCAACACTTACCCTACTGTTGCACCCCCTGGAGTTAGAATAGTAATTTTTACCCCTATACTATCCAACACTTACCCTACTGTTGCACCCCCTGGAGTTAGATTAGTAATTTTTACCCCTACACTATCCAACACTTACCCTACTGTTGCACCCCCTGGAGTTAGAATAGTAATTTTTACCCCTACACTATCCAACACTTACCCTACTGTTGCACCCCCTGGTGTTAGAATAGTAATTTTTACCCCTATACTATCTAATACTTACCTTAAATGTAATTTAATATTATGCGTTGTAATGGTATGCGTTGTAAAGGTAGTATGCGTTGTAATGGTAATGCGTTGTAAAGGTATTTTTTAAAAATGCGTTGTAGTGTCATGCGTTGTAATGTCATGCGTTGTAATGGATTATGCGTTGTAAAAAATGCGTTGTAAGTGCATGCGTTGTAAAAGTGTGCATTGTAACGTCATACATCCCTTCATATTCATGAGAGAGGTGGATTCTCATTCAGCCCGGCCCCTTCATATACATGGGGGCGGTGGCTTCCCATGCTTGGTTCCTTCATATTCATAAGGGAGGTGGCTGCTCATCCTGCTCATCTCATTCATATTCATGAGGGCGGTTGCTTCTCATCCAGCCCGTCTCATTCATATTCATGAGGGTGATGGATTCTTATTCAGTCTGGACCCTTCATATTCATGAGGGCGGTGGCTTCTCATTCAGCCCGGCCTCTTCATATTCATGAGGGCGGTGGCTTCTCATCCAGCCCGTCTCATTCATATTCATGAGGGCGGTGGATTCTCATTCAGCAAGGCCCCTTCATATTCATGAGCGCGGTGGGTTCTCATTCAGCTTGGCTCCTTCATATTCATGAGAGAGGTGGATTCTCATTCAGCCCGCCCCCTTCATATTCATGAGGGCAGTGGCTTCTCATTCAGCTTGGTTCCTTCATATTCATAAGGGGGAACAACCTTTACAACGCAACTTTTACAACGCACTACACTTACAACGCAATTTTTACAACGCAACATCCACTACAACGCATTCCATTACATCGCATGACACTACAACGCATTTTTAAAAACTACCTTTACAACGCATTCCATTACATCGCATACTACCTTTACAACGCATACCATTACAACGCATAATATTACACTACACTATCCAACACTTACCCTACTGTTGCACCCCCTGGAGTTAGAATAGTAATTTTTACCCCTATACTATCCAACACTTACCCTACTGTTGCACCCCCTGGAATTAGAATAGTAAGTTTTACCCCTATACTATCCAACACTTACCCTACTGTTGCACCCCCTGGAGTTAGAATAGTAATTTTTACCCCTATACTATCCAACACTTACCCTACTGTTGCACCCCCTGGAGTTAGAATAGTAATTTTTACCCCTATACTATCCAACACTTACCCTACTGTTGCACCCCCTGGAGTTAGAATAGTAATTTTTACCCCTATACTATCCAACACTTACCCTACTGTTGCACCCCCTGGAGTTAGATTAGTAATTTTTACCCCTACACTATCCAACACTTACCCTACTGTTGCACCCCCTGGAGTTAGAATAGTAATTTTTACCCCTACACTATCCAACACTTACCCTACTGTTGCACCCCCTGGTGTTAGAATAGTAATTTTTACCCCTATACTATCTAATACTTACCTTAAATGTAATTTAATATTATGCGTTGTAATGGTATGCGTTGTAAAGGTAGTATGCGTTGTAATGGTAATGCGTTGTAAAGGTATTTTTTAAAAATGCGTTGTAGTGTCATGCGTTGTAATGTCATGCGTTGTAATGGATTATGCGTTGTAAAAAATGCGTTGTAAGTGCATGCGTTGTAAAAGTGTGCATTGTAACGTCATACATCCCTTCATATTCATGAGAGAGGTGGATTCTCATTCAGCCCGGCCCCTTCATATACATGGGGGCGGTGGCTTCCCATGCTTGGTTCCTTCATATTCATAAGGGAGGTGGCTGCTCATCCTGCTCATCTCATTCATATTCATGAGGGCGGTTGCTTCTCATCCAGCCCGTCTCATTCATATTCATGAGGGTGATGGATTCTTATTCAGTCTGGACCCTTCATATTCATGAGGGCGGTGGCTTCTCATTCAGCCCGGCCTCTTCATATTCATGAGGGCGGTGGCTTCTCATCCAGCCCGTCTCATTCATATTCATGAGGGCGGTGGATTCTCATTCAGCAAGGCCCCTTCATATTCATGAGCGCGGTGGGTTCTCATTCAGCTTGGCTCCTTCATATTCATGAGAGAGGTGGATTCTCATTCAGCCCGCCCCCTTCATATTCATGAGGGCAGTGGCTTCTCATTCAGCTTGGTTCCTTCATATTCATAAGGGGGAACAACCTTTACAACGCAACTTTTACAACGCACTACACTTACAACGCAATTTTTACAACGCAACATCCACTACAACGCATTCCATTACATCGCATGACACTACAACGCATTTTTAAAAACTACCTTTACAACGCATTCCATTACATCGCATACTACCTTTACAACGCATACCATTACAACGCATAATATTACACTACACTATCCAACACTTACCCTACTGTTGCACCCCCTGGAGTTAGAATAGTAATTTTTACCCCTATACTATCCAACACTTACCCTACTGTTGCACCCCCTGGAATTAGAATAGTAAGTTTTACCCCTATACTATCCAACACTTACCCTACTGTTGCACCCCCTGGAGTTAGAATAGTAATTTTTACCCCTATACTATCCAACACTTACCCTACTGTTGCACCCCCTGGAGTTAGAATAGTAATTTTTACCCCTATACTATCCAACACTTACCCTACTGTTGCACCCCCTGGAGTTAGAATAGTAATTTTTACCCCTATACTATCCAACACTTACCCTACTGTTGCACCCCCTGGAGTAAGAATAGTAATTTTTACCCCTATACTATCCAACACTTACCCTACTGTTGCACCCCCTGGAATTAGAATAGTAATTTTTACCCCTATACCATCCAACACTTACCCTACTGTTGCACCCCCTGGAGTTAGAATAGTAATTTTTACCCCTATACTATCCAACACTTACCCTACTGTTGCACCCCCTGGAGTTAGAATAATAATTTTTACCCCTATACTATCTAAAACTTACCTTAAATGCAATGTAATATTATGCGTTGTAATTGTATGCGTTGTAAAGGTAGTATGCGATGTAATGGAATGCGTTGTAAAGGTAGTTTTTAAAAATGCGTTGTAGTGTCATGCGATGTAATGGAATGCGTTGTAGTGGATGTTGCGTTGTAAAAATTGCGTTGTAAGTGCATGCGTTGTAAAAGTATGCGTTGTAACGTCATACATCCATTCATAAGGGAGGTGGCTGCTCATCCATCCCATCTCACACATATTTATGAGGGCGGTGGCTTCTCATCCAGCCCGTGTCATTCATATGCATGAGGGCGGTGGATTCTCATTCAGCCCATCTCATTCATATTCATGAGGGCGGTGGCTTCTCATTCAGCCTGTCCCCTTCATATTCATGAACGCGTTGGCTTCTCATTCAGCCCGGCCCCTTCATATTCATGAGGGCGGTGGCTTTTCATTCAGCTTGGTTCCTTCATATTCATAAGTGAGGTGGCTGCTCATTCAGCCCATCTCATTCATATTCATAAGGGAGGTGGCTGCTCATCCAGCCCATCTCATTCATATTTATGAGGGCGGTGGCTTTTTATCCAGCCCGTCTAATTCATATTCATGAGTGCGGTCGATTCTCATTCAGACCGGCCCCTTCATTTCATGAGGGTGGTGGCTTCTCATTCTGCCTGGCTCCTTCACATTCATGAGAGAGGTGGATTCTCATTCAGCTTGGCTACTTCATATTCATGAGGGCGGTGGCTTCTCATTCAGCCCGGCCCCTTCATATTCATGAGGGCGGTGGCTTCTCATTCAGCTTGGTTCCTTCATATTCATAAGGGAAGTGGCTGCTCATCCAGCCCATCGCATTCATATTCATGAGGGCAGTGGATTCTCATTCAGCCCGCCCCCTTCATATTCATGAGGGCAGTGGCTTTTCATTCAGCTTGGTTCCTTCATATTCATAAGGGAGGTTAGTCTCATCCAGCCCATCGCATTTATATTTATGAAAGCAGTGGCTTCTCATCCAGCCAGTCTCATTCATATTTATGAGGGCAGTGGATTCTCATTCAGCCCGGCCCCTTCATACTCATGAGGGCAGTGGCTTCTCATTCAGCCCGGCCCCTTCATATTCATGAGGGCAGTGGCTTCTCATTCAGCCGGGCCCCTTCATATACATGAGGGCAGTGGCTTCTCACCCAGTTCGTCTCATTCATATTCATGAGGGCGGTGGAGTCTCACTCAGCCGGGCCCCTTCATGTTCATGAGGGTAGTGGCTTCTCATTCAGCTTGGCTCCTTCATATTCATGAGAGAGGTGGATTCTCATTCAGCCCGGCCCCTTCATATACATGAGGGCGGTGGCTTCCCATGCTTGGTTCCTTCATATTCATAAGGGAGGTGGCTGCTCATCCTGCTCATCTCATTCATATTCATGAGGGCGGTGGCTTCTCATCCAGCCCGTCTCATTCATATTCATGAGGGTGATGGATTCTTATTCAGCCTGGACCCTTCATTTTCATGAGGGCGGTGGCTTCTCATTCAGCCCGGCCCCTTCATATTCATGAGCGCGGTGGCTTCTCATTCAGTCCGGCCCCTTCATATTCATGAGGGCGTTGGCTTTTCATTCAGCTTGGTTCCTTCATATTCATAAGGGAGGTGGCTGCTCATCCAGCCCATCTCATTCATATTCATAAGGGAGGTGGCTGCTCATCCAGCCCATCTCATTCATATTCATAAGGGAGGTGGCTGCTCATCCAGCCCGTCTCATTCATATTCATGAGTGCGGTCGAGTCTCTTTCAGCCCGGCCCCTTCATTTCATGAGGGTGGTGGCTTCTCATTCTGCCTGGCTCCTTCACATTCATGAGAGAGGTCGATTCTCATTCAGCTTGGCTCCTTCATATTCATGAGGGCGGTGGCTTCTCATTCAGCCCGGCCCCTTCATATTCATGAGGGCGGTGGCTTCTCATTCAGCTTGGTTCCTTCATATTCATCAGGGAAGTGGCTGCTCATCCAGCCCTTCGCATTCATATTCATGAGGGCAGTGGATTCTCATTCAGCCCGCCCCCTTCATATTCATGAGGGCAGTGGCTTCTCATTCAGCTTGGTTCCTTCATATTCATATGGGAGGTTAGTCTCATCCAGCCCATCGCATTTATATTTATGAAAGCAGTGGCTTCTCATCCAGCCAGTCTCATTCATATTTATGAGGGCAGTGGATTCTCATTCAGCCCGGCCCCTTCATATTCATGAGGGCAGTGGCTTCTCATTCAGCCGGGCCCCTTCATATACATGAGGGCAGTGGCTTCTCACCCAGTTCGTCTCATTCATATTCATGAGGGCGGTGGAGTCTCATTCAGCCGGGCCCCTTCATGTTCATGAGGGCAGTGGCTTCTCATTCAGCTTGGCTCCTTCATATGGGGAACAACCTTTACAACGCAACTTTTACAACGCACTACCATTACAACGCATTTTTTACAACGCATAATCCATTACAACGCATGACATTACAACGCATGACACTACAACGCATTTTTAAAAACTACCTTTACAACGCATTCCATTACAACGCATACTACCATTACAACGCATACCATTACAACGCATAATATTACACTATACTATCCAACACTTACCCTACTGATGCACCCCCTGGAGTTAGAATAGTAATTTTTACCCCTATACTATCCAACACTTACCCTACTGATGCACCCCCTGGAGTTAGAATAGTAATTTTTACCCCTATACTATCCAACACTTACCCTACTGATGCACCCCCTGGAGTTAGAATAGTAATTTTTACCCCTATACTATCCAACACTTACCCTACTGATGCACCCCCTGAAGTTAGAATAGTAATTTTTACCCCTCTACTATCCAACACTTACCCTACTGATGCACCCCCTGGAGTTAGAATAGTAATTTTTACCCCTAAACTATCCAACACTTACCCTACTGATGCACCCCCTGGAGTTAGAATAGTAATTTTTACCCCTATACTATCCAACACTTACCCTACTGTTGCACCCCCTGGAGTTAGAATAGTAATTTTTACCCCTATACTATCCAACACTTACCCTACTGATGCACCCCCTGGAGTTAGAATAGTAATTTTTACCCCTATACTATCCAACACTTACCCTACTGTTGCACCCCCTGGAGTTAGAATAGTAATTTTTACCCCTATACTATCCAACACTTACCCTACTGTTGCACCCCCTGGAGTTAGAATAGTAATTTTTACCCCTATACTATCCAACACTTACCCTACTGTTGCACCCCCTGGAGTTAGATTAGTAATTTTTACCCCTACACTATCCAACACTTACCCTACTGTTGCACCCCCTGGAGTTAGAATAGTAATTTTTACCCCTACACTATCCAACACTTACCCTACTGTTGCACCCCCTGGTGTTAGAATAGTAATTTTTACCCCTATACTATCTAATACTTACCTTAAATGTAATTTAATATTATGCGTTGTAATGGTATGCGTTGTAAAGGTAGTATGCGTTGTAATGGTAATGCGTTGTAAAGGTATTTTTTAAAAATGCGTTGTAGTGTCATGCGTTGTAATGTCATGCGTTGTAATGGATTATGCGTTGTAAAAAATGCGTTGTAAGTGCATGCGTTGTAAAAGTGTGCATTGTAACGTCATACATCCCTTCATATTCATGAGAGAGGTGGATTCTCATTCAGCCCGGCCCCTTCATATACATGAGGGCGGTGGCTTCCCATGCTTGGTTCCTTCATATTCATAAGGGAGGTGGCTGCTCATCCTGCTCATCTCATTCATATTCATGAGGGCGGTTGCTTCTCATCCAGCCCGTCTCATTCATATTCATGAGGGTGATGGATTCTTATTCAGTCTGGACCCTTCATATTCATGAGGGCGGTGGCTTCTCATTCAGCCCGGCCTCTTCATATTCATGAGGGCGGTGGCTTCTCATCCAGCCCGTCTCATTCATATTCATGAGGGCGGTGGATTCTCATTCAGCAAGGCCCCTTCATATTCATGAGCGCGGTGGGTTCTCATTCAGCTTGGCTCCTTCATATTCATGAGAGAGGTGGATTCTCATTCAGCCCGCCCCCTTCATATTCATGAGGGCAGTGGCTTCTCATTCAGCTTGGTTCCTTCATATTCATAAGGGGGAACAACCTTTACAACGCAACTTTTACAACGCACTACACTTACAACGCAATTTTTACAACGCAACATCCACTACAACGCATTCCATTACATCGCATGACACTACAACGCATTTTTAAAAACTACCTTTACAACGCATTCCATTACATCGCATACTACCTTTACAACGCATACCATTACAACGCATAATATTACACTACACTATCCAACAATTACCCTACTGTTGCACCCCCTGGAGTTAGAATAGTAATTTTTACCCCTATACTATCCAACACTTACCCTACTGTTGCACCCCCTGGAATTAGAATAGTAAGTTTTACCCCTATACTATCCAACACTTACCCTACTGTTGCACCCCCTGGAGTTAGAATAGTAATTTTTACCCCTATACTATCCAACACTTACCCTACTGTTGCACCCCCTGGAGTTAGAATAGTAATTTTTACCCCTATACTATCCAACACTTACCCTACTGTTGCACCCCCTGGAGTTAGAATAGTAATTTGTACCCCTATACTATCCAACACTTACCCTACTGTTGCACCCACTGGAGTAAGAATAGTAATTTTTACCCCTATACTATCCAACACTTACCCTACTGTTGCACCCCCTGGAATTAGAATAGTAATTTTTACCCCTATACTATCCAACACTTACCCTACTGTTGCACCCCCTGGAGTTAGAATAGTAATTTTTACCCCTATACTATCCAACACTTACCCTACTGTTGCACCCCCTGGAGTTAGAATAATAATTTTTACCCCTATACTATCTAAAACTTACCTTAAATGCAATGTAATATTATGCGTTGTAATTGTATGCGTTGTAAAGGTAGTATGCGATGTAATGGAATGCGTTGTAAAGGTAGTTTTTAAAAATGCGTTGTAGTGTCATGCGATGTAATGGAATGCGTTGTAGTGGATGTTGCGTTGTAAAAATTGCGTTGTAAGTGCATGCGTTGTAAAAGTATGCGTTGTAACGTCATACATCCATTCATAAGGGAGGTGGCTGCTCATCCATCCCATCTCACACATATTTATGAGGGCGGTGGCTTCTCATCCAGCCCGTGTCATTCATATGCATGAGGGCGGTGGATTCTCATTCAGCCCATCTCATTCATATTCATGAGGGCGGTGGCTTCTCATTCAGCCTGTCCCCTTCATATTCATGAACGCGTTGGCTTCTCATTCAGCCCGGCCCCTTCATATTCATGAGGGCGGTGGCTTTTCATTCAGCTTGGTTCCTTCATATTCATAAGTGAGGTGGCTGCTCATTCAGCCCATCTCATTCATATTCATAAGGGAGGTGGCTGCTCATCCAGCCCATCTCATTCATATTAATGAGGGCGGTGGCTTTTTATCCAGCCCGTCTAATTCATATTCATGAGTGCGGTCGATTCTCATTCAGCCCGGCCCCTTCATTTCATGAGGGTGGTGGCTTCTCATTCTGCCTGGCTCCTTCACATTCATGAGAGAGGTGGATTCTCATTCAGCTTGGCTACTTCATATTCATGAGGGCGGTGGCTTCTCATTCAGCCCGGCCCCTTCATATTCATGAGGGCGGTGGCTTCTCATTCAGCTTGGTTCCTTCATATTCATAAGGGAAGTGGCTGCTCATCCAGCCCATCGCATTCATATTCATGAGGGCAGTGGATTCTCATTCAGCCCGCCCCCTTCATATTCATGAGGGCAGTGGCTTTTCATTCAGCTTGGTTCCTTCATATTCATAAGGGAGGTTAGTCTCATCCAGCCCATCGCATTTATATTTATGAAAGCAGTGGCTTCTCATCCAGCCAGTCTCATTCATATTTATGAGGGCAGTGGATTCTCATTCAGCCCGGCCCCTTCATACTCATGAGGGCGGTTGCTTCTCATCCAGCCCGTCTCATTCATATTCATGAGGGTGATGGATTCTTATTCAGTCTGGACCCTTCATATTCATGAGGGCGGTGGCTTCTCATTCAGCCCGGCCTCTTCATATTCATGAGGGCGGTGGCTTCTCATCCAGCCCGTCTCATTCATATTCATGAGGGCGGTGGATTCTCATTCAGCAAGGCCCCTTCATATTCATGAGCGCGGTGGGTTCTCATTCAGCTTGGCTCCTTCATATTCATGAGAGAGGTGGATTCTCATTCAGCCCGCCCCCTCATAGTCATGAGGGCGGTGGCTTTTCATCCAGCCCATCTCATTCATATTCATGAGGGTGATGGATTCTTATTCAGCCGCGACCCTTCATATTCATGAGGGCGGTGGCTTCTCATTCAGCCCGGCCTCTTCATATTCATGAGGGCGGTGACTTCTCATCCATCCCGTCTCATTCATATTCATGAGGGCGGTGGATTCTCATTCAGCAAGGCCCCTTCATATTCGTGAGCGCGGTGGGTTCTCATTCAGCTTGGCTCCTTCATATTCATGAGAGAAGTGGATTCTCATTCAGCCCGGCTCCTTCATATTCCTGAGGGCAGTGGATTCTCATTCAGCCCGGCCCCTCCATAGTCATGAGGGCGGTGGCTTTTCATTCAGTTTGGTTCCTTCATATTCATAAGGAAGGTAATTGCTCATCCAGCCCATCTCATTAATATTCATGAGGGCTGTGGCTTCTCATCCAGCCCGTCTCATTCATATTCATGAGGGCAGTGGATTCTCATTCAGCCCGGCCCCTTCTTTTCATGAGGGCGGTGGCTTCTCATTCAGCCTGGCTCCTTCATATTCATGAGAGAGGTGGATTCTGATTCAGCTTGGCTCCTTCATATTCATGATGGCGGTGGCTTCTCATTCAGCTTGGTTCCTTCATATTCATAAGGGAGGTGGTGCTCATCCTGCTCATCTCATTCATATTCATGAGGGCGGTGGCTTCTCATCCAACCCGTCTCTTTCATATTCATGAGGGCAGTGGATTCTCATTCAGCCCGGCCCTTTCATATTCATGAGGGCAGTGGCTTCTCATTCAGCCCGGCCCCTTCATATTCATGAGGGCAGTGACTTCTCACCCTGCTCGTCTCATTTATATTTATGAGGGCGGTGGATTCTCATTCAGCCCGGCCCCTTCATATTCATGAGGGCCGTGGCTTCTCATTTAGCTTGGCTCCTTCATATTCATGAGAGAGGTGGATTCTCATTCAGCACGGCCCCTTCATATTCATGAGGGCGGTGGCTTCTCATGCTTGGTTCCTTCATATTCATGAGAGAGGTGGATTCGTATTCATCCCATCTCCTTAATTTTCATGAGGGCAGTGGCTTCTCATTCAGCTTGGCTCTTTCAAATTCATGAGAAGTGGATTCTCATTCAGCCTAGCCCCTTCATATTCATGAGGGCGGTGGATTCTCATTCAGCCTGGCCACTTCATATTCATGAGGGCGGTGGATTCTCATTCAGCCCGGCCCCTTCATATTCATGAGGGCGGTGTCTTCTCATTCAGCTTGGCTCCTTCATATTCATGAGTGGTGTATTCTCATTCAGCCTGGCCCCTTCATATTCATGAGGGCGGTGGTTTCGCATTCAGACTGGCCCCCTCATATTCATGAGTGAGGTGGCTTCTCATTCAGCCCGGCCCCTTCATATTCCTGACGGCGATGGATTCTCATTCAGCCCGTCCCCTTCATATTCATGAGGGCGGTGGATTCTCATTCAGCCCGGCCCCTTCATATTCCTGAGGGTGATGGATTCTCATTCAGCCCGTCCCCTTCATATTCCTGAGGGCGATGGATTCTCATTCAGCCCGTCCCCTTCATATTCATGAGGGCGGTGGCTTCTCATTCAGCTTTTCTCCTTCATATTCATGAGAGGTGGATTCTCATTCAGCACGGCCCCTTCATATTCACGAGAGGTGGATTCTCATCCATCCCGGTCCCTTCATATTCATGAGGGCGGTGGATTCTCATTCAGCCCGGCCCCTTCATATTCCTGAGGGCGATGGATTCTCATTCAGCTCGGCCCCTTCATATTCCTGAGGGCGATGGATTCTCATTCAGCCCGTCCCCTTCATATTCATGAGGGCGGTGGATTCTCATTCAGCCCGGCCTCTTCATATTCCTGAGGGCGATGGATTCTCATTCAGCCCGTCCCCTTCATATTCCTGAGGGCGATGGATTCTCATTCAGCCCGTCCCCTTCATATTCATGAGGGCGGTGGCTTCTCATTCAGCTTGGCTCCTTCTTATTCATGAGAGAGGTGGATTCTCATTCAGCCCGGTCCCTTCATATTCATGAGAGAGGTAGATGGCTGCTCATCCAGCCCAGCTTTTCCCTATTCGTGAGGGCGGTGGCTACTCAGAATTGTTCTGCCATACTGCTTCCATCACAATGTGCAAGTTTCGTTTTAAAATACTTAACCTGCCCTGTGTTTGTCTAATTTATGGGAATATTTACAAGCTAGGATATTGTAATATTTTGGCAGAGGATGTTACAACTAAGAATGCAATCAAGTCTTATTTAAGTAGAACTCACCAGATACAAGATGCAGTGATGCGATTGGTTAGTCCAGTAATGTAAGCTTCACTGGCATCCATTCCACTGGTTGTGAACACATTGACCCTGCCATGGTTTCTCTCCAGTGAGTTACAAGCAACAGATTACGAGTATTGAAAAATGAAAAAACAGACAGCAGTAAAGCAGGTCTTACACTTCTTTACTGTTTGACACTAGCTGAAGGATTCCTGTGTACATATGCATCACAACGCCCACATATATCTCTAAATAACATGATAAAAAACATCCCTGCCAGACCTCTCAGATGAACTAACCATTGGCTCCTGGCCATACCAAAAGGTGACCATTAATTCTTGGTACTATGAGATTAGGAGGCAGATCATTTGCTTATCTGTGCCCCCAGAGTTGAGGCATGTGCAAGAGGAGTTCAGTTTTAGGAAAAAGGCTCAAAACCTGGGTTTTTTTCCCTTAGTAGTTCCCCATTGCTTTATGTTACTGGTCAGCACAACTTGGATAGCGCTGGGATGCCTTCGGGCAGTAATGCGCTTTATAAGCACCTAAACCTACTAGAATCGAGACTCTGGAATGTACTTTCAAATAGAGATAATAAATAAACCTACTCTCAAAAGCTTCAGAAAATATACCAAAACCTTCCTTTTTACAATCTAAAAACATTCCATTCTGTTCCACCTTCTACCCCTCATTAGATCATCTATGAACTAACTAAGAGACAGTGCGATTTGTAGTGAACACCTTATAGACAGACAGACAGACAGACAGACGGACGGACGGACGCACGGACGCACGGACGGATGGAGGGCCAGCCCACCAGAAGGGCCGTTTGATGGTTTGATGGGGCCCCTTTAAAATTGAAAGTCCCTCCCTAAAATCCAAGATGAAACAATAGTCATCAGTATGCTTCTACTAAAACATGTAGTCTTGTTCATCAGGTTGAAATTCGAATAATCTCATTCGATGATACCTTGAAGACGGACGTTAAAGTTTGTAGATGGACGTGAAGTTGTCTGCCCTATTTCTTGGACAGTTAGGAGAAAAAGTATCTAGCCTGCAATCTCCTGCTAGATAAGAGATGTCCATTAGAGGTCCAGAAGGGCTGGATGTATGTGAAACTTTTGGGATGACATCTATGTAAAACAGAAAATTTAGCCAACGTGAAATTCCTGAAAATCTAACATGGTTCCAGTGGTCGAAGTGCATAAGGGCAGGGTCAAAGGTGTGGCTAAAAAAAGAAAACTATTCTGTAAGTTTTTTTGGTCTTTCACCGTCAGTAGCTACTTAGTTAATGCACTGCACAGGTCTGTGTGTGTGTAACCAGAGAGCCACAGAATTAAATCTTGGTTGGTTCAGTGAAGAATAGTGCCTTGTGTATTTTTTGTGCAACGAGGTCACAGCCTGTGACAGAAATCACTGTGAATATGTAAGTCATTATTTTAAACTTGCATTACTCACAGTATAAGATAGACTGGTACAAAATGAGCAAAAAGGTTTAACTTAAAATGGTGCTTCTGGGCACTGATGACGAAAATGAGGTTGGGTCAGGGGACTAAACTAAGGGACGCTGATAATAACTATAATGGGATGTTTGACTATGAATGTTAACGGAATGTTCAACGTTGAAATGTAACATATATGTACGATGTTTGAACGACTTGTGCCTTGGTTATATTGAATATAATAAAAAAGAATTAAAAAAAAAAAATGGTGCTTCTAAAATATAGATTTTAGTAATACCCAGTAATGCATTTTTTTTACATTGCTCTCTGTTCAACACCTCCAGGGTTAGTAAGTGCTGTATAAATGCAATTACAAATAAAAGCATGCACTTCATAGCTCTGTTGTTAACTCTTGCACCACCACTCAAAAAGAATAAATCTATGTCATCACAAACCTTTGAGTGATTTGAACAATTAAAGCCAGTACCGGCTCCCAAACATCCTTTCATCTGTAATTTACCCTTTTTATTTGCAGAGTGTTGCACACATTTGCATTTCTTTCAGGTGGCAGCGCTCTGGCAGGACAGCTTGTTTAGCTGTTTGCCCGACTTGGGTTTTAAAAGAACAGGAGACTCACCGAATGACACTTCAGATAAAGTATTTAAACTATCGGAATTAACAGTCTCAGGACGGTTGTCTTTTTACAAAAAGTAGGAGAACAGTTTTTCATAAATCAAAAAAGTAGGGGCACATCGTACCCCTCTGATCCCACCCACTTCAACGTCTGCATGGATCTGGCCCTCCTGGTACGACGCTGGACACGGATGAGATAGGCATTCTAATCAGCTCATGCTGCAAGTAGCACTAAAGAGAGTCTGCCAAGTTGTTCAAAATATGGCCTCCTTCAAGTGCTTTCTATCTTTTGACACATCTCAATATACAACCCCTTTGGTACCCGTTACTCTTAACATACACTTGTTTATCAGGGGGCCAACATATGTCCACGATCACCAGATCCATGTCAGAATTTTAAGATAACCCCATTGATAAGTATAAATTCAATGTATCTTAATGTAGCTAATTTACATAGCCAGCTACCAATATTCATTTTGAAAAGCTGGCCATCATTTGGTCCTCTTGGACCTACATTGGACATCCCTGTTCTGAACGCACAATCCTGTTGCATATAGTTCTAATATAATCAAAAGAGGCACACACCATGTTTGGTAAACAGAGACGCATACACTGCTGAGGCATGTGATAAGCTGCTGTACACAACAATACCAAAGAGAAGCATGATGTGTCACTATATATAGGCAGACTTTGGTACGAGTTTGATGGCCAGGAATATTCTGATTATCATCTACGGTTTAAGCGGTTTAGGATTTTGTCTTTTGCTTTGACATCATTATGCCATTATGTAATATGAGCGTGCTGAATTTTGGGTGATTGAGACTGCTTTATTAATAGTGAAGAGTTTGCAACCATACATTCTGTAGTCAGAGATTCTCAGAAGGTGTCTTGCTATGTTTGTTTAGGCCCTGGTACTTTTCTTTAAGGCTCTCCAGGGAAGCAAGCGGAGTATCTCAGAAGGAGAGTGACGCACTATGTGCCACCAAGAACTCTGAGATCCTCCACGTTGAGCCTGGCTTCCGTCCCCAGGATATACCGTGCCCGTTCCGGAGGCTGCTCCTTTCGGTTACTTGGAGCTCGCGCCAGGAACCTTCTTCCTTTGTCTCAGGAAAGTGTCCGATATTTCAATTTTTAGGAAAATGCTCAAAACCTGGCTGTTCCGTAACTAACTCCCGGTCTCCTGCCCCTTGGGTGCAGCAATGGGTCTGATAGAGTCCTTTCAGCACCATGACACTCTTTCTGAGTAGCTGTGCGCTCTATAAATGCTCTTTCATTCATTCATCTAATTGTCGATGTGAGATGTCAAGCAGTGTGTAGCTTGTCAGGACCTGGCGAGGTGGGCTAACTTAAAGCCCTCTGTTGGCCAGCGGCATGTGACACATCTCTTCAGTTTATTCTATGGCTGTTTAGTAGGTGACAGGTGTTTTAATGCTGTGGACTAGCACACTACTCAGTGATGGACAACAAAACGAAGAGTTCTAGACATTTTCATGGAGTAGTCAAACTGAAATTTCGTTCCAGTTTTTAATTTTAGGTTAGGGAGGTAGATGATTGTCTTTATCTGTGGATTACAGCAGCGGAATCCTGGTAGTCAGAAGATCGCTCACAAAGGGAGTCGGTCTGGAAAGATGCCTTGTGTGGGAAATGTGCTGACTATATTCAAAAGGGAAGGGGACATGAGTGCATCATTCAGAGATGGATTTCATGACCTAGAATAGAAAAATGTCACCCTCGTATGTACTAGGCATTGTGGAAAGGATGCCAGTAAGGTCTGTGACTGAGAGCATCTTCAAGATGGTCCATTTGGGTGTGTTATCTGGTGTGTAGGGCAAGATAGTGGTAGCTTGCTTAATGCTATTGATGTATTGCCTAATCCAGTTTGTTATTCAGTGAAGGATATGTTGACACTATTACATTTGTTACGTGGGCTAGGTTTGGTGGGTCTTTTAAGTGGGTTGATGCCCTACCCAACTGTTCCTGCTAAATGCTTGTGGGCTACTTGGTTGGAGGTTTCGACCTCATCTGTGGTGATGTGTTTTCCGGGTGTGGAAAGCATGGCATTAGAGTCTTTTAGGGTGTGCTTGATGTTTAGATTTGCACAATCTTGTTTATTTCTGGCAGATCGCTTGCTATTGATGAGTTCTTGGGTCTACCATGGTATTAATTACATTTCTTTGATGGACCACAGAGTCAAGTTGGCCTGTGATTGTTTAATTCAGGGTGAGATCAAGAGACTCCAGATGGGTGTTAATGGGGGCGTGGAGCAGAGAGCCTAGGCGGCTAGTCCTGAGCTCTTGCCGGTGATCTGCAATCCAGTGACATCCTGCCCGATAAAGGGGCCCGCAGCACATGAGGCATACCCCCCAACCCTAGAGGGGCAAGGGAACTGTGTGACCAGGGAAAAAAGAGCCAAAAGGAGTGGAATCCCATAGAAGCCAGGATCGTCCGAGAGGCCGCGAGGGCAAGTAAGATGGCATCCGCTGCAACGGCCTGAACAGAGACGGACCTCTGAAGAGGGGGGACACCTGATGCCGTGTTCACCCTACACTACTGGCCCCGGGCGAAGGAGAGTTACACCTTGGTCCGCATCCGAAAATAAAAGAAAGGAGAGCAGGCAGCCCCGGTCCCTTGCGAGGCAGGCAGCAAGAACACCTGAAATGGTGCCCGTAGCCACGGCCTAACCAGAGACGGGCCTCCCGTACTAGTGGCCCTGGCAAATGAAGGATGGTAACCTGGGCTGCACCGGAATAGGAAAAAAGCACAGTAAGGAGAAGAAGCGGAGGAGGGTCCCTGGCGGGAGAGGTACGGGAGCTGAAGAAGGCGCCCGGCATTAGCGCGGGGGACCCGATGGGCTATGTGCAATAGAGGGAGGCAAGAGAGGCGCTGGGAAAGAAGGAGAGCCTGCGGACAGTGGCAGCCGTCACTGCTGTCCCATAGAGACGGGACCTGGATTACTGGGCCTCCCGACCGGCTGAATCAGTAATATAGGGGCGCGAGCGGGCAGAGCAGCGCCGGAGGCAGGGGTGCACCCTTGAGCTGCGGGTGGAAGAGAAAGAAGAAAGTCCTGTTGGCCCGGGAGCGACGGGGGGATACTATAGGAGCCACTCAACCGACTGCGGCTGCACCAGAGGGACGAGAGCCGCCACGTGCGGCCGAGGAGGCACCGGAGGGAATGGCCCATTTGGGAGCAGCACATGTGTGGTGCTGCTGGCCTAGGAGGACAGGGACATGAGACCTGAGTTGCCCAGCCATCCAAACCAGAAGCAGTGGGAGAGGTAGATCAAGTGTGGCGGGGACACGGGCTGCAGGCTCTGAACGGAATAAATAAAGAGTAATGCAGCCATTGGAGGGATACCCTGACAGGAGAGAAATATGCCCGGGGAGTGTTCCGAAAAGCGACAAGGTGAGCCTGAGGCACTACATGAGAGAGGCTGAGTGCGGCTGAAGGGAGAGAGGAATAGTGGCAATAGCAGCCCCAGCAGTATCCGATGCTAGTGGAGAGAAGGGAGCACGCTAGTTGAGACGTGGACGGTGGCGAAAAAAGCTGAGGGGCAATACTTGCAGCCTGCATTCAAAGACAGGAGATAGAATTTGAATTGCCTGAACAGTAGCGGGCAGAGTGACGAGGGAGACACCCCGGCAGAAGACGCAGGAGAACCAGTGAAAGGGAGAAATCAGAGGCGTTAGGGCAGCATGGTATTGATAGGTGAGCAGGAACCCCTGGCAGAGGCCTAGACGGCAACACCTGCAGCAGATGCCCACTGGAGGCAAGAACGCACACAAGAGTGGTGGGGCCCAGAGTTAAACTGGGAGGAGACTCAAGAGAATCGGGGATCAAGATCGAGGCTCTTCCCTGCTTGGATCACGAGAAGAGAGAACCCAGAAGTGCCGGAACTCCTGGAACCCAAGCTGCCCAACTGAAAGTAAGGAGCAGGAACAGAAAATAGTCCTGGCAGGAGAGTAACGGAGGCTGGTGAAAGAACCCAGTGAACTTGTAGGATATAGCATAAGTGGCTGTGCAACAGCGGACGAAGCGCACTAAGAAGGGAAGTACAGAAGAAGAAAGACCCTAGGCGCTATTCAGCTCCAGAGGAAGAGCATGAACCTACAGATAAGGTCTAAATGATGTCATTGGGAGGAGAGAGCCCTTGCCAGGGAACAACCGCCACCATGGGGAAAGTATCCAAAAGGCGGGAAACACAGCAACAGAAGGAATCGACGGGGGAAGACTCAGCAGAAATTCGCCAGAGGACAGGGTCACGCACAGACAGGAAAGAAACTCAGGAGGACCCATCCCTACGACATCCTGCAGGCCATAGAATTGTCGAGAACAGCAGTTAAAACCAAAATTGACACATTGAGAGAAGATTTGGGCTTGCTCAGGGCAGATCATAGGAAACTGACAGACCGAGTTACGGCAACGGAGGGGGTAGATCCGAGACCTGAAGTCCCAAATGACTACATCTGCTCAAAGACTCACCGAGATAAAAAAAAAGTGTGCATGTACTGGAAATTAAAGCGGAAGACACCGAAAACAGAGCAGGGCATAACAATCTGCGACTCACAGGCCTGCCAGAGAAAGTTGAAGGGAATAACATGGTTGCCTACTTGAAAAACTGGATTCGAACTGAGGTGGCAGAAGAGGGTCTGCCCCCATACTTTGCTCTGGAGCGAGCACACAGAGTCCCTGCTGGAGCGCTTCCGCCTGGAAGGCCACCAAGGCCAGTAGTGATACGGTTACTATTCTATAAGGACAGGGATCGTGTGCTGAGCCAGGCTCGAATTAAAGGCTACCTCAAAATCAGCAACAGCACTGTTAGGTTTTTCCCAGACTTCTCCTGAGAGGTGCAGATGTAGAGAGCATCATACACCACACTAAAACGGAAACTAAGATGGATGGAAATACAGTTTTCCATGGTGTTTCCGGCCAAACTTAGGATGGTCTCCGCCGGGGGAACCAAATTTTGTAATACTCCACAGGACGCGTGGTATTGGATTGCCGAACAACCACTGCAGAAGAGAAAAGAGGAGAGACAAGAGAAGCCAGAGCGAGATAGCACACAGTTTGCAGGAAAAGGGGAAAACCCAAGAGTTTACCCACAGCAGCAGAAACACGGCGAGACAGAGAGAGAGCAGTAGCTGTGATAGCCTCCCTGAGCGCTCAGGGGACATGGGGCGACTCCTCTCTGCCTGGGGAGGACTCAAGAGAATCAGATTCAGACACCAGCACTAGCACAATGGGGGAGGCCAGCCAGACTCTTCCTGAGATGACTCCCAGAATGGAAAATTATATAGTTTGAAGGCTATTAGGACACGCAAGTACAAACAGGGAACTAATGTAGGGGGGGCCATAGCAAACTGAGTATGGGCTCGCATGAGGGAAGGGGACCTGGGACCAAGGCCGGATTGTGAAATGCAACATGCACTGGATGGGAGCATCCGGGGGGGGGAGCGTGGCTCTCCTCCGGGTGAACACCAGCCTCGCCACTACCTGAACTTTGGACAACTGTTGTATTAGCACACAAGTGCATAGTGTAGATGGGGGAGAGCTTCACACTTGTCAGGGGAGGGGGAGTTGGGGTGTTAAAATTTGTATATGTTATATGATGGGGGCACTGCTGTCAACCAAAAAGGGGCATGAGATATGGCAGCAGAGAATGAAACAGTCTGAGAAAGCCATTGGAGGCCTGTTCCATGGGGGTGGAGAGGTGGGAGGGAGAAAGACAAACAGCAATGACAAAGAAGACAATATATAACCTATTATCCTGGAATGTCAGGTGAATGCACTCCATGCACAAGCGATATAAAATATTCTCTCAGTTAAATAGGCGTGGGGTTCACATAGCAATGCTGCAGGAGGCTCACATGCTGGCCACCGAGGGTGTTGCACTGCACCATAGATGGAGAGGGCAGGCATACTATACAGAGTACTCGGCGTTTGCAAGGGGGGTACTAATCTGAATGCGGGCGAGGGTCCCCTTCCAGAAAGTAGGCCACAAAGTAGACCTCAGGGACACTAGATGGGCAGGACATTACATTTATTAATATATATATGGACCAAATGTCGACCAGGGTAACTTTTTTGAGCAGATGTCTGGAGTCCTAGCGCCCTACATGATAGGCTCGGTTGTCATGGGGGGCGACTTTAACTGTATTGCGGACCCGGAGCTGGAAATTAGGGTGGCCATCAAGGAACTAGCGAGAGGTAAGTCTCCGGGCACAGATGGACTCCCCAAGGAGTTCTACGCTGCCTATGTGGAGGAATTGGCCCCCAGATTGGTGGAGCTATATGCAGAGGCCGGGAAGAGAGGAATATTACCGGAGACCACCCAGGAAGCGGTGGTAATTCCGCTGCTCAAGCCAGCTAAATCCCCTCTTGAGTGCACGGCATAGGGACCCCAGTTGATGTTAAACCTCGATTTTAAAATTCAAAGCAAACTGCTGGTGACAAGGTTGTTCCTACACATGACTTTCCTGGTCCACCAGGATCAAGCGGGGTTTATACCAAGTAGAAACACGACCCTGAATATACAGCGTCTTCTTGCTATACTCGAATTGGGGAAAGTGGAGGAACAGGATGGAGCGATATTCACAATAGATATAGAGAAGGCATTCTATAGTCTGGAGGGGGAGTTTCTATATGCCGTTCTAGCAAAAATGGGGATCGGGCAGGGGTTTATAAGATGGGTAAGGTTGCTGTATGAGGGCCCGGTGGCCCAGGTTCGCACGGGCCGCACGATTTCGACACAACACCGGGTTGAGAGGAGTATGCGCCAGGGGTGTCCCCTCTATTGTTCGTCCAAGCTGTGGAGCCGCCGACGTGCAGGGCACGGACCGGGAGAGAGTATAGGGGCCTGCAATTGGGAAGACAAATGCACCACATAGCGCTGTATGCTGACGACCTCCTGATCTTCCTAAAAGACAAGGAGGGGGAGCTGAGAGGAGCTAGGAACATGATGGAGGAGTTTGGCGCACTATGAGGGCTCCATGTTAATTGGCAGAAATCTCGATTGTTCCCAATGGTAGTGGGAACTCCACCTCCTGAGGGGATGGGGTGCCTCCGATATTTGGGAGAGAAGATCTTCCATTCCATACGAGACATGCAGGAGGGGGAATGTGGGGGGAGCGTTACGATCACTAAAGGGCAATAAGGCCTTTCCGGGGGGCCTCCCTCTGTCGGTGGCGGGAAGGATCTCCTTTCTAAAAATGGTGGCTCTCCCCAGGCTATTGTATTTCTTTACCACGCTGCAGGTGTGGATACCGGGAGTATGGTTTCGAGAGCTGGATTCATGCATCTCAGCTTTTGTATGGGGGCGAGTAGAAGGAGGGTGGCTCTAACCACATTAAAAAGGGCACAGCTGGAGGGGGGTCTGGCAGTTCCAGAGATGGAGACATATTACTTAGCAGGGCAACTGCAGAGGTTTACACAATGGGTGGCTGGAAGCATGGCACCCGACTGAGGGGCACCTCCCTTCACCCCGGAAGAAATCTTAATATATTTTATGCTTTTTGTTCTGGATTGGGTAGGGTACCCGAAATGTGGGGGGGGGTATATCGGGTAGCATGGGAGCTTTCCATCTTACGGGACTATGAGTCCTTTAACCTCGTTTTGGGGGAAGGGTGGGGGGGAGGGTGTTTTGGGCAGTGGGTGGTGGTTGGCTGGACAGGGGTGGGCACGTGGGGGGTTGGAGCAGAGGTGGGGTGATGGTTGTGGGGGGTTATTTGGGAGAAAAGATCAATTCATAACATCAGGAAGTTGAAGGAAGTCGTGTCAGGTATAAGCAGTAGCAGTGACATCGGTTGGGTCAAGGCTTTCGTTAGACATGGGGGTAGGGCAACGCCTTTGGGGATACACATATGTTCATTTAATGTATGTGGACTGAACAGTATGGAAAAAAGGTTGCAGGTGCGGCTGACTTGCACCTAATGAAACCAGATATAGTATGTATACAGGAAACACATGTACCATGGAGTAAACGGGCAGTCTTGACTGAGCTTCGGTTTTCATTAATAGTAAGTACATCACAGGCTATTACAAATACGGGAGTTGCTATTTTGGCGAAACTTGGGATTCGTAGCACACGGAGGACATTGGCTGACAAACATGGTAGGTGGGCTATTGCGGAATGTGTTGTAGGTGCTGCCAAGATCGTGCGATGCTCAGTTTATGGTTCGAACCTAGACGAGGCAGCAGTTCTGGATGGATTGAACTTAGAACTTGCATCATTGCCGACTCCACTGATTTTTTGCGGGAACCTTAACATCCACTTGGGCTGCCAATATTCAGAGCTAATCTATAACAATTATAAGGGGAGGAAACCAAAGGTTTTTAGAGCATTGCAACAGTTATTGGCTGATTACGAACTGGTGGACGTGTGGGCCACTTTGAAATACCCAGATCCAGGATTTACATTTCATTCATATCCACACAATAAACTGGTCCGGTTAGATTATTTTTCACCTCATGGGCACTTACAGCTGGGCCAAGATACAGGTGTGGCCACGGATTACAGCTGATCATGGTCCGCTTTTGTTGGATATTTCGGCCATTAGTAGAATTATGTCGGCAAGTTCCTTCTCTTTTGATAGGAATTTGTTGCTGGATACTCAGTTTGTGAACCATATTAAAACTTGGTTAGTGCAGTTTCTTGACATTAATAGAGAGTCAGCTTCCAGGCCTATAGTTTGGGATGCCTTAAAGATGGGCTTCGGGGAGAAGTTATCAGCTATGGGCTCTTTAGACAGAGGAAACTTAAACTTGAAATGCAAGCACTGGTGGACGACCTTAGAATGGCAGAGGAGAGACAAGCAGGTGAGGGACGGGTACTAAGCCTAAACACTGCAGTGTTAGATCTGGCAGAACAGGAAATATTGGCTCCCCCAACACGGTGGAGGAGGTAGAAGAGGTAATCCAGGCGCTAGCTAGTGGAAAGGCTGCGGGCCCAGATAAGCTGCTGCTCGAAGTTTACAAAACCTTTTTCCTGGAGCTAAAAATCGATATGTTGGCAACCTTACTACAGGCACAGTGTGGAAATGCCCCACCCTCTTGGAATGAGGCAAACATTATTGTTTTCGGGAAAAAAGATAAGCCCCCGGCCTCACCGAGCTCCTATAGACCGATATCCCTGCTAAACTGCAATGGGAAAATCTATGCCAAAATTCTGGCAACAAGATTGGCACTGGTCATGGTAGGGGCATGGTCAACCATATCAATAGGGTTGTTACATTTCTAGAACTTGCAAAGGTACAACATACTACTTTGGGCTTAGTATTGTTAGATGTCGAAAAGGCATTTGACCGTGTCTCCTGGGGATTTTTATGGGCGGTATTATGTAGTTCTGTATTCGGGCCTGGGTTTAAGAAGGCTGTTCAAATTATGTATAAATCTCCTACTGCCAAGATATGTATAATGGGTAAGGAGTCCAAACCGGTATGTATTAAGAGGGGGACTTGGCAGGGCTGTCCGTACTCCCCCGCTTTTGTTTGCCCTGTACATTAATCCTTTCATTATCATGCTGGAAAATAGCAATAAGATCAGTCCTGTGATCTGTGGCCAGCACCAGTTTCGGGTGCTGGCTTACGCAGACGATATAGCGGTGGTGACGGCAGATCCAGGGGTGACTATTCCTGAGATAGAGCGGCTCGCTAATGAATTTGGTACTGTGTCAGGGTATAAACTTAATCGGACTAAAACTCAGATACTCTGTACTAGCAAAGATTATCATGGGGACCCAAAGGTAACTGATGCCGTTACATATTTGGGGGTTAAAATCAGGGTCTGTTTGAAGGAGCTGGTGGAGACCAACTGAGCCTCTATACTTGCCGGAATCAAGCAAGAATTAGAACGCTTGGAATGTCTTCATCTGTCACTGGTGGGGATGTGCAACGTTTTAAAGATGAAGGTGCTACCCAAAGTCTTGTATTTCTTTGGAGCAGTTCCGCTTGTGGTAACACAGGTACAGTTGCAAAGTTTGGGCTCAGGGCAAGTCCCGCAGAGCATTTAAATTCATGACACTACCACGCAGTCAGGGGGGTGGCAATACCTAATTTAACATTTTATTATTTTGCATGTATTTTACAAAATATGCATATCTTGTTAACAGGGGAGGATGTGGGCAACGAGGCTGAAGCACCGTCAATATATCAGATGCTGCTCGGGGCGACAGCTAAAACTTGCTTATTTAGGGTTTTGGAACCAAGTTAATATTTTAAAAAAAACAGGTTTAAAGTCCTGATAACCGCATTTAAAGTTAGAAAGGTGTTCCGAAGCAGCTTTCATCTCAAGGGGATATGTTTTTATACACCAACGGCTGCTTAGACCCTATTAACAGCTATCTTTTGGGAACCGATAATGGATAGATAGAGGTCCAAGGAAATAAGGTGAATTGGTGACTTTTACAAGAACGGAGGCCTTTCTTCCTTTTCCTCTTTGACTGAAAAATATGGATTGGGAAGAAATGATTTTTAAAAATTATTTACAGGTCAGGGACTTTCTTATATAGGAAACAGATGTTGAAAGGGGTAGAAACCAAACCCTTGGTGGAGGCTATAAGGGGCACGCTAAGATAGGTGTACAATACAACTGTTTGTTAGATACACAGCAGGATGATTTAACAACGCAGGATCTTAAATGGAGCCATCGGCTGGGGCGGCAAGGTGTATTTATGGAGCCAGCTATAGAGATGACAAAAATAATTTTTGTTTCTGACAAGCTTAGGGCAAAACACTATAAGACAATATTCAGTTTGTATCATACCCCTACAAAAATGTTAAAATGGGGTGGTACTAATGATGGGAAATGTTTTCCTTGTGGGGCAGAGGAGGTGGATATTATTCATATTTTCTATGCGTGCACTAACTTAGCTCAACTGTTGCAACATATTGATGGGTTTTTGACCAAGATCACTGGGCTGGGTATTATTACCTCATCTGAACAAATGCTATTAGGGGTGGGGGATGCTTCATCACAGGGGCAGGGGGTTCATAACGTTCGGTATTTAATTTTCATGGCCACAGCAGTGGCAAGGTTATGTATTTCTTCTGTTTGGTTACAGAGAAACGCCCCCATGTTTGAGATGTAAAGGGCTAAATTTTATGCAGTGTACAATTTGGAGTATAGTCTCTATTCTTTAACCCGTTGCATGCTCATGACGAGCCCAGCTCGTCATGAGGCACAGTGGAGCTGTACTCATGACGAGCTGGGCTTATCATAACCGTCGCGCCACTCCCACGCGTAATTGATTCCCAGCCTGTGCGGGAGAATCAATTAGTGGGCGGAGTCGTGACGAGTCCAGCTCGTCATGAGCACAGCTCCACTGTGCAGCATGACGAGCTGGGCTCATCATGAGCACACCGCCGCCCCCCCACCCCGCGCCTTGGGGGAATTACCCCCGCAGCGAAGGGGTTAAAGGGTGCACGAAGACGGAAACTAGGTTCACAGATTTGGGGCCCCTTGATCGAGCATATGAGTTTGTAACATCAAAGGCAGTTGTCTAGAATCCCCCCTTTTAGGTCTCGCCTGACCCAGCGCATGCGCTGGTCTGGCGAGACTTATTGAGAGGGCTCCAAAAAGTGCTATCAGGCCAGCCTAGAGCTACAGTGCATTTGCGTGGGCGCACGCGCAGCGGTTTACCGCGTTTACTTTCACTTTCGCGGCCGCACGGCCGCTTTGATGTTCGATCGCGATCACTTTCGCGGCCGCACGGACGCTAAGCGACCTTATAAGTATTTAGTTATGCAACTGTTGCATGGCTAAACCCTTATAAGGTCCCAAAGGCGAGACCTATTGGCTATGCCAATGCTTGTTTTTGTTTGTTGTGTTTTTCTTTTTCCTCTTGTTCTCTCTCCCCTTATGGGCAATGCTGCTTATTCACTGCTGGTTATCATTTGTATTTTATATAATTCGCTCCTTACGTGCCTAAAGCTTTGGTGTGCATGGTATGATGATTCATGTTATGGATTGAAATAAAAAAATATTTTAAAAAAAGAACAGAACAAAATATTGCAATATAAGGAAGCAAATAATGCAAATGAATGTATGAATGTAATGATGGACTATTGAGAACAATGTTATATACAAAAGAAAAAGAAAATATGTTTACAATTTTTTTTTTTAAAAGAGACTCCAGAAGGGTGTTGACTGTACCCTTAAATGGCAGCCTGCTTGAGTTGGGTCTTCCCCAGGGCGCGCGAGTACATGAAAAATGATCAAGAAGGTCCAACTAGGTTGATCCAGTCCATGGATGCATGTACTGCACCTGGAGTCTAGAGTGGGATAAACGGATCGTTAAACAACATTGACTATCGTTCACAAAACATTGTGCGCTCGCAAACATTTGGATTCAGGTTTGAATTTTCCAAACCCTGATTAACAGTACCATTACTTGTGGAATTTGCACAATTAGCTTTTATGCTACGAGAGTTCCAGACCAAGGGTGCAAATTGGGTGTGAAACGCCCCAAGCACTCATATTTTTGATGTATGGAAGGGAATGCTTTTCACCACACAAAAAAATATTTGATCAGGAGGAAAAAAAAAACAAATCTGTTAAAGAACCTGCTACTCTTATGCATTGTCTGCTGGCATATGTTTGGCAGGCAGCAGAAGACCCCCGGCAAAGCAGTGCCGGATTAAACCCTGTGGAGGCCCCTAGGCGGTCGAAAGTTTGGGATCCCCCTCACAAATTATCTCCTAATGCCCAATGCACCGTATTTGTTTACAAACTGACATCTGCGAGAAGATGAGCTTTTAATAGATTAACTGTTATGTGAATCTGATGTCTCTGGTTTATATTCTTTAAGTTGTATTTTGATCCATTGTCACAGGGCTCCTAAAAGGAGTGGGGGCCATAGGCCGTTGCCTACTTTGCATATTTGGTAATCCGAAACTGAAGATAGGATCCATTACGGGAATTTTAATGAATTCCTGCAAAGGCTAAAATCTGTATCAGTTCTGAACTACCACTGCTCAGATTTTCATATTTTTGATGGATGAGGCCTATCATAACTTGATGCCATGTACTGTACTACCTTGTATCCAGTAACTCTTTAACCTGCCTACATTTCCATTATCTCTGTAACCATCCATAGTTATTTATACTTATTTATGTTTGCGCTTTCAGTCATAGCCTACCTTTAACCCCTTGCTCATACAGAGGTTTTGCTGAATATTTGCAATTTGAGGATTCAGCACCTCATCAGGAGTAGTAAAAAGTAAATGCAGGAGGGAACAGAGACTCTGTTATGATGCTGATGTCCTGACCGGGGACTTCTTACTCGGGAACTCTTTAAGTCACAGAGTTCGACACGGTCACTAGCAATACTCTCGGTCTACATTCTAAAGAGACGTCAATCAATCAATCAATCATGGAACTTATATCGCGCACTACTCACCCGTAAGGGTCTCAAGGCGCTTGGGGAAGGGGGTCTGCTACTGCTCGAACAGCCAGGTCTTGAGCTGTTTCCTGAAGGCCAGGTGGTCCTGGGTCATCCGCAGGTGGACGGGTAGGGAGTTCCAAGTCTTAGCTGCCAGGTAGGAGAATGACCTTCCTCCAGCGGTGGCTCTCTGGATGCGAGGGACGACGGCGAGGGCGAGGTTAGCGGAACGTAGCCGGCGGGTGGGCGTGTAGAAGGTGAGGCGGCTGTTGAGGTACCCTGGGCCTAGGTCGTGGAGGGACTTGTGTGCGTGGGTGAGGAGTCTGAACGTGATCCTCTTGTTGACCGGGAGCCAGTGCAGGTCTCTCAGGTGGCCCGAGATGTGGCTGCGTCGGGGGACGTCCAGGATGAGTCGGGCGGAGGCGTTCTGAATACGCTGAAGTCTTTTCTGAAGCTTGGCCGTAGTACCGGCGTAGAGGGTGTTTCCGTAGTCTAGTCTGCTGGTGACGAGAGCGTGGGTGACCGTCTTCCTGGTCTCGGTTGGGATCCATCGGAAGATCTTTCGGAGCATGCGGAGGTTGTGGAAGCAAGCTGAGGAGACGGCGTTGACTTGTCTGGTCATCGATAGGGAGGAGTCCAGTATGACGCCCAAGTTGCGTGCGTGGTCCGTCGGTTCAGGTGCGGTGCCTAGTGCCGGGGGCCACCAGGAGTCGTCCCATGCGGAGGGTGATGGTCCCAGGATGAGGACTTCTGTCTTGTCCGTGTTCAGTTTCAGGCGGCTGATGTTCATCCATTCAGCGACGTCTGTCATCCCTTCGTGCAGGCTGGCTTTGGCGGTGTCGGGGTCTCTGGTGAGGGAGAGAATTAGCTGGGTGTCATCGGCGTAGGAAATGATGTTGAGGTTGTGTTGGCGTGCGATGGCAGCGAGGGGTTTCATGTAGATGTTGAAGAGAGTGGGGCTGAGCGACGATCCTTGCGGGATGCCGCAGATGACTTCGGTGGCCTCGGAGCGGAACGGAGGGAGGCGTACTCTCTGTGTTCTGCCGGAGAGGTATGAGATGATCCATTCCAGAGCCTTCCCTTGGATGCCGGTGTCGTTGAGGCGTTGGACTAGTGTGCGGTGGCAGACAGTGTCAAATGCTGCGGAGAGGTCTAGGAGGATGAGTGCCGCTGTTTCGCCGTTGTCGAGCAGGGCTCGGATGTCGTCGGTGGCTGCGATGAGGGCGGTCTCGGTGCTGTGGTTGGCTCTGAATCCGGACTGGGATGGGTCGAGGGATCCGTTCGTCTCGAGGAAGGCTGCCAGTTGCTTGTTGACGACCTTCTCGATGACTTTGGCGGGGAAAGGAAGGAGCGAGATGGGGCGGAAGTTCTTGAGGTCGGTCGGGTCCGCTGTTGGTTTCTTCAGCAGAGCGCTGAGTTCGGCGTGCTTCCAGCTCTCCGGGAAAGTTGCTGTGTTGAAGGAGGTGTTGATGATGTCTCGGAGGTGGGGTGCGATGGTAGAGGCTGCCTTGTTGAAAACATGATGGGGGCACGGGTCGGTCGGAGATCCGGAGTGGATGGTGTTCATCATGCGTGACGTGTCTTCGGGGGTCACCTCGGTCCATGTCTGGAGGGTGGCGGCGGGGTGCGAAGGTACGACCGATGGGTGCGGGGGTGAAATGTCAAAGCTGTTGTGGATGTTGGCGATCTTGCGGTGGAAGTACGAGGCGAGGGAGTCGCAGAGGTCCTGTGAGGGAGTGATGTCGTTGTTGCCGGTGCTGGGGTTGGAGAACTCCTTGACGATGTTGAAGAGCTCCTTGCTGTCATGGGCGTTCTTGTCCAGTCGTTCCCGCAGAGATTTCTTCTTGGTGGTGCGGATGAGCTGGTGATGTCTGCGAGTGGCGAGTTTCAGTGCTGTTCTGTTGTCGGCGGTCTTGTTGAGGAGCCAGGCCTTCTCGAGGGTGCGGCAGGCCTTCTTGGAGTCCTTCAGTTCGTCAGTGAACCAGGGGGCCTTCTTGCTTCTGGGCCTGGTGAGGGGGTTCTTCAGTGGCGCGAGGTCGTCGGCACAGGAGGTCAGCCACTGCGTGAGGTCGAGGGCAGCTGTGTTAGGGTCCGTGGTCCTGACAGGTGGGCTCTGGCTGAGGGAGGTGGCGAGCTGGTCGGCGGTGATCTTGCTCCAGTTTCTGTGGGGAGCCTGCTTCGGGTGATGGTGGACCGTGTTCTTTCTGAAGCTGAAATGGACGCAGCTGTGGTCGGTCCAGTGAAGTCCGGTGGAGTGGCTGAAGGTGACGTGCTTGCTGGACGAGAAGAGTGGGTCGAGCGTGTGGCCGGCGAAGTGGGTGGGGGTGTTGACCAGTTGCTGAAGTCCGAGGTTGGCGAGGTTATCCAGCAGGGCGGTGGTGTTGCGGTCATTGTTGCTCTCCAGGTGGAAGTTGAGGTCCCCGAGGAGGATGTAGTCGGCGGAGGGGAGGGCGTGAGGGCTGATGAAGTCGGCGATGTCTTCGCAGAACTGTGCGCGTGTTCCCGGGGGTCTGTAGATGAGGGTGCCTCTGAGGGTAGTCTTGGGGTCGGTGTGGATCTGGAAGTGCAGGTATTCGGCGGCGTTGAATACGTCGATGGAGTCAGTCGAGATGCGAATGGTGCTCTTGTGTACGATGGCGATGCCTCCTCCGGTCTGGTTGACGCGATCCTTCCTGATGATCTTGTAGCCGTCCGGGATGGCAATGGCGATGTCGGGGGCTGAAGAGTCGTTCATCCAGGTTTCCGTGAGGAAGGCGACGTCTGGAGATGCAGTGTCGAGGAGGTTCCAGAGTTCCACGGCGTGTCTGTGGACAGAGCGGGTGTTGAGCAGGATGCACTTGAGGTGGTTGCTGTTGTCCGTCTTGGTGGGCGTGGTGCTTGTTTGGAGGCAAGAGAAGTTGCAGGATCGGCAGGCGAAGGGTCCATGGGTGCGTCGCGGGGACGCTCGGTAGCAACCGGGGGCTCGGGCGGTTTTGAGTGCGATGAGCGTAGCGAAGTCGTAGGTCCTGCGGGGGGGCTGGCGGGCGCGGGGACCAGGGGGTCTGGCGCTGGGCGCGGTCCAGGCGCGGACGGGCGCAAACGGGCTTACCTTTGGCGCACCATCGGCGCTCAATCGGCGCTCCCGCTGCGCGCGTCCGCTGCGCGGTCGCTGAGGGGGCGTCATAAATAAGGAGCCGGGAGGGAGGGTCAGCGGGAGGCGGGAGCGGGGTGGCCAATGGGCAGGGAGGGGGGGCGGGACTCAAGGAGGAGGCGGGAGTGGGAGTGTGCGCCTGGGGCAGCGGCGCCGAGAAAACGGCGGGAAAATCGGCGGGAAGCGACGGAGCCCAAGGAGTGACCAGGTAAGTGGCGGTGGTCAGCGGGCGTGAGGAGTGAAGGTAGCGGCGTGGATGGCGACCAGGAAGCAGCAGGCGGTACCTGGGAGGCGGCGGAGGCGAGATGCAGGCAGCGGCGTCAGGTAGGTGGTGAGGAGCGGCAAACAGGCGTCAGGCAGCGGAGGCAGGCAGGTAGGTAGCAGCAGTGGGAGGGAGCGTCCGTCTGTGCAGGCACAGGGGGTCGCACTGACCAGCCCGCGGGGTCCCCTTAAATAAGGAGCCGGGAGGGAGGGTCAGCGGGAGGCGGGAGCGGGGTGGCCAATGGGCAGGGAGGGGGGGCGGGACTGAAGGAGGAGGCGGGAGTGGGAGTGTGCGCCTGGGGCAGCGGCGCCGAGAAAACGGCGGGAAAATCGGCGGGAAGCGACGGAGCGGCGTGGGTGGCGACGTGTGTCAGACAGGAACTTCCCCAGTGAGCGAGCAGGCCCTACATTTCTGCTTCATCATGGTGATCTGACTATGTGTTAGAGGACCCAACACACAGTCTTTCTATTTGGACAAATGTAATTAGCTTCTGGCTATTCGGGTTTGGCCTTTTTCATAATGGATAGGATCCCTGCATTTCCTTGTATAATGTCATGAGGAGGCCCTAAGTGATACAGGCCGCAATGCGTAAACTCAAATGCAATAGTAGTCTTTTCTTTGATCGCCTTGATGGTTCACTTGGAGGGTTTATCTCTGGACCTGAAGCAGGACATGGGCTCCTGTCAATGTCTATAAAAATATTATAGAGGGAATGAGGAAGCAAATAAATGTATTATTGTTGCTGGTAATAATAGAATGTATCATGATTTGATGACTAATGTATTTTTGAATAAATGAATTTGGTTGATATGAGTTAAACAACTCCCATGGTGTCTATTTACTAGGACAATTGTATAGGTAACAAAAATGACAGCTGTGGTCCATGCAGGTAACAGCGGTGAGGAGGTGGGGTGGCGGGTGGGGGGATTTCGAGGGACCATGCCAAGGGAAAATTAATTTATTTAATTTGCCCTCTGCATCGTCCCTCAAAATCCCTCCCTCCACACACGGCCCCACCGCCCTACCGCTGTTACCTGCATGGACCGCAGCTAAAAAATGATGTGCATAAAGAAATGCTTACCAATAGCTATTGATCCTGCATTCAGGTTGGCATTTATTCCTATAGAGCACCTTTCTGTTGGATTGATGTTTTCTGTACCCAGGTTCGCATACGGCCATTCAGGTACCCCCTTATAACCTCGTCGCCAGGAGTAGTAAGCGCTATATAAACACAGTTACAGTGTTGCTGCCATGTACTTCCGGTGCACCACGTAACCACTCCCTGGCCCACCCCCAGTAACATTTAATCATTTGTTGCTAATGAGTCTGTGTTCTAGATGCATGACTAGTTGAATCGCTATCCAACTAAATTATATCGGTTTACAGTCCAGGCGTCCAGCTGCATGGATGGACCGTATATCTGCCCACTGAAGCCGACAATGGTCACTTGTGCCGGTGCTCCAGAAACAATTCCTCTATCCCCTTAGGATTTCTGAAAAGGGATCCTGAGCCGGAAGAAAGGTTTCTATGTATTGCTCTTCAGAGTGCCTGCCCACTCGGACCTGCTTCATTAAGGGCCACAGTTTAAAGCCTCCTTCTGGAAGGGGCTGGCCCCTTGGGAGGGCCCCATGTCTGCTGCTGTTGAGAGCGTTGACTGAAGAATAACAGTCCACTCACGTGTTAACATCTACTTCCTGCGAGTCGCACCAGCCTCGTCCCACGCTTCTACCAACCACAGGAGGACGCAAGTTGGAGGAAATAGTCGAAGCTTCACATTTTAAGTAAATTAGTTCTTGGAAAGCAAAGTGGATTTAGGAACAAAAGCAGCCCGTGCAGAAGCAGCGAACAAGATTTATGGTTAAAGAGAAGGCGATGTCGAATGCTTGTGTAACTCTGTTCTGTGGAAAACTCATCTTCTGTTCCACCTTTCCGGGGCGTTTTCTTTTCTTGTGTCCCGCGGGCTTTGTTTTCCAAAAGTGACACTTGGTTCCTGAGTAACAAAACTTAAGGGGGGGATGATGGAATACTACTAAGTTTGGAGTAAAATGTGTTTCCTGTTTTGGAACTCAGACAGAATTCCAAGAATATTCTCACGACTCTGCACAAGTCACACACGGCAATAAGGACTCAGATGTGCAAGTTTCTGTATGCGGAATTGAAACTGTTTTGCAATTTTAACATTGGAAAGTTGACACAAAATTGCATTTGCATTTGCATTTGCATTTACAGGGAATTTGCTTTCATTTTTTCTCCATGGAACAAATATTTACATGAATGTAGTCCAATACCACATCCGTCGTTCTCCCTCCAAGCCCCCGCATAGCAGTTTGTGGGTGCTTTATTAGGTAGCCCCCCAGAAGTAGTCATATATGTACCTTTGACAATGCAGAGATTCCATCATACTGGCATTATTTTCGAACTGGCACATTCGTATTGGAGTGCCAAGGTCTGAAACCTCTGACACTTGGAATTATGGATGGCAAAAACCTCCTACTCCTAAATTCTGGAATTATGGATGGCAAAAGTCTGCCACTCCTAATTCTGGGAACTCTTGAAGGCAAAAGCGTGCCAGCACTGTCTCAGTGTTAGGGATGGGTCTAAACAGTTGCAACTTGGATTTGTATGCTCTTAAATTGAACTTGGATGCAAAAATATTGGTGAGAATTGAGCCCATGCCATGCTTCTGATGTAACGGATAGACCAGAGAGTTCCGCGAGCAGCGGAGTGCCTTAGGGTCATGCTGTTCGTGGCGATTTTGAGCGCCAGGTGTTTGGACCGCGCTACAATATCATCGTGAACGACACCATGTGTAGCGCAAGAGGGCGCAGCTTCCTTTCTACTGATGGAGTAGAGCTTTCTCAAAGCGAAAGGAAGGTTTCTCAACGCAAGTGGCTGCGGCTTGCAATGACCACTCGCATTGAGAAATCTGACTGCCCGCGTAAAAATCGTGGCAGGAGGTTGATTTGCCAACTAGACCTTGGCGAGCGAGGAAAAATCTAGCCGGGAGATGGATTTTCCTCACTCACCAACTTGACGTTTCGAGCGCAAGCGACGAAAAAAACTCCAACCTGTGGAGTGGAGTTTTGGGGAACTCTGCATACTCCGTGGAGTGTGGAAAACTCTGCAAACTCTGTGAACGGAGCGGAGTTCACCGCCGAGGGTTAGTGAAAATGAGCCTGTGTAATGATCTTACCTGAGTGTACCATGTTTTATGCATCATCACATTCTCCCTCACCAAGAATGACCTATGTGTCATTGTGTTCTTTGTTCTAGTGTCATCGTGTTCTTTGTTCTAGAGCTTTGGTTCTCTTGAGTGTACACTTAATTCCTTGGCGTCAGTTGCTGTCAGCTCTGTGTGGGTAGGACGTACTTTTGTAGCTGCTTATTCCTACTTGCTGAATAAACCATCCTTCATCAATTCACTACCAGTGTACAATCTTTATTACACTGGCGACGAGGATGGGATGGACCCCAGCCTACAGACATCCTAACACATCGAGCAACTCTCTGGCGGATGATCTACACTGCGAGAGTTTCCAATCTTCGTTTCTACACTCAGGTACTTTGCGGCGCTTTCCTGCCTCTTCGTGATACATCCCTGCTCTTCCGCTTCTTAAAATAGACTTTACAGCCTAATAACATTCAATAAATTAAACGCACGCTCGCGCCTCTTCTGCCTTGTGCTCAACATTCCCAAGTGAAGCTGCCTGACGCCTCTTCTCTGCCTACGCGTCATCGCCTAGCAACTGAGTGCGCGTTGCCCTCGACTACAACAGAGACAACCCCGTCTCTCAGCAACTAAAGACGCTCTTGTGGCGGAGCGAGCGCTGTTGCTTACAGCCCTGTTACCAAGCAACCTTTTCTTCTTCGTTCACGGGACTACACGCGTCCCGTTACCTGGTAACAACAGACACTTCTCGTAAACGCTGCACGTCCTGTTACCTTGTGAATCCTAAAAGCTACAACTCGGCATTTATATACCTCTGCCTCACGTTCACAGAAACAACATGTTATTTAACTGCTCCTACATTTCGCCTGCCAAGCTTTACCGCGCTGACAGGCACAGCTTTAAAACTACTCCTACATTTTGCCTGACAAACTTTGCTTTGCTGACAGGCACAGCTTTAAAACTTCTTCGCTGGCAGGCACAGCTTTGACTTCATTCTTTGCCTATCATTATTTATTTAACGCCGATAGGCACAGCAATTTACAGTGCAGTCACTAACTTTTTTTGATAAGCACAACAATTTTTACTTCAATCTTTCAACGTTAACTACGCGCTGATAGGCACAGCTGTTTTATTTAAGCCTGTCCACGTGATCTACACGCTGATGGGCACAGCTCCACTTTAATGGCCATAGCATCCTACTACCACCTCAGCTTCATTTCTGCTACTTCTGCTGATACCCCAACCAGCCCAGCTTGACTTCTACCACCCCTGTTTCAATTATGCAAAACGTCACACCACCACCTTTTTCCTTTCTAATCCTGGTGAACCTACAGTACGCTGGTCAAAATGGAAAAAAGTCTTTGTTAACTACACCAGGGTGTGTGGAGTGTCTCTCAATGCCGAGAGAAAATCAGCTTCGTTGTTACACTGCTTAGGCACTGAGGGCCAAGAAGTCTTCGAACATCTACCGGATCTTGATGACTCCGAATCCGACAGTCTCAATGAATTTGAGATTTGCTTGAAGAAATTATACAAGCATTTTTTACCCAAAGTGAGCACAGTCCTAGAACGCTACCACTTTGGGAAAAGGACTCAACAACCTAAGGAGACTGTAGAGATGTACATGTCTCAACTACGTAAACTCGCCACCACTTGCAAGTTTGAAGGTGCACTAGAAGAACGTGTACGCAATCGATTCATGCTTGGTTGTGCCATAGAGAAAGTAAATGACGAATTGTGGCAGAAGGATGACCCTAAGCTTGATGAGCTCATCACAATCGTGAAACATATTGAACACTCCTTAGCCTGTGTCGAAGTCATAAAAAAAAAGAAAATGGCTCCACAAATACTTCAAATGAAAAAGTACAAGCTGTCTCTCAAGCCAAATCATCAAAAAGAGCTGAACCTCATACTATGAAACCCATTTCCAAACGTTTCGAGCCGTAATCATCATGGCAAAGAAAACCTTTCCCCAGAAGGTGCTACCGTTGTGATAATAATGGCCATCAAGCTGATGACAAGTCTTGTCCTGCTATAAACGCAAAATATCTCACTTGCGGGAAGGTGGGACACTTAGCCAAAGCTTGCAGACTACAAAAGAATAAGAAAAACAAACGAGTTAAAGAGGTTTGGATACAAGATGAATCTGAATCTAGCTCTGATCATCTACACTGTGGTGAGATTTTGGCACAAGTTTCCCTGGTTAAGTGCTCAAGCCCTGTCGACAGTGTCCTAATAAATGGTCACCCTGTTAAAATGCTCTTTGACTCATAGTGAGTTGGATTCATCAGGCTGATCTTGGTGTTATGCTAATTCCTGGTGGCAATCCTTGTATAGTCTTGAGAGAAGAACCTATTGACCCTCTCAAAGAGGCACCTACGTCCACATGTGCTCCTTCCTGTACACACAAACTCACTGAAGTTGATCAAGTAGACAGCCTATGCTCAAAATTTAAGGATGTCTTTAGTTAACGCTTGGGCTGTTTAGCCAACTACACCCACAAGATCATCTTGAAACCTGACGCCATCCCTGTAACTTGCAAGGTGCGTAATGTACCTTTGGCTCTGACAGATTCCATGGAGAATAAATTAAAAAAAACTACTCAAGGAAGGCATCATTATCAAAACTGAGGCAAGTGATTGGTTAGCCCCAGTGGTCCTGCCCGAAAGGCCTCAGGTGAGGTTAGGCTTTGTGTAGACTTACGCCCCCTCAATCGCGCTGTCATAGCCGACAGGTACCCTCTCCCCAAGATCGCAGAGATGCTGACACAATTGGCTGGGGCTGAAGTCTTTTCTACACTTGATCTCAGGGCCGCATATCATCAAATTAAGATTGACCCTGAGTCACAGAATCTCACAGCCTTCATAACGCTGTTCAGCACATATAAGTTTACTAGACTGCCATTTGGACTCAATTCAGCAGCATCAGTATTCCAGAGAGCTATGGAAGATGTCTTGCAGGGACTGCCTGGCGTTAAAATTTATCAGGATGATGTCCTAGTTCATGGCCCGTCTCAAAGTACTCATGATGTGAGGCTCAGGGCAGTACTGGATCGCTTCAAATCACGTGGTTTGGCACTACGTGAGAATAAGTGCAGATTCAATCTTGATGAGATTGACTACTTAGGTCACAAGCTGTCTAAGAAAGGGGTCAAACCTAAGGAAAAGTTAGTGAAAACTATTGATGATCTCCCTGTACCCCAAACCAGAGATGAGTTAGTCACCTTTTTAGGGATTGCAGAATATTAGAACAAATTTTCACCTCAATTTGCTTCTCGTACCTACACCCTCAGAACCCTTCTCAAAAAAGGAGCAATATTTACTTGGTCACCGAAGTGTCAAGAAGAATTCGACGATGTGAAGAGGGCCTTGGGTGAGGCTCCTTCACTTCACAGCTTTGATACCTCTGCATCCTCCATACTCGTCACTGACGCCAGCTGTAAGGGACTTGGGGCTGTTCTCAAACAAGTTAAAGGTGGACATGAAACGACCATAATGTTCCTATCAACAGCTCTCATAGGGCCTGAGTTACAAGATTCCGTAATAGAGAAGGAAACACCCTGCATATTCTGGGTGATTAAAAAACATAAAAAGTTCCTCTGGGGAAGCTCCTTTACAGTACAGTCCGACCACAAACCTTTGAAAGACCAATTTACCCCAAAAAAAAGTCTTGATGCTGTCTCCTTGCTTTAAAGGACTATGATTTCGTTGTTCATCACATTTCTGGTGCTCAAAACAAAGTATCTGACTGTCTGTCCCACCTTGTAGCGAACAACTCAGTTAGCACGAGTTATAGGTCAGGTGAGACATGTGATAATGACGATTACAAAGTCTGTGAAGTCACGGATGGTGTCTTGAGTGAAGATGAGTGGAAATCCTCCATGACAATTGATCCCATCATTCTTAAAGTTTGTGAGTTGGTAACTGAAGGGCGGAAGGGTATAAAAGGCCTTGATGAGGAAACAAGGAAATTCTGGAATGTACGGCATGAGTTGTCTGTCTCCTCAGGTTTACTTCGGAGAGGCACTAGGCTAGTTCCACCTCTTTCCCTTAGGGAGAAAATTGCCCAACAAGCTCATCAGGGACACCAGGGGATCTCTAAAATGAAAGAGAGAATTTGTTTGCACTTCTGGTGGCCCGGAATTGATCTGTTAGTTGAACGTATGGTGAGAGATTGTCAAGAATGCAACACTTCTGACAAAATCTATAAAACTAGAGTACAACCTATGGCTGTACGAGAGGCCCCCCACTTGTTGTTGGCAAGAAGTAGCTCTGGATCTTCTAGGCCCCGTTTCTAGTCAGTCATTTGTCTTAGCCTTAATTGATCTATTCTCAAGATGGCCGGAGATTAAAATCTGCCACAGTATCGAGACTAAGGATGACATCAAATTTCTAGAAGAAATCTTTTCTCGTGAGGGTCTTCCTGATTGTCTCCTTACTGACAATACGGTCCAGCTAGTTTCAAAAGAGATGGAGATCTACCTTACAAAGAAAGGGATCAGTCACAAACGCTGCGCCCTCTACCATCCCGAAACCAACGGTATGGTAGAGAGGTTCAACCGTGTGCTGAAAGACTCCATTCAGCTAGCTAAATCCCAAAACAAAGATTGGAAAGCAGAGATCCAAGAAAGAGTAATGATCTACTGCCTTACTCGCCATTCAACCACATCTATGGTTCCCTTTGAACTCTGTCGTGGTAGGAAACCTAATGCCCGTATGTTTCAATCATGGATGAGAGATGAGAGTGCAGGTCCGAGTTTGAATGATGAGATGAACTTATTTTCTGATTCTAGAACAGGGTCTCAGGACATTAGTATAGCCCCTGGTTCAGCTTCTTGGCAAGCCAATCAGGAATTAAAAGTTGCTAAAAGGAAGGCATACTTTTACTCTAGACATGCAGTCACACACACTCGCGTGCGTGTGGGTGACAGAGTGCGAGTTCGCCTTCCACAAAGGTCTTCTGGTGCTTCAAAGTTTTCCTCCCCTTATGTTGTTTAAAAACTTTTCCTAAATGCTTTCAAGTTAAGTGATGGTCGCATCTGGAATCTTAATAAAATTGCTCCCGCACGTAACCTGTTTGTCACTCGTAATGATCCTCCTGATGTTTTGCCGAAGTTAAGAAAGAGTGTGCAGGTTGGAAAGCTTCCAACGAAACTAAATGACTTTGTTTTGCATTAACGCTTTGCGTTATGGTTTTCATGGTTTTCTTTTCTCTTCCTTTTCTCTCTCTTCTCTCTTCTACCTTGCTCTCTCTCTGTCTCTCTCCACTCCCAACTCCTTTCTTTCTTTTCTTCTGAAAGGGAGTGTCACCATGTTTTATGCATCATCACATTCTCCCTCACCAAGAATGATCTGTGTGTCATTGTGTTCTTTGTTCTAGAGCTTTGGTTCTCTTGAGTGTACACTTGATTACTTGGTGTCAGTTGCTGTCAGCTGTGTGTGGGTAGGAGGTACTTTTGTAGCTGCTTATTCCTACTTGCTGAATAAACCATCCTTCATCAATTCACTACCAGTGCACCATCTTTATTACAGCCTGGCATGTGGAGATGAGTGTATATTGTGAAACGCTGATAGGAAACCCTGACCCACACATCACACATGCTTTAAGAAATGAAGTATTACCACAGCTCGGGCTCACACACTCACAAACATGTGAAATATGGAGATCATGGTAATAGAAGTAGTTACGGATAGACATGCTAGTGTCAATGCAAGAACATACATGTGAAGACAATTCACTTGAACTAAGCTCCAGCATCCTTGATTATGATTGCAGTAACATGCACTCACAACCCTACAAATCAAATGAGCAGTTCAAGAAACACACACACACACACGCACGCCCACACACACACTTTCTCTCTTTATATCTCTCGTGGCACTATATTTACACTCTTTGCCCTCCTGCAAATGGTATTGAAATTTTAGCTGCAATTGTCTCCAAGAGGGACAAGACATAGGGCTTTAATTAATTAGAGTTCTGTGAGAGTAGGTGCTTCTGTCCTACTGAATTGCAGTCCCCAGACCCACCACTTGGTTTCTACAGGTGGAGCCTCAGTCGGCTCCACAGGTGGAAACCATTAACTCTCTGACCCACCTGCCACATGGCCATTGGACCATCCTCCCTCCCCTCCCCCCTCCCAAAATTTAGGACACGGCTGCCATCACCGACTTTTCCATGACGGGACCTCCACGTGAGGCATGGTGACGCCAGGAAGGAAAATGTCCCAGATGCACAAGGAGAAAGCTCCATGCATGTCAGGGACATTTGTCTTTTGGTTTCAACAGCAAACACCAATTTTGTGGGGATTGGTTGCTGAAAATTCCAACCAGGCTGAAAAGGCAAGGCAGCATTTAAGTGCGATGAAAGTTCAACTGGGGCAAGAGTGAATGCCATGGAGGTAGGGATCTCAAAATATGGTGCATGGACCTCCGCCATAGGGTGGAGGCCAGAACCTTCTCTAACTGGCAGCCTAAGAGCCCACTCGCCAATGTGCCTGATAGCTCTGGTGGTGGTCCCCCACTTGTGTCACATCAGTACTACCTGACGTCCAGTATCTTTTCCTTGACTGTCCACTTCAGGTCAGGCCAGCAACTGCATGGAGGACAGGGCCTCTGCTAACCTGACAGCCGCAGAGCCCACTCGCCTTGCTCTAAATGTGCCTGATGCGTTACAACAAACAAATGATGGACGGAATGCTGACAATGCAGACATTCTCCCGCAGTCAAGAGATCTGGGTTAAATCCATCGTTCTTTTGCCCACTACGCCACCCCAGGTTAGACATGGCCATATGCAAATCAGTCTTGACCCTGTGCCTCATGGGAACAGTCCAGCCCGAACTGCCTAGCCATGTCTTCCCTGGACCGGAATCAAGCATCCTAGGACCAGTTTCTGGCTATCAGCCGTCATCAGCCAGGATAGCTTGACTCCAGTGGCGTAGTGAGCACGGGTCCCACGTCTGGGAATACCCATCCCACTTAGGGCGAAAAGTGTTACAACAAACAAATGATGGACGGAATGCTGACAATGCAGACATTCTCCCCCAGTCAAGAGATCTGGGTAAATCCATCGTTCTTTTGCCCACTACGCCACCCCAGGTTAGACATGGCCATATGCAAATCAGTCTTGACCCTGTGCCTCATGGGAACAGTCCAGCCCGAACTGCCAAGCCATGTCTTCCCTGGACCGGAATCAAGCATCCTAGGACCGGTTTCTGGCTATCAGCCGTCATCAGCCAGGATAGCTTGACTCCAGTGGCGTAGTGAGCACGGGTCCCACGTCTGGGAATACCCATCCCACTTAGGGCGAAAAGTGTTACAACAAACAAATGATGGACGGAATGCTGACAATGCAGACATTCTCCCCCAGTCAAGAGATCTGGGTTAAATCCATCGTTCTTTTGCCCACTACGCCACCCCAGGTTAGACATGGCCATATGCAAATCAGTCTTGACCCTGTGCCTCATGGGAACAGTCCAGCCCGAACTGCCAAGCCATGTCTTCCCTGGACCGGAATCAAGCATCCTAGGACCGGTTTCTGGCTATCAGCCGTCATCAGCCAGGATAGCTTGACTCCAGTGGCGTAGTGAGCACGGGTCCCACATCTGGGAATACCCATCCCACTTAGGGCGAAAAGTGTTACAACAAACAAATGATGGACGGAATGCTGACAATGCAGACATTCTCCCCCAGTCAAGAGATCTGGGTTAAATCCATCGTTCTTTTGCCCACTACGCCACCCCAGGTTAGACATGGCCATATGCAAATCAGTCTTGACCCTGTGCCTCATGGGAACAGTCCAGCCCGAACTGCCAAGCCATGTCTTCCCTGGACCGGAATCAAGCATCCTAGGACCGGTTTTTGGCTATCAGCCGTCATCAGCCAGGATAGCTTGACTCCAGTGGCGTAGTGAGCACGGGTCCCACGTCTGGGAATACCCATCCCACTTAGGGCGAAAAGTGTTACAACAAACAAATGATGGACGGAATGCTGACAATGCAGACATTCTCCCCCAGTCAAGAGATCTGGGTTAAATCCATCGTTCTTTTGCCCACTACGCCACCCCAGGTTAGACATGGCCATATGCAAATCAGTCTTGACCCTGTGCCTCAGGGGAACAGTCCAGCCCGAACTGCCAAGCCATGTCTTCCCTGGACCGGAATCAAGCATCCTAGGACCCCACTTGCCTTGCTCTAAATGTGCCTGCCCTTGTGGTGGTCCCCCAGTTGCGTCACGTGAGTACTTCCTGACGTCCAGCATCTTTTCCTTGATGGTCCACTTCTGGTCAGGCCAGCAACTGCATGGAGGACAGGGCCTCTGCTAACCTGGCAGCCGGAGAGCCCACTTGCCTTGCTCTAAATGTGCCTGCCCTTGTGGTGGTCCCCCACTTGCGTCACGTGAGTACTTCCTGATGTCCAGCATCTTTTCCTTGACGGTCCACTTCTGGTCAGGTCAGCAGCTGCTTGGAGGACAGGGCCTCTGCTAACCTGGCAGCCGGAGAGCCCACTCGCCTTGCTCTAAATGCGCCTGATAGCCCTTGTGGTGGTCCCCCACTTGCATCACGTGAGTAATTCCTGACGTTCAGCATCTTTTCTTTGATCGTCCACTTCTGGTCAGGTCAGCAGCTGCTTGCCTTGTGCTGTGACATTTGCCTTACAGTTGCTGTCTACATGCCAGCTGTCACAGCCTTGCCCGCTGTGCACTGAAGCTTATTAGGGCAGTTGATAGTCCCTCATAATCTTGCCAACAAGGATAGTCAATTTTGCATTGATGATTACATTTTTCTCTATTTGCCACTTATTCTTAATTTTTCTCTTTTAGTTGGTCAGTCTTAAACAAGTATAACCCAAGTTAAGAGCACAAATTATTTTTTTAATAAGCCTTTTAATCTAAAATAAAGTATTTAAGCGAATCAGAAATGAAAAGAACGTTTTCCTTTCCCTATCCAGGGTAAGAATAGAATGCACATGTGCAATGTTTATGTGAGTTATTGTTTGCTAGGGTGCTCATAGCGTGTGACCTGAATGCTGTGAGGTTTTGAAATGGGGATGCAAATTCCTGAAGCTTAAAAATGGTTTTAGTTTCTATTTGCCCGCTATTTGTGCTAGCTCTATTCATAACAATAGTCTAAAGAATTTTACAAAAATTACTTTACCACTATCACGGCCCTTTCCTCTACATTTTCACGATTTACTTCGCTGTCTGCAGCACTTTTTTATTTTAAAGCTGCATAACTTTAAATACGCTGCACCGAAGTCCCCTAATACAGGGGTGTGGGAAGGGGAGGGCACGAAATACATTAAACCTGGAATTTATGTACATATGTGGAATATACAAATCATTTTACAACATTATAATGTCCACAGAACTATGACGGACCTCTTTACAATCAGTGCAACGTTGCAGTAAAATACTTTTGTCATAACTTGCATAAAATATTGCTCTGATCGTTTCATTCTTACTATAAATGGCTGGGAAAACAGAGGTTATCTTATTACTCAGTTTTGAGAGTTCAGGCAGACCACCGCAGGAAAAACAGAGCTCTCCAGACAGGAAATGGAGACCTCAAGCAGGAAGTGGCGTCGGCAGGGGAGCAGTGAGTAGTAAGCTGCAGCTGAGTTCCCAGACTGACTCGGCAAAATAGGAGTTGCAGGAATCACTCCATCACTAGACTGCAGGCGGCAAAGTTTGTTATTTAAAAGTTAGATTGAACTTTTTTAACGGTTTGATAATGTCCACTTGAGGGCACATAATCAGAGGCGTAGCTAGAGCTTGTGGCGCCCGGGGCTATCCCTCAGATTGCCGTCCCTGGGAGGGGGGGTTGCTGGGGAAAAAGGACGGCAAGCACTTGAAAGAGGACCGAGAGACACGTAGTATCGCCGCTAATAGTTACCTCGATCATGCAAGTTACATGCACATACATGACACGGTCCAAGGCTACACAGTTGAATACACCGGTGACTGGCAGTACAAAAGAGAACACACAGACTGCATGATCTATCTGGGGACTCAGAAAAACTGCATGTGACATCCATCAGAGAGCTGCGTGAACAATTACCTGGTAATCCCCTCAGCACAATGCAAACATGCACATACATGACATTGTTAGGGATCCATCATCTACAGCTGACATTAAATGACCATTCATCATGGTCCACCCATTAAAGCAGTGCACTTTGTGATCTGCATGGTACCTGTTCTTTGCAGCAGGCACATTAACCCTCTGTGCTACCGCAGGAAAAACAGAGCTCTCCAGACAGGAAATGGAGACCTCAAGCAGGAAGTGGCGTCGGCAGGGGAGCAGTGAGTAGTAAACTGCAGCTGAGTTCCCAGACTGACTCGGTAAAATAGGAGTTGCAGGAATCACTCCATCACTAGACTGCAGGCGGCAAAGTTTGTTATTTAAAAGTTAGATTGAACTTTTTTAACGGTTTGATAATGTCCACTTGAGGGCACATAATCAGAGGCGTAGCTAGAGCTTGTGGCGCCCAGTGCTATCCCTCAGATTGCCGTCCCTGGGAGGGGGGGTTGCTGGAGAAAAAGGACGGCAAGCACTTGAAAGAGGACCGAGAGACACGTAGTATCGCCGCTAATAGTTACCTCGATCATGCAAGTTACATGCACATACATGACATGGTCCAAGGCTACACAGTTGAATACACCGGTGACTGGCAGTACAAAAGAGAACACACAGACTGCATGATCTATCTGGGGACTCAGAAAAACTGCATGTGACATCCATCAGAGAGCTGCGTGAACAATTACCTGGTAATCCCCTCAGCACAATGCAAACATGCACATACATGGCACTGTTAGGGATCCATCATCTACAGCTGACATTAAATGACCATTCATCATGATCCACCCATTAAAGCAGTGCACTTTGTGATCTGCATGGTACCTGTTCTTTGCAGCAGGCACATTAACCCTCTGTGCTACCTTTCCAGGAGTCAACCCTTCCACTAGACAAAACTGCATCTCTCTCTAGGAAGAACATTAATCACCGAAGTTATCATGACATTTTTATTGTTTCTGAAAATTGCTGGAGGCCAGGAAGGAGGCAGCACGTTTTTTTTAAACCATAACATACTTGCAAACACTACGCAGCCACCCGAAATAGGCACCCAGTGCGGTCACACCGTACGCATCGCCCTAACCTGCTCAAGGTTCATGTGACCTCAGTGACATAGTCACAGTGACTGGATCACTGTTGCTCTAGGGTGTGCTGCGTTGTAGGCCTGCCCACAAGACTGGAGATGAACTTCAGTATGGATTGTGGTGGACAGGCCTTTAAGGTTAACTCACAATTGACACCACAAGGGTACACCTGCTTGTGCTAAGACATCAAGCCTTCTAAGGCCTAGTGGGGCCTTCTAAGGTCTAGCATGGGAATATGCTCCCTCAGTAGAGTGGTCTGGTGGACTGGTCATGAAGGCTGAACCCAGTTCCCCAGTTCCAAATTCGACAGCTCTGGCCATAGTGCCACATCCTCTCCCCCACTGAACACCATACTGCCCCACTGAGAGAAACTCGCACTGCCTTCAGCTACAACCTAATTGTGCCCGCTATAAACACTTGGATGTGGCTCAATTCAATCAATCAATCAATTCTTCAATCAATTCTTGCTTTCTTTCGATTTTGGTTGCAAATCATAAAAGCATACAATAAAATGATCATACATAAAAACATACAATAAAAATACCGGACCTAAATACATAAATACAATAAAAAACATAATATTTACAAGTTAAAAAAATGTATGCCCCTCCTCATCTTTTACAAGGAAACAGAAAAGGGCATATACATAACACTTATTTAATCTTTAGTTAGGACAATTCACAGCCAACAGAATAAATCCATTAAAATTAATAATGACTTTACATATTTATGTTAATAAATTTCAGAGGGATCTCCGTGCAATATTAATCTAAATTCCTACGATGACGAACAATACATTTAAGAAAGCTAACCACTATAAATACCAACTGCTCTCCCTCCAGCATCTGTAAAAAATGTAAAGCTGGGCGACATTGTCTGTAACCAATACGCCTCAGGAACGGAATAAGCCATTTTTTCCTGGATTCAATATAGAATTTACAAAAAAGAATGGAGTGCAAAGTCGATTGTAAAGAAGTGTCATCACAGGGACAACAAGAAAGTACTTTAGCCCAGTTATTTCGTACTGGAAATGCAACCATTCGATGAAAGAAATTCATCCTAAATCTTACTAGTAGATAACGCTCGTAACTCGTGATATTAAAAGTGAGGTACGGCTGTATTGTAGGTACCGATTGTATCATTAAACTGTGGGTAACAGAAGGTTTGGCGGCTTCACTCATCAGTCTCAGCTCCTCAAGATGGGCGAGACCTTTCTTTTTTAGAGCCTTCCTCGCGACCTCACGTATTGAGGAGGGATTATGATAATATTTATCCCAACCCAAGTCGTGAAAAAAGCTTGCAATGTACCACAACCACCTGGACCTGCAAGCATTGTCCATGGTTAGACAGTCGGATAAAATAGACTGGGTAAGGGTTGATCCGAAGTCCAAATCCTGCGCCATAATAATAGTGGCTCAACTTTGGCTAGGTCCGTCACATGTACAAGACCCAGCTCTGTGTGACAAGCAAAGGTACCCGCACTCCCAGGAAATGCAAGAAGAAACCTCAGAAAATAATTTTCGACTTTCTGAATGCTAACCGTACCCACATAGCCCCAGAGACCCGCCCCGTACAAAGCCACAGATAAGCATTTAGCTTTATAGATCGCAATAATTTCGGGGGGAGCTCTATTTCCCAACTTCCTGGTAAAATTGACAAGTTGTTCTTAAAAAAAGAAGTTTTCTCTGGGGTATACTCGTATATAGCGCTTCTACATCTAGACTATATACGAGTATACCCCAGACTGAAAGCATCGAGGTCATTGAACAACTCCTGGAAAATGAGGACTGGCAATGGACTGCGCCGAAGGAATGGATCATCACTTTAATGAGATTGGCATTAACGGAGAACTTCTTCAAATTTGAAACCCAGTTATATTGGCAAATCCATGGAACTTCTATGGGGAGCACCTTCGCTCCTAGTATAGCATGCCTATACATGAGCCATTTTGAGAACCAACATATTTGGAATGCAAACCCATACACCAATAACATCTTCAAATGGTATCGTTATATCGATTATATCTTCATGGTATGGCGAGGCGAGACTCAGAGTCTTTCTAACTTTACTCTATGGATTAACAGCCTTAATCCTCACTTACGATTTACCATCAATAAAGACAGAGAAACAATTCCATTTTTGGATATCAATATCATTGCAAAAAACGGAACACTGAGCAGCTCGCTATACACTAAACCGACTGACAGAAACAGCCTGTTGAAATTCGACAGCGCCCATCCACGATCTCTCAGGGAGAATCTTCCGGTAGGACAATTCCTACGTATACGTAGGAATTGCTCCGAACTCCGAGACTACAGAAAAGAGGCAGAAATACTCACAGACAAACTTAAAGAAAGAAGTTATCCAATCAAAATCATTGAACAAGCCAAAAAAAGAGCACGGAATACTCCCAGAGAGGCCTTGCTCGAAACTCAAGAAAGACAACAACCCCAGAATATGATTTGTGTTACCACATTCAATTCATCCTCAAATGATGTAAAGAAGATTATAAATAAAAGATGGCCCATTCTCACTTCCAACAAACTCTCGTATGAAAAACCCATGTTCTCCTTCAAAAAAAAACGTAGTCTGAGGGATACTCTGATCCACACAGACACATATGGTACTGGGGCTGACGTCCAAACAACATTATGGAATACACCTCCAGTAACCGGGCATTATCCTTGTGGGTCCTGTGTAGCCTGCGAATTCACCAGACACAGCAAAACTCTAGAACTTGGCCTAAGAACCCCTTGGGAACAACGATCACATACAAACTGCAATTCAGAAGCAGTTATCTACCTTATCAAGTGCCCATGCGATTTGACTTACATAGGCATGACCAGCCGTAAAATAAAAATTCGGATAAGCGAACATAGGAGCACTATCAGACGTATGATCACGGCTACCAGACTAACAGCACATTTCGTGGAGAAACAACATAAAGACACAGACATACGATGGACAATCATTGAGAAGATCAATGGTACCAGAAATCTACAGAAAAGACTCCTGGAGAGGGAACAACGCTGGGTATATCGTCTTAGAACGCATGAAGAGGGACTCAATGACTCTATACCATGGAGCCAGTTGAACAAATGACACCCCCCCTTGACCAATGCTCAACACAAGACCAGTAGTTCAAGACACAAAATCTATGGGCTCCTATTGATATCCTAATGTTCTATTGACCTATCACTGAGACACTTAATTGATAACAAGTAGTACCAGTGTGGCAATTCGTTTCATACATCATTACAGCAGTACTCTTGCACCAAGAACAAACGGTTTCCACAGCAGTTTCTACACACGTTTACAATTGAACTATCATACTTAACATTCATAATCCTACCCCCACTTTGCCTCCCACCCGGGTTTTTGAAGGTTTTTTATAAACCAGCATTTTGCAGACTGTCCCCTGGTTAATGGACCCCTAATCATGTAAAATGTACATTATGTACTACACACCTTTGGCACAGTAGGCTATCTACTGTTAACATCGGTTGCATATTAACCATTGTTTTTCATACCTCCCTCATTCACAATACCGCTGTTTCCACATATGAGCACTTACAATTATATACTCGTAGAACATTGATAGTCCCCGGAATGAACTATCACGAGCCCGCAACGTTAAATCTGTAGTGCCTAACAATAAACTACAATTCCCTCCATTCCAGTCCCGTTGCACGTCGTGACGTTCTTCGTCACTTCCTGTACCCGAGGGGCGTGGTCCTACCCAGCCCGATGTCCCGGCGCGCTTTCATGATATTTATGCGCGACACCTACTCAACTAACTTGCGAAAGCCGAGGACCTGAACCAAACAGGTAGCAGGCAGGGCGACCGATCACAAATAAGTAAGTACTCTGAAAAGCGCGATGTCTTCTTTCACCATTTGTGACTAGCACTCGCCATTCTCTACCCCAATCATTCGGATCCACATACTGGCAGATCTACCAAGTCTGCTCGTTGACACACGTTCTCTCCACGGTTCCCCCCAGGACCGCCCATTCTGACTCTCTGGTCCTGTGAGATACAGTCAACCTCCCCGAATTGGGTAATGTATAACTGTAAACTAAGTATGAGTGTGTTGTATGCCTGTATATTACTTTATATTTCACCGATGTATTTTAAACACACTCGTAGATAGGTTTTGGAATCACCTGGATCATTTACGTTTTGTGTGCACTAGAGACTGGAGACACTTTGTGCACGCTACTTTCAAATACAGACATCACGCTGTTATCGCTAGGATGCGAATCAAATCGCCACTCGCACAGAATGCCTGTCACATATACAACGATATGTTACAGTGATCTTGAGTGGCACAAGAGGAGGACTCTCCTCCTAATGAAAGCATGCGCACAAATACACGCATGTCCACTTGCGGTTATCACTATACCGCTTAAGGGGAAATGAACACGGCGGCAATCATACCGCTGATATTTTTATATGTTGTTTGTCTCTTAATTCCTTTTCAGATGGAGCCTGGCAGTTGACACACATCCACTTTTACATAATATCACGTGGAGCAGCTACTCTGCCCTCACCATACTGACAGGATAGGGACACCCCATCCCAGTAATTACATTCACATAGGGGAGTTTCATTCTTGCCCTGAAGAAAGTCCTGGACCATTTTTTGGCCCCCTTTTTGGACTGAAACATGTCGGCACTAGGGTCCTAGGACCATAACACTCCTATAAGACCCATTTTATCTATTTTAATTACCCAGACAGACCCAAAAATAAAGGGAAACTGGGGATCTGCCTGTGGTATTTTATCTAGTTAACCCCCTCTGTCTCAATCATATTAAAAGCACTCCCAATACTGTGGTCGAGCCCACCCGGACTTCTAGGGGTCTGGGTGACCCGATGATGAAGCATGACACCACTAGGGTGTGTGAGGATAACCTAAAGAAATACTTATCTCCCCCACGACCACGGTTGTATTAGGCACAACCTTTATTTCAGGAGTCTTCATTTCCCCTCTTCCTTTAATCTTGTTGGATCTCTCTTTAGGTCCGTTAGAGTATTTTTTGTGCATATAGTTTGTATGGGAGGATATACTCTATACAATCCTGCCTCTCTTACCCTTTAAGTCATTGGGATTTCCCAGTGCCTTGTTGTGTTATAGGTTTAAGGCCTGTTCAATGGTCCCCAGACCCTTGCGAAACCCGTACTGTAAATCTGAAATAATCCTGCCATCATCCGCCCAATCTTGCAATTGCTCTAAAATGACTCGACCTGCCACCTTTCCAAGGGAGTCTAAGAGAGAGATTGGACGATAGCAGGTTACTGACTCTCGGTCACCTTTTTTAAAAATGGGAACTAGTATGGATTTTGACCAGGATACCAGTAAGCATATGTTACAAGTTGCGTTCAGGACTCTAGTTAGAAGGGGGGTCCAGAGGTCCATTTGAGCTTTAAAAAAATCAATAGGGACGCCATCTGGGCCCGGTGCCTTCCCATTTTTACTTGTACTCAGAACCTGGGCGGTTTGTTTCAATGAGAACTGTAGGTCGATGGGGTAGGCACTATCTAGGACGTTCCGAGAATTAAAATTCTGAGGTTTTGGGTCCTGAGATTTAACAGACTCAGGACCGACTGAAAACATTTTGGAAAAATGGAGAACCCATTCCTTTTCTTCTATTGCTAAATCTAACTTTGCATGATTAGTATTGTCAGTTAAAAAGGGAGATTTGACCACTTGCCAAAAAGCAGCCGAGTTTTTATGGGAGCAGATTTCATGCAATTGGTCCCAGAGTTGGTTTTTTAGTTCTTTTTTCCTGTTTTTTAATGCAGAGTTATAGGCTTTCCTTAATGATGTTATCTCATGAGCGATCCTCACCAGTTTTCTCAGTGCAGTTTTTAAGTTAGAGTAAGCAACCGTGCACTCATGATTGAACCAACCCTTCCTCTTTTTTGACTTATGTTTTATTTCTACCCACAGAGCCTCATTGATCACTTTAACGATCAATTCAAAGTTGTCAATGACTTCTGCATGTGTAGTATCTGGAGTAAGGCATTTCATAATGGAGGGGTAGGCCCTCGCTATCACTAACTTTGTTATTTCCATAGGGTCTACTTTCCCCCATTTGAGCGCATATCCATTTAATCTGCTTAATGCCAGATTGTTTTGTGATAAAATGGAACCCAGTCCACTCTTCTGTTTATAGGACAATGACAAAGAAATGCTGAGAGGGTAATGATCACTTAGCACAATTGTGTGTCTAGTGAATCCTGCATCTATAGTCCTCTCGCCATTTGAGACCAGGATGTAGTCTATAGTTGTTTGGTATCCTCTCCCGTGAAAAGTAGGGGCCAGTATTAAATTCTTATTATTCAGGGTATTTGCCTGGACCAGGTCTAACTCGAATAAGGTTTCATTTAAATAATTACCTAGGGTGGAATGTTTAAAGTGTGGAATGGGGTTTTCAAATTCATCTAGGATACCACAGATATTATTATTACCAGTAAGGCATGGTCCCAGGTTGAAATCCCCCCCCCCAAATAATTACCTCTTCATTGGCTGTCTTCCTCGTTTTGGTTAGGGATACCAGATTCATTGCCTCAACATCAGGAAGATTATTATAGAAGTTCACTATAAGGAAGCTGTCCCTATTGTTTAAACTCAGCCTAAGAATCTGAAAATTAGGATCCAGATTTATAGGCACTACATCCGTTGTATTAAGGAGGTTTGAAACATAGATTGTTAGACCACCTTTCGCTCTGCCTGCGATGGAGGGTTGGGCAGGTGTAAAATAGGTTTTAAATCCCTCCATATGTATCGCGTCAATAGCCCGGGTCTCTTGAAGTGCTATAATATAAAATTTAGGGCTAAAGTCCCTCCATTCGTCATTTGTGACCTTGGATCGTTGGCCTGCTATGTTCCAAAATAGAGCTGCAATACGGGGTTTTTCCCCTCCCCTATACCTCCCTGCATATCTAATACGAACCCGGTAACAGGATTAGGATTTAAATCCTGTTCAGAAACCGGGATAGATTCTGCCTGATTCAGACCTATGGACTTGCCCAACAGGTCAGTGGATGTGACCTGAGACCGTTTACGTCTTGGATGAGAGACATGAGAGACATGAGGAGTATAGTTAGTATTTAATTCTATGCTTGTGGAAGGCACCTTTTGTGGACTGTCAGCAGCACCCTTTATTGTATCCCAAAATTCAAGTCAGTCCACTCCCTCCAAACCTGATAATGCCGCATAGTGGTTATAAAGAGGTAAGAAATGATCATCCTGATGTTGAAATAGGGACCTAAAACAACCATCCTGATGTTGAGATGGAGGCCTAAAGTGACCATTCTGATATTGAAGTGAGGGGCTGAAGCGATCAACCTGAAACTGAGATGGGGGCCCAGAACAGTAATTCTGATTTTGAGGTAGGGGCCTAAAAACATCATTCTGATATTGATATAAGGGTCTATAATGATCCTTCTGATGTAAGTATAAAGGCCTAAAACAATCGTCCAGATGTTGAGATGGGTACCTAAAACAATCCTCTTGATGTTTAAAAGGGGGCCTAGGGTGAACATCCTGATGTTGGAGTAAAGGTCTAATGCAATCATCCTGATTTCGAAATGGGGACCTCAAATTAGTTTCAGAGGTCATCAATGCTCTAGGGTAAAAGTAGGGCAATTCACGTGGTGTAATTGCATTGCTGCCATTTAAAGGAAACCGGTTTAAAACATGTCCAACTGCCCTTTTATCTCTGAAATTTATTATGATAATATCCCCCATAATGTCTTTTGTTCTGTGTCCAAGCCAGGGAAGACGCCTAACGTATAGAATTTCCCCATTTACATTTGGAGGAAGTGGCCGGTTCTGCCTAAGCCAAAATATGACTTTGTTTTTTAACTGGCTTTGATCTTCTCTCTTCCCATCCTCTAGGACTGGGACTCCCGTGAGGACCACCACAAGCGGAGCTGCTTCCGGAGGAAGTTCCACATTATGCCTTTTAGGGAAGGATGTCCTTACAGAATCTTCATGGCCATTAGGTTTTTGGGCACTTCCTAAAAGATTAGGTTTCCCACCTACCTCAGCCACGTTTTCTCTAATTTTTACATTTTGCCGAGATTTTTGGGGGGAGATTGGTTTCAGGGTTTTTGATTTGACTTGTCTCATGGATTTTGCTCCCTTTTGGACAATAGTGTTTGGGGCTAATGCAATAGTTAAGGGCACTAATGGGGGCTTTGGTAAATCCTTAGTTCCCTCTTTAATTTTCCCAATTGCCTGTTCTAAGTTCCCCAGCTGTTGGGCTATTCTTTTTAGTCCCTCTACTAAAGGCAATGTGAGAGATCTAATCAGTTTTTCGATACTTCCCATTAGATCAGTACCCGATGTTTCTATTATTGGGAAGTGTAGTGGCGTAGCCGATGTGGGTAGTATGGGTGCATTGGGTGACGAGCTCTTAGAGTTACCAATATTAGTTAAATTGATCTTATTTCTCTTTGGTCCACTCCCCCTCTTTTTTTCGGTGGTGGGCCTTGTACTCGAGGAGTTTTCGAAATTGTATTAGATTTTTGGACAATCTCTACCGTTGGTGACAATGTATCTGACAGAACTTCTGCCTCTGGTATTATGTTACTAAGAGAAGCAGAAAGATTTATAGTCAAGTCATTATTTGACTCGAGTGGGGGGGTTCTATCTCGGAGGAGTAACGGTATGTTGACACAGAGAGAAGCATCAAGACCCTCGCTTTCGCGAGGGGTACTTGAATGCTGTGACATGGCTAGCTGTAACGGGCCCAGAGATGAACGTTTGTTCTTGATAAACTCAACAGAACGACGTCTCTCGGCCCGTCGCTCAGCAAATGCAATATCCCTGTCAATTCCTGTGGTATCCCTAATGACATAATTGTCTAACGTTCCTCGATTAACTCCTCCTCCCACTGAGGATTTTTCTTTAGAGACGGGCAAGGTCATAATGCGTGAGCTAATCAAATCACACTTAGCCTTTAGTGCTGTCTGAAACAGAGCTGTAATTATACATTTAGAAAAAAAGGCCAAATGAAGAGCTTTAAATGGATCTGCTTACTAGAGTCTTGTATAAACAGTCCATCCTCGGCATGGGTTACACGACGAAGGGGGGAGCCCAGCCCAGCCTCCTATGGCCTCTGAGGGCCACAGAGGGCCCGCCCTTTGCCCGCCCTTTGCCCGGGCTTTGCCCGGCACGATCCGCGCGCGATTCCACGACACGGGGACTGGCTGAAATTTAAGGCGCCTCCGGGCGCGGTGTCAGCTGTGTCGAATTCCTGGTGGAAGCAGGGCAATCTGGGAAGTGTAGTCTCCCTCCTCTGGGCAGCCGCAAGATGAGCAACAGCGGCGGCGGGAGGGAGACCAAAGATGACAGCGGGAACGTCAGCTATCAGGTAAGCCCTCTATCCAGGGGCAAGAAAGTCAAGGGCAAATGCAGTTCAAATTATGCACTTGATAAGAGTAATATGCTGTCTAAAAAAAAAAAGTAAAAGCAAACACTCATAGGGAATGCAAGATTAAGTAAAGCATGTGAAATGTAAGCAGAAACAACATGGTTACCTTAACGATCTCTCACTCACTATTCAGAAATCAGCGAGTAGTTTTACCTGGAAAGTTAAGGACATGACTACAGGGCCCTGAAGGGAATCGTTTCAATGTCCATTGCTTATATCCTTAATAAACATAAGCAGTATGGTTTAAAAAGACCACATCCATAAACAGAGCCATGGTACACATTTTGTTTTCCAATCCACCCATCAACTAGGTATTGCAGTCCCTCCAGGAATGGTACACTTTCCCACCTGAGGACAACAATGCTGTTCAAAGAAAGACTAGAAAACAAAAGTAGCGCTTCACTGGCAAACTCTGTAAAGTGAGGCTGATGTGTTTGGATGTGAATAAAACCAATCTGGCCACTTTGCAACCACTCTGTCTTGCTTTATTTAGTTATGTATTTATTTTTCATATTTAAAACCTTCTATTTCTCTCCATCCCGCTGCACTTTGGAATAGAAAAATGTCAGAAAAAGGGCATTTCCCACAAGAGTGTTTTTCTTTTTTGGATCCATTTCACAGGGAAGCAACTAAATGAAAGAAGGAAAGAGGTTGTGAACCGTTTCTTCAAGTTATGGTTTTCAGTAAGTGAGGAGCAAGACAGAAAGAGAGGGAATAATAGGAAGAGAGGGGGGGGGGGGCAGCAGCCAGCACAAAAAAGAAGAGGTCATTGCCCGAGTCCTATTCCTTCTCTGCCCGTCCCCGAACGTCCACGAAAGCAAGCCGAGCCTTATCTGAATGCCTTTGTCCGCCCCCAAAATAGTGCTGCCTGGGGCGGACCGCCCCCCCTAGCTACGCCACTGCACATAATATTCCATCCCTGGGGGTTAATCGGATAATGAAGAGTATAGTAAGGCAGTTCAAACATGCCTGCAGTCTCACGCAGCTAATGCCTTACTTACCCATGGCCGTGGCTCAATGCCCGACACTCCTTTTTCCCCAGGATTTATCAGTTTACCACTTTTCACACTTTGAATAATGAGTCTGTGTCTGTGGAAATGAGAAATTATTTTCTTTTAATATTATTGTATATAATTACTCAAACTCTGCAATGAATACCGATTCTAAAACCAAAATCTTTATTAAAAAGAGCCTCTTTTAGTGGTTGTCGTTTTTCGGTGGTACAAACATCTATAAATGCCCCAGTCACCAGCCTCGTGGCCCTCCCGCCTCATTTACTGGCATTGAACCTGCTTGGTTTCCGTAGTTTCCGTAGACAAGGACGGAGCCGGCTTTACTGGTGGAAACCCCCTGCCTTCAGGCACCCCATATATAGGCCTGTGGTCTGCACGGCGGTGGAAGTCCCACCCTTCTAACGCGGACTCCTGACGCTGCATCCTGCGGAGGCAGCATGGGGGTAACTAAGAGGAAAAGTAAAACAGCCTTCCGCATGCTGGGAGCAACTTCCGACCACACCAGAGACATTTCATGTGTTTTATGAAAACAAACCACCCACCCCACCTGTGGGGTTCCTTTCAGTGATGTGATGAAATGGTGGCCCGTCAGCATTGATGGTTTCCTGAGAGCCATCCTGCTGTGTCAGCAGGAGATTTATGGAGACAACTCCCCACCCTTGCAGCAGAGAGCTCACAATATTGTCTGCAAAGTTCTAATTGCGATGGGGTCAGAGTGGGTGAGTTATTTAACACACTCTAGCACTTCGTGTGGTATTCCAGGGTGCTATTACCATACCATATTCCAAGTATTCTCAAGAAAAATGTGGAATTACGCACAGAACTGGTACATTCTAAACCACATTCAGCCTGTATCGGAATTCAGTGAACAGTCATCCCCTTGAAAAGGTGCAGGTGGAGGGGTGTATCCCGCACAAACAATTGTCAGAATTTACAAGTCCACTTGTAATCGGGCCTAAGTCTTTACATTTAATTATTTCAAATTTAAAATAACGATTTGCTTAATTTAGTAAACAAACAGAACTAACCATTTAACTAGAAATGAAACAAGTGTTTCTTTTCTGATTTTTAAAATAGTGCCTTAATTAATCTTTTGGGGTGAGATAATCGCCTTTCAGTTGTCCCTTAATTGTAATACCACAGCTCCTTGGAGAGTGTGGTACATGTTAAAAGGAACACAGATCTGGGCTAGACAAGCTGCATGAGACTCCGGAACAACTTTTTTTAAGGTAGAGGTGCGTCAGCAGGTGGCGTTTAGGGGAAGGTGAGATCTTTAATTATCAGTTCTTCACGTACTAGAATATTTCATGAATTTCTCCTATGAATGACCTAAAATCTATGGCTCATTAGCCAAAGTATTTGATACAATTGCCTTTAAAATGAATTATTTGGTCCCATTCTAAAAATGCTTAATTGGGATACATTATTGGGCGCACTGGGGAGAACAATCCACCCCCCCCCCCCTCCCCATCCAACCACCACCACCACGCTCTCTGCAGTATGGGTCTGGTATAATAATATTTCTTATGGGCACATTTATAGCTCCCAGTCACTTCCAGTCTAGTGCTACGCGAAGGAAGGAAAGAAGCCCAACGTCTGTTTCCACTACAAGCTTCGAATAGGGGAACTCTGCTGACTTTTTAGCTATAACAATTTAATTTATCTGTCTTTTTACACTTTCTCTTTCCTTTAATGTTTCTTATGTAAATGTACACTTTCACAGAGGCCCCCAGCACCACAGGAGGCACAGCCAGTACAGAGACCCTCCTGGTTTCACTTTCACAGAGGCACCCAGCACCACAGGAGGCACAGCCAGTACAGAGATCCTCCTTGTTTCACTTTCACAGAGGCACCCGGCACCACAGGAGGCACAGCCAGTACAGAGATCCTCCTTGTTTCACTTTCACAGAGGCCCCCGGCACCACAGGAGGCGCAGCCATTACAGAGATCCTCCTTGTTTCACTTTCACAGAGGCCCCCGGCACCACAGGAGGCGCAACCAGTACAGAGATCCTCCTTGTTTCACTTTCACAGAGGCCCCCGGCACCACAGGAGGCGCAGCCAGTACAGAGATCCTCCTTGTTTCACTTTCACAGAGGCCCCCGGCACCACAGGAGGCGCAGCCAGTACAGAGATCCTCCTTGTTTCACTTTCACAGAGGCCCCCGGCACCACAGGAGGCGCAGCCAGTACAGAGATCCTCCTTGTTTCACTTTCACAGAGGCCCCCGGCACCATAGGAGGCACAGCCAGTACAGTGATCATCCTTGTTTCACTTTCACAGAGGCCCCCGGCACCATAGGAGGCACAGCCAGTACAGAGATCCTCCTTGTTTCACTTTCACAGAGGCCCCCAGCACCACAGGAGGCACAGCCAATACAGAGATCATCCTTGTTTCACTTTCACAGAGGCCCACAGCACCACAGGAGGCACAGCCAATACAGACATCCTTCATTAGTCGCAGGCAGCGCTTTTTCTGGTTCCACAAACCTCCATGGAAATACAAGAAGGACTCGTGCTCTTCCTGCCTGACTATGTGCACGCTGTTCACCTGCCAGGCTGATTGTAGTGTCCCTGATTCATGACCACTCTGCCTGTACATGCTGATGCACTATTGTTATCACCTAAAACACTGCCTCAATCCACATCCGCGCTGCCTCACCAGCTACCGTACCCTCTTTAGCACTTAGGCGCGCAACCTTTGCTCATGACCACTCTCCATCTACAACGCAACACATAGTTGTCATCTCCTAACTCATCAACTCATTCATGGCCTCTATGTTTGTTCCACCTGACACACTTTGTTTAACCCCTAGCTAGCTCACTGCCTCCACCCCGGCCCCTCTGCCTCTAACAAACTCACTCTGCCTAGAAACCATTAGGTGTTCAGCGCAGTGTCGCCGGGAACCTCGGGGAAAGCAAAGCAGGACTTATGGCCAATGGTCTGATTGGACCATGAAGATTGGCTGATGTCTGTGCCATGGGTATTCTTCCTTTCTCTCCTTGTGGTGCTTCACAAATACTGCAGTGGGCACGCGTTGCCCACTCATGGCAACGGAGAGTCACAATATCCATTGTTTAACATCGACGGGCAACAACTTCAACTTCAGAATATGACTAGGGTAAGTAGATGGGAATTTAGTATAGGAAACCTATACTTCCCTATAGAAGCTTACCGTACCGATATTGTGGGAGTAGATATTGTGAAGTCACTGTTTGCGCAAGATGGTATTTTGGTAGTATATATTATGACGTACAACCAGTTGGGACTGAAAAAAAGAGGAAAAACTGAGAAATGAAGAAGGCGGAGTGACAAATGGTTGTGTGGCTCCAATAGTAGGGGCCAGCAGAAGTGCAGGGAGGGCAGACCACAGCCTGTGGGCAGGGGGCAGTAGGAAGGTGAGCTAGAGGGAAAGAGGATTTCGGACTGTGTGAAAGAGGCGCTATGTGTCGATGTGGAAGGCAGCAGCGAGGTAGAAAATGTGCTGGTCAGGCTCTGGCTTAAGAGAGGTAGAAAGTGGGGCGAACTGGCATTCAGTAGGGGTAAATCTGGAGTGTGTGGGCAGACAGCAAGAGAAGTGGGCTCCAACTGTTGGGCGAGGTGTGGGGATGTGAGTAAATGGGTTAGAAGAAGAAGAGGCTTCAGTGCCCAGTAGATCAGCGAATGAGTAAGGCGTCCTCAGACATAGCAGTAGAAATGAGGTAGGTTAGTGGTGGGAGGGTGGGAAAGGGATGTCTCCCCAGAGGCAGGTGGTGGATAAGCAAGCACAGGTTTACAGCCATCATGCTACACATGCATGCACTCACATGCAGAGGATGAATGACGCATGCATTGGGTTCACACCCGGGAAACATGTATTAAATGAATAACTCACGGGATATCCTAGGAGGGCCACAGGGCTGCAAGATGGCCATATGACCAGCTGCTACAATCCCTCCAGTCAGTCACAACCATGTATAGGGCTCAGGCCAACGAAACGTGAATAAGTAACCCTGTATCGTCCTAAAATGTTAGGCAGCCGCAGGAAGGACGTGATTTGATGTCACCAACCTTTTTAGCCAATCACAGGTTTTCTGACTCAGGAAACTGGGATGAAACAGCCAACCCATGCCCTAGGAACTCACTGAATTCATCCGGAAGGCCTCCAGGAGCATGGAACTCATGTTACTGTCGGCTGAATCCCGCCCGGTCAATCGCTGCTCGCATGAGTTTTCCCTCTGGGAAGCTTGAATAACAGAGGCAGCCCAGGGTTGAGGAACCCCTGGCATATACCACATTTCCTTCCTGTCTGAAAGAATGACACAAGATCTGCCACAGATACCACTTCAAACAAGCACTGCCAACTACAGGCTTCTTGCCGAGGACACTTGAAAAAGAGCCCACGTTGCTTTAGGAACTCTCAACATTGCCCAAAATGCTGCAGTGCTGCAAGAGGGCCAGGTGACGGCACTCTTTCAGCCAATCATTGCACAACAAAGGTTGCCCACCCTCCTATATCCAATATCAACCACACCACCAGGGCATTCCCAACACCCAGGCATCCTCAGCAGAGTGGGGAAGCAAACATTGACCCCTATTTGGGAATTGTAGGGCGTGGATCAGGCCATCAGCCAAAGCCCCTGTGAAGTGCCCGTATTTAAGACACCTAGTTAAGGAAGCATTGTTTATTCCTACAACGGCTTGGGTGCTCAAATGCACCCTTGCCAGCTTCTCTTCGCTCCACTTACTACACACTTACATATACGTTGATCGTAGTACACAGAAAAAAAAGAGTATGCATCTGCGGTCCACTACCAACACGGCTCCTGCATCTCTCACCTCAGACAGCAAATCAGCACGGTTGACTATGTGCCTCCATGCATATCGTGAGCACCTTCTGAAGACACCTAGCCCTTTCTCTCTGCTGTCATCTTGACTTTTTACCCCTCTCCATTCATGACCACCTCCCTGGCTGTGACTCTCTCCCGTCTCCAGGTCAGCTACACACATCGCCTGATCTAACCCTCTGTAAATTAACCCCTTCCCACGCCAAGTGCAGCCTCTTCACCCTAGCTACCACCTCACCCAGAGCCGAGCCATGCACTCCCCTTCTCTGGCTGTCCTCTGCCCGAGCACATGTTAAGCTCGTCCATGCCCTGGTCGGCTGGCTCTGTGGCCCTCTGAAAACTATGACCTGAAACAACGGCCTTCACCCAGTGCCCACCAGATACTGCTCGTAGGCACGGAAATGAGACTCTAGGGAATGCTCACTAGTGAGCTTAGCTGTCCAATGTGAGGGGCTGTAGAAATAGGCAGAAAGTATGGGGGAGGATGTGGATAAGGGCCTGAGCTGCCGATTTTGGAACTGGGGAACGAGGTTCGAGTCTCAGCACCTCCTCAACATCCTGTAATTCTGGGCAAATCACTTAGGGGCACATGCATCAAGCCTGCATTTTGCGATTCCCAAATAGCGAATTTTACCGATTCGCTATTTGGGAATCGCAAAATGCTATGCATGTAGGAATCGCAAAAAAATTGCGATTCCTTAACATTACCTAATAGCAAATCGGAAATTGCGAATCCCTATTAGGTAATGTAACTCCATTCATTCCCAAGGGCCTACAGGCCCAAAGGAATGAATGGTTTTGCCTTCGCTAATTGTGATTACCAAATTGGTAATCGAAATAGCGAATGCATATCCAAGGATGCCCAGGGCCTAAGGCCCCCTGAAGCACCCCACAAAAAAGGTAAGTGTGCACATGTAAAACACACACATGTCCTAAGGGTATGTGTGCGCTACATGGCGCTTTGAAAAATTGATTTTTTGTGCATTTTTCAAAGCATGCACATATTACCATCAATTTGAAGTTGATGGTAATTAGCGATTCCTAAATGAACAGTTTGCATTTAGGAAAGGCTACATGCATTGGCATTAGTGAATCGCAAAGTGCAATTCCCTAAATGCATTCACAATTTAGGTAATAGCAAATAATTGCGATTAACCAAATTGCGAATGCCAAAACCTACATGCCCAGGAAAAGGCCTTTTTCCATTCACAAATGGGCCGATTCTGCGAACCGGCCCGTTTGCAAACAGGAAAAGGCTTGATGCATGTCCCCCTTTATCTTGCCGTGCATACAAAAATGAATGTTCCCTTGTGTAATGTAACTGATGCTCATGGAAAGCGCTCCAATACCTTTGGGTCGAGTTCGAGCCATGTAAAACTGCATAAAGAAGAAAATCCCTCCCCTCTGACTGTTTGTTGCAGTGTTAATCCTGAAAAGAGGTGCTAATATGCAGCCCCAGGGGATCACCAGGCAAAGAGAGAGGTGTAAGACTTGCAGAAGGCATTAGTTCCCAGCTTGGCCCTCCCCCACTTGCTATTTACCCAAAGCACTCACCACTGGGACTATTCTTACTGTGCTAGCTGCCCCCCCAAGAGGTTGAGACGAAGGCAAAGGAAAGGAAGCAGAGGTTAAAAGAGCTTTCTTCCAGGGAGATTACAGGAGAGAATCACGATTTTAAACCCACCAAAGTGGAGAGACTGCCTCTGATCACATCATGGAAATGTCCTGAGACCTAAACAGTGCCAAATTGTCAGATCTGAAGAGCAAGTTTAAAGCCTTGATTGTGTTTGGTATTGTAATAGTATTTATTTAGCGCTTACTACCCCAGACCAGCTGCTAAAGCGCTTTGCTATGTCAATGTTAGCTCTATTGTAAATGCTCTTTTGCGGTCTCACCCTCATGCTGGCAGTGCCCATGAGAATGGCCGTATCCGGATCACCGTTTCCACACCAGCCCTCCAGGTCACTGCCCACCTCATCACTGGTCACAGGAAAAATGACCCCTATCTGTGCTGATCTGCACCAACCCCTCCAGCCTTTTACACCATAAATGTGACTATCTGAAACGAAGACCGTGATGACCAGAAACTTGTAGTCTCAACATCACCCAAATGGAAATCCTGAGAGGACTTGGCAGTAGGTGTCATCTGCTGCACGCCGAACCTCTGGAATTAGCCAACCACGCATCTAGGACTTACCAATCCCTTTCACAATCCACAAAAACAAAAAAAAATCAGCTGCTGGTAATTTAGCCATCCTAATGACCTAACAAGGGTCCTCTTCAGTACAAACCTCACTAATGCACAGTGAGTTGACAACGCATTTGCTTCAAACAAGTAGTAATTGCCCAAAAATTGAAATGTGAATTTTCCAACTATAACAATTTTTGTTCTACCAACAAACACCTTCTCAAGTGTAGTATATATGGAAAGAAGCATGGAAGGTGGTCTTGTCTCTAACCTGCTCTTTAATTCTAACTGCCCTTCTTTGGTCTGGTCCTTTTATCTTTTGTTCATTTTCAGACCAGGCACCACGTACATTTCTAGGAAATTCACAATCCTCACACATAATACAACCACCTGCGGAGTCAAGTTTCATGTGGCCTGCTGAACCACTTTATCTAGATATGGTTTACTTAACATGGGAGACAACCCAATGATGGAAATGAAGAAGAGGCCAGACCAGCCAGACTCTGAGCTAGGAAGACCTGAAGAACATAATGCGAGTTTGAGAAGTGCTCATCTAAGTCACAGTCTAGGCCAGAGTTTTGAGCTGACTGCTGCTGTCAAGAGTCCAAAAGCTGAAATGGAATTGGGCTATTAGTTGAGGGTGGTAAGTATCCACCTCAAGTAACAATCACAATCCTTGTCAGGGTGAACCACTAAAGTCACAAAATAAACCTGAGCTCAGTCCCCTGGTAGCTAAGGCAAGGGACCCTCGCTGGGTATATCCATCCCACTTAGGGTGAAAAGTGCTGCGGCAACAGATGATGGACGGAATGCTGAATAAATCAAACATTCACCCCCTGTCAAGAGATCTGGGTTAAATCCATTATTCTTTTGCTCACTACACCATCCCTTGCTCGCTGTGCCACTGGATTCAAGCTAGCCTGGCTGATGAGGGGTGATACCCCGAAACCGGTCCCAGGATGCTTGTTTTCGGTCAAGGAGTCTTGGCAGTTCGGACTGGACTGTTCCCATGAGGAGCAGGGTGAAGATTGATTTGCATATGGCTGGTTCCAATATGGGGTACAAGGAGAGTTCTTAGTACATCAACTGCCTGGAGTTGAGACTGGTCTACCAAGCATTCAAGGCTTTTCTTTCATCTCTGATGACGAGGCCGACAATACCATAACCATGCACAAATTTAACAAACATAGAGGCACAAGGTCAAGACCACTCTCACTGAAGGAATAAATGATATGGCTGTGGCAGTAGCCAGAAGTCTCACACTGAAGGCAGTACACATCCTGAGCACTCTAAACCACAAAGCAGACTTACTCGTTCATTTCTCTGAGGAAAACAAATGGACAATGAAGTCATACAAGTCATCTTCAAAAAGTGGGGAACACCACCTCTAGAATTCTTTGATACAACTCAAAAACATGCAGAGACTTTGTGTCCAGAGCTCCGGAGCCAGGCCCAGTGCCCTTTTGATCAGATGGTCAAGGACATTTCTGTTAATTTTTCCTCCAATCCCATTAATTCCTACTGTGCTACTGAAACTCTGCGACTCTCAGGCAATCACAATTCTAATAGCACCAGACTGCCTAAGGCAATGCTGGTATGCAGGCCTGCTACAAATATACATCAAGCCACACACAAGGCTGCAGTACAGGCCAAACCTACTAAGCTATAGGGCTGAATTTGGCAGTATGGCTCTTGAAATCAAAAGGATGGACATTTGATCAATAAAAGGTCATCTTGCCACAATTAGAGCCTATGAAAAGACTCCAAATGAAGTGCCTTACCGAAGATCCCTGTAATCAAAGGTCTTTTGGAAGGCCTAAAGAAGGTGTTCCTTCCTATCAGAACACCGTGGCACCCACAGGAAGTGAACTTGTTGCTATCAAAGTTAATGAGCCCTCCTTTTAAGCCTATTCACAAGGTTATATTGCAGCATCTCTCCTGGAGGACAGCATTCTTAATAGCAACAACATCTGCTAGAAGGGTGAACAAGCCAATCCCTTTCTGCTGTGGAACCATACACAGTTTTCCAAGCAAATAGGGTGCTATGAGGATGCACTTGTCCTTTCTTCCCAAAGTGATATCAGAGTTCCATATTTATCACACCTTCACCTTGCCTTTTTTCTTTTCCAATCTGTTCACATCTGATGTACGCTCCTTACATTCATTAGATGTAAGAAGAGCAGTGTGAATCTGCATAGACAAGATGAACACACTTTGCAAAAACAACCAGTAATTTGTTAGCTATGGCCATATGGCCATATGTGACAGGGCCCAGCCACGTCCAATCTATCGCCCAGTAATTTGTTGCATGCATATCTTTATGTTATCAATAAACAGAGAAACTGATCTCGGGGAGTCAAAGAGCTCATTCCACTAGGGGTAAGGTAGACACTGCAGCTTGTCTGAACAGTATGCCCCTTGCAGACTTTTCAAATCTGCAATGTGGAAATCAGTGCATACTTTCACAAGACACCTAGATTTAGATACAGCGGCTGATGCTAAAGTTGTCACTTTCAGAACTCTATTTAGCCAGGTGCATTACATTCACTGTTAAACTCAATAGATCAGATAACTCCTATGTCTTCTGCTAAAGCTACAGTCAAAAATTGACACTTAGCCTGCTATCCTATTTTTACATTTAGGACAAGCCGTGAAGATTGTACGAAGCAGAACAAATGGGCAGTTTCTTGTCCTGGTTCTGTATGACAGGCGTCTTCTTAGAAGTCATAAACGACCCGCCTTCCTCCCTGGCTGTAGATATCTTGGGCATTAGAAATAGCAGCTGCCTCTTTGTCTTTACAACGCTCGCTTTCTCTTTTTCCCACTCACTGCTTAAACAAGCATTGAAAATGCAATAGGTCGCGCCTTTGACTAAGTGGCTTTAACTTAATGAAAGGTGAGACCTATTGCATTTTTAATGCTTGTTGTAATGTGTTGTGGTAACTGGTCAAACGTGAAGCGCTACTTTGTCCATTCAGTGAGGTCTGCGCTATGCAAATATTATTAACAGTAAAGGGGATAAGGTTATAAGTAATAAAATAATGTTTCAATGGTCTAGCAGCTTGTAATGTACCTCCAAATCTCTCATATGTATGCGTGTAGGCACGCGTGTGCATGTCTGTGCGCGCTCACAGTTTGTTTGTATTGATTTTATTTTATGTATTTTCCTGTTTTATTCCTGTGTTTTCGCGTTTTGCTTAATATTTACGTTTCTCATTGCCCACCATAGATGCTCTTGCACACACACATCTGATACTTGCTGCCGAAAGCCTCTTTTTGTCAGCTAGGGCATAACTTCCCCCTCACCCAGGTATATGTAGGATCGTACCAGTGGACTCTCCCCGTGGTCTTCCTCGCCAAGACGGCTTTCTACATCCTGACCCTCCGCACAGACGCAGCTGCCAGGCCAGTCCGTGCTTTCAACATTTGCGGCCGAAAAATAAACACTTTCGACTTCTGAGCACCCGTTAACCCCGCGAAGCGGTGCCCTTAGATAAACCGAAGACAAAGTGGGCTACCCGCCCTTTGAAGGGGCTCTTTTCATGTGGGAAATGTGATTTACAGCGTGTGAATATTACAGAAAACAGACTGAGTGTACTTATCCCATGCAGGCTGCCTTCGCCCTCGGCCCTCTGACATGGAAACTGTGCCCAGAGAGGGGCCCGGTCATCACCCCGGAGCCCTGTCAGGGCACGTCACGCAGGGCGGCCTCAGCCCAGGTGTTCTCCGGGCACCGAGCGTGTACCCTGATGGAGGCAGTCAGGCTCGGGGTAACATATGCAGACGGCCCTCTGACACCGAAAGCGAGCCCTGAGATGGACAAGCCATCTCGGGGCATTTCATGAGGATTGCCTCGGGGTATGAGACGCAGGCTCACTTCAGCCCTCGTCTTCTCCGGGCATCGAGCAGGGCAGCCATTATACAGGAGCCCTCTCGGGGTATCTAACACAGTCTCAGCCCCTCGCCCTCTGACACAAGGATGAACTTAAGTCGTTTTTAGGGTTGGCTGAATATATGGCGAAATATGTAAACCACTTCTCGGATCTAACTGCCAACCTCAGAGAACTTACAAACAATAACACGCAATTCAAATGGGCAGAGGAACATGAGAAGTCATTTTCTAGAGTAAAGGAAGGTATACTTTCTGCTCCGTATTTGTGCAACTTTGAACACAACCGCAGGACCTTTCTTACTACAGATGCTAGTGGGAAAGGGTTAGGGGCTACACTCTCACAAGTTATTGAGGGCAAAGAGAGAATTGTTGCGTTTGCATCACGATCCCTTACCAAAGCGGAAAATAACTATTCGGTGGTGGAAAGAGAGGCGTTGGCTTGTTTTTGGGGGGTGAAACATTTCAAATTCTAGAGTCCGGATGTAACTCCACCTGATGGTACGCCATGGAGAGATCCAGGACGCTGAAACAAATCGCTCCACCCATGGTGCTTAACATCTCGTGGATGCGGGGCAAAGGATGTCTCTCTACCAGTATGTTATTGTTTAGATCGCGTAAGTCAATGCACATGCGAATGTCTTGACCATGACCTTTCTTAGCAATAACAATGGGGGCGACCCATTCAGAACAGTCAACAGGTTGAATGATGTTCAGTTTCTCCAACCTATCTAGCTCTTTTCTCAGCGGTTCCCACATAAGATGTGGAATAGGTCTAGTTTTGTGGACTACTGGTTTAGCATTTTGTTTCAATTGAATTTTATGTTGAAATTCTTTAAGCAAACCTAAGTTCTCTGAAAAGACTTCTGGAAACTCATTTGCGGCGTGTTCGCTTATACTTGAGGGACTTACTAACAACACTTGTTCTGGGTTATTTGGGTCTAACTTAATTCCCAGCTCTCTTTGATGTTGCCATCCCAATAAATTTGACCCATTCTCCACAACGTAAACTTTCCCTACTGTGCGACGGCCTTTGAAAGAAATAAGAGATTTAAACATTCCTTTCATAGGTATGGGGTCTCTGTTATAGCCACTCGGAGCTATGTCTGCTTTATCCAGTTTGTCCTGCCCTCTTCCTAAGACGGATTGAAAATCCGAGAAATTCACCAGAGTGAAAGGCGAGCATGAGTCTGCAAACATTTTGACACTTTCCCCATCAATAGAAACATCACATACAGGGTAGCCTCGCTGCTCATGAATTGCAACCTCGTTAATTTGTAAAATAATTTTCTTAACCTGTGTTTTATCCTCAATGACTTGACTTCCCCCCGTCTTCTTCGGGAAGCACCCACAAACCCTTGCTAGATGCCCTTTCTTGTTGCATTTTCTGCACCAAGTATATCTGGCTTGACAGTTGAGATAATTTGCCAAATGGTTGTTGCTTCCGCAACGATAGCATTTAATTTTAGAATTCCCCGAGTTTGCTGTTTGAGTATGCCAATTGTCATTCTTTTTGGATGGTTCGTTTTTAATCTTGTACACATCTGATTCTTCATCTAGGTTGGCTATCTCTGATACCCTATCACCACACTCAGATGAATTTATCTCTGTTATACAAATTACTGTATGTTCAATTGATTTTGCAATTTTAATTGCTTCCAGAAGATCTGGTTGTTTTTCTAATAATTTCCTCTGGATTTCTTTGCTGTTAGTACAGCGCACCAATTGGTCTCTGATTAACGAGTCACTTAGATCACCGAAAGCACAAAGTTTACTGAGACCTCTGAGAACAGCAACATAAGCGGACACACTCTCTTGCTTGCCCTGTCCCCAACTGAAAAACTTGTGACTTTCCAAGACTATATTAATTTTGTCCCCAAAATGAATTCATAACTTCGACAAAGTTGTTTCATAGGCATCCTCATCCTCTTCCTCTATCTCAGGTTCCGGTAGTGATTCAAATATTTTCCTTCCACTTGAACCTAAGTTGTGTAGTAATATGTGCTGTTTTCTGAAAGCACTGAATTTTTCCCCTTCTATGGCCACCAGATATGACTCAAATACCTTCTCCCAATCTTCCCATGGAATGGTAGGTTCTCCAAATTCATTCAGGAATGGCGCTGGTTGCAACATGCTCACAGCTGCCATAATGGGAGAGATAACAATATACTAAGCTGTAAGGTACACCTAGAGGATGAGATAAGACAATTGCGTTGTAGCAACAAACAATGCTACAAATGAATTTTAAATGAGACTAAGCGATCTTGTGCCTGACTACATATAGATGGTGACGATATATATATAGATCCAAGTTGAATAGAACACAATTGTCAATTGTCTGAACGATCCACATACAAGCTTAAATACTATCATGAAACATATGATAACAGACGATAGTGGCAAAATCCAAATCACAAGGGTGTGTATCACTGTATCCTTACAGAAATACTGCCAACTATACAACCAGCAAGGTGGAGGTGGAACGCCCTACAATAGTGAAGTTAGGCTATACTAATACCGTTGAAGAATTGATATACCGAAATTGAAGGAAACATCAAATCCAAGACTAATTATGTATTAACTTAAGGTGTGCGTGTCACCGATGAAAATCAGCCGACACGCTGAGGAGAGCGTATCTCCGCACGAAAATCCATAGAAATACCTTACCACCTTTGGCCCCCCGCAGCTGGTGCGCATGAACACTCCTGAGGTGAAATTTGGCTGCAGATCGGGTGAAAATTCCCTTAAGATGTTTCCCGACCTTTGAACCAGCTGGTGCCCTGGAAGTTTTCACTGTGTGAAGTTCAGCTGGAGAGCGCTGAAGCGTCGGAGGCGTCCTCCCAACAGCAGCTGGTGTACAGGAAGCTGAGGCGAGACTTAGCAACAGAGCGCTGACGCATCGGAGGCGTCGTGTCTCGCAGCGGCTGGTGCGCAGGAAGCACTCGCTGAGGCGAATTCCAAGTGAAGAAGCATCGGAAGCGTTCCTGACAGTAACCAGACTTAACCGAAGATCGTCAGTCTGGAGATGATGTAAATTACCAGCACGATTCCTCACAAATCAACCACCGGAACGATGCCCAAGACCGGAGCCAGCACAGCAATTCTTCTGACAGACGTCAGGAATTACGGACACTTTGCCTCACGCCAACCTCATCACATGTCACATTGCATACCTCAAGGCCTGTGTAGATTCACGCTGAAACCCTCAAGGATGGAAAGAAAGAAGAGTAGTCGATGCAAGATCCTTTCCTACTCCATCACCATCGCACTGAAGATCACGCAGGCAAGGATACGTCTTAAGAGTCACTTATGGAATGATGAGAAAAGACACTTCACCAGATCAACGTTAGACAACGTATTTCTTCCTCATGAACCGCTGGTGGAGTGGTACGCAGAAGGGGAGGAGCAGGATACATCTGTCCCCTTACACAGATCGTCGCCAGTGATACAAAGACTCCAGAAGGTAAGAGTAGAATCCTTTATTCCTGACTCCTCTCTCCACCAGATTCCTTCTGTGCCTCACCAACATTCTAAGGTCCCCTCCAGGGACTGGGACAAACCAATAACAATAGGGGTGATACAGGGGGAACATACCAAGTATGGTTACACTAGTCAGTGACGTAACATACCTAGGAAGACACATCGTAACATGTACCCTAAGAAGGACACAGTTCGCAATGCCGTAGTCAGGCTCTGGGTTTGACATGCAGGCTGCCTGGCCCCGCCGGGACGCCGCTTGGCTGGGGCATCTGTGCGCTTTATAAATACAAAATAACATAACATAACATAACATAATTAGCAGGCCATCACATCCGAGCCTTCTCGGGGGATTTCACCGGCCTCAGCCCAGGTGTTCTCCGGGCACTGATGGTGTACCCTGATAGGGGCAGTCGGGAACACTGTGCAGGCTGCCCTCCAACACCGAAATGGTGCCCTGAAATGGCGCAGTCAGCCCAGGCTTTCACCGGGCACCGAGGGTGTATCCTGAGGGGGCCAGTCCTTAAAACCTGAGACAGGTTCGAGGAACCTATGCAGACAGGCCTCCCACAGCCATGACGAGCGTGCACCCTGAGGACGGTACTCCCGTACCGAAGCAAGGGTCGGCGTTTTCATGCAGGTTGGGCACCCAGTCCTGGATTTCTGAATAAGGAACCCAGAGAGAAACCCTGAGGGTGTACCCTGAGCGGCACCTGCCCCAACCCGGAGCTTCTGCGACATGGAGGGGTTAGCCCGAGGAGGGCAAAGTGTCACAAGATAGCCAGGCTCAGAGTATTGTATGCAGGCCGACTTTAACCCAGTTGTTTGGAAATAAACACAGGGTGTAGCAATGTGCCTCTAGGAATTTTGGGGGCCTGAGCAAAAAATATATTGGGGGCCCATGGTCGGAACAATTTCAAATGTATTTTACCCATTATCTGGTAATTGAAGCCATGTGGTGCCATATACTGTTGAATTATTTGTGAAAGGTTGAAATTGAGCAATAGGCAGGGGGTGGCTTGGAAGGTGGGGGCCCTGGCCAGTTGCCCACTTTTCTCATGCCTTAAAGCATCTCTGGGGTGTGCCCTGAGGTGGGCAATGCTTCACTAAGGAGGCGGGTTCCGATTATCTCACGAAGTCTGGCCTACACCCGGATTTTCTCAAAATGGCAGGTGTGCAGTGTGTCACGAGGGAGTCCGGTTCAGGTTATTCCATGCATGCTGTCTTCCTCTTTTCTTCTTCAGACACCGGGCTGTACCCTAAGAATGGGAGGCCCCCCTAAGGGAGCCATGCGGTCTAAATTCCGTGCAGGCTGACCTCAGTCCAGGTCTTTGCTGTAAACTGAAGAGGGCAAGCGAGCCAGTGACACCGGAGCTAGCTCGCTGCATCCCACGCATGCTGACCTCAGCCAGGGTACTCTGCAGAAACCGAGGGGGGTGCCCTACCAATGGTAGTCGATCCTCAGGGAGCCATGCTGTTTACATGCCACGCAGACTGTCCCCGGCCCAGGTCTTTGCTGTAAACTGAAGGGGGCGAGGGGGCCAGTCTCACCGGAGCCAGTGCACTGTACCCCAGGGCTTTAAGTGGGATGAACCCACTGGGGGGCCTCTTAAAGGGCTGTGGCCGATGTAATTAAGGGCGTGGCTTAAAAACACCCAAGCTAAAAATCTGTGCGTAGCATAGTGTGCCGCCCATCTGTCATTTTGCTGTTTCTATCGTTGCATCCAGATAAATAATGAAACAAGCAACATTACACTTACAACAAGCCAGTACTATTGGCTTTGCCAGTGGTTGTTAGCTGCAGAAGATGAATAAGCAATAACTATGGCTGTGTTGTATATAATATTGAAAATCCATCCGTTCCGAAGTGATGAGACAGTGAAAGAGCTATAAACAGTCTCTTCGAAGTTACACCCAAGGCAGTGAAATGTGTTACTGCCACAGAGTTAACATTTATGTGTTCACTGACGGTGAGGGCACAAATGGAGAGCCCGATAGGGACCCGTCTCGGCACCTGGTGCAGAACTGCCGGTGCTGGGCACCAGCAAGACCCGGCCCACTTAAAGCCTTGCTGTACCCCACGCACGGACCTCAGCGAGTACCCGCTCGGCAGACACTGAGGGGGTGCCCTTAGAGGCTGCCCTCATTCGGTAGCTGGCCTCGGTGTGCTACATACTGGCTAGCCTCCGCCTTGATCGAAGGCAAACACCGGGTGTACCCCGAGGCTAGCACTGTTCACTCGCACAAAAATGCAACTTTCAGAATTGTGGTCGTCAGACGAACCCCGATGCACCCATTCCTCGTGTCATTCATTCCACTCTACATCCAGGAGCGTTGTTGGACAGATGGCTCATTACATCAAGACAGAATACTTTGCACTTCCATGGAGTAAATGTCTGGGGTATTAGGACACTTTCCAGCTCTTGGAAGGACACACGGCGCAATACCGCAGCACAAGAGCCTGGATAGAAAACGGCTTGCATTTTGCGTTTTTAAAGTGAACGGGAGAAGTTTACTGTGGAGGGGTACATTATGGAAGATGTTATCAGTCCAGTGGGCTGCGTTGGAAAGGTTTGCCTGCTGGTCTACTTGCAGCAGAGCCATAAATGAAGGGTGAAAAGTAGTCTAAAATATAAAAAAACAAGAAGTGGCCGCCATTGCTCAAGAGCAGAGGCCCACGAGTGTTGTACGGGGCACTGGGAGGTCCGGCTTTGATGCTTTTCCCAAAAAAACAATAATGACCAAATGAGCGCTGTGCTACAACTTCATGCACGGCGCCCGTACAAATTAAATTAAGCGGGCACCGTGATGCATATTAAATTAAGCGGGCGCTGTGATTAAGCATGGCGCCCATGCATATTAAACTACATTGAGCGGCGCCAAGATTATGTGCAGCGCTGTGCATAATAAAGTACAGAGGGCGCCATGTTAATGATGAAGCCCAGCCTGTCACATTCTGAAATAGAAAAAAATGTTTGACTTAGACATGGACCGCGCTGCAGCTGGATCTCTTGTCTTTATGGGGCCATGTGTTTAAACACATGGCCCCATAAAGATAAGAAACCTTTTACGCCAGAAGGAAAGCAGGAGAGCTCGTCCAAGTGGGCCGTCCAAAAAAGCCAAAGGGAGGTGACATACAGAGCTCTTTTCCAATGGCTTAGCATAAATGGTGACACCAGCCAATGTAAAAGAGGGGCGGGGCTTAAAGCCCTTTTCTAAAAGTCCTCATTTACATTAAATCTCGCCGAGCGAGCTGCGCATGTGCGCAGCAACACTAGCCGAGACCTAAAAACTGGCTCTGAGAGACATTTGCCAGTACACTGCATCATGAGTATGGAAGCTCCTGGTGCCTTAAAGAGACAGGTGTCTATTTTCACAGCATTCCAATATTTCAATATTCACCAATCAAACTACACTTTCCCCTCAATTGTAGACAGATATTTCAGCATTTTGCACATCACATGCTGCAATGCAGCCTTGAAAAAAACTTTTATGGAGTCGTATGGATCACATTTGGAAAAAAACTTGCCTGATACATGTTTCTGAAGGGTGCTGCTCATTATCCATACATATGGACAATAGCATACTCTATGTACAATGATATGGACCAATATATTGAGATGAAGTGCTTTGGGGTCTGCTTATGCAGCAGAGAGCTATTCAAAAGTTTATGACTATCAATGACGATGATCCTATGGTGCAGAAAAGCTATTTGCTAATATAATTACAACATGATATATTATCGGAGCAAAACGTTTGTTGGTAACACACAGGCTTTTTGAGGGCTCAGGAACTTCTTTTTAATGCTGTGGTGGCAATACATGGTCCTGGGCCTGAATAGGGAGACTGTCCTACTGTATGTGTTATGATGATGTCCTTGCAATGTTGGGGGTGTCACACAAGCTGTTAGCTCACCTGGGCTCTAGAGTTGGCAGCTGGTTTGACAGGTGTCATAGGTTTGGTTGGTGGTCTTTATCTCGGCATTGTCTTTTGCATTAGATCGGTATTTATTTATTTATTTTATTTATTTATAAAGTTTTATATAGTGCAAACTTGACCCTAGAGGGTATCAGAGAGCTTTACAAATGGCCAGGTAAGCAGAAACATGTAAAAAAGCAACCAACAAACATACATGTTGACAAGGAAAAAAACAGACAAGGACAATAAGCAATAAACAAGCACATAGCAAGATAGTAAAAAAACAGACAATGCGATATCTCAGTGCCTGTAAATAAGTCAGTAAGTTCTAGGGAAGAAAGTTGTTCATCAGAAGCACTTTGACTTATTTTTTCAATGATGCAGTTGAAGGGTTCACTCTGATATCAGGGAGCAAAGAGTTCCAGATTCTTGGGTCCATTCCTGAGAAAGCTCGGTTGTGGGTTTTTTTTTCCTCCAGAAATTCCTAAGATTTCAACAATAGGTTTTTGGAGCTTCTAGATGATCTACAGCCACCAGACCGCTCTAAGTTCTCAGCTAAGTACTTTGGTGTGTTGAAGTTTAGGGCTTTATGGGTCATGCAAGCAATTTTCATCTATATCCTTGCCTCATTTGGGAGCCAGTTCAGCGACTTCAGATCAGGAGTGATGTGGTTGTTTCTTTTGGATCTAGTGATGAGCCTTGCAGCAGAGTTGAAGGATGACCTTAGTGGAGCCAACTTGCATCTAGGCAGACCACAAAGGGTTGCACTACCATACTCCAACTTGGGGATCACTAGAGCTTGAACTGTTGATTTGAAGTCGTCAAGTGGGCGGAGGGGCTTTATTTTTCTAAGTACGTTCATTTGAAAGTTTGCTCCTTTGGTGGCTGAACTGATATGCTCCTGAATTTTAAGATTCTTGTCAAGGGTTATTCCCAGAGATCTTGTGGAATCTATAATGTGTGGAAGGCTGTTAAGGGCTGTTAGATGCAGAATTCTGGAGCAAAGCATTGGTACCAATCTTCAAGGGCATATAGGAAACTGCATCTTCGCCCGTGCAAACAACCTTGCACCTCTCAGAGGAAGAATCCCCGAGCTCTCGCACTCTCTTACAACTCTACCACCACCACCTCCAATCCTTTGGTGATGGTCTGTGTCCTGTTAACCAGTCCCTGTTCAATACCACTTCAGTCACATTAGGGGTCCCACAGTGTTCCTCCCTTTCACCTACTCTCTTTAACCTATTCATGGAGTCTTTCAGGAGCGGCCCATGCAGGTAAGAGCAGTAGGGCGGACTCGACAGACGACAACTCTGTGACCTCATACTGCCCTGCACTTGTACAGTACACCTTCAAAAGTTGGGGAATCAAATTTGGCAGGCCCCATATTGTAGATTATAGCATTGTCTGCAAAGAGAAAGACTTTTGTGCTTCTTGTTCCAAAATGCTATCCTTTGGATCACCTTATCCACTATGATCCTCCTCACTAAAGACTCAGTAATAAGCACAAACAGGGACAGTAGGAGGAGCTCTGTCTTATGCCACGAATTATATGAATTTGAACCAGCTCACCCTGTCAAAGGCCTTTTCTCACACCATAGCAAGTAGTACATATATCCATTTTAGGTCTCGCCTGATCCAGCGCTTATAGCGCTGCTCTGGCGAGAGTTTTAGTAAGCGGGTTTTGGAAGTGCTAACCTAGTGGCTTTTCATGCCTCCAGCTTGCATTCGCGATGTCGTGCACGCGCACAGCTGCTTTCTAGCATCCCTCGCATGGCAGGCTTTCCTCCTCCTCTCTCACCCGCTCCTCCCCCTCCCTTACTGCGGGACAACAGACAACAGGCGCCACTGGGCTTGAAGCCAGACAGAGCCATCCTGCTTCATTAATGATTAATTACAGTGGGCAGATTGGAGCATTTTCTAATAAAAGTGGCAGATTGGAGCATTTTCAGAAAAATCAAACACACTAATAACCTTCTTTTTTTTCTTTGTCTTGGAGCACTTCATACAGTGCTCGTGTTTTCCGTTCACAAGCTCCATCCTCCGTGTCTCATTTTTTTTAACCATTTTACCAGCTCTACTTTACCACTCACTTTACACAGGGCTGTTCATTTTCTTGAAAAGGCAGATTGGAGCATTTTCAGAAAAATAAGTTTCTCACTTAGCAATATTTTAGGGCTACAAACTGAGCTATTTGATGACCACTTCGAGGCGATAATGATTTAATCTCAATTGATCCACATTTGCCATCCTACCCTAGCACACATCTAAGAAACTGCACCCGTAATTGCATCAAAAGTAAAGAAACTGATAAAACACTTTTTTCCTATTTCTTTGCATGCTGGAAGAGGAAACTCGTCATTTCTTTTCGTTTTATGACTTTTGTTACAATCGCATTACCTGAGCGGGTGCCGCGATTCCATCAAAAGTAAAGAAATAGAAAGACATTTCCTTTTCCAATTTCTTTAACTTTGATGCAATTGCGGCACCCGTGTGTGTGCCGCGATTGTCATAAGTAATGAAAACGAAAGGAAATGGAGGGCGGCCGCTTTAAATAGGAAATAAGTGAGAGCAGAACTATTACCCCAATGCAGGAAGCAACACCTTCGCAAACAAAGCCAACCAAAGCCATTAAAAAACATAAGACGGGCCAGGCCTGAGTCACGCGCCGGCTCCAATCTCTCCTCAGACGCAGCCATGTGTCAAGCGTGTTACGGCATAGACCACCTGGGGACGGTTTACAGGGACTTTTGAAATTCTGCCAGAATGTCTTTTACACGCCACGCTTTCCACACTGTATACTAAACACTTTGAAGAAGTTTCCCCCACGTGCTTTATTCGCAGTAAAGCCTGTAATTTAGGCGTTCATTAGGAGAACATCGGAAATGGCATTTCCAGTTTACTTTGGTTCTGGCCACAGAAGACGGGGGTAAGAATAGCGCTGGAACATTTTATTACCAAGTACTTTCCCAGTACACGTACACGTTTCAACAGGGAAAACAAGCATTGGCATAGCCAATAGGTCTCACCTTTGGGACCTTATAAGTGTTTAGCCATGCAACAGTTAATGTTGTTGCAGTAAGGATATTGTGCTGCATAACTAAATACTTATAGGGTCCCAAAGGCGAGACCTATTGGCTATGCCAATGCTTGTTTGACAAAGTGAGCTAGTTGGAGGATATTGTCCCCTAACATACCCTGATTTGTCCCTATGTATTATACTAGTTACAAAGACCTCCAGCGTACCAGCAAGGGTTATCATATGCATTTTGGCATCAGTGTTCAACAGTGTGATTTGGCAATTAGATGTGCAGAGCGTCTTTTCTTTCCCTTGTTTGCTTATCACCACTATGGCCCCTGTTATGAGAAGCAGTATACACTGCAGTGATAACTCTGGGTGGGACACCGCTGCGGGACCTTTCATGTGGCTTGGAGTCTCTTTACTCAGTAATTATGGGCCCAGAGAGTGTGGGCACGGTTTCAATGTGTATCGATTGGTACCTGGCGAAAGAGCTTCAGGGGCAGTGGCTGAGGTCAGAGATCGCAGCCTGGCCCCATCTGGCCACTGCAGCAGCAGGGGGTATGATGTTTCCCCATACTACTTCTACCCTTTCCGCTGGCACTATCCACATGTTCAGAGCAGGCAGAAAATGTCAGTGTGCTTCTCAGAGGTCAAACCTGCCAAGAATAGATTGAATAGGGTTGGAGCCAAGATAGACAACTTCTTGAGCCCCTTGCTCTTGGTATACCTCTTGATAAGAACAAGCCATCGCCTCGCTTTACCTGTACCCATGTGTCTGTATGGAGGGTGATTAGCAGAGTATGTGGAATTCCCCAGCGTGCCAATTTGCTCCAAAGTCAGCTGCGATTCACATGGTCGAAGGCTGCTTTGAAGTCAATAAAGCATAGATGTAACAGCCGTTTTAAAGCTTTTGCCTTATCAATTAGCAGTGACATAGCCAAGATGTTTGTTGTTGTAACGGAAGACTTTGAAAACCCTGTTTGATTGAGAGGTATTATTGATTGCTCTGTGGCACACAACTAGAGTTCCTCTAATAGAGTTCCTGCAAAGTATTTTGCCTCATTGTCTATAAGGACGACTAGACAGTAATTTTTTGACAAGGACTTATCACCACTTTTGAATATCGGAGAGATTATTGAGCCCCTCCAGGAAGACGGAATTGCCTTATTTCAGAGAAGAGTAGCTTTAATGCTTCAGCCAAAATTCTGTGTTCTGTTTGAATATTGCCAGGGGGATCCCGTTGGGCCCTGGGGTCCATCCCCTCCTTCTTTTACCAATTTGCCAGTTGCGGCTCCTCGTGGGAGTGCCGCGGGGCGGTGGGGCTTGAGGGTGGGTTGTAGTAAACTCTGGCTTAGGGCCAACGGAGTCCAGTTAATAAATAAATAAATAAAACGAATTTCATTGCGTGCGCTGCATTGCATTGCATTGCATCCCCCTCCCCACGCCCCGCAGCACTCCCACCAGGAGCCACGGCTGCTGAATTTGCCAACTGATTGATGTTATGTTAGCTGCTGGAGTAGGGTAGCTTGTAACGCTTACTTATGCTGAAAGAGTGCTGAAGAGTTGTCTTCATTTAATGGGATGGCATAGAGGTTTTCTGTTAGATTCTTTTTAGGTCTCGGCTAGCGAAGGCTGCGCTTGCGCAGTCTCGCTCGCGAGATTTAATGACTTGGAGAAGAGGGGCTTGAGCCCGCCCCTCTTCTCCCCTGTTCTCCATTGGCTGGCCTCTTGAATGCTGGCCAGCCATTGGAGAAGAGGTCAGTCATTCCGATCAGGCCCCGTCCTTTTCGGATCGGGGGCGTGTTTTTTGCAAGAAGTCTCATTCTCTCCTCCAGCCATGAGAAAAGACAAACACGCCCCCGAATCCGAAAATGCCGCTGCGTTTCTCCGAGGCATTTCTGCTCTGCCTCGGAGAAAGGCGGTGGTGTGCCTTTTGCTCTGCCTTGTTTCTCATTGGGGGTGGGGGGGGGGGGAGTTTGAACTGTTGTCGAACTCCCCTTGTTTTACATTGCCTCGGCTCGTGTGCTTGAAATGTTGTTCACTGTTTACTGGCTTTCCTCCAAAGCAGACTCCTCCCACGCCTGTGGCTCACTTTAATCACTTTGCTGCTGATTGAATTACACTCCTGCAGTAATGGCAGGGAGATGAGCGCAGGGAGCTCTGAGGAGAGAGAACGACTCCAAGGTAGGCACGCCTCGCAGCAGAATGCTCTAGAGTGAAACACGCTCGCCACTCAGCTGACACAAGGTAGCATGTGTAACCAAACTTTGTTGGATGCCACGCGCCTTTTAAGTGCACGCCCACTTTCATTTTCACCATTGCGGGTTTCATTATTTTATTTTGGAGGCCACTGCCTTTTAAGTTCACACCTGCTTTTATTTTCACCATCGCAGGTTTAATTATTTTAATTTGGAGTTTGCGCACATTTTAAATACATGCCAGCTTATTGCAGCTCTTCCTTCTCTTCGCTCTCCTTCCCCGCATGAAGGCTCTTGCAACGTCACCATCTCATTGCCATTTTGGATTTAAAGCGTAGCTTAAACAAGAGGAAGCCGTTTTGACGGAATGCTGCCTGTAGCACATCATTTTTTGTTTACAATTATTCTCACAACGAAAATTGAAACTATAATTGCCATACAGCATGAGGGTTTATTAATGTCTTGAGCTTAAAAGCACGTCATTCCACTTTTATCACTGTTAAAAGAAATTTGCTTTCTTTAGTACAAACAATGTGTGTATTATTTTTGTGAAAGTAACATTTAATTAAATAAAAATTGTCTAACTTTAAGAATATGTAAAATTACGTAAAACACCCTTTAAAATGGCCGCTCTGTTTCCATCCATCCCTTGTTGATTTGCGACTCCGCTGCTGCACCCACTCCAGCGGGAGTAGTGAGTGGGCGGGGGTAGATAAGGGTTTTGGAAGTTGTGTTGTTAGCGTGTCCCAAACATGCCAGATACCGGCTCCTGCAGTAACCTGGAATAACAAACAGGCAGATCCCAAAGTACAGGACTTTAAAGCTAAAGGTACTACTAGATGAAAAATAATTATTGCTGCTTCTTGAGGAACTTGTTCCATAAGGGAACAGGGAGCACTTGCTATTGAAAACCATTACACATCTTCAGGTAATGTAGCTCGCGGGGAGAGTGCAGCGCGAAACACTGCACTGTGCATAAAAAAAGCAAGCCATCTGCCGCACTTGTCAGGAGAATGCTAAAAATTGAAACAGACTCTTGCATTGCATGAATGTCAACGTGCACAGAGTAACGAGCCGTAAAGCACAGCACAGAGGTTACATCACTTCTATACCTCTGGAAACTTTTTTTGCAATTTTTATTTAGCGAAAACTAGCTTAGGTACATTACGTGATTTGTCCAGAATCACAATGTTTTGAGCCGAAGACAGGATTTGCTTTGAGATGTCCTGTTAACTAACACTTGCCCTCCCTTCCTCCCATCTTGTTGTCCACACACAGCAGAATAGCACTCGTTTTCTACATGTCTGGCTCTTCAGCTTTTCCACTTTTCTGTTGCCAATTTGCCTCTCTTTGTCTTTGTATTTGTCTGCTGTTTATCTTTTGGCTGTCTCCCCCCCCCCCCCCCCTCCCCGTTTCTTTCTCTGTGTTCTCTCTCATAGCCGGCCGAGGCCGTGCAGGTAAGAGCGGTGAGGCCGGATGGGAGGGATTTCGACAAACAGAAAATTATTTATTTAATTTTTCCTCGTCATCGTCCGTCAAAATTCCCCCGTCCCCCCACACCCGGCCTCACCGCCCTTACCTGCACGGGTGGCGGCTGCTCATAGCACATTCTTCATTCTCTGTTAAACTTGAAGTCTCATCTCTGTACATTCGCTTGCTTCTTTTTTTTTTATATCCTGTTTATATACATGGTTGAATGTGTTCCGCCCTCTTTTTTTTCTCCAAATCGTTTGGGGTTTTATAATTGCTAGCAGACTAAACTGTCCCTTCGTTAAATTCAGCATTCTGGAAATGCCACCACAGTGTAGATTGTGCTGCAGCTCTCTCTAATATGTTTACCAGGGCTGTGCACTGCCGAACAGAAATGCCACACCCTCCCCCTTGCACTTGTTATCAGATCTGGACCTTTTACTTTCGACTTTCTCTGAAATGCGGCTTTTTACAACTGAATGACCGTTTCGCAGTACTCAGGCTACACAAGATCTTGGAGCCAATGGTCTCGGCATTGGTAAAGTTAGAGCTATTGGCATTGCTCATGACATTATTTTTGTTTGTTTTTGTTTTTAAAACATGTAGAGAAACGGCATTGTTGTTTACAATGTCAATAGCTTAATCAGTGTGTGTGTAGGTGGCTCTGTGTGTGGGTGCAAATGCAATAGGTCTCGCATTTGAGAGTGATTAAGCTATTGACATTGTAAATAACAATGCCGTTTCTTTACATGTTTTAAAAACAAAAACATAAACAAAAATAATGTCATGAGCAATGCCAATAGCTCTAACTTTACCAATGCCGAGACCATTGCATTGTAAATGCTTGTTTGTTCCTAGGCCGATTGCTTGAGGGCTACCATCCTGATGAAAGTTCGTTTTATTGCGTTAATTGCTGGTGAGGCAGAGCGAAGGAAGCGAGCCGAGGCTCTGGAAGCAACGGAGACATAAGTTTTCAATCCAAGCTTAAGTTTCAGTTTTCGACTTCTAAGTTCCACAGTTCCCTATTTCCCACTGCTGCGGGCGGGACAGCGAGAACGAGGGTGCAGTCCCACCGACGGGGAAAGCCTCCCTGGCCTAACGTCACCCACTTTTGCCCTAGCAGGGGGTACCGCGGCTCTAGCCTTGCCCTGCCCTGGTTCTGAAGTGCTGCCTCCTGTCCTTTCACCTCCAGCACTCCTCCTGGCCAGGCTCTTCCTCTCTTGGCAGGAGCTTAGCAGCTGATGGCTGGGTTTTGTAACCGCGGCGGCGATGGTCGCGGTAGCAATAGAGGGCAAAAGAAGTAACCGAGTGGAGGCGGTGGGGTTGGCCGAAGATTTACCAGCCTGGTTGTCAACGGTCGGGTTATCGGATTACTCCGGTCGCGCTCCGTCCCCGACACTCCAACTCACCGTGCTCACTGGCCAGGCTTAGCTGCCGCACCACCCTGCTTCGCTTCACTTCTCCTCACCTCGCGCATGTGGCCTAACACGCGGTGTGGAACAGAGAGAACAGGCAGAAGCTTGTCAGAAACTGTCAACTTGCACCAGAATTTTACAGACGTGAAGTGCGATGTGGTCTGGTCTGGTCTGGTGTGATGTGATGTGGTCTGAAGTGATGTGATGTGATGTGATGTGGTGTGATGTGGGGCAGTATGGTGCGGTGTGAAGTAATGTGATTGGGTGCGACGTGGTGTGGTGCAGTGTGATGTAGTGGGATGTGGTGCAATGTGGTGTGGTGTGATGTGATGTGATGTTGTGCAGTGCGGTGGCAATGACGAAGCCCTGCACCTGAGGATGCACCTAAGGACCTGACATGTAAATAAAAATGATATCTTCCTCTATCTGGTTTAGTCCTGTCTCATCCTGGAAGAACCCTCCTCAAAACGTAACAGGGTCCCTGGAGGGCACAAGCTGCCAGAGATGGGCACTATGTAAGGAATCGCTCCTCACATACTTTTGGGCTCTAACTGTACTCACAACACTGTGCGCTCACCCCATGGTGACACTGTACTGCCTTACAATAAACAAAGAAAACATTCTGTGCCACTTTTACCCAAATATGCCCACGATAGGGGCTCCTCTCATAAAACATGTGAAGTGCTTGTCTGTGCCTTGGCATGCACAGGTCAGACTCCCTCTGCTTCCTCTCTTATCTGTGGCGAAGTCCATCACATTACAACATTCCTCTAGATTCAGTCCATGACACGATTATGGTGACCCAACCTACATGGAATGAGTCAATAGCAAGAAGATGCCAGCTGCCAGAGAGCAGCAGTGAGATGGTAAAACTTTCCTCTGCTTTCGCCCTCTTCTTTGCCTTGGTGCAGCTCCTGGTGTGGACTGCACTCTGCTGAAACCCTGAGCAGGGACAGGCCTTTCCTGCCTTCCTTCCTCGCCCTCATCATTAAAGAACCACATTCCTTACTTTCCTAATGTGCTTTTTTTCAGCCACTGGATTGAAAGAGGCGTTCGGGTGACTCACGCCTTCCCATTGCCTTTAGCTGCATCCTCTCCTCTGAGGGCCCGAGCGCTTCACGTCCTATCTGGCAAAGATAGGAAGCCGCTCATTGTTCCCCTACAAGGATATTAACACTGATGAAGGAAGCGCTCCATCTGATAACAGAACCGTTGAAAAGAGGACAATTTCCAAATGAGCGAACTTTGAGACACCGGGTTCCTGCTGCCCGCGCAGTGCCGATGCTGCTGCAGACGCCGAGCTCTGGGGATGAGGGGCAGCCTGGTCCTTCTCTTGCCGCCATCAAGAGTCCACCTTGTGGCGACTGTCGCTAGTGGCCAAACGCTGCTTACTTATCAACCCAAACACTCAGTGGCATATGAAACTTAAAGGGCCCCCCTGCAAAGGACATGGAGGGGACCATCTACTCTCCGGACCCAGTCGGGAGCTCTCAGGCCAGGGGCCTGCCACCCGTGCACAGTGCCGGTGGGGGCGCCCTGGAGCCCCACCAGCACCGCGGATGCTGCGGGGGCTATTGTGACGCCACTGCAAACATTGCATCGTATTGTATTGTATTGCAACATTTATATAGTGCTTACTTTCCCTGAAGCGCTTGTCCTCATGGGAAGTACACTACACCTTGTAGGATGTGTGGTTGGAAGGATGCTGTCTTTGTTTTGATCCTGTGTGGGAAGTGTTTCCATGTTGTGCGTGATGACCACCGAGGTGCAGTTATTTTGATCAACATACCTGGAAGATGGCTGTTATAAAACAACTATTGAAAAGAGACTCCTCGTACCTGAAAGACTCTGGGGTTTTTAGACCCATTTACCTGAACAATCATTAGAAAAATCTTTAGAAAAAGTTGTAATAGTTTGTAAACTACACTTTGTGGAAAAAAAGAATTTTCTGGATTCCTGTCAGACAGGTTTTACGCCAAGGCTGGAACTGAAAAAATGTTCGCGCATAGTTAAAAAGTTTTCATGTTTGGTGCTGGTAGACTCACTGGTGATGATCCGCCTGCCCCGTTCAAGTTAATCTGTAAAACCCGCTATGTGTAGAAGCATGTAACATTCTTTTATGTAGATAGCTAGATAGATAGATATATAGATAGATCTGCAAAAAATGAGTAACTGATTTTTATTAATTGAAAATGTAGTTTCAAATAATACAACTGACGTATTTCGCTTGGGCATAGATCACTAAAATGGCTTCAACGTAAAATGTAGTCCTGCAGATATATCAGCTGATGCAAGGTCAGGGACAGCATGAAAATCAATATGTTACAAATGAGAGTTGCTTTGTTGCAGATCAGTCATGACAACATTCTCCTTCATTATGCACAAGAAACTCTGCTAAATTCCCCTTAATTCTTATAACCTTGGGGGGCATGACCAAGCCGCCGACCGTCATGGCCGTGCAGGCTTGAAGCTCCGCCTCAGATCTATGGCTCAGCACCCTCCTGGGGGCAGTTTCAGATGCCTGTAGATCGCGGCATAGTGCATGGTGGTGTGTGGACGGCTCCGGCGCCCGATGGCGTGCCCCGGTGTGCGGAGATGTGGAGTTGCGCAGTCTGTGACTGACACTTCTTGTGAGGCCTAGTTGTGAGGAGTGGAGCCGGGACCTCGCGTGACTGCAACTACGGAGCCGAGGCTGACGACGGCGCGCACACAGACACAGCAGACAGGTGGGGGTAAGGAGCAGAGGTGGAGGGCTCCCTTGCTCCTTGACATGCAGGCACACCCCCGGAGGCCCCGTGGCGTCAGGGGCCGCAGGCGAACCTGGGGACTGGCCGCCGGGCCGAGTGCTGCGTGTGCCTATTTGGCGGCATCCCCCTCACAGGCAAAGACAGCGCGCCTCCTTCCGGGGCACAGCACACCTAACCGGCCACAAACAGCCCTCCCTGGAACACTGGAGTGACTACGTGGCACCGTGGCCCCCGCACGGCTCCAGACGCATGGTTACTCAGCTTGCTGGGTGTCAGCGGTGGGACCACGGTTGGCAGTACTCAGGCGAAGCCGGGGATCGGCCGGTGCAGGGCACATACTTGCCCTCAGACAAGCGGGCGCACCTCCAGAGGTCACAGGTGCATCTACGGCCCTGGCACGTGGTTTGGCAAAGGGTGTGGAGTCTGGTGATTTTAACGGGGTCCCCCCTCCTCATTGCCCGGAACAACCGTATTTAGCACTGGTGAAGCTGATGTTGCCTCCTGCACCATCTCTTTGGTGACCATTCTTCCCTCCTCTTATTGCATCGTCCTTGGGGGTTTTAGTGCCCACATGTAATCCCTACTTTCAGACGACGCTAAAGGTTAACCTGTGCTGTGTGCCCCTTGGAAGCCTGGGGTCTGAGCAAGCCTGCAGCAGTGGCTCCATGGAGACTGGCGACTGGGGCATGGGTCGCAAGGACCCCAAACAAAGCACCCTTCCCTTTAAACCACCTGGCAGTATTGCTACTACGAGACAAGCAAGTATGGCGTAGGGGGTTGGGTCCTCCACCACTCAAGCGGGGGAGCCTGATGCTATCCTTACTGAACTGAGGGCTGGGTATCGGGCCCTGGATATGCACTTTGATAGCTTGGATAAGAGGATGGAGGCGATGGGGGCCCGGCTTGATAAGCAGGAGGGGCACTTAACCATGGCAGAAGGGAGAATATCGGATCTGGAGGATGGCACCGCTCAGTCCACCAGGCGACTGGAATGTGTGGAGAAGCTCCTTAAGGCCGTTGCGGTAAGGAATGAAGATTTGGAGGCTGGGGGGCGCCGCAATAATGTTCTCAGTGTAGGTGTACCCGAGTCCACAAATACAGGGCGGCTGGACAGGTTCATGGAAACCCTGTTCACTAATTTGTTTGGGGCAGAGTCCTTCACCTCTACCTTTGTGGTGGAGTGCACACATCGTATACTTGGGCCCGACCTAACCCTGGCTGCCCACCAAGACTGATCATAGCATGTCTGCTTAATTTCACAGTCTTGAGAATGGCGCGGGAGAAGGGCGACCTGGAGTGGCAGGGCTCTGCCATCTTCTTGGACCCGGACTTCACGGCTATGGTGCAGGAGGCGAGGAGGAAATACGCTGGAGTCAAAGCGAGTCTTCGTGTAATGGGCCTGCGATACGGTATGCTATATCCTGCGCATCCCAGGGTGGATGTGGATGGACGATCCCGTATCTTTGACTCATCTCATGATGCCCAGGAATTTTGCCAGAACTACTCCAAGTCGGGGCGGCAGCGTAATACTCCTTCCCTGCCACAGTCTCCCAGTGTCCAGAGCTCTGGTACCAGCGCTGATCTCTTTACGGCTAGCTGAATCTCTAGAATGTCCCAAGCACAATGACAATGGACCAGACGTATGTGTTCGCTATGATATCAGGCATAGACAGTGTGTTACTTGAGCTGCTCTTTATTATTAGTAGGGAAGTTAGATTTGATTTTTCTTTTTACAGTTTTACTTACGCCATATCGTGATGCTGCGGCGTGGCGTTGCCACCCCCTGTGTGCTTGCGCACCACTTCAATTGGAGTTGTATTTTTGTTAGAATTGATGTGGTCCATATGCTTCATCTTAGTTGATTGGGGTTGGGATTTTCCCCCTTAAGTTAGTTATGGGGGATGGGTATGGGGAAGGGGGGGAGGGGGTTCTCTCCAATGATTGCTGTCTTTATAGCTTAGTGGATCTGTTAAAATACAGTGCACAACTAAAACTACAAATGCAGGTACTGGCAAGGATTGTATTCTTGGGAAATGGTTAACAAGGTACAGGCAGAAGCGCCGACTGGGTTAATGACTTGGAATGTAAGGGGTCTCAATAACGCCCGCAAGTGCAGGTTAGTGGCTAAATATATGCAGCGTCACCAGGTTGATGTTGCATTTGTACAAGAGACTCATTTAAATCCATCTACAAAATCGACCTTTGCGGGTGGTTGGGGAGCGCACCGCTACTACGCTGGGTATAGCTCGAATGCTAGGGGTGTAGCGATACTAATACATAGGAGAGTGGCATTCAAAGCGGTGGAGGTGTACCGGGATCCCGGGGGTAGCTATATTTGACCTAAAGGGTCCATGTTGGAGCATTCTGTATTGTTTGTGAATGTATACGCACCAAATGTTGATGACCCTGAATTTTTTGAAGCTATTCACATGCACATACTGCGCATGGGGGCTGACATGATTTGTATGGGAGGAGACTTCAATTTACTGCTTGACCCAGTGCGTGATAGTACATCCACTGCAGCGGACACTAAACTGAGGGCTAGGAGGGCACTGTTAGACATTATTGACAGCTACGGGCTGGTGGATGTGTAGAGGTACCGTAATAATAGTCAGGACGGATACACTCATTATGCTGCACCCCACAATACATGGACCCGACTTGATTATTGGTTCCTGTCGCATGGTATGGCGCTATGGGTGACGGAAATAGTGACCCCTCCGCGTACACTCTCTGATCACTCACCAGTGGTGGCGAATATGCATGTGCCCCTTGCGGGTATGCGGGGGTGGAGCGCCCATGGCGATTCCCTGAGATGGCATTGAAAGATGCGGTATTTGTTGCGGAACTAGGTGCCGTGATCAATGAATATTTTACACTGAATGATGGCTCCGTACACTCCAAGGCCACACTGTGGGAGGCATTTAAAGCCTACATCAGAGGTGTGTGCATATCCAAGAATGCGGGAATCCTGTGGGACCTCTGTCACACCCTTGCCAGCATTGAATGACAACTGGCAAATTTAGATAGGCAAGACGGTCGATCCGCAACTCCTTCTAGTTTACTGTAGCGGGCGACTCTTATGGCGGAGTTCCAGGAGTTGGCAGAACGTGAGGCGCATTTCCTTGGCAAATATGCAACAGCAAGGAGATACGGGGAGGGTGAACGTCTGGGACGGACCCTTGCTAATATACTAAGACATTCTCGTAAACCCACTTATATTGTGGAACTAGCGGGCAGAGACGGTCAGCATATAGTTGGCATAGTAGGTATTTTAGAAGAAGTGCTTGCATATTACAAGGCACTCTACTCCACTAGAGAGACTGAGCAACTAGGGGCCTCCACAGACTACCTTGATGAGGTAGCCATTGTTTGGATGAAAAAAGCTCATCAGGAGTTTCTCGGGGAACCTTTCTCGGTGGAGGAAGTGACTGATGCCATTGATGCGCTGGATGGCTTCAAGGCCCCAAGACTGGATGGGTTCACTGGCTGCTTTTATAAGCAGTATAAGGATGTTCTAGCGCCACACTTAATTGATGTGTACCAGGAGGCCATGGACGCCGGGGTGCTTCCACCCACCCTAAGGGAGGCGGTCATAGTCTTACTTCCTAAGCCGAGAAAAGACCCTTTGTGCTGTGGATCATACAGACCCCTGTCCCTCCTAAACTTTGATAACAAGGTTTTAGCCAAAATGTTGGCCACACGGCTTGCACTCATCATTGAAAAACTGATTTCCCCTGCACAGTCCGGATTCATACCCAATAAGTCCACTGCGTTAAACCTTTGCACTCTGTTTGCAACTTTGCATAGAATAGACCCATCATTCCCGGCAGCCGCGGTACTACTCAATGCCAAAAAAGGAATTTGATTCGCTCAAATGGCCTTTCCTCTATGCTACAATGAGTAGGTTAGGAGTGCCGGACCGGTTCTTGACAATTGTGTAATTATTGTATAGGCAACTAACAGCGCGTGTTCGACTCAACGGAACGGTATTGCCTGAATTTCTCCTTGAACGCGGCAACCGGCAGGGGTGTCCTATATCCCCATTACTGTTTGTGCTGACCGTTGATCCGCTGGTGCGACACATACAGGAGCAACACTACCATAGGGGTTTACAATTTAACACTGGCCCGTTGCTACTCACGCTACATGTGGACATTATATTGTACGTCCGGCACCCTGATGATAACTTGACGCCACTGTTAGCTGAGGTCACCAGGTATGGTAGTCTCTCCGAGTTGTCTATTAATTGGAAGAAATCAGAGGTGTTCCCGCTCACAGTGGCACCCTTTCCTAAAATTTGTGAATATCCCCTGACTTGGAATGAAGACTCTGTTAGGTACCTCGGGATCCAGATTCACAGGGAAAAAGAGAGTATCCTGCAATTGAACTACGGTCCGGTGCTTGAGGGGCTAGGGCAAAACATAGAGAGGTGGTTGCCCTGCCCCTGTCCATGGCGGGGAGAATAGCAATTATCAAAATGGTGGTCCTCCCACAGTTTCTGTATTTATTTAATAACAGCCCAATACCACTGTATAACAGCTTCTTTTCCAATCTTCGTTCTTTACTGATACGGTTGGCGTGGGGGGGTAAACAACCCCGCATTATCTGGGATGTTCTCATGCTGTGAAAGAGGTGGGTTTGGCGTGCCAAATCTTCAAGTTTATTACCTGGTGGCACAGGCAAGTTTTGCTTGCCACTGGTATCACGCGGATGTACGTATACCTTATCATCGCCCGGAGGCTGATCTAGCGCTTCCTGCATCCCTCGGATCCCTGCTACCTGTAGGATACCCGCGGGACCCTAATGATATTCAAACGCTATCTACAACCAGTTGGGCATGGCAAAAGTTATTGAAACTCACCGGCTCCCAGATTTTGTACTCATCCACATTGCCAGTGGCTGGTAACGAGTGGATCCCTATCCTGCAGGAGGCGCTTGTGAAGCGCACACTTGCCAAGTTTCACCTGGTGACCTTCTGTGATCTCTTTCCAAAAGGGTATGTATTATCCTGAACAGAGGACCCTCCCTTTCGTGATACAACTGTTATAGATCACTTTATACTCCAGAGGTTGCAGGAAGCTTTGAGGGCCACTATATACAGCCACCCGTTGGAGCCGACAGTATTCCCACTATTGACTGGTATTATTAAGGATGGGGAGGGCATACACTTGGTGACTAGATTATATAAGGCCACGGTGGCGCTATTGCCCTCCCGTAACGCGGGAGTGCGTGGGGCGTGTGAGAATGATCTCCGGCACCCCATCACTGATACACAGTGGGGTAGGTTCTGTGCGCAAATCCGTTGAGTTTCACCGAATCATAGGCATAAATTGTTGCATTTTAAGATCTTGTGAAGGGTGTACAAATCACCTAGTGTGTTACACCGCATTGACCCATCTAGATCAAACATTTATGTCCGAAATGCCAATCCCCCCCGAGGCAGACTTCGCGCATCTCACATGGACCTGCGTAAAGGTGGGAAGGTTCTGGTCAGCTGTGTTTGTGGTACTTTCCAAAATGTTAGACTTTACAGTCACACCTACGCCCCTAATGGCGCTCCTTGGGTATGTCCACGACCTTCCCAGATCCAAGTGGCGGTATGCTGCCATTGCACTGCTTATTGCTAAGCGTGAAGTGGCCATTAACTGGGGTAGTAAGCATACACCAATAATCAAATCATGGCTGCGCGGGAGACATTGTTACATCGAGGTCTTCACACCGCAATATGTTTACAACGCAGGCATTAAAATGAAAGTCGTTACAACGACTTGCGTTGTAATGCCTGCGTTGTAAACGTATCACGGTGTGAAGACCGCGATGTAACATCATATATTCTGGCTGCGTAGTAAGACATATTGTAGGACAGACAGTGACACCTATTCGCAACTACAACCACCTGCGTCGAGACCCATAGATAATTGGTAACCGCTACACCTGTATTTTCAGGACATATCAGATGCCTCAACGACACCAGCAAACAAGCAACCCACAAGCGCGCCCCTTGTGGAGGGGAGGGATAGTAGACGCGGAGGTGGGGTAAGGTACGGTGCCCATTGTAATGTCAGTAACAATGATGTATTTTGTCTGCCCCGTGTGGTATCATTGACTTAGCCTGCTGGAAGCGTTGGTGGTAGAACTTCAGGGGTTGATGTCCGAGACGGGGGCTGAGGAGAGTGGGTCTGACGGGCAGGAGGTAGTGGGGAGCGGGGAGTAGAAGAGGCGAGACGGCGGGCCCTGACCGCCTACACTTTTGGCTGGGCTAGCTGGAAGGTCCTGTTGGTTTAGGGTGAGGCTGGGCTCCTGTATTTTATTGACCAGGGAGAGGGGACACATCGAAAGTGGGACCGGGGTAGGAGATGGGGGCACACTGACAGTGGGGGGGAGAGGGGGGGGGTAAGGGACCGGGTGGGAAGGTTGAGCCGTCTTCAGGAGAGTCGGGGATGCTGTTACATGTGTGGTATTTCCTGGACGGGTGGGGATTGAGAGTTGATTGTTGTCTTGTTGTGTTGGAAAACAATAAAAAAATGTTTCAACAAAAAAATCATTGACTTAGCCTTCATATTGTCCGTATATACCTGCATGTTGCATAAGTATCTTATATGAGTATCAATATATGTTGCACTGTAACCGCTGTTATACTGGTATAAAAATTAATAAATAAAGTAAAAAAAAAAAAATCTTATAACCTTAACCCAGATAACAAAACCCCTAGCAGGTGTGAACTGCTTCACCTAAACAAAGAACGCAAACCTTGAAGACACTATCCACAAATGGTGCGGCACCAGACCATCATTGTCAAAATTTTGCATCACCTCAATGGAATGAATCACTAAAAAGTCTAAGGTCAATGGTATAATTTTTTTGTAAACAATATTTAGGACACTATTTATGTCAGACAATATTATGTATATAATGTGCTGATATACAACCCGGCATGCACATCAATAATGCAGTTTCTAACAGAGAAACCTGCCTGGCGCCATTTTCTCACAATGTCTTGATGACCTGATTCCCACAGGCTATAGAACAGAGTATACTGAAAGTACACTCATGACAGAAAGAGGCCTCACTATCAGCCACAAGTTCCCCAGGCCCTCCAACCTTCTGGAATCCACAATCCCCAAATCAATTTAGCTTTTATTCTTACACTTCCCATTCTGCCTCCCTGAGAGTCAGCTTTCATCAGATCCCTGGCACAAAGTGGACCCGGTCACACACTGCTTCCCGTCACACGCCATCACTTTCAATCACAGAACTCACTAACATCCTACAACTCTCAACGTCACTACTCAACCACCAAAAAGTCCCTCTCCGGAGAAACATTCACAAGCTTTGCCAAGATAGTCAAAGTCTTGATATTTTAATATATCTTTCCAACCCACCTAAAATTCAACAGATCTTACTAATTCTGATGAAGGCAACACTGTAGCCAAATTACCTCTTCAGTTGCTCAGCAAAACGTGGTAGCCAATTTTTAGAAAGATAACTGGAAAGGATGTCTCCATCCAGATGCATGATCAAATAAACCAGTATCATCTGCTGCTTGACTACCAGTCTAACGTCATATCAAAATACAGCACCAACTATTAGTCATCCAAGTTGAGGAAGACGCCATCTGCATCACAAATAATAGCAATCCTTGCATTCTGGTCTTACTTGACCCATTTGCAGTCCTAGACACTGCTGAGCACAAGCCCTTGCAAACACCATGAAAGAGCATGCACATAATTCCTGGATAATGGATAATCTCCTATATTTCCAACTAACATCGGTGTTGTAAAAGTAACTTCTTTGTCATGAATGAAGATGGAGAGATTAGTTGTAGATTTCCAAATAGGTTTATTCAAAATAGTGGGTAATAACAACTCATCCACCCAACTGTCAGTAAGATAATCATCTCACTGCTCACTAACATTCCACAGCTGGCTTAGTCCTGACATTCCAGAACACTAAGCATCATCAGAGTGAAGAACATAGACAAATGTAATTACAGGGAAAGAAAGCCATTACAACATATCTCCCTCCTTTACAACTAACAGAAAACACATAACAATAAAGACATTAACATCATGTGGCATTAATTAAGTGACATAGTCCTTCAAATAGGAAGGAAGACAAGAATTTCTCTTGGGCCTTATATAGACCTCCGGAGCTCCTTCCCCTTCCGTGGCAGTGTGAGGAAAGCTTGATGTTACATCAGTATTGTATACAGCAACACGACCTAGATTCCAAACCCTGTGATCACTAGTTCTTATAGCATTCTTGAACACTTTGACAACCTTTAATGGTTTGGTGAATTTAGATCCAGACACAGCAAAGCCTGGTCTCTTGATCCGAACCCAATCACCCACCTTAACCTTTGTGGACTTAACAGCATGACGAACATCATAGTGTTCTTTACTCTTAGAACATTTCAAATCCTCCTGTTCCTGCCATGATGTAGAATCAACCTCACGAGATCTGCTAGAAAGAAATTTATTTACCCATGGTGGATCTAAAAAAGTAACAGGGTCCCTTCCACGAAACAAAAGAAAAGGAGACTTCCCTGTAGTAGTATGTGGGGTAAACCGATACACACACACTCTTTTCAAAACTTCCTCCTGCCAGTTAAGACCATTGGACTTTGCTAAAGACACTGTTTCCTTCAAGACTCTGTTGAATCTTTCCACTGTTCCATTGGATTCTGGGTGATACAAAGAACATTTCTTGTGAAGAATGCCACAATCACCAAGAAAACTCTCCATTTCACTCGAAACAAGTTGCACACCATTGTCTGTAAGTAAAGTCTCAGGAATTCCTTCCCTGGCAATAATGTCTTTTAAACATCGAATAACCGTACCAGAATTAATATTCTTCACAAAAATTACTTCTGGCCACCTAGAAAACAAATCCATGACTACTATAACAAACGTGTCAGAACCATCTCCATGAATAGGCCCTAAAATATCAAGAGCAGTATCCTTCCAGGGCCCACGCGGACGAACTCTTTTTTCCATGGGCTGTGTCCTGGTTTTCAAAACCTTTTCGCTGAGAGCACATTGGACACATTCTCTGACTAAATGTTCAATCTGTGTGTCTAAACCTGGCCACCAATAGCTAGAACGCACCCTCTCCTTAGTTTTAGAAATACCTAAGTGTGCCTCATGTGCCAAATCCAAGACCTCTTTCCTTAAAGAAGCTGGGGGTACTAATTTGTGACCTCTCAACAACAACCCCTCACAACTAGAAAGTTGATCCTTAACCAACCAGAAATCTCTCACTGAGTCACTGCCTTGATCTTTATGGTGCCATCCCTCACAGATTAATTTGGAGACTTCTTGAATAGTATTGTCACACTTACAAGCATCCAACCACCTCTCATGAGAAATCACCTTATAATCCACTCCACAGACAAAGTCCTGTGGAAGACTAAAAGATGGATCTGAATTTTGATCTAATTTGTCTTGTTGCTCGTCAGGAACTAATCTTGAAAGAGTATCTGCAACAACATTCTCTGACCCCGGAACATGTTTAACAATGAAATTAAACCCCTGTAATCCAACCACCCATTTTGAAATTCTGGGAGATATAGAGTCAATTCCTTTTTTAGTTAATACCTCACAAAGAGGCTTGTGATCAGTTCTTACAACAAATGAGGTGCCCCACAAAAACTTTTTTAATTTCTTAATAGCCCAGTGTACCGCAAGGGCTTCACGTTCAATTACAGAATAGCGGCATTCAGCCCCTTTCAAACACCTAGAAATGAACATGATGGTATTCTCTGGCAGGACACCCCCTTGATACAGGACTGCACCAATACCTTTTAGACTTGCATCAGTAGATATAATAGAGCTCTTGCTGGGGTCAAAATTCTTTAAATTAGGAGCATTCTGTAATTTCATTTTTATGTCATTAAATTCCTTGTCACACAAACTATTCCAACTAAATTTCTCTCCTTTCCTTAACAAATTTCTCATGTTGAACGTGACCTCAGCAAAATTCTTTATGAATTTATTATAGTATTCAGCCATACCTAAAAATCTCATGAGTTCCTCCTTGGAAGAAGGAACCACAAGGTCCCTAATGGTATTTACAAGATCAGCTTTTGGAACTACACCTTCCGCACTTATAGTGTGTCCTAGATAGTCAATTTTGCTGAGACCAAACCTACACTTTTCCTTCTTTACAGTCAAATTGTGAGAGGTAAGCTTGTCCAGCACTTGCCTAACCCTTCTTTCATGTTCAGCAACAGTAGATCCATATACCAAAATGTCATCTTGGTACACACAGACCCCAGGGATGTTAACTAAGACTTTCTCCATGACACGTTGAAAAACCGAGGCAGCAGACACCAGCCCAAATGGGAGTCTGATAAACCTAAATGTCCCAAACGGAGTGATAAAGGCAGTTAGATCTCTGGAGGACTCGTCAAGTAAGATTTGATGGTACGCCGATGTTAGGTCAATTGTACTAAATATCTTTGCCCCACCCACCTTGCTCAACAGCTCAGATATGTTAGGTAAGGGATATTTATCTACCTGAACACATTTATTGAGTTGTCTGAGGTCAACACAGAGCCTCAAAGAATTGTCAGGTTTCCTTGCGGCCACCACCGGAGCAAGCCAAGATGTACCCTCAACCTCCTCAATTATACCCTGGGACTTCAGTTTATTTAACTCCTTAAGCATGTCTTCCTTGACAGTGAACGGAACATTTCTGACTTTACAGGAAACAGGAGCTGAACCAGGAAAAAGTTTAATCTTATGACAGTAACCCATAAGGCAACCTAGTTTATCACCAAAAACCAGTGGATATTGGCTTATCAAAAGAGTTTGTAGTGAAGAACTGTCCACCACAGACCCAACACTTCTTTTTTCTCTGAGGATGATAGGAGGACTGCTGTTCGGGTCTAACATGACACCAAGATCTTTTTGGTGCCACCAGCTGATGATGCTATCACCTTTTTTTGAAACATAAACTTTCCCACTAGCAAAACGCTCACCGTACTCAATTAGACCATTAAAGTAACCCCTTAACTCAATGGGATCGCCTCCATATGCAGTTGGACGAATGTCTGGCTTTAATAGTTTAACTTTCTTGCACAAATTATCTTCAAAAAATGTGCTTGAAATGATAGTAATCTTGGCTCCTGAGTCAAACAAGACCTTAGTTCTGTGACCCTCCACTAAAATGAAATCAAGAGGCCCCTCAGCCCCAACCTGGACCACAATTTGTCCACACTCAAAATCATGTTGATCTGATGTGTTGCCATCAGAGACTTCGCTAACTTTTTTCTTTAAATTTTTGAACCTGCAGGCACTTACAAAGTGACCCTTCTTCTTACAATGAGAACATGTAGCATTTAGTGCAGGACACGACTTATCATTTGCCCAATGTGAAGTGCTATTGCATCTGTAACACTTCCCACCCCTGTTAGGATTCTCACTGGATTTATTTACACTCATATCTTTAACTCGTGTCTTTGCGTGAGAGTCACCCTTGTCTGCTTCTTTCCTTGACGCCGAACTTGTATTAATCACCGACACATCTTTGTTAAGATCCTTCTTGATCACCTTTACACATTGTAGAGAGTGTTCTATTCCCTTAGCGACTACTAGGACTTCATCCAAAGAAGGTTCATCTTTCATCCAGAGTTCATCACGTACTTTCTCAGATACACAACCAAGCATAAACTGGTCTCGTATTCTTTCATCCGTTAGTGCATCAAACTTACAACTGGAAGCTAAGCGTCTAAGTTCTGTTATATAATTCTCTATGTTTTCTTCATCCTTTTGCATACGCTTGCCAAAATGATATCTTTCTAAGATAGTGCTGACTTTTGGAAAGTAGTGAGCATCAAGTTTATAAATACATTGCTCATACTCATTGAGACCCGAACTGGAACTACTAGGGACATCAGGTAAATGGTCAAAGACGTCTTGTCCCTCAGACCCAAGACAATGCATCAATAAAGCTGTCTTCCTCTCCACACTTAAAGAGGTACCACAGACACGAGCATAGCGCTCGAAAACCTTCTTCCATTTGGACCATTTAATGGGAGAGTCACCCGGAGATTGCAGAAAAAATGGCGCTGCAGTGACGTTTTGCATGTTAAGAAGGAAAAATATAGAAGAGATGTGCAAAACTAGACAAACCTTAAGAACAAGTAGAGGTAGTTGTCATGATATAAAATAAAGAAGGAAATACTGCACAAAATTTGAGACTAAAATAAGCGTAGTACGAGCATTAAAGGAATACGTGTCAACGCTGTGCTGTTGTTGATTTGAAAGAGACACGCTTTACATATATCAGCTGTGCGTGTCAGCGCAACACCAGGATTAAAAGAATAAGGACACGCAGTTGATAACTCAGCTGTTCGTGCCAGCGCTGAATCGACAATGTCAGAGTAAGTTCTCTAAGCTCACGTTTAAGAAAAAACAATGTTGAAACGAAAGTAACTCTTAAATAGCACGCATTACAAAATTTATTGCTGTGCGTGTCAGCGTTGAATCGGCAAAGTCAGGGTAAGTTAATTTTCGCTGTGCGTGTCAGCGTCGATTCAAGTGAGACGCACTTGTTGCTGTGCGTGTCAGCGTCGATTAAAGAGAAGCGCACTGGTTGCTAGGAGACAAAAGGAATCCACGTTGACAGCCAGTATGTGTTGCCATCTAGTTGTGAGGGGTTGTTGTAGATTTCCAAACAGGTTTATTCAAAGTAGTGGGTAATAACAACTCATCCACCCAACTGTCAGTAAGATAATCATCTCACTGCTCACTAACATTCCACAGCTGGCTTAGTCCTGACATTCCAGAACACTAAGCATCATCAGAGTGAAGAACATAGACAAATGTAATTACAGGGAAAGAAAGCCATTACAACAATCGGCTCATAGAGACAGGCAAGAACTTCAAGAAAGCTCTCCAAGGTCGCCCATGACTGTAGACTATAGAAGGGAGTTTCTCCTTCATCATTTTCACCCTCTTGATAAAGCTTCTACTCTTGGGTACCGATATGATCCATCATTAGACTGATGATACCCAACTCTATCTGAGGGTCTCCTCCCCAATGCCCTTAAATACTCGAGTGTCTGCTTCCCTCCCATACAAAACTAGTTATCAAGTGGTAACATATTGCTAGAACATCAAATTACTTGTATTCACCCTTGACCCCAACGTCTTATTCATGACATACATTGCCATGAAAGCCCAAAAACATGATTGAAGCATTGCTTGCTGTGGAAAGTAAAGTCCTAACTCCCTCCCTGAAGCAGACTTCAGAAAGAGAGACAAGCCCTGTTCTTCCCCTATTTGGATAGGGAAGCACCTGATAGGCGACCATCTTGTTTCCACAGTGGCCATGTCAAGGAAATCCAACTTGTCATCCTTGGGTCATAAGCAACTGAAAAAACTACCGCCACTGCACCCCCCCCCCCCCCCCCCCCCCCCCAAGAATCTGTACTGGCTGCCTCTCCAAGTCCATACGCCATTTTCTAACCCTGCTCCATCTCCCTAAAACAGCAATAGTCACTGCTCCAGCACACCGTGATGAAACACCTCACCTCTTCGGAAGCCAACCTAGCTCAAGTAGTCAAGGCTTAATTGTCTTTCTCATGACAAATCAGCTAAAAGTTCATTGAAGTGTTAAATCATGGCGACAACTTTTTGTGAAAACTTCTGCCCATTTTTTGGTTTTAATGTTTGTGCCAGCACACTCTGAATAATGCTACTTGTGAATGTCTGAGACAGCTTTTAGATCTGAGAATAGCTAGTTATGGACTCCTAGTGGCACCTCAACAATTTTTGAAACCGAGCAATAGGGTTCAAAGTAAAGTCCAAGTAATGGTGCTAGTGCACATCAAAAGAAATTTCAAATAAGTTCCAATTGTTCAAGTCTTGTCTTTATTCTTTGACAGAGCTTCTTCGATGCAAGCCCCCTGTCAGCCAACACGTGTTTCGTCCTGACTATGTTAGGTCATGGACTTCATCAGGGCTGCAGGCAAAAAAAATATATGATAACCATAATCCATTAGTATATATTACTAATCAGAAAAACATTCATACATCTATACTAACATGATAAACTATAATACTGATAATACAATTTATTGTGCCAGTTAACCTAATAGGTACAAATGATGGTCGGAGCAAAGCATATGGTTTGTGTATTCACCGAAAAGTAAAGGTTATATTCTGTGATTATAGGAAAGGAAGTGAAACGCCAGAAGGGGAATAATTATATTAGGAAAGAACCTAATAGAGAACCAATAGATGTGAATATCAGAGATAAAATAAAATCAAAAGGCTGTATAAACCTCAAGAAAACGACAGCCACTATCCTAACCACTAGTGTCCTAAGTAAAGGCAAAAGAATTATTAATAAACACCCAAGTGTATTCTTGCTACCTTAGTTAGTACTGCAATGTTCAATCAAAAAGTAAATTAAACTCACCAATACTAGGTATGATCAAGGGCTTTAACTATTAAATCCAGAAGCCTAATGTTGCATCCACTTGCTATAAATAAACGAGAGATTATCGACATAAGTAGTATTCAGTCCAAAATAAGGTCCTATGTTAAGCGCTAGTTATAAATATAAAAAGAGCGTACCAGTAAAATTCAGGCGGTAAGCTTATTGCAAAGTCTTCAAGTGTAGCGATCTGTGGTATTCCGCGTTATTAATCAGTCATGTACCCTAAAGTAAAGGAAGAAAACGAACTTTAACTCACTTGTCCGCTAATGCCACGGACACTAGTTCGGAAAGGCTATCGTCAATAACCAATAAGCAAAAGTTAATCTCGCCAGCAAACGACCAAGAGACAACCTAATATCGATGTAATATCGTTAATGTAATTAGTTAACCCGTAGAGTAATGGCAAAACAAATCGATGAGCCCTGTTAAGCTCCTATGCCATATCCTACTCAACTTAATACTTCAAACAGTCGATGTATCATGAATAATCTCATCATGAAAGAACTACGCTTACCTCATCGTATTCAACACGGTCCTATATCTCGACCGCATATGATTATCTCGGCGTCTGCAACGAGCGCCATCTTAGGATGGGAATAAGTAGTCCAATTAGATAACGGACTATGTAGTACTACTCTCATGTCTCCGATGAGCGCCATATTGGAACGGTTAACCTACAGCGTAAATCAAATTAGTAAATTAAACTGAATAAGGCCCAGCTAAATTGGACAATATACAGACAAAGTAGTCTATATCTAATTTCTTCTCATAGCAGTTGCTGGCTACCTGTTCATGGGAATTAGCGCACCATATTAGGTTGGGATCATCGCGTCAACATGATAGTCTCTACGTGACGCGCCATCTTTCTTGGAGTTAAGACATTTGTAATGTTGATATCTGTGTACAGTGATTTATTGAGTGCTCACTAGCAAAATTAGTGCTTGACGAATTATAAAACTAAACACACCATTTAAAGTGTTTATCTCAATTAAGGTGATTAAAAATATTAAGCAATCGGTAGATATGCGAGATATTAATCATTTGTTATCTATTGAGTAATTTGTTGATTCCAAAGAAAGGAAAGAAGAAAGAAAGGAAAGGACGAGTTACCAGAAACCAGAACCAAAGTAAAACCCCACCATAGCAGATTCCCTGTGAGGCAAGGTATACAGTAATGATCAGCATAGTACTTTGTATACACTATAATGGAACAAGATAATACAGTTTTCCAGTAAATACATTGAGAGGCTAAAAGAGGAAGCTCATGATAAAGTCACAAAGGGTAATTCACAATAGCTGTATCATATATTACAGTGTTGTTTACGGCTAACATTATTATCAGAGGCTAACGTGAATAGGAGACATGTAGAAGCACATTCAATTATGTACCCAAAAAGTACTGTAATTCATTTTCCATATTAATCCCCATATTCACCGCATGTAGCCTCAGAATCCAGCGTGCTTCAGACTGCCGCAGCTTTAGTTCTCGATTTCCACCTCGAATATCACTAGGTACTGATTCTAATGCATGGAATTTAAATTTCTGAAGTTTATTCTGCTCTGAGCATTCTAAGGCATGATGAACTATAGGGTATCTATCATCCATATTTTTCAATGCTCTAAAGTGCTCCGCAATTCGAATTTTAAGGTTCCTTACCGTACTGCCCACATAAATCATCGAGCAATTACAAATAATAACATAGATAACAAATTTGGTGTTGCAATTAATATACTGAGTTATGTGAAACTTTCTAGAACCATTATAAGCAAATTCTTTAGTTCCTGATAAGGCATGTTTACACATGCTGCAATCCCCGCATTTATGGAAACCCAAGCTTCTGCTCTGTAGCCAAGAGATAGTTACATCTTTTTTCTTCGGATAGCTTGGGCTAACCATATTTCAGATTGTTAAACCTTTACGGTAGGTAAGGCTAGGGTAATTGGTCAGGATCTTGTTAAGATCAGAGTCTGATGTAAGAAGACTCCAATGACGTTTAAGTATATTAAATATGAATTTATGAGACCAAGGGTGGAAATTTGTTACCATTCTCACTAACTGTTCTTGTTTGACCTTGATGTTATGATATGATTTTAAAGTATCATTTCTATTGAGAAGACTAGCTCGTTTTTTTGCTCTCTCAATTACATTTTTGTCATAACCCCTGTCCAAAAATCTCTCTTCAATATCTGTTATACAGTTAGAGAAATCAGTATCCTTACTGCAGTTACGGCGTGCTCTGTGAAATTCTCCATAGGGAATCGAGTTAATTTGCGACTTTGGATGAGCACTTGCTGCATGCAGAACTGAGTTACATGCTGTTTCTTTTCTGTGCATGCGACTGTAAATGCACATGTTTTCAACAAAAAGTTCTACATCTAAGAACACAATTCTTTGTTTGCTATGAGCCATTGTAAATTTCATATTAAAAGAATTGTTATTTAGGTGTTCAAAGAAAGCATTAAGTTCGTCAGTACTACCTGTCCATATTAGAAGGCAGTCGTCAATGTAACGACCAAGAAACACTATATATTCCTGCCATTTCATACCAGATGGGCCCCAGATGTGCACCGCCTCGAACCACCCCATGAAGAGGCAGGCAAAAGACGGCGCAAATCTGGAACCCATCGCAGTACCGCACGTCTGTTGGTACCACTCTCCCCCAAACAAAAATACGTTATGTTCCAAAATCATTCGTGACATATCTATTATCATTTGCGAATGTTCCAGAAATTCAACAGGTCTCTTATCCAAATAGTAGCGTAAAGCTAGTAGGCCTTGCTCATGTGATATGTTGGTGTAAAGTGACACCACATCTAATGTGACTAGGGTCATAGACTCATCCCAGGGTATATCCATAAGTGTGTTAAGAATGTGTTTCGTATCTCGAATAGTTGATGGTAAGTTATGAACATAAGGTTGCAAGTAGGTGTCCACAAATTCAGAGATACGTTCAGTCGGACCACCAATTCCCGACACAATTGGTCTGCCGGGAGGTGAGGTGGCATTTTTGTGGATTTTGGGTACTGTATAAAGGCATGGGTATCTAGGTTTGTCAATCAAGAGATAACGGAGTTCATCGTCACTAAGTAAGCCTGTAGTATTCCATTCTTTAAGCTGTTCATTAATCTCTATCTTAATAGTTAAAATCGGATTGCTAGAAAGTTTCTTATACCATAGTGTGTTATTTAATTGGCTCAGTATCTCTTTTTCATAATATTCTGTAGACATTATTACTATATTGCCTCCCTTGTCGGCTTCTCTTATTGTAATTGACGAGTCTGCCCTCAGTTGTTTCAATGCTAGTCTTTCTTTAGATGTTAAGTTATCAACATGGGGGAAAGATTTCCGATGGTTGATAGTTTTTTCTAAAGCATCTAAGTCCTTTTCAACCATTTTGTGAAACAAATCAATGCTGTTACCTGAGGCAAGGTGTGGAACCCATTTTGACTTCAGTTTAAGACCACTATCCTCCCTTAGGTTTGTTGTACAATCAAGATCTTGCAGGACCTGATGCATTGTAATGGGGTCCTGTTCGTTTTCCGTAATAGATAATAGTAAAACTCTGTCTCTTATATCTTGAATTGATAAATCACCAACCATAGTGTCTGTTGTACCTTTTTTATTTGGAACTGTAGTAGTGGCAAAAAACTTTTTTAATTTAAGATTTCTCGAGAATTTGAAAAGATCTATTTTCACATTTGTCATGTCACAAACCGGGGATGGGCAAAATCCCATACCCTTGCTTAGAACCGAAATCATATCAGTTGTCAAAACAGTATCAGATAGGTTGATAACCTGTATTTTCTCTGTGTCTTCATTTATTGTTTCACCTTGCTCCAGGATCTGGTATTTACTCTTTCTCTTGTGTTTTGATTTAGTGCCCCCCCTGCAGCCTCTCCTTGCTTTACTCTTAAGTCCTCTCTCGCTCTGTTGTTGTTCTCTTTGTTGCCTATTCTTATCCGTTGTACTTCCCGTAAAAAACTATTACCCGGGAGTACATTGGGCACCCCTTCTGTGGTTCCCTCCGTTCCTGAGACTGAGACATTACTGGATGAGGCAGAACTCACTGTACTGAGTAGAGACGATCTACTGCTCGTCAATTGTTGGTCCTGTCTAACCAGGTTGTCAAATTTTTTGGCAAATGTAAATACTCTACCATTACGGTAGTCTATTTCATCACGTTTTAATTTGCGAGCTTTCTTTTCTTTTGTTTCTTCTTCAAATTTATTCAAAATGTTTTCTAAAATAGCATAATTCTTTTTAGCTACTTCAGGCAAGTTTAATTCTACAATTTCTTTTTCCAAAATGTCAGCTTCTTCTGCTGCTTTTTGGACTTTTCTTTCAGCATTTTCTATAAGTATATTCATCAATCGCATAGAGTTACCAGTGAGTTCTTTTTCCCAGAGGAGAAGTAAATCCTCATCGAGATCGTCATATGTTGGAAATATAGTAGATCTCAAGCCTCGTGGGATTCTTTCCAATCGAATATATTCTTTAAGTGTGGCTCCATCCCACCATTTGCCTATTTCGGTTTTTTTAAGTCTTTCAAGTCTTGAAAATTTAGCTTTTAGTCCCTCATTTGTTTTCACATTTCCTTGCGAAACAGCTTTGTTGATTGAAATTCCTGCATGTAAGTTTCTAAAGAGTTCCTCAGCTATTTTGTTTCTGTCACTTCTAGAACTCATGTTTGTCAGATTAACTTTGCTTAGTAGCACACTTCCCGCAGCAGTCCCAAATATAAGACAGAAAAGAAACCACAGTGGTAGGGACAATATGCGCAGAGAAATGTAATATTCGTGCTTAAGTAAATGAGAACCCTTGCTACTAGGTAAGCAATACGACAACCACCAATGTCGTAATCTAGGCAAACCAAGTCTACCCTAAACATCAACAATTTTTGAAACCGAGCAATAGGGTTCAAAGTAAAGTCCAAGTAATGGTGCTAGTGCACATCAAAAGAAATTTCAAATAAGTTCCAATTGGCACCTCACTTTAGTCTCGGGTGAGCACAGATAGGGAATGAGTACAAGGCGACAACGCTACTGAGCACCTTTGAGGCAGAGAGAGCACCACAAATTAAGTAGAAGGCACACATAGACTATACAAAATACTGTACTCACGTGCCTATTGGTATTTCCACTTTCCTCCTCCTGAGCTGTAAAGGAGCACTGGGACGCTTCTTCTGAAGCAGCTGAGCGCTTTAGAAATGTCATTCATTGATTAAATAACACCAATGACAAGACGTCCAGGAGGCTGCCAGGCTGAGGCACAGTCGTCCTATATGGCCCCACAACCCATTTTTTTAGACTCAGTTTTTTAGACTTAACTTTTGAGTCTCTTTCCCCGTACAGCAGTACTGACGGTACTGACTGAGTGTCAGAGACACAATAACTTGTAAGTTTTTCCTGTACTTTTTTCCTTCAGCTTGGATATTTTTAGTAACTACATTAAAAAAGTAGTTGTATTGAATTATCGACAAAGACTTATTTTTGCTTGGCCAGACTCAAACCCAAGACGCTCATTAAAGAATAAAGAGTATTTAAGACATTTGCCTCTGTGCGTGGAGGATGTGTTATAACTTCTTCCACACACAGGCATGAAAGCTCATGCTAACAGTTCAGAGACAGGTTCAAGTCTCTTCCTCAAGGTGAACCTGTTGATAAGGACACCCCTCCGCTATCTGCCTTTCGCCACAAGATTGGAATCAACCCGCTACACCGCTCCCTGTTGTACACACAATCATATTGTTGCCTTCCTTTTCCTGGCAGTCTGTAGGCCCCTCTCCCTGCTCTGTGCAGTGTTTTGTGGCTTCCAAGCTAGTTGTACCCTACAGAAATATCAATACCTCGAATATGTAAATACATGCACGTGACATCACAAGAACAGAGGCCGTGATGACATCACAAGGAGTGACATCACTCAGACCTCAACCCCAATGACATCAGAGGAAAGGTTTAAATAAGGCATTTCACGTATTAAGGCATCAGAGAACCACATCTCGCAGTGTCACCCAAAAGAGGCGTGGCAGGCTCAAGCAGGGGTGAGGGCTGACAGCAGGGGCCCTTGGTGGCCCCTACAAGGAGGTTACTGCACCAGTTACTGTGCCATGGAATGCTTGGCCATCATTTTCTTACTGGCTCGAGTGAGGGTCGTGGTGGTGCACAAACGGGTTTTTTCGGTATATATTTTTGTAAAGTTTTAATGTGCGTCAACTTATTTGCGGCTACGACTATGTTCAGCTGCACAGTGACTGAGGGTCCACGGCTGCGCGTGGTCTTCAGTTCCCTCCTCATAAGTCGTGTAAGAGATCGTGTATACACTCTGTACACAGACCCTTTGACACGAAAGAGCCGTGTTGTCACGCAGCGCTGTGTTTTGATACCTCTGACAGCGGCGTCACACGCCCACGCTTTACCACGGTACCGGAAGCGGTGTTCGTTAATGAGTTTTTGTTTTTATTATTTCGTGCGGTGTCCGCCTCTCTGAGCACCACGGGGGTAGGGGTGGAGATTTGCCACAGGCCCCCCCTGCCAAGCCCAAAAGCAATTTCCTATCTCCGTCAGCTCTAATCAATGCCCCTTCTATAAATAGCGCCGCAGCCTCGCCCGACACCCCCTGTGGAATCTTAACAGGGCGCTTTCCTCCTCCGCCCCGAGATCAATGCCTTGGCACAGACTGGCAGCGCACCGCGGGAAGAGGGCGGAGGTGGGCGGGCAGGCATGGCACCGTGACAACCTCTGACACTAGAAAACATAACCATCTGTCGGCCTTCGTTCTCGACAGAAAAACGGGAGACCCAACACCAGCGGTCGAAGCGCATTAAACAAAGTTTGGGAACTGTGATACTGTGCGCAAAGGGGGCGGGATGAGTGAGAGTGTGGGGGCGGGTCAAAGGTTAAGTTAATCAGTGGGAAATGCACCATTGTGCATCATGAAACTCTGCTAGTTAATGCACTGCAGAGGTCTGTTTCTGTAACCAGAAAGCCATAGAACTGCACCCTGATTGGTGCAATGGAGAACAGTGACCTGTGTATGGTTAGTGCTGCCATGTCCCAGTCTGTAACCTAACGCACTGTGAATATGCAGGTCATTCTTTTAAAAATGTAGCACACACAGTAGAAGATAGGCTGCTATAAAATTGGCTAAAAGGTTTAAGATAAAAAAGGGCTTCCAAGTTGTAGATATTAGTAATACCCAGACTGTACGTAGTGCATTTTTTTTTAATAACTATTTTTAAAAACACTCACTTCACAGCTCAGCTGGTATCTCCCTTGCAATACCACTCAAAAAGAATAAATCTGTGTTGTCAGGGCGCTTCAAGTGATTCCATCAATTAAAGTCAATACCAGCTTCCAAGCTTCTTTTCGAATGCAGATGAATGGGTTGCGCACTTTTACATTTCTTTCAGTCAAGCAGGCACCCTGGGCTTGTTTAGTCGTCTGCCCCTCCAACGGTTTCACAGCACAGGAGATCTCTGCCTTACACTTCAGCTGAAGCATTTCAACTCTCTGACTTAACCGCCCGGGACAGTTGTCCTTTTGTAAAAAGTAAGGGAACTGGGTTTTCTTATTAAAAAACTATGGGCATGTCATGGACCTCAGATCCTGCTCACTTCGAGTACTGCCCAGCAGTGACCACATTCCAATGTTATTTTATAGAATTTGATAAAATAACATTGGAACAAGGCAGCGTGCATGCTCATCTTGTGCTACTCAAAGCAGTTGGCTTTGCACAAGCAAAATCCAAATCTGCAGTGTACAAGAGACGCTCCAATTCGCTAAGTGTTTGTGAATTACAACACTAACATTCCTGGAGAGTGGTGAGAGAAAAGGAGCAATAAAAGGGCCTTTCACCCTTTGTGCAACTCACAAGCAAATGTGCCAATGTTTGAGACGCCACTGAACACGGAAGGGTAGTCAACATCCATTCTATCCATGGCAGCCAGTAGCATCGGGAAGAGCGGGCAGCAGTTTCATACTCTGTGTAGGAAAGTAGTACCTGCTTCTTATGGTTACCCCCACTATTTGCTGATGTCACACTGTTTTTGGCCTAGTCTGACTGGGATCCTGCTATCCAGGACCCCAGTCTATCTGCTTTCTCCTGTAAATTGATATGCATGTACTTTAGGAACATTCCTGATTGGATTCTGGGGTACCCTTATCAGTCCCTAGCATATGGTACACCATGTACCCAGGGCATAGGTACCCCAGAGGCCTCCCATGGGATGAGGCATGTATTATGCCACCCCTGAGAGGCCATCCAAATTGACACATTCAGCCTGCTAGAGCAGACTGTGTAAGCTGGTGCTTGCACCACTTACTTAAGATATAGGTTCACTATATTTATTTAAATCACTACACTTAAATACCTATCAGTCACCCCTATGGCAAGCCTTAACAATCGTGAAGGCAGGGTGCTGGTTTTTATGTGAGAGGGTGTTCCTGCATCAGCAGAGCTCTCTGCAGCCTTCGGAGACCATTCTCCAGGGTTGTCTGTGATGCAGCCAGACATATATGTTTAAGTGCATTATAACCTCGTGGTAAATGCTAACTTTAAAACTGCTGCTTAGAAACATGTCGTGTTTGGTGTCAAACACCTTGGAATCATACCTCCATGCCAGTAACTGGTGTGGGAGGTATGATTCCACCCTTCCAAAGGTATATATGTGGGTCACCGGTATACCCGGTACCAGCTTTCTCGATCTGGGTAGCACAATATGGATGCTGCCAGCCACAGACACGATTCTGCTCTCCTGCTGCTGAGCCACGTTCGGGCAGAGGAAGGCATGACAATAGGCATCCTGTCACAGGGAGGTGTAACCACCTCCCAGACAGGATTTAGTGTATTGGGGCTGGGTGGGTGCACTCTTAGAGTGCCAGAAAGTCAGCACTTGGGGCACATTTGGTGTCCCTGTGCATAGTCGAGCTCAAACCAGGTCTGGGAGCCATTTGTTCCTGCTCTGGTGTGAAACTGGACAAACAACATGGGTGTAGCCACCCCTCTGTCCTGCCCCTCCCTTAGGAGGGTCCACATAATCTTTCCAACTCCTTCCCATGGGTATAAGTGGGATACCTGGTTACAGGTATCCCACTTATACAGATTTTACCTGGACAAGATTCTGCTAAGAAGAAACCAAATTCTTCGGCTGCCTGCACGATACTGGACGACTGAAGAATCTCCCTTGGAGTAAAGGAGGTACTCCCCTGCAAAAGCAGGCACCTAAACGCATCTGACCAGTTTGCTTCTCCCAAGCTCCTGAAGACTCCGAAGGTTTCAGCAACACAGGAGGTGGGTTCCCTGCAGGGCCCTGAGGTCGATCTGCCCTCTCAGTGATTCTGAAACCAGTATCCCTCGTGGGGACCGTGCAACCCGAACTCCTGTGCACAGCGTACTTTTTCCAAGTGCATGTGCTTGGTGACGATTCCTGAGCCTGTGCTTTGGACTCCGTGTAGTCCCGACCCCGAACAGTATTTGCACCGAAGATTTCCAGTTTCTACTCTACAAGTGTCCTGAGGGCTGGTTCTTTGCAAACTTGCTTGAGGTCTCCTCGTGATCCCTGGTCTGTTGGTCTGTGGGTCCTAGCGAGGGTCACCTTGTGAATTCTTGGGCTTACCTGGTTGCTCCAGACGTACCCTGACTCTCTATTGCTTGGAGAGTCCCCTGGACCTTGCTGGTCCACACCGTAACCCGTTTCCTCTCACCTCGTGGGTTGCAGTTGCTAAGACGTTTTGGTGCTCCAGCCGGACATCGACCCCTCAGCTCTCGACATCCTTTCTGCGACAACTCACCTCCAGACTTTGGTTGTCTTCGACGTCTCCTGGTCACGGTGGCTGCAGAATCAAGCAACCCTTCTTTGCACCTGAAGCACCCGACATCGGTGGACATTAGACTACCGAGCCCCCGGTCACCAGAAGTGACTCAGACTCTGTCCCCGCTGCTTTCAGGTTCTTCTCACCTCGAATCCAGGCTTGGATTCCACCGGACACTCTTCACCCTCCTGGCAGCAGGACTTCTTGCAGCGCTCCATTGAAAACAATGAAGGTTTCCGACACCACTTGACCCCTATGCATCCGGATCCTCTGGGATAGGTAACACGGGTACCTTGGTACTCGCTGATGGGTTGGCCTTAGAACCGCCTAAGTTTTAAAGGGTTTGCTCAAAGTCCTCTCAGAAGTGTCCTTAACTTGTAAATTTCCAACCGCGACTTTACAATACAGTTATATGGAGCACGCGTCGGTGCTTACCCACTGCACCCGTCCTCCGTGGGCTCCCTGTGTCACTCCTCGGGTAGTTCCTTGAGGTCCCAGCAATTCTACGTGCTCTAGGCCTGTGTCTATTGAAGTCGTTGTTGTCATACCATTTTTTTAGTATATGGTTCGGTCTCCCCCTGGAGCCCGCTGTGTATTTCGCTATTTACAAATGTTCTATTGATCTAGTATTGTGTGCTTTGTGCCCTAGTCTCACCTCAAGACTAGTAGAGAGTGTTATATTAATAAATACATATTTTTATATAAGCACTGTGTGGTTCTCCTTTCATTTAGTCATTTAGGAGGTGATATTATGGTAAAACAATCTGCTAGACATTCCTTCAAGATTAAGCCTGAAGGCTGCTCCCCATAGCTACCACTAGGATAGCATTGTGTGGCCTAGTACAAGTTGCCCACTTTAACTAGTGGACAGCATATACCAACCCACCTTCTCACACTCTGGAGCCTACCCCTCACATTGCTTTCAGAATGTGTCATTAGGGTTTACCTAGAACAGTGCATGTGCTGTTGCTTGTGAGAAATGTTGTTTCCTTACAGATCACTAATTCCTTATCATTAATTGGCTTCATTATCTCTCTAATTTGATTGTGTATCATAATTTGGCAGGCCCGGCATTCAATTCCGCTTTTTGTGTTTGTCTCTTCCCTGGTGCATGGCCCAAGTACTTGCGTCACTCTCATTTGCTTGCTTTTCATAATTTGGCAGGCCTGGCATTCAATTCCGCTTCTTGTGTTTCTCTCTTCCTTGGTGCATGGCCAGAGTACTTGTGTCACTCATTTGCTTGCTTTTCATAAGTTGGCAGGCCTGGCATTCAATTTCACTTCTTGTGTTTGTCCCTTCCTGGTCCATAGCCCAAATACTTGTGTCTGTCCTCTGCTTCCTAAAACTTTTTTCTTTTTGTAAATGCACTCGACTAGAGTGGTGTCTTTCCCAGTAGTTTCCCTCCTGTACTTGTCCTACACGTTGCTTCCGGCCTTCACCCACCTCTCCATGATGCTTCGCCCTCCATGTTACTTGTCCCCTCCCGCACTCTAAATTGTTGCTTGCCTCCTTACCTTGTCTGTGTTGTTGCTTTCCCCCTCTCACTGTACATGTTGTTGCTTCTCCCACCACATCCACTGTCAGAGATGTTGCTTGCCTCCTCCTACTGTCCATGTTGTTGCTTTCTCCCACTCGTTGTCCATGCTGCTGCTTGCCCCAACCTGCTGCCCATATTGTTGCTCTACTATCCGGGTTGCTGCGCTCTCTCTGTCCCTCCCCACAATTGAGAAAAACACGAAAAATATTTTTTCCTTTCCTACTTTCTTTCTCCTTAATGCATTTTTTTCAATGGAGTCCAAAGAGGTTGACAATGTGTACAATATTTTGTTTTGTTTACAATATTTTTAAGACACAGCCCCAACACAAGGTGACCACATACGGGTGAGTGATTAGGTCTCAAAACCAATTTGATTTTTAAAATGAAATTGTTTTCATCCAGTCCTCAGAAGTCTCAATAGATGACTCGTCTAGATTTTACCAGGTATATCAGGAAGGGCGTTCATCGAACAGTTTTCTGGACAATAAAGGCGAGCTTTTTTTATAAACTGAAACTCTGAAACATCCTCTCCAAGTATCAGCAATTACATTTATTTTCATAACTGCCTGAATTAGTGGGTGCAAAAAAGACCATAAGCATGGATCCGGATTCAAAATGTGAAATGAGACTCTGTATGAACCTAGTGCACATGAGGTTGTAATTGCATGTAAATGACCCTCTGTTTTGTTGATTGTTTTAGGATCAGTCATAATAATATGTACTGGGTTGTTCTCAGCAATGTAATTAATAATGATCAAATCTGAAATTGAAAAATGAAAAATGCTGAAGTAAAAACAAAGAAATAAAAACGTGAAATCAGTGTACAGAAAAAACTCCGGGAAGGGAGACAAACCAGGAAGGAAAAAGAGTGGGTTAAACTGCATGAGGCTGGCAAATCAAAAGACATACAACAATTCTGGCATTTGGCAAACCAGACTTTCGAGAAAAATAGGTCCAGAGACACTTATAATATTCCTCCTGTAAGCATATCACCTCACATAAAGAAGTTATTTTTGAAAAAAGAGACAATAAAGAGCAGGCCTGAATTGAACCCCACCGAACCAAAGCTCGCTGAGGAATTTGAGCAATCTCTAATAATAAGTGGAATGGAGTGCACCCCGAAGTCCAGCCGTAGCAACGGTGCTCCAGGCCCCAGTGGAATCCCGGCTGCTGTCTTTAAAGCAAGTCAATCACTACGGACAAAGTCCTTGCTTCTTCTCTATAAAAACTGTATTGCCTCAATAGAATACCGGAGAGTTGGACAAGCTCTCTATTGGTATCCAATGCTCCGCCCAGTTGCATTATTGGGCATCATGAAAAATGCTTCATGAAATTATTACAAGAGGAGTCAAAGCACTGGGCAGTGGCGAAAATCTTGTCCCTTACTTTTAAACCGACTCTCAGAAAGGCTACAGTGTAGAAGGTAACCTACTAATTATGACAATCTTAGTACATGAAGCAATAAGAACGAAGGGCCACTCTCTGTACTTAGCCCTTATTGACTTTGCCACCACATCTGACAACATTGATAGAGAGAAGCCGAGGGGCCACCTAATAAGATCGAGGAATCAGCCATCCATACTAAGAGCAATCATAAGGCTGTGTATCGACATAAGTGACAGTGACGCTAACATCACAATGGGTCATGTCAGATCAAATCTTCACCAAACAGGGCCTAAAGCAAGGTTGTTTCCTAGCCTGCCTCTTGTTTCATTTACATCTAGAAGATATTGATAAGGCATTAGCAACTACAATCCTACAATATGCAGAAGATATCATTGCACTGGATCAAACACCGGTGGGCCTACAACGTGCTTTGAATGCTCTGAATGATTATTGCACTAACATCAACCTCAAGATAAACAAAGAAAAAAATCAAGATCGTCACATTCGGGCAGAAGCTTCACAAAAAAGGCTGCTGGCAACTATATGGCATCTATAAATGGGTCCTAGCCTGCACACCTGCGTACTCTATGTGATCAGGTGAATTGAAACAGCGTATTCTAGTTGTGTGCTACCTTGTGACCTGACCAGCTCCTGTCAGGATAACAAACTCCAGGACGGGGTGTGCAAAGACTTGCCCACACCTCAAGGTGCACAACCCAAGACCCTAAGGTTAATGAATTAATGTAATCAATATGTATCAAAACTATAGGGCATCAACATTGAATGATCCAAAAGCGACAAATATCTTGGAGACTGCTCTACAAGTGCAGGGACGCAACAGTGCAACTCATTCCACTGAAAAATACCGCTCATGAATTAAATAACTCCTTACGTATGCCGAAGAACATCTCAGGCCCCGATGTCAACACCCTACTGAAGACAGCGCCAACTCTAACCTATGGAATACAAATATACCTCAGCAAACTAGCAAATTGACTACACATGGCTCAGAGCTGTAGCTACAGGCTACTTTTCAACCTACCAGATTACACCACAAAATCTCAGCAACATCTGGAGAATAATCTGGTAAAACTCAAAGTCACGCTCCATGTGAACAACGTGGCCTACTGTACAAAATCGAGAGTCGTTTCACCAACATCCCTAAAAGATCTTTTGCAGCAAATGATATCAAAAGGAAATATTCAATTGAGCAGCTGCCTAATGTCAACCCTAAATTACCTCAGATCTATTAAAATGTGGGAAAAGAGATTCGTACTAAAGCAATAAACCAAAATTATAAAAAACAAACTAAACTCCCGTCCAAAGAACAAGAGATGGACAATTTCAGCAAAAAACAAATGCAGGGATAGTCCCTGCGTTGTACTATCGCTCCAATATACCGGTCCCTTCCATTGCCACTAAAATAGAAAAGAAAGTTAATGAATGCAAGGTTTCTGTATGCAAAACTTCACTTCCACTTCAGAAAGACTGGTTTCGTCCGATATTAATAAAACTGAAAATCTGCTTTTGTCAAAGAGTAGTAGAATGGTGACTAAAGGGTAAAAAGAAACAGTTAACAGGCTGCTTCCTGAAATATGTCTCTTGTGAACAAAAATCTGTCCAGTCGCAACTTTGACTGAGTGGAATCTTGTTCCACACAACACTGGTCCAAGCAGATCTCAAAGAATGCAATAACTAACTTGGACACAATAAGCCACTTGGTGAAGAAAAGAAACAACAACTGACAGTACACTGCAAAGAAAATGGCCTACACAGTGTAATCTCCCATTTCAACACTACACTGAAGCTTTCCTATTAGCAATCATAGTGGTTGATAAAGGCCTTGACTGGCATGATCTCTGAACAGTACTGTTTAAATGCAATTTTAAATGGTGCAAAAGAGTGTACAGATTTGTAACAATCAAACAATACATTTTACTTTCCTATCTATTTATTACCCATAGCTATCACAATCAGGTTCCGAAAATAATTATTGGTTTTCTCTTTCAGTGCTGTTGTCACGCCTGTTTGGAGTCTTTCTTTTTCCTCATATTTTATCCTTCTTTTCATTTTCCTGTTTTGTTTTCAATACTCTTTAATTAATACAGATCTAGCATTACTTCCAAATTTAAATGCTTCCCTAATTTGCTTATTTAAAAGTCTTCTTGCGGATTTTGTTGTTGCATGTTCTTTTTAGTGAATTTTTCTCCCTCTACCTTCTTTCATTTAAGAGTTCCTCATTCCATTACAAAAATGTTATAAGCTCCAATTAATTTTTCCGGAGGCATTTGTTTTGTTTTTCTTGAAAAAAAATGTAATCTCTCTAAAATATTATTTTTTATTCGAGACAGATCAATATCCTCTGTTTTTATTCAACATTTCAAGATTAAGTCCCAGTTTCCATTTCTTAAATTTCTCCATTTCAGGGGCCAACAATGACAAATTTGGTATGTGATCACTACTCAAATCATCAAGGACTCTGAAGTTTGTCTCCAAATTGTAATACTGAAAAGTAATTATTGCACAATTAGGGAGCTTTGCTTGCTATTATCAAAATTATTGTGTCCTGGATGATCACTTTGCATCCTCCCATTTATTAATATTAAGTTATTAGTTTGAACAAAGTCTGTAGTTCGTTACCTCTCTTAGTACTCAACCTTTGATTCAATATTTGCCCAGGAATTCCCACAGAATATTTTCATATTTCTTTAATACATGGATCTTCATAATTTATTAGTGGGATTTTTTGCATTAAAATTCTCTAATATATTTATCAGGCAATTAATATAGTTCTCTTTCATGTCTTCAATCAATATTTTTAGGAACTTAACACAGTCATCAGAGTGTTGCCCTGGGAGAATGTATATATTGATAACTATGAATTTCACTTGATTAGCTAGATGACTTTTATTTGAGTCTATTGACAAGTCTCTTATGAGTACAACCAAGAATGTATCCTGATAGTCACATATTCATCTTGTTATATTTTTTAATCTGACAAGTATCATTATCATTAAACCCCCACATGGATGTCCTAATCTCCCTTCTTTCACTTTTATACTAAACTGAACATGATTACTGAAGTCTATATCTTTTAATGCCTGTGTTTCTTGTCAAATAATTATCATAATTTAATCCATCCCTAGTAGTGCATCCAGACCCTTTCCGTGACACTTTAAACCAACTATATTTCTAAATATTAACTTCCATCAGTCATTGCTGGGCAGCATACGGTTTTTGATTTTCAGATTAATTGCAGCAGTAATCTAGTTCTAATCTGTTTGATCCACACCATCTATCCTTTTTATTTGAATAACTCTGTATGATTGTGTTCTAGGTACATTGGTTCTTTGTATAATATTTCTCTGTTCATCATTCACTCTAATACTGTCATCTGAATTTACTTTTAAAGATACATTAGATTTATTATGTATCTTTGTTAATGTATCCTCTTATGGTAAAACAGCAATGCTCAAACTTTCCACAATGCCTGCAGCCATCAGTATTTCCTCTACTATGTTTTAGGAATATAAAGCAACCTTTGCTTTATTTGGTATTTCACTTCCATCTTGGCCTTTTAAGAGTGATACTAATACAATATTACTTGAGCTTATAGTACGTAGACCTAAAACAGATTGTAATATCATAACCACTTTTGATTGATCCATAAAGCACATAACTTTGAACTACAATATGTCCTCATATTATAATGATGTAGTTCTTACTTGCAACAGATTATTTAACAATATATTCCATACATTTTGCCTAATTAGATGTATTTTATCCTTACTACTCCCTTAAATGTCTACTGTTTGAGTCACCTGACCTCTCGATTCATCTTTATCTGGTGTAAGTTCATCCAAATGTCTTAATTCACTTTTATTTTTAGATAATACTTCACATTCACCTTCCATATCTTTAGGTTGTGATTGTAAGCTCATTACATTGGGAATAAAAATCTGAGTAGATGGCTTTTAATTATTCTTTTGTGATTTTCCTTCACCTTTTTCTCCATTTTCTCCTAGTCCTAATTTCTTTTCTGCGGTACTATTTTTGTGTTAACATTATTGGGAACACATTATTCAATTTTTAGCTTTCCTAGTTGTTGTAGATGGTTTTCACTCTTCATACATAAACCCAAGTCTGACAAATTACATTTTTTATTTTCACTGTCATCTTCAAATAATTCTTCATCTTTAATTATTTGTAATCTTATCTTACTATATGTTACCTCATTTTCATCTTGGTTCTTTTTTTACACCAGTCAATGCTTCTCCTTTTATTACATCTTCTCTTGATTTTGTATTTTCTGTTTGAGTACTTTTATTAATTTCCCCTTGTTGTGTTACTCATACCTTCAAAACAAATATAATCAAATCTGTGTTATGTTCTGAGTTTTCATAGCTTATTTCGGTAAATTTAAATACAGTCCAACTGGATAAACATTTGCATTGAAGACCCCACGACTGGGTCTATCAGTGGAGGATTTAAACTCATTATACTGTTACATAGATTATACTCATTTTTTGGAGAGAACGATTTTCCTAAGGATAACAATGAATGTTTTATAGGAGAGAAAATAGGACATGGTGCACATCGTCTCTCTTTTGCTAATACCATAGATCACAGTTCACTTTTTCCTAATTCTTATAGCTATTGGATTTTCCTTTATTTGCCAAGCTTATCCTCTTGCCAAATCTTTCTTATTTCCCCAATAATGTTGAACAAAATGACATTTCAATAAGGCTCACATTTCGATCATTCAAGTTAGATTCACCAAACCTTGTTATCACTGCTATGTTATGATCCAGAGATGTATTATTTTATTTTATCTTCCTATCAACATTTATAACTCACAGTAAGATTCTCAAATTCAGGTGCATTTTCTTTTGGGACAGACAGTGTTGTGTTTACTTTGTGACTGTCAGCTGCAGCCCTAATCCATTTCCCAGTGAAACTTCTTCTATTTTATAATGGAGAAGTGTGGCTCAATGGTTAGAGCGGCAGACCCTGAAGCAGAGTTCTGGCCCGGGACCAGAGTTCAATCCCCCGCCTCGGCGGGTCTTGGATTTAATTTCCTCGGACCTGATAATTCTCGCCTCGGTGCCTATTCTAATCATGGGTCCCACGCTGCAACTCTGGGCAATAGCTTGCTTAATCTCCACAACGGCCCCAGCAGCGATGGGATGCCTGGCTTCACCATGGGGGTGCCCAGGAGTGGACATTTCACAGGGAAAGGCCAGGAAGGGTTCCTCAGCGGTATGAGTAAAAGCGCCAGGAGACCCCCGGTTGGGGGTGGCAGTGCGCTATACAAGTACATACACATTTACATTTACATAATGGTATATCTTTTCTTCAATGGACTTTGGGTTTTAACTTCTATGTTATTATCGTTTGCTTGACTGTTTATTTTCTGGAAATAACTGATGATACTTTTGTCCTCATTTTCTTCCTTTTTACATGTTCTTTCACACAATTTCTTTGTTGCAGTTTTACAATCCGTACTGTTGATTTCCCTATTCTTTACTGGAATTTCAGCCTTTATAGATCCTGCCTCATGTTTAGCTTTAAAATCCCATCCTTATTTCTGTCTCTTGAGTTCCTCTGTCTCAAACAGTCCACTCATCATTTTTAAGCACCTAGAATTCCTACTTATTCTGGTTGTTTTCTTTTTTATAATTCTATCCCTTAACGTTTACAATTCAGTATCCATTAGAATATTGCAATCATTTTGCTGGCCTTTATTTTTTTGTTCTATTACCATGAAAATTGGGAAGTCTATTTGATTTCAAGTTTTCTGCATGTTTATAATTTGTTTTAAAAACATATTTTATTGGGTCTTAATAAAGATGTATGGTCACATAGGCCGCAAGGTACATACAGGATGTTGGAATGAGTACACCGAAAAACAAAAATAACAACATAACTTGCACAGTGACACCCACCAAATATCATATGATATCATGCATATCTCGCAACAGATTAAGCATTAGTTGCATACATCATTCCCTTGTCTTGCGGCACCATATCCCAGAACTTCCTCTTCAAGAGGGAAATTAGCAGAGCAAACAGGATCCAAAAAGATTCCCCTGTAATTGGCCCACATTTGTTATTTTCACCATTTTTAAAATAGAGGGCTTTCCTGGAGAAACCTCACTAATCACCAATTGGTCAGACTAAACATCAAATCCTACCTATGTGGTTCATATGTAGTCAACGTATAAATGCTTATTGGTTATCCCGATAAACAGATTACAAGATTACATATAAAGTCTGAAAAATCATTTATCAAGCTTAGATCATATCAGACTATGAATGGATTGTTTCAAATATCTAAGAACCTCTTCTCCAAAAACAGACTGTCTGGCCCCATTCACAACCTTTGCACCATGGTGCAGATGAGTGTGCAAGCTGTCTAGCATAGGAGTTGTACTGGAAGCACACACTTCGAGTACAAAACTTTACCTATCGAAAATTTGTAAACATTCCACTCATTGTGTGATCTACAGTGCAGCACATATGCAACGTGTGGAATGTTTGGAGAAATTAAAACATTTCTTAGTGTTATTCCCTGCTTCATAGAGGTGTTATTTTTCTACACAAGTCCGGGCTTAGTGTCTTAGTAGATTGGGCTTTGTGTCATAAACTATGGGTGACTGCAACAATCTATCTGCCCAAGTTACACCTAAGTAATGCCCACCTGGCACAAAGTGGTGCAATGCAGCACTAAGTATTATTTGTGCTAAGAAAATGGCACCTTTCAGTACAAAATAGTTTTAGCGCTGGAAAGTGAATATCCTTACAAGAGTTTGCACTGCTTTGCATGACTATGCCCTGTCACAAACCCTCAGTAAACAGTAGCAGCTGCTATCGGGAGTAGTGGTGAGTCGGGTGTGTTAAAAAAAGAAAAAGTGAGGAAAAACGAAAGAAAAATGCACGTACCTTTCTGGTGGGTGTCTCTCCTCCATCCTCTTCGTCCATGACCCAGGGACAGGAAGCACCCAGCCTCCCAGACTCCCCTAGCCAGTCACATTGGTCTGAGCGACTGGGAGCCTGGGCATGTTTGCCACCAGGCGGTGCTATTACAGCCTGGTGGGGAACGTGCAAAGTGCACATGACTGTTTGGCCCGCCCACACCTTTACAGCACCAGCCAATAGTGAAAAATGAACTGATAATAACATTATTATCATTTTATTTTTCCTATGGGGTGACGCTCCTCCACCTTAGCGGAGGAACCACCACTGTTAGTAAATATCACAATAATTTTCTGTTAAGTATGCTCAACTGTCTAATTAGAAACTGAAGCTGCTTTTATGAGCAAAGTTAATATGGTAGTAATTTTGGCTATCTTATTCAATCAATCAATCAAATCTTTATTCGATCCCTTAGTTAGAGAGCATAAAAGCACAAATGAAAAACAGGATTACAGCAGTCAACATATAAAGTTCCAGTTCATATTGAATAAAATCAGTGTATAAAAATTCATAGCAAATATCATAATGGTTAATTTAATAAAATTCTAAGATAAATAGGATCTTATACCTAAAAAATCTGGGGTACTATACAGTTTTAACCAGATAAAATATGTACAAGGTTGCGTGTTACCTCATAATCAAGTGGTAAATGAATACGTGAATATTGAGCTCCTCGGCATTTATAAACCCCACTGCTTCCTTTATTTTATGAAGGCCCACAAAAATGTCCTACCACAAAGCAGACTAAATGGTCGGGCGATTATTTTAAAGAATAAAGTGCAACCCGACATTGTTTAAAATAATAGCGCTTTAAAATCGGGGCAATGTAGTCCTTCCTTAATTTCTTGTAAAGCCCACACAACAAAACTACATACAAATCAGTTTAGGGAGACAGATTATCGCAAGGACACAGGGTCAGATCTGAGTGCTTAAACCTTTTTTTCTGGGTAACCTAGCATCAGTGGAATCAGATTCATACGGAATCTCACTAGTATAAATTTATGCTGTGATATCCTAATGTAAGCTAGGTAGAAAAGCCCTCCCTCTAACAGGGGCAGGGCTAAATAGTATGCACGCACTACCTGTTTATTTTGATTCTTTTCCATTCTGTTATATTGTGCCCTCAGCATAAAAGCATTAATTAGATTTTGCATCGAGATCTTTCTACAGGCAGTTGGGTAGTTAAATAATTCTAATATAATAGTAACATAGAGAGCGAAAAAAGGAATTATAGTGGAGACACTCTTGGTCCGCTTGTAATCAATAAATAAACAATGAAAGAGTGATTTCAAATGATAAGCAATACCTGAGGAGTCACAAAGTGTTTTAAGAAGAACCCCTCACTCACCAACCTAGTTGGTAACATGCTTCATCATAGGGTTCCCACCCGAGGGGCCGAATGCCTCTCAGGTGTGCTGTGACGCCTGATTACAGCGGAGCGTTTTTTTTTTAATGTGCAGTAGGTGAGTAATAACACCTTGAATGTTAAAATTACCTTTACTTATCCTAAAACAATTTCAATAGTGGAGAAGTAAGGAAAGATTAAAAGGTGGTGATGGTGGATGTTTTAACTAGTTAAATTGGCCAGTAACATCCTGAAGTGAATGAGTGATGGCCGGTCTACATGTTTCAGCATCCATACGCAATTAGCGAGGCTTTTGTCACGACCAGGTATGCAACAGGGGTATGCACACTCTAAGGGGCACCCTCACCTATGACAATAGTTACCGTAAATTCACGGTTTAGACCTTCAGCGTTGTCTGAAAGAAAATAGATTATGGGCTGTAGAAGATTCCTACCCCATGGATCCTAGCGGGGGGGTGTTGGTCTGTAGTCACACATACGCCAAGATCAAGCGCCCTCTCGACACCTGGTACAAACCTGATCATGGACCCCGTGGATGTTAAATAATTCTGCCAGCCCAATAACAGTCAGCTCTGACTCTACATAATTCAGCCATCTGATCCTGCTGTAGTTCTCCATTTTTAAACAATTTCTTATGATATTTTGCTTTATGTTCCTTGTGTCCCTTCACCACATGGAGAACCACAGCAGGATCAGGACTAGTCAAATTGAATGTGAAATGTAGGGGAGACCCAATTCAGTATGTAGGGTATAGTTAGAGTGGGAACGCGGAAGGGACACTAAAGACTTAAAAAATTTGTTTTCAGTGGTTTGGAGCGAGTCTGTTGGCGTCATACCCCAGACTCCTGCCCCATAAATTGTATTTATTTATTCAGTGTTTTCTATAGCGCGAACCAGAACCTGAGTTGGGTGTCAGAGCGCTTTACATTTCAACCACTTCGATATCAGCAGATATCCAATTCTTTCACGTCAAGAACATTTTTATGTGTTCCGCTAACATTGACAAATATTTCTCTAGACACAACAATATAATGAGGAATAATAAAAATCATTAGATTACATTCACAATTGTCTTGTCGTACTTCATTTTAGGCATACAGGCTAGCCATTCAAGCTCCGTTAATGACAGTATCTTGAATCGGGAGTGAAGAACCAGAACCAATTGGAACTGGCGGCGCAGGGTACGCCTTAATCTCCTGGGTTCTCCTGCTTAGCTACACAGAGACACGGGGACACCCTGTCGGCGTAAAAGATCAGATTTTATTAGCTGCAGCTAGTACAGTTGTCCTAGAAGTACACATGGTATGTTCTCAGGAGACTGCCACTTCACTCCGTGGCGCACAATCTTATATAGTACATAGGTGACATATACATTAACTAAGAACACACCTAAAACATATAAAAGGAGCCAATAAGAAAAATTGGAAAACAGAACAGAACCAATAGGAAAGGTTTGAAAATAAAGTATCGAGTAACTCGAAGAAGCCTCTCCTCTAACTGTGTTTGTCACCCCTACCCACGAGCTAATTCATTAACTGACTTGTAGCTGACTTGCAGGTGACGAGATACGTTTGTGTGTTTTGGAGGACAGTTGTGAAACAAGAGAATACGAGCAGCGGACAGCGAAGGCCAGACGATAAGATTAAGTCAGAAGAGAATAGTGTGAACCAACAGATAGTAAAGACAGGGATTAGAAAAACCAGACAGGGATTAGTGTACTCGGCCAGTCTCTAACACCAGTTTGTATAAACAGAGGCACAAGGCTACTTCGACACAATATTGCAGGAAAAGCAGAAAAGACTTCGATCGTCGTGCTGCCTGAGTGAGGGAAACACAAAATGGCGGCGGAGCACAAAATGGCGGGTCGATACGATCACGATCGAAAATCGAAGTTCCTCAAACCCTCCTTTTGCCAGAACTCAGGCAAGATACACAGACTCACATTAATCTGAGTCAATATCGATGGCCATGAGGTCATTGAGCTGTTGCTGTACCATCATTCTGATATTCTCTGTTCTTTGTGACTTGGGTTTAGGGATGCACATAGTAGCACAAAGGTCGCAGATGGCGGGGCCACAGTGCATACAAAGGCAATAAGAGAAAATGATGGCTAAGACTATTCCAAGGAATGTCAATACCTTCCAACCCCATTTGGACAGTAGTCCCCAAAACCACTCCAATAATGACCAATCTCCTTTGTCCTGATGAATCGACTCAGAGATTATATGTAACTTAGAGATAGCTTGGTATACTGTCGGAGCGTCATTAGGTATGAAAATGCAGCAACTTGACCCAATCAATTTGCACACTCCACCACGATTCGCAAGAACAAAGTCTAAGGCAACTCGATTTTGTAAAGTCATAAGACGATCCGCCTGTAGTTCTGCCGTGATATTACTCAAGGCTCCTACAGTGATGTCTATAGTGGTTTCTACGACACGAACCAATTGCCTTATATTTCTGCTGTTGGCCATTGGACCCCAAAAAGGAAGAAATCCTTTGAGGAAATCTCCTCCCTCTTGTCCTGCTGTGTCTTTGGAATCAATAATTCCTCTGCCATATCTGTTTCGATGAGGATTTGCAGAAGCGGTGTATGTAGGGGGAAGAAGGAAAGCTATATAACAGGTACCAGAAAAACCAGTTGGCAACCACGTGTAAACCCTATCGTGGCAGATAAAATATGTGCCTTGAGATGGTATTAGAGGCGGCGAGTTCTGAGAGGAGTAGACATATGTGTGGGAACAGCTGTTTCTTTGTACGATGTCAGTAGACTGACTATTTATTTGCAGACAGAAATTGCCTTGATGTGGTACAGTCCAAGTCGGTGGAGATTTTCCTTGTTTAACCTTGTCACTAAGGCTAGTGACATAATGGGTGACGTTCCAGTTAGTGTACGCTTTTCTTTCGTCAATGGAAATCTTACTATTTTCCATGATTTTAGCCATAGCTACCATTCCCTTTATCAATGAACTATGACTAAAATCCGGACCACCAATATATTAACTAACGGATCGTCTGAATTTGCTTTGATAGGCATTGGAGAAGATAACAAATTAAGCCCAAGCAGAACCCTCATAAGAGAACGGAAGAACTAAATACGGCATCCCTTTTCCTACGGTATGTGGCATAAGTCCACACACCCAACAGTCAGTTGTATTGATCACTAATTGGTGTTGATGTAACAACTGGACAAATGAGTTATTGTAATATTCAGTTCTTCTTATGAGTTCATGTTGAGGAAGTGTATGAAATAGATGTGGAGAGACAGTAGAAGAAGACGAGGAGGTAGAAGGAGAGACAACTTTTCGCTGCAGAGCAATAACAATCCAATTTATATATGCCAAAAGAATACACAGTAATATAATAATACATAAAGCAAGTGGATGCTCACGGCAATCTTCCTCAATCACTTAATTATGATTATCTGCCGTCCTATGACACTGCAAGTCCTGCAGGCCTATTGCCACTACTCAGGTCACAATTAAGTCTCCTACCGTGACCTTGCAACCGGGATAGAATACTACATAGGAGAGAAAAAATCTTAATTGTTCTTTAGTCTAGGTCTTAGGTTATAGTGTTCTTTATAAGGTGCAGTTTGGTCTCGGAACAATGTTCGCGGATTTGTCGTATTCAAGCGACGATGTGGTGGTATTGCTTCTTGAAGAATGTCGTCGTCCTCTTTCTCAGACAATGTTCCATTCAGGCGTGCATCACTAAAAGGTACAAATCGTGGAGCCTTTTCACTCTCAGAGTCTCTAATGCCCCTACGTATCCACTGATCGAAGGGCAAAGGCAAAGGAACCTTCTTGCAGTGCACGCCGTGAATCCAGTTCTTCTTTCCTTCGACTTTCACCACTGTTCTCGTCGTAAGCAAAACCATTCGGGGCTCTCTCCACCTGGGCTCCAAATTTTTCGTCCTTTGGAAATTCTTTATGCAGACCCAGTCACCTGGCCGGATGAAAGGACCTGGGTCTGTGGAAACCTCAGGCAAAGCACTCTGAACCTGTTGATGGAGAACACGCAATTTAGTCGTAAGGTCATGCAAGTAATCAATTAACATTGGATATGGTAAGTCTGAGTATTTCTTAGGGCGAGGGACTTCCCATACATTAGCTGGGCGTCCAAAAACCACTTCGTAAGGGCTAAGTCCCAAACGAGAGTGTACTGCTGTTCTGGTGGACAGAAGAGCCAATGGTAAAGCATCAGGCCAACTAAGTCCTGTACTAGCCTGCACTTTCGCTAGTTTGAGTTTTAGTGTACCGTTGTAACATTCTACTAAACCCGCTCACTGTGGATGATTTACCGCATGGAACTTTTGCTTGATACCAAGACCCGCACAAACTTTTTGCATGACTTGGCCCACAAATTCGCTCCCATTGTCACTCCAGACAATGCGCGGCAAACCAAACCTGGGGAAAAATTCTTTTAGTAGAACTTTGGCTGTGGATAAGGCTGTATTGTCTTTTAGAGGGTATGCTTCTATCCACCTGGAAAAGGCGCATACTACCACTAGAACATATTTGAGGTTGTTGCATCGTTCCATATGAATGTAATCGATCTGCAACACCTCAAATGGATATGTCGGAGGAGCAAAGTGACCCGCTGGAGTTGGGGTTCCCTTTCCAGGGTTATACATTATGCAAACAATGCAATGTTTCACTACATTGTCTGCATACTTTGGAATCCCTTCATTTTGCCATACTGGAGCCAGAAGCTTGCATATACCCTTCGCACTTAAGTGGGCTGGACCATGCGCCATAGTGTCAACTGGTAGTACATAGGCATCTGGTAACAGCCAACGTTGGTGCTCAGACAATTCCACCCAACATCCCATCTCATCCAACATTCCTGTACTTTCTTTCCACTTGCTCAATTCTTTCTCTGTAGCCTCTTTCTGAATCGACCTTACACTTTCTACTGTATCCTCATACATTCCTCTCTCTCTAACCCAATTCGCAGGACCCGCAACATACATTCGATTTGTAGCATCTCTCGCTGTCTTTTTCGCTACTTCATCTGCAAATGCATTTCCTCGACCAACATCATCTGTAATCTTTTTGTGTGCACTACACTTCACAATTGCTATCTGAGCAGGTAAAGAAAGTGACTCAAGAAGATCAGTTACCAACTGACCATGTTGTATTTTAGTGCCATGTGAAGTAAGGAATCCCCTTTCCTTCCATAAACGCCCAAAATTGAACGCTACACCAAAAGCATATTGGCTATCGGTGTACACGTTCACCCTTTTTCCTTTGGACAACACACAGGCTCTCGTCAAAGCTATCAGTTCTGCTGCTTGAGCTGAATTATGTCTAACGCGTGCTGTTTCCACAACTGTATGTAAAGTAGTAACAGCATAGGCTGAAACTGTATCTCCATTAGGAAGCTTGAAACAAGAACCGTCCACCCATAGAATTCCATCCGGATTTTCTAGCGGTGTATCTTTCAAGTCAATTCTTCCTTTTGTCTCTTCCTCAGTACGGAGGAAACAACCATGTTGTTCTTGGTCATCTTTGTCTACTGGAAGAGGCAACAAAGTAGCTGGATTTAAAGTGTTACATCGTTTGATGTGCACGTGACTAGCCAAATGTTTCAACTCATATCCAGACAAACGAGCACTCGTAAGATGTTGAGTTTTCGTTCGGTTTAGTAAGGTATCCACTGCATGTGGCACCATAACAATGAGTGTATTATCTAGCACCACTCCAGCAGACTGTCGAATAGAAATTGCTGCTGCTGCTGTTGCTTTAAGACAACTAGGCAATGCTTTAGCTACTGGATCTAACGTAGCCGAAAAATATGCACATGGTCGCTGTTTATCTCCAAATCGCTGTGTTAAAACTGACAACGCACAACCTTCTCTTTCATGAACGTAGAGCGTGAACGGCTTACTGTAATCGGGAGTACCCAATACAGAAGCAGAACACAGAGCAGCACGCAAGTCAGTGAAGCTCTTCTGACATTCGTCAGTCCATGGAAGGGGCTGAGGTGTATCTTTCAAAGTGAGTGCCAACAGAGGTTTGGCTAACAAGGAGAAGTTAGGAATTCACTGCCTACAATAAGAAGTAATACCCAGAAAGGCACGTACCTCCCTTTGTGTGGATGGTACAGACATTTGCACAATCGCCTGAATTCGTTCTTAGGTTAATCGTCGTCCCTCCTTTGATAGGAGATGACCCAAGTAGGTAACCTCTCGACGAACATATTGTAGTTTAGAAGGTGAAACCTTGTGATTCAGATCAAACAAATGACGTAACAATGCAACAGTCACATTTTTGCAAATATCCTCTGAATCAGCAGCGATTAACAAGTCATCCATGTATTGTATAAGAGCAGCACCAGACGGCAAATGAAAAGCATCAAGATGACATTTTAAAGCTTGGCTGTAAATAGAGGGACTTTCACAATAGCCCTGAGGTGCGCGCTTAAACCGGAAGCTTCGGCCTCCAAGAGAGAAGCCAAAAATATCCCTACTCTCTTCTGCAATGGGAATACTAAAGAAAGCATTCTTTAGATCGATAACAGAAAACCAAGTCGCTGTGGAAGGTATCATTGTCAACAGCGCAGTGATATCTGGGACAACAGGAAACTGTGGTACAACAATTTTGTTCACCTCCCGGAGATCAATTACGAAACGATATACAGGAGGCTGAGAAGGATCAGTGCGTTTAAGAACAGGAAGAATAGGACTATTGCATATGTTACCTCTCGTTTCCTCAACCACACCCTTCTGAATCAAATCATGAATGATTTCCAAAAGCGCTCTTTCACCTTCAGTAGAAATTCTATATTGCGGAATACGTGGCAATTCAACATTAGGCTTAAGAGTGACAACATAAGGTGGAATCTCCAGACAACCCACATCGTTCGGACCCGTGGCCCAAAGCGTTGCCGGGAGAGAAAGCAATTCAGGTGGAAACTGATCTTTGGACAAATACATTGGAGAAGTCAGTTTCTGTCCTAAAGTAAGATGTACACCAGAAGGAGAACAATATATCGTAGCATGCATTCTTTTCAATAAATCCAGACCCAACAGATTTTCACCGCAACCATTCGTCAAAAGAAGCGGAGCTTCCAAATCATAAGGGCCAACTGAAATAGGCAAAGGGCAAGAAACCGGATTACGAACAGGAGCGCCAGAAAATCCTACAGAAACATTTGTTAAGCCAGACAAAGGTGCCACAGGGAGTTTGAAATGAATGATAGAACTTCTCATCGCACCAGTATCTAGGAGAAATGGCTCTGAAATACCCATTGTAGTGACATTAACATAAGGTCCATTCTGATCTACTGGAATTGACACAACTCCCTTACTTTGTCCATGGCTGTCCTAGTTAGCATGAAGACTTTCCTTCTCGCCTTCAACATAACAATCCTCATTGTAATACTGTGTAGACCTAACATTTTGCTGATCAAAATAATTCACGGAAAGAGGAAGGGAACGCTGTTCTTGAGTCGACATACCTCGACCTCTACCTCTGTTTGCTGACTGGAGGCCAGCACGACCTCGTGGAGCAGGTAGTGTCCCATTGCGCTGCAATAAAATCGGATAACTATTCTTAAAATGACCTTCCTCTCTACAATAGGCACATTGATTAGGTCCTAACAAAGGTCGCGGAATATATGGCTCAGACTTTTGATACAACCTCTGAAACTGCGGAGGCTGTTGAAACTGAGGCTGAACATAGCGAGGAGGATAAGCCTGTTGCAAGAGAACCTTCGTTTTCAATTCTTTAGTCTTTTTCTCTTGCTTTTCTTTTTCTTCTTTATCTCTGTTTTCATAATATTGTGCAGTAGCCAATATCTGGGCAGAAGAAGAAACAGCCCATGAACTCTCAGAATCTTTCAATTTGTGTGACAGCTCAGGAAGCAAATTAAATACAAATTTGTCTACGAATAACCGCTGTCCACCCTCTGTAGCCATATCTTGACCACTGTGATCGATGAATGTCTCCTCAAAGCGAGTAAAGAAATCGGAGACACTTTCATCTTTCTTTTGTTTGCATGCCGCTAATTTATCCCAGTTAACTTTTAAGGCAGGCATCATCGTTTTCATTAATGTAATAATCCTACCGGGGAGTTCCGAGATCAAAACTTCAGGTTTGGCACCACCCACTTGAGCAGCATCTGCGGCAATTATAGCAGCCCAATCACCACCTAATGCTTGAGCATGATCTTCTCTCCGAATCTTAGCCCATAAAGCTTGTGGAACTACATTCCGCATTAACATGTCGATATCAGCTAGATTCATGATGCAAGCATCAACCGTCTGTGATAATTCTTTATAATAACCCGCAGGGTTTTTACGAGGATCCGGTAGAGTCTGTTTAAGTACTAAAACTTCAGATCTCTTCCAGGGGACATGTACCCATATACGCTGGAAATGAGCAGGAATAGCTAGATTATTACCTTGAGCCGCAACTTCTTCCTTCCAAACTGGAGGAACCTCTCTCATGGGATAATGTTTCAGTGTCAGTCTAACCGACGGATCGGAATCGAAGCAAGTCTGGGAGGACAACAAGGTTCTAAAGGAAATAAGTGTCCTTACAGCGTTTTCAACCTTAGGACCCACAACAAGTCCTTTATCAAAATCAGCCTGAACATCTAACAGACCCTGTGGAACCGAACTCAAATTCACATCCTCCCATTCTTTAATGAGAGTATCACACATTACATAAAAAACATATCTTTGCGTAGGCGCATTTCATTGTGAGAAGGTAGACATAATATTGGGTACACTATACTGTGGCCCCCTCTTGATCCATTTTCGTGCGAGAGAGTCCAACCTTTCTCGTTCTTCAGAATCTGGGAACTGACTACGAGACTGTCTTCGAGCAAAAGCCGGAGACATATTTAAAGCTTCAAAGAAAGGAGATAAAATACCAGTGACAGTGTCCGTAAGTCGCCTACGCACAGACGTAGAATTGGACATAAAAATAGGGGACAAGGTATTAGGCGAACTAACAGAAGGAGAATCAGTAATTGCAGAAGGGGCAGAAGGCAAAGGAGATCGAAGTTCAGGAGATGACAACAAAGTAGAAGAAGTTAAAGGTAAAGCTGGAAAAGGCGGTAATACTGGAAGGGGCAAATGTGGAAGAGCCGGAGCAGGCGGAGGTACTACTGGCGGCTGAACAGGCTGTAACAACTGGGGTGCATTAGCACCTTGTGCATAGGGCGGAGGCAATCTCAATAAGTGAGACATCAAGGGATCTTTTTCTAAATCTTTCTTGTTATCGGAAGGGGAAACAGGCAACATCGGATAGCATTTATCTATCGCCATACGATGCTGTCTTTCTAAAATTTCCATTGCATTATTAATTTCGTCATCTTTGAATTGTTGGGCAGCCTGTATAATTGTCATACCCTGAGCTTTCCTATCTCGTTTTGCTTGCTTAATTTATCTCTGTTTGGCTTCCTTACGCCAAAGGCGGAAAGAGTCAAACATTGCCGGCCGGGCTTTTTGTAGTAATCAGACGAAGTCGAATGTAGAAAACTGCAAGTCTTTATTTTACGAACTCCCACGGGCACGCCGCTTGCCTGTGGCTTCACAGTAATCATAAACAAACTGTCATAACTGTCAGAAACACCGCGTCATCGCGGACAGCGCGAGACACTGAATGTACGCCTCGCGCTCTAGCAGCGCGAGGCAGAGCAGGCCACTACATATCTCCTTTCCTTAGAAAATAGAGAAGCAGAGAGAGAGCAGCGATGAGGGGAGAAAAGACATGGAAGAACAAATGCACGAAAGAAAGAAAGAAAGAAAGAAAGAAAGAAAGAAAGAAAGAAAGGAAGGAAGAAAGAAAGGAAAGATAGGAAAGAAAAGAAAAGAAGGAAAACCACAAGAGAGTAGGAGAGAGAGAGAAAGAGAAGGAGAGAGAGAGAGCGAGAGAGAGAGAGGGAGAGAGAGAGAGAGAGAGAGAGAGAGAGAGAGAGAGAAAAAGTGCAGGAGAAACACCACAGTGGTAAGGAGAAACACCGAAAGTCATTGACGATATCTAACAGGAATATTAACTGTTCTGGTACTCCTCCTGACAGTGGCGTGGCTGGGAGAAGAATTCGGGACATCAAGTTTACCGTGAGAGATCCTAAGAGAGGCCTCACTTCTCGACATGGGATACTTGACATCATTGAGCATATTTTTAACTTTCGCCACCTTGTTACTATTCCACCAGTCTTTTCCATTGACTCGAACAGCATTACCACACACTTTATCCACCACCACAATTTCCCCATACTTGGCTTCTCCTTTCCTTACAAAACCTGGTTTCTTTATTCTGATCCTGTCTCCCACAGTAAATTCTCTGATCTTAACACGCTTCCTTTCATCAAAGTACTCCTTTTGTTTGACCTGGACCTCCGCCGACTTGGACCTCACTTTCTCATCCATCTCTTGGGGAGAAGAATATGATTTATTCCATTTAGACATCCAAGCCGGTCTAAGCTCGGTACATGGTTTCCTACCTCTCAGTAGTTCAAAGGGGGACACCCCAGTAGACGTGTGGTAAATAAAATATTACGCTCTCAGACTTTTAAGTATATAAATAAGATCATGCATAAAGCAAGAGGCTGAGTCTGTGGTATCAGATTCATAAAGGGATTTATTCCAATAACTCGAGTCAAAGGGAGAATATTTCCATCACCAAAATTGGATCTGGAAAGGGGCTCAAAAGTATTCTCAATATTCTCAAAACATTATTCACAGAGTACAGTATATATACATTTCTCAATTGTACGTAAGCAAAAGAGCAAGAGAGAATGAGATAAGAGCATGTGGGCGTGTAAGTAGGCGTGAAGGTGGGCGTCCATGTGGGCGTCCACTTGATGATAATGGGTAATTTGTCATGTGTGGGTGGATACCTGGAGATGATTTCGCAATGTCAGCAGAAATACTTGGCAGAGATGCGCGCGCAGCAGCATGACGTGTGATTGACGCGCAACTAGAGGGTGAAGGGGACTTGACATTTAGCTCTACATGTGGAGACAAAAAGTCTGGGGGGTCAAGTCAACCTAATCCCAAATCATATCTAACATCCTATGTTTAAAGAACTATGTTATCCACAAGGGAAGGGCTCTCGGACAAAATCTATTCTATACTGACTGTGAGTGCGTGTACAAGCGTCTAAGTGTCTACACTAAATGCGAGGGGGTAGGAATATTCCATGGTAACAGGGCTATGAATTACTTGCATAAAGACAGAGAAGTCGGGCCTTTTGCTCGATAACTGGAAAGAATGTTTACTTAAACTACTAGGCAGGAATGCATCGGCTGAGGGGGAAGCAGATAATTCGAAGGTGAAATACAGTTCTTGGCAGAGAATAGGCTGATGTCAGGCTTCGTGAGCCGCGCAGAGAATGCGACAAAGTTCATGGTCACAGATGCAGGCTCAGACTGGAGCTTTCAGAGGCAGAAGGCAAGAAGAGTTTGATGACAGAATCAGGGCCTACTTGCCTGGACTGTAAAATGGCATAAGTGAACCATATAAAGCCGGTGGCCTTTCATACTTAGGAATGGAATATCCGGCCTATTCATGGTGGATCTGACAGAGGACATGTTGACGGTGGACGCACATGTGTTTGCGTCTTCATAACTGGAACTGGAGGGAACATACATGTACTTGTGATTCATACATGAAACCGTTGGGGTCCAAGATAGGGGACATAACTGACCAGAAAAATCCATATTTCCACATTCCCTCCTTGTCCCCTACTTGCCCGTCAAGAGATATCAATCTTCATTAATCCATTGATCTGTTCATATAGCATCATTTGTTCTTCTTTCTTCTTCCGGGATCTTGAATGAAAATCTTGATGTGGAATGCACGATGTGGCACACAGACCACAAATCGCTGGTCCACATGGCAGGCATAAGCAGCAACTGAATAGTATGAGAAGGCCAATACCTAGGAAGGATAGGACCCTCCATCCAAAGGTAGATAATACACTCCAAAACCAACCGGACCAAGTCCAGGTGCCTGGATTCTGGTGTATCTGGCTTACAATCTTATGAAGGCGAGTTATGGCTTTATATACAGATGGCGAATTTTCTGGTATGAAAAATGCAATAGCTTGATTTGATGACCCTACAAGCTCCGCCCCTATCGGCCAGGATGACGTCAAGGACAAGACGATTTTGAAGCACAACAATCCGCATAGCAGACTGCTCTTCTGTTAAATTGCCTAAGGCGGAAATAGTTTCGTTCACTACTGCTTCAAGGGTTCTGGTTAATCTACGTATCAGCTTACTATTGGTAACTGTACCTATATAGGGAAAGAAACCTTTATTGAAATCTGTGTATTTTTCCCATGCTGTTTCAGTGTAATCGACAATTGGGAGATCTCTCTGCTGTCTATTGTGTACTAAATGAGTATTTCTATGATAATCAGGAGGAGCTAGGAAAACAGGTGGTAGGAGGAATGCTATGTAACAGGTACCATCCCAATCTAGAGGTAGGCGTATATATGCGGTCTGGCCACATATAAAGTAGGAATGACGAGAAGCTCTAAATGTAGACTTGCCTTGATCACTGAATTTTATTACAGTGGTGCATTTACTATGGCCCATGTGTATGGAGCCATTCTTTCTTATACATAATTCCCCTTTTACTGGGAATACGGACATGGCGGGCAAGATTGGTGTAGCTTCAGATTCAACGTTCAGGATCATGAGGTTAAGTGTAAAATTACCTAATCCATATACTTCATGTTCTAGATCAGGTCCTGTTCTTTTGGGAAGTCCCTCCTTGTTAGGGTAGCAGACTTTAAGCAAAACTAAGTTCAGGTTTCCCCATACCCAGTTGTCTTGATAAACTGCGGAATTCGAATCTAGGGAATTAATCAAACTAAACCATGCTCCACAGGAGCCATTGTGTGTGAACGGATAGAGAAAGAGGGGCAAAACTCCCTTATAGTTCTGATAGGGGGGGAGTCGGCCACAGACCCAGCAGTCTGTAGCATTGCTAGTCTGATGTGAATGGTGCAGCATCTGAATAAAGGTATTGTTGCGTAAGGCAAGTCGATATGATAGCTCATAGGATGGCAGATCACTAAATGTGTGCTTTATGGTATCATTAGTGGAGGAGTATAAGAGTGAGGCAATAGGAGGAAAAATAGCATGTAGTATTAAGCTGATACATATTATCGTGATGCACATAAGAGATTGAAAAATTACAGTCACTATACATCTATTTGCTTCTTATCTAGCTCTCTTATTTTTGCTTTATGTTATTGTCCAAGATCTTATGCGAGCCAGAATACATGTTCAACCGCTTCACCACCTAGTGGACTTAATTGATCAAACGGGTTCTGACTTAGATCTAAGTTTAGCTTTGTGGAAACTGCTGGGGAGTCTCCTCTAGAAAATGGTGTTCAAAATCCAAAATTCAAGTTCAAAGTCTTTTTCCTTTGTAAAAGAGTGGTGAAGGTGCACTTTGACTTTAACGGCCGTCCCCGTGGTCCAGAGCACTGACTTTGGCGCCTTTCATCCAGGAGCGATGGAGTATTCTTTGACCTGGGTGTTGTCAGGGAAGGCGGCAGCAACCTGCGAACAACAAGAGAGTAGTGCAGACATCAAGGAAGCCAGGTAATCTGTCAGCATGTTATTATCTTTTAGGCATTGGAGTGCCCCACATATTTGGTGGTCTACCAAAGACCACTTCATAGGGAGATAAGCCTGTTCTAGAATGAGCTACAATTCGCATGTAAAAGAGGGCAACCGGCAGGGCTACCATCCAGTCTATACCTTTGTCTGCGCAAATTTTTAATGTCTGATTATGTCTTTCTACAAGGCCTGCTGCTTCAGGATGTCGCACACAATGGAATTTCCAGGTATACCCTAACAGAAGGGACACCTGCTTCATTAGTACCAGGACATATTTGTAACCTCTACATCTGTTTATTTGGATATAATCCATTTGGAGCACTTCAAAAGGGTGGTCAGGTGGATGGAATCCACCTTGTTCCATCGGAATGCCTTTACCTGCATTGAATTGGCAACAGATCATACATGTTCTGACCTTTTGTTTCGCTGCTGCACGCAGGTGCTTGTTGAACCATATATTCTGTAAGCTATCTATCATTGCTTTCTCTCCTAAGTGTGTGGGACTATGTGCGGTATTTATAATCACTTGTACCATGGTATCAGGAAGAAACCATGTGGATTTGCCCTTATTCATCCAACCCTGATCAGTCAGTACCCCTCCTTGTTCCGACCATTTCTTTAATTCGTCCATAGTAGCATGTGTCTGTATGTCTTGTACATCCTTGGAAGGATCCCTAACTGTCATGGCTTTGGACACTTATTGAACCTGTAACTTTGTCATGTCTAGTGGGGTCTGAGCTGTCCGTTTAGCTGTTCGGTCTGCCAGATCATTGCCTTGGGAAATGGTATCTGTGGCTCTAGTATGTGCTTTACATTTTAGGATAGCTATGGCTGTTGGTAAATGTATTGCTTCCAGTAGGGCTTGAATATGGGGGCCATGCTGTATCTTGGCCCCATGAGAGGTCAAGAAACCTCTTTCTCGCCAGAGAATCGGTGTAAATGTTTACTCTCAGGTGCTTAGCTCTTATGCACGCTTGTGTCAGGGCGATGAGCTCTGCTGCTTGTGCTGACAATATGTCTATTCTTTTAGTCTCTATTATTACAGTATCAGTAGTCACTGCATATGCTGCCACTAATTCTCCCGCCCCTGTCCTCATGCATGAGCCGTCAACTTATAGTGTTAGGTCGGGGTCTGGGAGTGCAACGTCTGTCAAGTCTTGTCTTGGTTTAGTCACGGTATGTATTACTTCAACACAGTCGTGTGGTGAAACGCTTTCTGTACTGGAGGGCAAAAGGGTAGCAGGATTCAGTATGTTGCATCGTCTGATCTCTATGTGTGGTTGAAATAACGTTGGCTCATAGCCTGTCAGTCTAGCTACAGTCAGGTGTTGTGTTTGTGTCCGGTTCAAGAGAACCTCTACTGCGTGTGGTACTTGTACTGTCAGAGGGTGGCCCAGCACTATCAAGTCACTTTGTCTTATGGCTAAGGCCGTTGCTGCAACTGATTTTAGGCACGCAGGCAAAGCCTGTGCTACTGGGTCTAATGTACTAGAAAAATAAGCACAGGGCTCGTGTTTTCCTGCATGATCTTGTGTTAGGACAGATAGTGCTGTTCCATCCCGCTCTGTCACAAAAAGCATAAACGATTTGTTGTAATCAGGGTTTGCTAAAACTGGTGCTTGACATAAAGCTCTCTTTAATTCTTCAAATGCCACAGTGTGTTCTTGTGTCCAAGGGAGGACTTTAGTAGAAGCTGTATTAGGGGCTTGGACTAATTCCCCTGAAAGATCACAATAAAACATGAGAAAAAGGGGAAAACACCATACCTATTTCCTTGGCTTAATTTCTAAGGGGGCTAATTTCTAAGGGGCTTAATTTCTTAAGGGGCTAGCGGGAAGCGAACCTCCTCAGGGGCCAGCAGAAAGCCAATATTCTCCTCCTTCCCCCCCTTTTTGACAGGAGGAAATCTGAAACAGATTTCACTGCTGTCAAACACTATCAAACCCTGTGTCTTGTCAACACTATTAATCCCTGTGTGTAGCTACTGGGCGTAAGCAAAATTATAGGAGATACACAGCGTATTTGAAACGGCGAGAAATCCTTCAAATTAATGTACAAACCTCATTGTGTTAGCTCATAAGCTGGCCAAATGACATCTCATATGCAAATGTCCCTATTACATGAACCTACACCAACCTGAAGTCAATATTAATGCTAGTAGGCCCTAATAGGAATGCTAAATTACCTAAATATTCGGAAAACCAAGTTTAAGAACAGTTGTTAATGTTGATAATTAATAATTTATCTGCTAAAGAAATCAGTCATTTTGCAATAATTTCCACCTATACAATAAATAGCCTAATTTAAAAACAAGTCAACTTTTGGGGCCACCACTTACAAGAATGAGCTTACTAAAGCAAACTTTAAAAAGGAAATCCTGTCAGATATTTTCTCATTACCCTAAATACCGAGCCTCATTTGTCACTCTGTGGTGGCAGTCCTTATTTAAAACAGGCCTTTCAAGAGTTAAGATGCGAGTGTACAGATCATAATTGTTCCTTAATGTCCAATCTGGAAACATATGACCGAGGCTGCCTGTCTATAAGAGAAAGGCAGTCATGTGAAAAATATTTTAGTCTTGCATAACTTTCATTCATCTCCAACACCAATTAGACATACACTGATAACGTGTTGTCTGCTATTTTGACAGCATGATAAAGGTAATATCACGTCTGTGAAATTTAGTAATTGTGAACAAGTTCCAGCCAAGCGCTGTGCAAAGATCGCCGTCGTCACGACTATCTCTGTACTTGCACAGGAGAACTTGGTATTAAACGCTAAACAGACTGGTCAATACAACACAAAAACAAAACATATATAAAATACATATGCCAAGCCATCAGTATACCAAGCACAGAAAGCATAGACAATTGCACTAACATATATAAATGAGCAGCGATGCGCAATTACAGTACCTACAGCTCAGAGGCGAACATTCTGGCCTGCTTAATTTGTCAGGCTTATAATCAATAATTCATTTACCTGCCCTATATACCCCCATCTGAAATCACCGTGTCAAGTCTGACACACAGAATCAGCAATAATAATCAAAAACGAAGAACACACGAACCTGTTTGTTTTCTTTTATAAAAACAGAATCAGCAATAATAATCAAAAACGAAGAACACACGAACCTGTTTGTTTTCTTTTATAAAAATGAGCTATGCATCTTCGTCAACACAATGTACCCTAATGTCCCAGACGAAGACGCACCTCTCATCTCTCCTCACAGACTTTTAACCACTGGATCATTTATCCAATGCAACTGGTGGCAGCTTGTGGCCACAATTCAAAAATGTCTGAATTTGAAAATCGTTTTTATATAGGCACATAGCCCTTAAAATTCCAAGCAAGAGCAACATTTTACTTTCTGGCCAGAAGCAATATAGCATTTTCTAAAAAATAAAACAAATCTTCTCCATAGACATTTCCTCGGGGCACTCGTTTAGCACAGAATAGACCAAGGGAATCTTTCTCGACTTACATTTCTCAGCTGCCCTGTCTTATCAGAGAAGCTAAAAATAGCCCCTCAGCGCGGCCTGAGCCTGGGCTGCCAGCCAACTTTTTTTCGTTGTTCCGGCTGCAGGCATTACACAGATGCGATGTCAGAGAAGCTTTCTAAGCAGTGCCTCTGTTCTGCTCCTCTCACCGGCCCCCACCTACACTGGCTACAAGGTCAGAATCTGTCTCCGATTTCTGTATCACATACTGCTCTACACAGCCCCCACCTTCTCCTCACTCTGAAGCTGTCAAAGACAAAAAGACTACTCAATTCCATAAAAACTGCAATAATTCGCTCAATTGAAAAATTATTTTTACATACAATTTGCACTCAGGGGGTCATAATCTCACCGACTTGACCCAGCACATTGGCTCACTGGACCACCAAGAACACAACCCTGTATTCTTGAACAATTTGCAAATTCGAAATACCCACAATTCTTTTTTTTTTTTTTTTTTTTTTTTTTCAAGCTGAACTTTTCAAAAAATTACTCTTTCATAAGAGTGTTTCGTTGTCCATCTACTTGTTCTGCTTTTACTCGGATACCTTCCTCAACTAACATATTTTCTCGAACTTTATTTGAATTCTCCTTACTCTTCTCTTCCTGTCTACGTGCTTTTTCCGTACGTCTATACGATTCTTTTCGCCATAAATCAATGGCGTCTTTCTGTTATTATCTAGCTTTCCTTTTCCATAATTCTTCCTCTACTTTCACGATGCAATCTGCATCCCAGGTCCCAGCTGCGGGCCACCTGTGACTTTCTGATAATTCTTTGGTGTAGTCCACCCATAAATCAAGAAATAGTATGGCGTCTAAGCCATGTTTGTGATACAGGAAGTGCCCTGGAGTGTCCCTAGGAGGAATAGGAACAGCTTCTTCGAGTACCCCTTTTCTAGTTGTGATCTGTCTTAATTTCGAAAAGAGCGGCATATTGACAACTGATCTGATACTTAATCTTGAACACACCTAATACAAAAAACACAATAATGAACAGTCATTCATACCACAATATGCAGGACGTTTTAACACATTAAACATTTAACATTTAAATGAACAACAATGATGATCGTCTGCAAAACTAAATCACCAAGCATAATTCTCGACAATAACTAGATACTTCGGAATACTTGATATACTGCTAAACAGTACATATACACTGCTGAAACAGTGCAGACCAGATTTGTGTACCCAAACCCGTCTTGACCGGCACAACCTATGTGCACGTCAGAAATGCCTCCCCAGCAATGGTACTCACCGGGTAGCTTCGGAAACGGAAGGCCTCAGAAACTTGACTGAACTGGACTGGACCGGACTGGACTGGACTGGACCCGACTCGTGACCTGGATACTTCAGAACTTCGGAATCTGGTGGGCCTCTGTATACCTCGGACACAGCTCTCTCGCAGGTGGGCTCTGGGTAGGACAATCTGCGTTCCTCACCGCCTCGTATGGATGCCTGGTCGCAGTCTGTCCCCTTCATTGGCCTGAGGGAGTTGGCGGGAAGACCCGCGACGTGCGCGCTTGAAGTCCATCACGGCTATGGAAGGGGGCAAAACTGGACCTTCATCTCCGGCGTGTGGGGAAAGAGATTAAACTATTCGGGCGCCATTATGTGGTAAATAAAATATTACGCTCTCAGACTTTTAAGTATATAAATAAGATCATGCATAAAGCAAGAGGCTGAGTCTGTGGTATCAGATTCATAAAGGGATTTATTCCAATAACTCGAGTCAAAGGGAGAATATTTCCATCACCAAAATTGGATCTGGAAAGGGGCTCAAAAGTATTCTCAATATTCTCAAAACATTATTCACAGAGTACAGTATATATACATTTCTCAATTGTACGTAAGCAAAAGAGCAAGAGAGAATGAGATAAGAGCATGTGGGCGTGTAAGTAGGCGTGAAGGTGGGCGTCCATGTGGGCGTCCACTTGATGATAATGGGTAATTTGTCATGTGTGGGTGGATACCTGGAGATGATTTCGCAATGTCAGCAGAAATACTTGGCAGAGATGCGCGCGCAGCAGCATGACGTGTGATTGACGCGCAACTAGAGGGTGAAGGGGACTTGACATTTAGCTCTACATGTGGAGACAAAAAGTCTGGGGGGTCAAGTCAACCTAATCCCAAATCATATCTAACATCCTATGTTTAAAGAACTATGTTATCCACAAGGGAAGGGCTCTCGGACAAAATCTATTCTATACTGACTGTGAGTGCGTGTACAAGCGTCTAAGTGTCTACACTAAATGCGAGGGGGTAGGAATATTCCATGGTAACAGGGCTATGAATTACTTGCATAAAGACAGAGAAGTCGGGCCTTTTGCTCGATAACTGGAAAGAATGTTTACTTAAACTACTAGGCAGGAATGCATCGGCTGAGGGGGAAGCAGATAATTCGAAGGTGAAATACAGTTCTTGGCAGAGAATAGGCTGATGTCAGGCTTCGTGAGCCGCGCAGAGAATGCGACAAAGTTCATGGTCACAGATGCAGGCTCAGACTGGAGCTTTCAGAGGCAGAAGGCAAGAAGAGTTTGATGACAGAATCAGGGCCTACTTGCCTGGACTGTAAAATGGCATAAGTGAACCATATAAAGCCGGTGGCCTTTCATACTTAGGAATGGAATATCCGGCCTATTCATGGTGGATCTGACAGAGGACATGTTGACGGTGGACGCACATGTGTTTGCGTCTTCATAACTGGAACTGGAGGGAACATACATGTACTTGTGATTCATACATGAAACCGTTGGGGTCCAAGATAGGGGACATAACTGACCAGAAAAATCCATATTTCCACAGACGAATGAGGAGTGGTTCTATAGAACCACAACATTGTCCTGACACTATGGGGAACATCTTTGTGGTGGGCGAGAGCCCATGTGACACAATCACCTATGACTCTATTAAGTCTCTCTACCAAGCCGTTGGTTTGAGGATGATAGAGAGAACTACGGTAATGAATGATGGCAGATTCTCTAAGAAACTCTTGTACCTCAGATGATACAAATTGTACCCCGTTATCTGAGATTAAAGTTTGGGGAAACCCTTCTCTCATAAATGTTTCCCTTAAGAAGTCAATGATTTCTTGGGAATCAACCTTAGAGACAAACTTGGCCTCGGGCCACTTAGTGTAATAGTCCACCATGACAATGGCGAATTTGCATTGCTGGGGAAGGCTGTGAAAAGGTCCTAGAACATCTATGCCAAGTTTTTCCCACGGGCCACCCGGAAGGGGAATAGGAGTGAGGGGAGGACTACTAGTGTGAAGACGTTTGTCACTTGACGAACACACGGTGCACTCTTGCACCATTTCCTCAATATCTCTATCCATTTTGGGCCACCAAAAGTACTCTCTTACTCTACGCTTGGTTAATGTGGCACCAAGGTGCCCCTCATGTGCTTTGGTGAGAAGAGTGGGTCTGATGTCCACCGGTGGAACAAGTTTCTCTAACCTGAAAACCAGACCATCCTCAATCGAAAGTTCATCACACACCTTGACATAGGGTTGTAACATGACATCTACATTCCTTTCCCTGGGCCACCCTTGGGAAATATATTTCATCAGGTTTTTAGAGACTTCATCTCCAGCCACCGCCTCCCTCCATTTTTGCTGATCAATAGTACAAACATTACTAAGTTCAACACTGGCTATAATATAATCCTCCTTTTCATCAAAACAGCATTCATCTATGCCTTGTATGTCCTGACTCGTATTAGCAGGCAAACGTGACAGTGCATCCGCTCTTACATTTTTTCCCCCAGCAATATGTACAATCTCAAAGTTGTATTGTAAGAGTTTGGAGGCTAGGCGTGCGATGCGGGGAGTGGCCCCCCGGCTGTTGGTGCACCCTAAAATCGCTACTAATGGTTTGTGGTCCGTTTGAAGAATGAATTTTTGTCCCCACAAATAATTTTTAAATTTTTCAATGCCCCACCAACATGCTAGAAGCTCCTTCTCAATGACCGAATAGTGAGTTTCAGCTTCTCTTAGTACTCTGGATGCAAACCCTACAGTGTGTTCCTTTTTGTCAACCATCTGTGTCAACACACCGCCCAGTCCGTAACTGCTAGCATCAACAGTCAGCGTACACTGTACCCCTTGTACGAACGGCTTCAAGGCCTTGACCGTGCTGAGTTGTTCCTTGATCCAGTCAAAGGCAGCCTTGCATTCATCATCCCACACAAATTCACTTCTGTCTTGGAGCAGCTTGGAAATGGGACGAATCTTTGTAGCATAGTCTTGAATAAAGCGGGCATAAAATTCTGTGAGACCTAACAGAGACTTGACACCAGCTTTGTCTTTGGGAGCGGAAGCATCAACAATGGCTTGAACCAAACTCGGTTTGGGCGTGACTCCTTCACTCGATATAGTGTGACCCAGATAATCCATCTTGTCTTTAGAGAATTCACACTTGTCCCTTTTTAGGACCACCCCATGTTCCTGGAATATGGACAGGATCTTGTTCAGTGCAATGTCGTGTTCTTGTTGGTCTTTTGCGAACAGCAGAATGTCATCCTGGAATATGGCCACGTTCTTTATTCCCTTCAGTAAATTGACCATAACCCTCTGAAATACAGAGGCTGCTGAGGCCAAACCGAAAGGCATACGACAAAATTGGAACAAACCTGCAGGGGAGTTGAACGCTGTGAAATGGCGTGAATCCTTGTCCAGTTCAATTTGGTGATACGCCGAGGCCAGGTCGAGTTTGGTGAAGACCTTGGCACCTTCGACTACACCCAGCATTTCCGATATGTTCGGTAGAGGATGCGAGTCCACCCAGATGACCTTGTTTAGATTGCGCAAGTCAATGCAGATTCTGAGATCATTATTTTTCTTCCTTGCCACGACCAATGCTGAGGACCAATCAGACGACTCTATGGGTTCAATAACCCCTCTTTTTTGCATGGACAAAAGTTCTTTCTCCAGGTCTTCTCTGATGCTGAAAGGGATACTCCTTATTTTGTGTTTTACAGGTACCACATCACTCTTTATCTTGATCTTGTGTTTGAATCCTTTGATTTTCCCCAATTCACCTGAAAACACTCTGGGATATTTATTGAGTAGTTCCTCGACCTGTGTTTGGTCCCGAACCACTAGAATCTGTTCCTTGGCTCCAGGGCACAGCATCATACTGAACAAACCTTGGTGGAACCATCCTAATATGTCTAGTCCATTGACAGCGACATATACTTTTCCGTAAATGTGTCTGTTCTTGAAAATCAAGATGTCCTCAAAGTACCCCATCAGTTCTATACTTCTCCCTTCATAGGATACAGGCTCACGGTCAGGCGGTTGCAGCGGTCTGTTACCCCATTTTCTCCTGAACAAAGATTCACTGATCATTGTGATCCTAGCACCAGAATCTACAAGCAGCCTCACACTCTCTTCCCCTACACCGATGATGGCATAGGGATCTACACAGTCATCAGGGTTACCACTTTTTATGTTCCCTTCCCTAACAACCACTACCATGTCCTTAAGTTCGCAAAGGGTGTCGTCACTGTCACTCCCACTTGCATCCATGGCACATGCTACCTGTTCTTTCTTATATTTTTGGCTTTGACATACTTTGTCAAAATGTCCCAATTTCCCACATTTGCGACAGGTTGTATTTCTCGCAGGACACGGTCTACCACTTTTCACATGGGAGGGATATCCACATCTGTAACATATATCAGTCCTTTTGAAGAAATTATTTGGCTGATAATCTTTTTTCCTCTCATGCTTTTTAAAGCGGACAGGGGTAACGACTTCAATACTTTTACTTTCCAGTTCCTTTATGGAAGATTGTGACGTTTCAATACTTTTCGCTATGCGAATAGATTCATCCAGGGAGGGATTTTCCAAAGATAAAAGTTTTTGTCTTATAGTCTTGTCCAGACATTTCCCTATAAACTGATCACGAATCAACTGTTCACTGAAATTTTCAAATTCACATTCTGCCACCAACTTCCTCAAAGCAGTAATGTATGTGTCTACATCTTCCTCATTTTTCTGCATTCTTTTAAAAAATTTGTGTCTAGACACCACCACACTGGGTTGCTTATCAAATCTGGCTTTTAATTTTTTCACTGTGTCTTTGTATTCATCAGTTTCTTCGTCTTCTTCCACAACTACATCCGGTAAATGTTTAAGGGTTTCTCTCCCTTCATACCCCAGGGAATGGAGTAGTAAAAACTTTTTCCTTTCTGCCCTGAACCTATGTGCTCCTATAGCACCCAGGTAATTTTCAAACGCGTCGAACCATTTCCTCCAAGGCACAGGAGGTTCGCCCGGTGTGTCCAGGAAAGGAGATGGTGGAAGAATGGACTGCATCATGTGAAATTTCCTTCGAAAATGCAAATAAGGAAATATATATTTCTTGTTACTACAATTAAGTATTTAATGGTGGCAATCAGAGCGGTCAAAATAGCCTATAAGCCAATGTTCTAAATAAGCCACAACTTATGAAACAGCCTCTGTGACCCCCACACGGGAGATGGAGAGAGAATTTATGTTTATATCCTTGTACATCTTAAGGTCGTGCCCTCATCATGTCGTTTTTTGTCAAATGTAGATAACCCTTTTATTTTGCTCCAAAGCGTATGTTCTTCCCACTTGTTAATGCTGCCCAGGGGATTCCAGTCCAAGATGACTTTACAATACTTATCTAAACCATGCGCGGCAATGAAATTGACCCAAGTGAGGCTGTCGCTTTAAGAGCTGGGCGGGGTTACAGCAACAGCAGAGACGCGCGAAACGCCTCTCGTAACACGTTCCCTCACCTCAGGCTGTTACGAACAATACCCGGAGACGTCAGGAGACAGGCGATCACAGCTCCGTGAAAGGCTGAGGCAGTGGACCTTCACCGATCGTTTCGTGAGGAGTGCGCAGGGCGTCCAACTCTTCAGGTACCTGAACCGGATTCTCCTGTGGGTTCTGTGGGAGTCGTACTCGTCGCCAGTTAGTCTTGTAGTAATCAGACGAAGTCGAATGTAGAAAACTGCAAGTCTTTATTTTATGAACTCCCACGGGCACGCCGCTTGCCTGTGGCTTCACAGTAATCATAAACAAACTGTCATAACTGTCAGAAACACCGCGTCATCGCGGACAGCGCGAGACACTGAATGTACGCCTCGCGCTCTAGCAGCGCGAGGCAGAGCAGGCCACTACACTTTTCTTTTGAATAAAACTGCTTCCAAATTATCTAGCACATCAGAATCGAAACTACCATTTTCTGGCCATTTTAAAACACCATCTTTCTTCGTGTATCGGGTCCATGTCTCGTTAAAGGCAATGGGGCCAACACCATGTTTTGAATAGAGCTCATATGTGGGAGTTCCAACCGAAGGAATTGGACAAGAGTCCTCAAGCCGGGAATCCCTATTATAACCAAAGCATCAAAGTTTTCCAAACTTAGTCAGACCAGGCATCTCGTGATTTCACCTGACTGTTCACAAACTTCAAGGGGGTAAAACTCAGTTTACGCAGCACAAATGCACTTACCCCTCGGCTTCGGCTATTGCAATAGTCGAATCTAAGAACCAAAGAAACAAAGGAACAAAGAAACAAAGGACCAAAATTGTGGGAGCGACCCACCAAATACTTAACTAAGGATGTCTTCTTACGCCAACAGAGGCCTGTCTATCATCTCGACTTACCATACATCAACAAAGGAAGGGCCAAGGCAGGGCAGCAGTCAGGGCAGCACTCGTCAGTAGCCGTCAGGAAGGAGTAACCACGCTGCAAAAGACCTTCGGACCACTTTCGACATACAGGGGTCGCTTGACGTGGCTCGCGATTCCTCCAGAATTTTCTTGCGGGGTTCCTCACGACCTTCACGCAGAACCACTACCACTGAAGCCGCCCCACGTTGGGCGCCATTTGAAGAACCAGAACCAATTGGACCTGGCGGCGCAGGGTACGCCTTAATCTCCTGGGTTCTCCTGCTTGCTACACAGAGACACGGGGATACTCTGTCGGCGTAAAAGCTCAGATTTTATTAGCTGCAGCTAGTACAGTTGTCCTAGAAGTACACACAGTATGTTCTCAGGAGACTGCCACTTCACTCCGTGGCGCACAATCTTATATAGTACATAGGTGACATATACATTAACTAAAAACACACCTAAAACATATAAAAGGAGCCAATAAGAAAAGTTGGAAAACTGAACAGAACCAATAGGAAAGGTTTGAAAATAAAGTATCGAGTAACTCGAAGAAGCCTCTCCTCTAACTGTGTTTTCACCCCTCCCCACGAGCTAATTCATTAACTGACTTGTAGCTGACTTGCAGGTGACGAGATACGTTTGTGTGTTTTGGAGGACAGTTGTGAAACAAGAGAATACGAGCAGCGGACAGCGAAGGCCAGATGATAAGATTAAGTCAGAAGAGAATAGTGTGAACCAACAGATAGTAAAGACAGGGATTAGAAAAACCAGACAGGGATTAGTGTACTCGGCCAGTCTCTAACACCAGTTTGTATAAACAGAGGCACAAGGCTACTTCGACACAATATTGCAGGAAAAGCAGAAAAGACTTCGATCGTCGTGCTGCCTGAGTGAGGGCAACACAAAATGGCGGCGGAGCACAAAATGGCGGGTCGATACGATCACGATCGAAAATCGAAGTTCCTCAGGAGGTACACAGTTTCTTTGTTCTGTGCCTAGCAGGGTAGTATTCCTCCTCCCAATAGTTAAATTGAACATCTGAGTTAGGATCGCCGTATTGACAGCCCTTTTCCATAATGACTTAGACGTCCCTGTTGGTCGTTATGGGAGAAATGTACCCATCAGAAAGGACTTAGTCTCCTTTTTGAATCGAGGAGCATAGGTCATTCTTCTGATATTCGGTGGGAGCGAATTCCAAATCCTTGGTGCTGCTCTCGTGAATGCTCTATCATAAGTTATTTTTTTACGGAAGAATGCTGGTTTCAGAAGAAAATTCTCCGATCCTCTTGAAGGTCTAGTGCCGCCGGATAGCGTAATTTTATGAGCTAGGTAATGTGGAGTTCTGTGGTGTATTGCCTTGTGAGTGATACAAGCAATCTTTAGCTCTATTGTTGCTTCGTATGGTAGCCAGTTGAGGGCTTTCAGATGAGGAGTGATGTGTTCGTATTTTCTTGTTCCCGTTATAAGTCTAGTTGCTGCATTGAGACAAGCTTTTAGGGGTGCTGAAAGAGTTGCGCATCCATATTCAATTCTTGATATGACCAGTGCTTAGACTGACATTTTCAGAGCACCGGGATCAATGAGTGGCTTCAGTTTTTGAGGTAATTCAGATGAAAACAAGCGTTTTTCACCACTGTGTTGATGTGTGCTCGCATGTTAAGATCTTTGTGCAGTGTGATACCCAAAGATTTAGTTGAGTCAACTATAGTCGGGGTACCGTTTAGTGCTGTGATCATCTTGGACCATTCTTTGATCTTGGCTGAACTTTTAGGAGGGGAGCTCAATAGGAATTTGTTTTTTATGAGATGAGCTTAAGATGATTGTCCGCTAGCCATTCCATGGTTTTCTAGAGTGCAAGGTTCATAGTGTTGATCTCTTCCGGAGATGATATCTTCATATACAGGTGGGTAACATCAGCCTACATGTGAAACAAAATGTTAAGCTTATGCAGTACTTCCGTTAATGGTTCAATGTATGGGTTAAATAGTGAAGGGAATAGAGTGGATCCTTGTGGGACCCCAATTTGAATCGGAGATGGTGGGGATAGCATGTTGTCTACCAGGAATCTTTGCGATCTTTTCTCTAGGAAGGAGTGGAACCCTTTTTAGTACAGTTCCCGATACGCACATCCTATTTTCCAGGCGCTCTAATAATTTGGGATGGTTTACTGTGTCAAATGAAGATGATAGGTCTAGACGAATCAGGAGACAGGTTTCATTACGGTCGAGGGCTAGCAAAGCATAATCTACTAAGTGTAGGATTGCTGTTTCTGTACTGTGGTTTGGTCTGAACCCTGATTGGCTGTCAATAAATAGCTCAAATTCAGTAATGTGTTGCCTTAATTGATTGTGCGCACATTTTTCTAGTACTTTGGCTTGTAGGCGAATGTTTGTTACCGGCCGAAAAGTTGTTAGGGTCCGATGGGTTCTCCGTAGGTTTCTTTAGGAGAGGGACCACCTGGCCTGTTTTAGGCACTGCAGAATTGATCCTTGGGCAAGCGATTCATTAATTATTTTAGTCCAGTTGGGGATGGCCATGTGGCTGCAGGAGGGCCAGCATTTAGACGGCAGCGGGTCATTGTAATGATTATTTGGTTTCAGAGATAGTAATAGTTTGGTAATGTCATGTTGATCATATAGTTTGAAGGTTGACCAATGGGCATTATTTTTGGGCATTACTTGCTGCTGACTTCATTTTAACCTGGTATATCTTTTTTATGGGCGCTAATGGTGTAGCGCCCAGCTTTTTGGAAAAGGACTTTATGGCTGTCATGGTCCTCTCCATTCCCAGAGCCCTTTCCTCCAAAAGATTTGACCAAGTTTGCTTTTTATCAAAAAGAACTCCCAGATTGGGAAAGGTGTCAACCACTTCAATTTTTCCTGATTCCAAATGGAGTTATGGGGTTTTGTCTCGTTTGCCAGCCCCTGCTATAATGACAAATGATTTCATCTGGTTGACTTTCAAATCCAGTGAGTCCATATATGCTTTTATGAGACTCTTGAGGCCTAACTTCGTTCTAGCAATCAACACTGCACCATCGGTGTAAGCCAGTATTAGTAAGAGATGTGTATCAAACACAGGGACATCCAGAAATGCGCCCAACAATGCTTTCTCAACACCTTTTGTATAGATGGAGAAAAGAAACAGGGCAAGAATGCATACCTGCATTACTTCCCTTAAGATCTTAAAAGGGATGGTGCACTCCCCGTTTTTACCATAACGGACCCTTGCGGTGGTGTTGCAATATAATTGACGAACAAAATTAGTTATGGCTGGCTCAATCCCCATCTCCTCCATTATACACCAGAGCTTAGAGTGGGCCACGCAATCGAATGCAGCTGAAAGGTCCATGAATGGCATGTACATTTTCACACCCTTTGCTCTGGTGTATTTATCTATAATTATTGAGAGGTTCAGGCATTGATCCACAGCGCCTTTACCCCGCTGGAACCCGTACTGTGCCTGCATTAAAATATTCTTCTCCTGGGCCCACCACTCCAACCTAGATAGAAGTCGTCGGCCCATGAGTTTGGCTGTTGTGTCCAGTAGGGAAATTGTCCTGTAGTTCTTTGGGCTTCCCCTATCACCCTTTTTGTGAAACGAAATGATTACGCTTGTTTTTCAAGAAGGCGGGGGGTGGCTATGGCAATATTGTTAAAGACATTAGTCAGTAATGGGACCCAGAGTTCTTGAATCTCCTGGAAGAAATCTATCGACACCCAGTCAGGGCCTGGAGCCTTACCAGCACTACAGGCCATCAGCCAACTCCTCACTTTGTCGAGTGAGAAAAACAGTATGTCCTGCGGGTTAAGATTTGTATTTTTGGGGGGTAGTGCAGAGGGGCTACTGGGGGTAAAAATGCTTTCGAAGTGTACCACCCATGCTTCTTCGTCTACATTGTTATCCAAAGTAGGATCCATGGGATTTTTGAAGCATGGGGCATTAATTAGCCTCCAGAACTCATTATTGTCTTATTCACTTTCCAGGGGTGTCTTGGAAGTTCGGGCCATAGGCAACTGCTTACTTTGTCCAGGTCTTAAAACGTTTCTGGCAGCAGCTATCTTTAAATGGTGTTTGATACAACATTATAAATGCATTCAATCTTGACCACCATGGATGTGCATGCATCCAAGGTGGGTAGCTCTTAATACATTTGTAATATTTTACTACCAATTCCAAGATGGCTGCCCCACACGCACACACATTCATTGCCACTTTCTAAGCCAAAAGAAAGCATTGGTAAAGCCAGTAGGTGTCACTGCTGAGACCTATTGGCCTTGCCAATGCTTTTTCAGTTCTGAGAGCAAATGAGAAAGAAAAGCAGCTAAAATGATTCGTTAGTTCCTAAGTATAAACAGAGGGAATAGAGAGAAGTATATCACAAAAGGAAAAGATCCATCATCAGCTAGCAAAGAATACTTGAAACTCTGAGGATGGAAGGCTTATTCTAAACACAGTGCAAATCATTGTAGCCTTCTGCAATGTTTATTTTTTATTTTCGCAGACTTTTTTGGGGTGGAGGTGCAGAATGTAAAAATATTAAAAGATGCATAACTGATCAATTGCCAAAGAGAGACAGTGTGAGAGTGTCTCCTTTCACCAGAATGAATATACATACATCATTCTCAGATCAGTGACAAGCTGGTAACAGAATGACCTCTCAAAATGAACTATGCTGGAAAGTTTTTTTTATAGATAAGTCAACTGTAAGATGTTACTTTAAGAAATCTGGGATAAGTGATACAAGCACAATTCAATGTAGAAGAACATCAAGTAATTTGAACCAAAATCACTTACCTTCAGTTAAAGAATAATTTATTTGATTTCCACCAGAACTAATAAATACGGATTACCAGAGTTTGTTAGAGAGGAAATGAGAGACCTGTTGGATTTCGGACAATATACATGCCAACAGCAAAGGCACAAGACACACAAGGAAAAGTAATGGAATATACACAAGAGGATCCCATGCGGCAATGGTTTGTCTGAAGTGACGCCCCTAAGGACTCGCCACCACATTACGCAATGCAAATTAGACATCAGGTCCCTGGTTCGAGCTAGGTAAGAACAAATAGTGTGCCTGGCATCGAGGTTGTTTAAGATCTTCCCATTCGCGCCTGGAAAAAGGACCGCAAACTAAAACTACTAATTCTACTGAAATTCACCCAACACCTCAAGGACAGGAAAGAGTAGGTCCAGAGCTACTAAATGATAGCGGTAAAGAGTTTATGGGTCAAGATCTGTGGTTCAGGAAAATTGTTTTCCTGCAAAGAGTTTCATGTCGCAGGACGTCAACAGCTTTAAGGGCTTGTGAATCGGGCTTGATAGCCCAAGGAGGTCCTCTTACTGCAAGCAACAAATGACAGTGTTAATATTCAGCTGTTAATGTTGGACAAAAGTCACAGTAGTTACACTGGAAAAAATAAAATCACTGAATTTAGGGATTTTGTGTTATGGCCGTTCAATGTGCAATGGTTGTTTTGGGTGGAACTTCCCATTCCAAGAGACTCTATTCGAATATAGTTTCAAAAAAGTTAAACATATTCTAAGTAATAAAATACATCAGGTATGTGATTGCTCCCTCCACACAAGAGTCCTGCACATCTTTGTGTTCAGTTCTATGCTGCTGTGTGCTATGCTGCAGTATGCTAGCTGCTGGTTGGCCACTGGTGACCACGTGACCAGTACCCCTACATTTGACTGACAGTTGCCAGCTTTTACATGAAAAGCGTGGAATACCACGGCCAGTGGGCAATGATACTCCTTGGTGAAAAGAGACAGCTGCTTTGAGGGACACACTCACCCTGACCCCAAGATGCGGACAGATTATTTCATAGGAAATGCTAAGTGAGTTTCTCCAATATGTTCCTCACACTACAGGCCCCTCAACATGTGTTTTGTTTCCATGCGGATCAGAATAGGCTAAGATATTCCGAGGGCAGCCTGCAGGATCTGACAGATTTACACCCCCACCTGTGCTTCATGGAAACCTCTGGCGTTGCTGGGAGGCCTCGCTTGAAACCCTTGAAGTCCATCCAGATGTGCGTTGGCTGTTTTTCCAAAGCCTGATTTTGGAAACAACAAACACTCTTTCAGTGTCATAAACTTTCCAGCGGCCATAGCTGGACACAAAGCACACCACACAGCGCACAGCCCCACATTCGTTTTATCCAGTTCGGATTGGCGCGTCAACAGCAGAAGGTGAGGGTTCTCGGCCGAGTGTCCTTTTCATTTCCGGCAATGCTCCGAGTGTTTCCTGTCTTGATATTGTTCAGAAACAATAGCAAACATATCATCGCTTAGCTGAGAACTTGGCTAAAATGCCAGGAGGTCAAAGTTATTCACAGAAATAGCTGCATCGCTGCACATGGTTGTTAGTATTATCTGCCTTCCTTACATGGGGTTCTATAGAATTGACTTTAAAACAACTAACAAGAAAACAAGTTACACAAGTGCATGAATTGCATATTTGTTCGTGGGACTTAAGACAGCTAAATCAAGCCTGTTTGTGTGTTGGATGGAACTTTCAGACTAGGAACCAATACAATTCCATGCACAGTACATTCCAGTGGTGGTTTGTTGACATCAATAGAAGGTTGACTCCCATGCCATTGCTAATATTTGCATCAACATTATCTTCAATATGACAAAATCCTTACTATGATAATGCAGGTCGCGGTGGCTGCCACAGCATGGCTCTAGTACTTAAATTGTTAGGAGAGTAAATCTGCCAGGACGAGGTCATGGCAGGTTAGGGTAAAGTCCATCAAGGACATATCAGTATGGTGGTACATGTCTCCATGGGCAGATTCCCATACTAGGTACCACTGGCCTGTGTGTAGGATCTTAAAGCCAGACAGAGTCTTATGCTCCAGACGAAGGTGTGACATGACGGGGAGTCACACAAACTGCTGGAACCAAGTCAGAACGGTGGTTGATTTCAGCCATCTCTTTGGAGAGGGCAATGCTACGCAAATATGCCAATGGCCAAGGGCCTTGTTATGAGTACGGCGGTCCAGGACCGTCGTACTCATGCTGGAAGTCCACCCACTGCAACACTGCGGGTCCGCTCATAGTATTCAGAGTGTGGAGGATGGACAAAGCAGAGAGCATATCCAGTATGTTATGTTATGTTATGTTATAGGTACTTATAGAGCGCAAACAATCATCCCAGATAGGATATCACGGCGCTATTGTGGCAGTGCAGGAAGTGAAGGGAGGCACAAGAAGGAAAATTTTAGTCAGGTTTAGGGAAGAGGAATGTTTTCAACTGCTTCCTAAAGAGCAGATGGTTGTTTGTTAGTCTAAAATTCACAGGCAGCGCATTCCAACTGGTAGCCGCCAGGTGGGAAAAGGCTCGCCCGCCCATTTTTGTTGTTTTCACGCGTGTGGTTCTAGCTCTAGCTGTGGTTTGGGAGCGTAGATTCCTAGATGGGACATAGATTTGGACTTTGTTTTTTAGAATACCGGGGCCTGTGTCATGTAGTGTTCTATGCGTTATGCACAGTAACTTAAAGATAGCTCTTTGTCTCATAGGCAGCCAGTGAAGTTCTCTCATACAGCTCTTGGCTGAGTCGTATTTTCTTTTGTTGCATATTGCCTTGGCTGCAGCATTTTGTACGACCTGTAGTTTGGAAAAGAGATTGTCGGCCATTCCTACGAACAGAGAGTTTCCATAGTCCAGTCTACTCATAAGTAGAGACTGAACCAAGATCTTCCTACATGCAATAGGGATCCATGGAAAGACTCTTCGGAGCATTTTTAGTACTGCAAAGCCTTTTCCACAGATTGTTGAGACGTGGGTTTTCATGCTTAAAGTGTTATCTAGTGACACCCCTAGATTCTTAGCCATCGAAGTAGGGTTAGGGGGGGTGCCCAATGTTGGGGGCCACCAGCTGTTGTCCCATAGCTGTGAATGTCTGCCAAACAACATTATTTCCGATTTGTCTGCATTTAATTTAAGACAGTGCCTATGCATCCAGGTGGCTAATTCCATGAGGCAGTTGAGTAGTCTATCCTTAGGGTCATCGTCCTCGTCTAGTGTGATCATCAATTGGGTGTCGTCTGCATAGGAACACATATCGACACCCCATTTCCTTCCTATTTTGGCCAGTGAGGAGACGAACACATTGAACAGAGTCGGGCTCAATGACGCCCCCTGTGGGACCCCATACTTGATGTTCTGGGGAGTGGATAGAAAGTCACCCATCTGCACCGATTGTGTCCTGTCTTGCAGGAAAGACTGTAGCCACCCTAAGGCTTTTTCCTGGATTCCTTTTGCTGCAAGGATTTCCAGTAACCGGTTGTGGGGTACAGTGTCGAAAGCCGCCGAGAGATCTAATAATATCAGGGCGACTGTTTTCCCTCGATCTACCTGGGTTCTGATGTTATCCATCACTGCTAGTAGGGTTGTCTCCGTACTGTTGTTAATCCGGAACCCTGTTTGAGATATATCCAGTAGATCATTGACTTCCAGGAAGTTAGACAACTGTCTGTTGACTAATTTTTCCAACACCTTGGATAGGTAGGGTAACTGAGATATGGGCCGATAATTTGCCGGGTTGTTAACATCAGTTCCCGCTTTTTTTAGTAGAGGGGTAACTATGGTGTTTTTCCAAATTTTAGGAAATTGAGCAGAGTTTAGGGAAGAGTTCAATGCTTTTGTAACGGCAGGACCTATTGTCGAGGTTAATTGTGAAAATATATGATGTGGACATGGATCTAAGGGGGAGCCTGATTTTACTTCTAGCATTACTTTGCACACCTCCTCCTCTGAGAAGGGGCCGAACCTGAGACAGTTAGCCTGGACTGAAGATGGTACATGGGGTTCAGTATAACTCGGATCGGTATTTGAAAAGGAGGCATAGATTGTGTCTATTTTCTCGCAGAAATATTTGTTTATTTTATTGCAATTTTCTTGCGAGGGAGGGAGATCACTTGAAAGACTCGTTGGGCTGATGGAGCCGAGAGGGAAACCAGACTGGAATTGCTCTGGAAAAGGAGGACATCGGAGATCAGGAGGAGAGTGAGACTACGGATCCCAGGTGCAATACTTAGCATGCTTCTCAGAGTGCACACTTTTGTGATAGTAGCAAAGAGCCTTGAAAAAGCATCTTTTATAAATTGAGAGCCAATGAAGTACTCTCAAATGTTAAGATATGTGCTCTCTTTTTGGGATATTGAGGATACGCCTAACTGGTGCATTCTGAATAACCTGCAGCTTCCTTAGAGCATATTTTGGAAGCTCCAAATATACTGCATTGGAGTAGTCGAGCCGGCTACTGACCAGGACTTAAACAAGTTGTTGTTTATGTTCTTCTGGAATGAGGGGAATCTTTCTCAGCATCGTCATTGTGTAACAGCAGGGGCAAAGAGTTTGGATACTTGCAGCTTCAAAGACATTTTGCTGTCCAAGATAAAACTCAGATTGCAGGCTTTTTCAACATGTGTGGGAGGTGTTGCTAGAGATTGTGGCCACCATGAGTCTGCACAAGCTGAGGGGTTACCGAAAACTACCACCTCTGTTTTATCAGAGTTCAGTCTAAAAGAGTTGGCATTCATCCAGGAGGCCACTCTTGTGAGCCCTGATGTAAAACTTTCTTTTGAGTTCCCTGCCTCATCCAGTCTTCTAATTAGTTGAGTGTTGTCTACATAGGTAAAAAACTTCAGTATGCACAACTGAATGCAGGGCCGGCTTTAGCCCTGGTGGCACCCTGTGCGACAATGTTTGTTGGCGCCCCCCCAATGTCCACCTCCACCACGGATTTTCTCACTAACACCCATTAACAGTCTCCATAACCACACTCTCTCAGATGCATTGAATTAGTTATATAGCGCCACTCATACCAGTGTAGGGTCTCAGAGCACTTTGCATCACACACACATTACACAGAGACAATCAATCAATCATACATGTTTTAAATCAGAATATAGGAAATGTTTACATCAGCCAAAGGACTAAAAGTGTTAGGAGTCACGTGTCATCCACACTGGTAGGCAGTATAGTTTAAGAATGCTTGGTGTGGAGAAGCACATACTCGAAAAAGAAACCGCATCGTTGGGAGTTTTCTTTAATAATAAGAATCGATTTCTAGTCAAATTAACCCTTTATGCAACATTAATCAATGTTCTAATGTATGCTTTGCAGTGTGTATGCAGTTCTGTGATGAAAGTTAATAGCTCACTGTTGAATATTAGGACTTTAAGTTATAAATTGCAAGTAACAAAAGGATGCCTCTTTTAAAAGCAGTAACCTGCTGATGTGTTCACATTACATGCACTCTGAAATCTACTTGGTACACGTTCTTTGCAGCAGGCATTTTAACCCTCTGCACTCACTTCACAGAGGTCAAAACCTCAACTATACAAAACACTGAGCTCTCTCCAGGAAGATAATTAATCACACGAGTTATCTTGACATTTTTGTGAGGCCTGGTAATTGCTGGAGGAAAGAAAGGCTGCAGCAGGTGCTTCAAAAACATAATAAACTTGCAAACACGGCGCCCCCAGGAAGCCAACACCCGGTGCGGTGGCACCGGTCGCACCACCCTAAAGCCGGCCCTGACTCAATTAATTTCGGAAGAGGTGCCAGATAGAGTTTGAAAAGAGTGGGGATCAAGGCTGATCCTTGGGTAACTCCACATGGTTGGGGCACTGCTTCAGACTGGAATTGGCCTAGGGCAACTACTTGGTTCCTGTCCATAAGAAAGGATGTAAACCAAATGAGCACTTGTGCCTTCACTCCTGAATCTTGGAGGTGATTAAGCAGGAAGTTATGGGAGACAGTGTTGAATGCTTCCGATAGCTCCAACAGGATCAGGGCAGTTGATCCACCTACGTCCAGTGCCATTCTTATATCATTGGATGCAGCGATCATCTCTGTCTCTATGCTCATGGTTGGTCTGAAGTCAGACTGGACCCTGTGAAGAAGGTTATTATCCTCCATGTACTGTGACAACTGTATATTCACCCAGCTCTCTAGGATCTTGGCCATCAACGGCAGCAAGGAGATCGGTCTGTAGGTTGCACAGTTGGTTTCATCCAATGACGACTTTTTTAATAGCGGTAGGACCATTGCCACCTTACAGAATTGAGGCACCCAGCCCGTCTCTAAGGACTGATTACATATTATAGTCAACATGGGAGCAATGGATTTGGCAATTATTCTGCATTGTTTGGCCGGCAAAGGGTCCAGTGGTGAACCCGATTTGATAGTGCGGAGCCTATCTTTAACCATTTTTACCTCAGGTAGGAAGATGGTCCAGATCTCTGACTTGTCATTTATTGTGGCTGAGGAGATGGAGATTGCGCTATCTTCTACAGATGTGCAAATCACAGGGTCTAGGAGAGAGAAAGTTGACAGGAGGCTAGAAATTTTAGGCATGAAATAAGTTGACAAATAGTGAGGAGGGAACTTTTTTAATGTGAGCCACTCCTGTGGCCAAGGCCTTGTAGATCGCAAAGGCCTCCTCAGTGTGGGGTCGTTTGTTGAGGGGATGCGATTAGAGTTAAAAGCATTGTGGGCCGTGGTCAATAGCTGTTGATAGTGTTTAAGTTCTCTTTTCTATTCCTTCTGAGCATCCTCTTGCTACATGCTTCTCCATGCCCCCTCTTTCAACGTGCATTGGTGTTTGGCTTGGACAAGCAAATCATTGTACTAGGGAGTGGGAAGGTGTACCCGATGGTAGATGCTGTTTTCTTTCTGGAAGGACCTTGTCTAAGGGCTGCTTTTATCCACTTGTTGAAATGCAACATGTTGGCATTAATATCTGCGGACAGTGGTGGGTTAAGTATTAATTAGAATGTTGTTAAGATGGTTAGCATCCATTTTTCCTCACTGACAATAAGTGGAGACTGATCGCAAGAGATTCTGCTTAATCTGGGACTGTTGCTGACCATGTTCTAATATTGAGTTCCAATTTATTGATGACCACCCCCTCTCCCGCTTGCCCATGACCACCCCCCTCCCGCTCCTGACCGCCCCTTCTCATGCCTGCTCCTGGCAATTAACATTTCGTATAAGGTAGCCTGCGGGAAAGTTCTCTGCTAAAACCTAAGAACCAATGAGGAACTTAACTAATGGTACACCTTGGCTAAATAACCCACATAACAGAGAGTTTTGAATATTGTGCCAAGGATTGTATTTCTAAACTGCTAAGAAACACTGGTTGCCATGAAGATGTATATGCCGGCTCATCCGGGCATCGAGGATCCTCCTGATTAGTCACGCCTTCATCTGTTACAGAATTTGCAGCTTGCCCAACATAGTTTGAGTGAAGTGCAAGCAGCTGCAGTCCCATCAATGTCTGCATTTATTGGCTTGCTACACAAGGTCCTCATGTAACGCAACTGGTGCTATGTAAAGCGCTCTGCTACCCGATTCGGGTCAAGTTTGTACTATATAAAAACTCTGTAAAATAAAAGTTAAATTGTCGCTGAAATGTTGGGAATTATTTGGACACACCTATAGAGAGCCTGTGCCAGTCATATCTACTGACAAGAATGGTGCTGTTACCACCGTTAGATGTAAAAAAACAGGAGAGATATATGTCCACTGAATCAGCGAAGCAATACCATGTGGCCCATCCTCTACAGTCACCCAGTGCTGCTGTCCGCGATGATGCACGCTGTGCCGCAGACGAGAATGCCAGAAACTGTCATAGATAGAACAACCTGCAAATGAAGAGGAACCAGGTCCATGCTCTGATATCAAACGGTGGTCACTGTAACCATTGAGAGTGCTGCAGTCACACCAACCGCACCACCAGGAACACCTCTCGCGGAATATGCTGAAAGTTCATTTAACCAAAGCACCAAAAAGTCCCCAAATTATGATTCCTAACTATCAGAAAGTGAAACCTTCATAATAGATCAACTGAAAAATAATGAACAAAATTGCAAATTTCAAATGACTGTTGTGGAGAACAAACCTCTAAATTGGTAAAGCAGATGTATTGATTTTAGGGAGCGATAGAGGAATACACAAATCTTGCCGGGACTTATATTTGGATAGGATTAGTATTGGCTTTGGTCTCACTTATAATTTGTCTGTCTATGTTGGTATTGTAAGTCCAGATGGGACATGCCAAATACATCCTAGAGATTAAAGAACAACCTTCAGCAGCAGTGAGGCTAAACTAGCAAGGAAAACTAGATGGAGTCGCTGGGACTGTGTCAAATGACTTTATAACTAAATACATCGACTCCCTGCTGAGAGAGGGAGCCTAATGGGAGGGGCTGTGCCACTAGCAGATGAGAGATTCTCTGACTCCTACCACTCACCTACCGCAGTATAACCCAGTGGGGAAGGAGTGAGAGACAACTGACAGTTTTCCTTTTCTGCAAAAAAAGGCTGCACTTCCGTTTTGGGACTCAGGAAATGTACCAGACGGGACCCCAATCATTTGTGGCTAACCCAACAAAGTTAAAGAGTTATGGGTAAAGGTTTAACGCTATAAGGTTAAGGGTTTGACTGAGGTGCGGGGATAAGGTGCTGTTTAGGGTCACTGTGGGACGGGAGTTTAGTTGGGGAAGTTCTTAAAGTGTGTTGATATTTTTTAAAGTTATTTTGTAAAATAATATAAATTTTTTAGGACTTTCAAAACAGAGAAGAGACAGAATGCGTGTGATTTTGTCAGTGTGTGCATGCAAAAATCCCAGATGAAATCCAACAGACACCAAACCATACCTGTACCAAACTACTCATCAGAAAATAAAATTATTAGGGGGGGGGGTGATACCCCCAACACCCCCCCCCATAAAGCTACGCCCCTGGCAGCACTAGTTCGTTAGGGAAGTGTTAGGGATAAGCACCCGCTGAGGAGGCGGCAATAGAGCTGGGCAGTTCTTGTGGCCCAGACACATAGTGGTAGTACAGAAGTGTTGATACAGACATTACTGTTAATGTAGTTTCGCCTCCAGCACTCCTGCTTTGTTTGTGTGGCACATTTTGAAAACCAAAAACTGTGACATGTAGCAAACATGGAAGAAGGTTTAAAATTTTACATGGCACAGAATGACTTTAATTACAGTGCTTATCCACAAAGAGGCACTAACGGACTATATTAAATGAAACTTTGAAACCCAGCCTCCTGTGTGTTAATTAAATTGCTTTCTTTTAAGAGCTGCTACCTCATTCTACCTTGGAAAACTTAAAAATGTGCCTTCCCCTATTTACAGCCGTGCCTTTCTGTAAACTAGGACATGTGCAAAATTTGCCAAAATATGCTGGGACCGCTGGTGGAAACCGGGACTGTCCCGGCAAACCTGGGATGCCTGCTCACCATACAACAGCGGAATGTGGTACTCTTAGTGCCTTGGGCTTTTTGATGCTCAATGGTCGCAAAAGAACTCAGATAGACTTAAGTTCTTAAGTACCATCCGTCCATAGGGGGACACTGTCGGCTCACGCTGCAGAGACCCTTAGGGCATGGGTACTCACAAACATTTGCCCAGGGGCCATAAGTATGGTCTGTGGTGTGACTGAGGGCCACACTGATGCCAGCAGGGTTGCGGTAGGGGATCTGGGTAGATCGGGGATTGTGTAAGGAGGTCTAAAACAAATTTTAAATAAATGGGCAAGCATTTATTTGCAGGTTAACTAAAGTTCAGTGGTGCAGGACACCACTGTAGTTACTTCATAACTTCATTTAAAGTGCAAATAAATGCTTTCCCATTTATTTAACATTTTTTCTGAATATTAGTGCTCAGCAAATAACAGCAGTTCGTGCTGCAGTTCACCAGGGGGGCCACATGTAAAGGTCAAGAGGGCCGCAAACAGCCCCTGGGCCGTACTTTGAGTATTACTGTTTTAGGGGCTCCTGGATCTTACGTCCAAAAAAATTTACGGTCCTTCTCTGGTGCTGAAGCAGTGTTTTCGGATGGTCCTATCTTGGCTCCTTCACACCCTCAGGCAATGGCACCTCAAATTTTGTCCTGAGCAGTCAGTTAGCTCCCGCCCTCAAAGTGGTTTTCAGGCAACCTCTTCTGGCATTTTTCATCAAAGTTCTCAGGCTTCTGCTCCTGAATCTTGCAAGTGGAACTAGAGGTGAATTCCTCAACACTGGAGCACAGAGAGTCTCTTATCGCCATTGATGTAGAGAACCTGATTTTTGATTTATAAATCGTGGCAGTCATTCATTTTATTTAGCCATGTTAAGTCAATAAAGACCATTGTATACGCTAAAACAGTGACAACGTCATTTCAAATAAAATAAAACAATTGTTACAAAACTATAAAAATTGTTACAAAAATAACAATGTCATGCGTAAAAAAACAGTGACAAATTCCTTTTGCAAAAAGTCAGATTTTTTGGGTGTTCCTGGGTTCTCTGAAGTGCTTGGGACTCAGATGCGAGAGATACTACTGTACCTTTTTTATCTTTTGTGTTTACGTCATTCGACCTGGTACCTACATCCTTGCAGTAGGAAAATACAAACTCCAGATTCTCATTATCAGTGTTTAATTACCTGAAGCATTTTGGCCATGTAGAATGTTTCCCGACCTTCTTGCCGAGAATGACTATACATTTTATGAAATGAGTGTGCTAAATAGTATTTGTTGGGTTCAGCGCCTCGAAGACTGTTAGTACGCTCGTACTGCAAGATGACTGAACAGTTTTCGAAGCATAGTACGTTGTTCATTTACAAAGAACGACTAATAAAAGTTTCCTTCTTGGCCCCACAAAGCCTACAAACCGAGATCTCTGTCTTTTTTTGCCAAGCTGGAAGTTTATCCATGGGCACAAAACTCTTCCTTTCCCAAGGAATAGTAACAGCCTTTCCCAGTGGACAGCTAAAGAACCCACATGACGTAAGCAAAAGAGTAGGCCCGATCTGGTAATAACTTGGTTTTGACGATGAGTGCCTCCTAAACAAGCACCTGCAATGCAATAAGTCTTGCGTTTACGCGAGTCTGAGCTATTGCCATTGTAAATGACAATGCCTTTTATTGATGTTTTAGTTTCTAAAACATCAATAAAAGGCATTGTCATTTACAATGCCAATAGCTTAAACTCTGGCAAATGCGAGACCTATTGCATTTCAAATGCTTGAAGGCATCGCTGAGTTGCCCCATTCTGTCTCCCATGGCCCCTGAAGAGCTCCCCGTAAGCTACGAGTTAAATAAACAAGCCGGTGGTCACAACTGCGCACGAGGGACCCTCCTGTCCTCCTGCAGAAAGAGAAATCATTAAAGAAAATAGTGCTTACAGACTAAAGAAGACGTACCGTGTAACAACCAAAGTAAAAGGGCCAGTCCTCATGGGAGGTTACAAATTAAGACATGGCGACACTAAGGAGGGACTAACAAGCCTAATAACCAATCAGAAGCCAGCATTTACGAAGGACAATGACACAAGCCAATGAGAAATATGGGTGGAGAGTGGGCCGGGCTTCAAGTACATATTTGAATACAGCATGGCTCGCAGAGCAACGCATGCGCTGCCCATGCTTGACCTAAAATCATAACAGCTGATGTGGCATCAAAAAGAAGAAAAGTGTCCTTCCACAAGTAATAGAAAGAACTACAGCAGGTGGCACAGTATAATGACGCCAAATGCTTCTGCCAGATGGTTTCTTGGGGCACTTCGGAAAGAAGGGTCTTTCTTGAGTCTGAGATCTTTAAAATCACCTAAATACATCACTTTTAAAATGTTTTCCAGAATTAAGCCTCAATTAAATCCTAAACAGAAAGATAAGTAGATATGAGAATTAAAGTTTCAGTGCCCCTGAGAACCCTTGTAAAGGAAGAGCAGATAATAGAAACCATCAAACTGGTTCTCAGTACAGGAGGAAGAAATCTCCAGTATGAAAAATAAAAGGACCCAGGGCCTAACTTCATTTAATAAAAATCAAGCAGAAGCCACCCAGAACTGCATAGAAATCGACTCCTTTCAAGAATCATGGCTCCCTAGGATTATACTGCAGATGTAGTGCTGATGTACAAGAAGGACAGGACTTCATAAGCAAAATCATATAGGTCAAATACATGCAAAAGTCTAGATTTTTACTAATCTGACCCTGAAAACCAAACAGGATGGCAAGATGATGAGGGCATCTTGCCTGTGTACCAGGGCACTTTTAGATCCAGCTTCTCCACAACTGATCAGGCCTACACTCTGTGACACCTGGCGTCAAAATATTTGAAACTGAAAAAGAATAACTATATTTAGCCTTCTTATGCTTCTGATTGTACTCCAAGGCATAGACCGGAACAAACTGTGCTCAAAGATGGAAGGAACATCAACTAAATCCACACCCGATCTCACTAATTAACAAGCATTGTCAAAGACAACCGTTCTCGCCTTAGAGACCTATTGGCTCTGCCAGTATCTTTTCTTCATGCTGTACAACATAAAAGCAGATGCTGTACAGTATGAAGGAAGGATGGGAAAAAAGATATAAAAAGTGAGTATAGTAATTCGGCCACTAGGCTGTGTCATTTGTAGGCGCGTATATGTGTTAATCACACCTGCATGCCAACAAAGTTAAGTAAGTAATATTTTTCTAAAACTTGTGATTGCCAAGACGTCTTAGCGCTAATGAATGCTATCACTGACCGGGAGAGAGCAAGATGTACTTTAGACACTGGAAACAGAGAGCCAGGTCTTCAAGGACTCTCTAAAATCCAGCCTGCTTATCTGAGACCTCAATGAGAAAGGCATGGAATTCCATAGCTTACAGACCAAATGGAAAAAACTTCCGCCCCCCTAAATTTGCCTTCTTTACCTTGGGGATACCCACCAACCGGGCGGTGGATGATCTTAGGTCACTTCGAGGGACATGCCACCTAAGGAACCTCTGAAAGATAGAAGGGCCAGAACCATGTGGAGCCTTATGTACAATACATAAGGTCTTAAATGTTACCCTAGCCTGGACAGGCAGCCAGTGTAAATCCCTAATGCTCTTTGATAAGGAAAAACATTTTGGTATTTTTAGCAAAGTGACGCACATCAGCAGCCGATCAGCACATTTTATTTAATTTTTCTCAACAAATGACAAATACATGTTTTAACTGTAACAGACAGCTTTACCATGCTACGTTCAAGCCACTATTTAACCCCTTCAGCGCGGCGCGGATTACCGCGCTGTGCTGAAGGGTTCGTGCGCGGGCGGGGCCATGACGGAGCGGTTTCGTCATCCGCACGGCGCAACCGATGCGCATGACGGGACCGCTCCGTCATGCGCATCGAAGGGGTTAATATGAAACAGTGGCATAACGGAACTTGAGGGGGGCCCCCTGCAAAGTACACAGAGAGGGCCGCCACGCTCCGGACCCTGTCAGGAGCTCTCAGCCGCTGCCTGTGCACAGTGCAGGAAGGGGCTCCCTGGAGCTTTGCCCCTCCCCGCACGGCAGGGGCTGCGGGGGCTATTGTTACGCCTCTGATATTAAATACCTGTAGGAGTTAAAGTGCAGTTGCACAGAAATCTGAGTACCACAATATGATGAATGGTGACGACAGCTCATAGTGCGACAGTCACTGCTTTTAATGTGCAGTAGCGTGTGAACATTACAGGAACACAAGACTGCTCGTAGTTAGGGGTTGTCAAGGAGGGTAAGAAACATGGAGGGCACGAGGGGGCACAGAAGCACAAGGACGAATGAACGCAACATGAGTGAGGGCAGCACAGAATCACACAGGCCAGAAAGAGCCCTGATGATGGCAGAGATTATCTATACTTATTAATGCACTATATGACCCAATGAAATCTATGCATGTCATTTTGGGGATATTAGATCATTACACAAATAACACAAATTCACCAATTCTATGGACAATAATAAATAATGCCATTTACAGTATACCGTGCGAAGTGCATGAGTGAAATAGCTCACGGAACTACTCAATAAGATATTTTGGTTGCGATTTTGCTTTTATACAAAGTGAATCACTATCGTGTTAATTGTCTGTTTTGAATAAAAAACAAATCTGTACTAATTATTTTTTAAGTTTTCTTTTTAAAATTTGTCTTTTTAATTTCAATTTATGTCTGTATTCACAGTGCTTAATTTGGGCCGGTGGTTGCTGGTGGAGCCCACTGGCACACATTTTTGGGGACCAGCACTTATTTTAACTCTTCAGACATATCCAGAGAGCAAAAGAGGGAAAACGCAGAAAGCAGAAGGAAGAGAAAGACGGAAAACCCATCACAAAGGGAGAAACAGGGACCCACAAGAGTGAGATAAAGAGGCAACCATGTCTGGCAGTGGATCATAGAGTACTGGGGTTGATTCAAGGTTTTGTAGCCCTGGTATTGGACACACTGACATATAAATGCAACGGTTGTGGGCTTCGGAGGAGCGCTTTGGACACCGGCATTTATTATTTTACAAATAAAGCACTGTGTACATGGCAACCCTGAAGAAGTGACTGTGTCGTGAAACATGTTGGTTGACTGTCCATTGTTATGTAATGTCTCTGTACATTATAAAAAAAAATGCTACTTAACTTGAAAAGAAAGTAATACATAATGTGCTTTCATAACTACTAAAATATATTTTGAAATGTTTGTACAGTTCATTTGCAAGCTATTTAAATGTTGTGTGTTAGAGAAAAAAACTGGCATCCTTCTACAGTCTTTCATTTCACACTTTATACAGCAGGATTGTCAGGTAGTTCACTTAACAAAATCCTCTAACTTTGCAGTCAGAGAAAGAAAAGTAAACACCAACCTATAGGGTACATTGGGCAGCATGTTTTAAGAAGACTTATGCTGACAAAGGTGGAGCAAATGTGACAAGTTAAAGACTAGATTTAAAGGCATCTTTACTGATCTCCCACTTTCTGAGTGAACTGGACTTCTTTTCTTTGTCAGCTTGCCAGAATGTGCCAGTAGGCCCTAAACAAAGCTCTTCCCTAATAAAATCTGGTACGCCGTAGCAGGTATATTTCTCAAAAGCTGGGGTGGGGTGAAGAGTGAATTATCAAACATCTATGGAATAAGAGCAACACATCTTTTCTCTCCTTCACTCAGATACATTCTCATCCACTTTCTTCATTAGTTGTATTTTAGGTAGAAATACAGTTTTGGCTCCCCTTTCTTGGACATAGAAAAAAACTTTAATGTCTACGTGATAACTTGTCCACATCAGTTTTTGTAGCACTCAGTCATTGTGTTTGGTATCCCATGAGTTTTCCATTCACCTCGTCCCTACAGGTTCCCCTCTTATGCTGTAATGTCACACCCACCCCCAAATATTGCATCATGTGTGACGTGACATATGACAATGCTAATTATTCAAGCTAATAAATATTAAACAGAAACAAATTGGAAAACTCACACAAACCCCTATTGTTTTCTCCCCCAAATTACTTGGGTCACATCTGGTGTATCCCCTAAGCATCAAAAGAAAATGTGCACTGAGAAACTGGTGGGTGTGTCTCCCCTCCTATTTAGTGACTTTTGTTCTGTGTTTCAGGAATCTGAAAGACCTACCAGATAACTTCTTAACTGCATGTAATGATAATGCTGAGCCACACCCTTGTATTCTCAAATCAGTATGCACTCACAGTGAATTTTATTTTACTACTACATGATCATTTATTATGCATGTTTGTCTATAAATCATATGTATGTTATGTTAATTTGATATGTAGAGCACCCACACACTCACAATAGGGTATCCTCTTGCTGACATCAGGCATGAATCAAACTAATAATTACTATGATCAATTGTTATCTACCAAGCGCTATATATATATATATATATATTAAGTTCCACAATGCAACAACGCATCCGATGCACTCCTTCCCAATGAAAGTCCAAACACAGTCTTGCGGCTTCACAGTGGTTTATTCATCAAAATCGAGCCACTTTTACCCAACGCGTTTCGGCGTAACCGCCTTGGTCACGGGTAGTTACACGCTTTGTGCTTTACAGATTTTAAACAAAAAAACGTGACGAAAATAATGAAAACAGAAATAGGACTTATACATAGGAACTACAGTTCATGGTTCCTAAATTGTCGGCCATTTTAAAGAGGTGCCACTTACATATAAAGAACTGCAAAATTATAATAGTTCTTATATCAATGACTCTTCTAAACATTTATCTTTGTATAAATACAATGATTAGAAACCTGCGCAAAACAACAATAATAATTATCGACACCTTAGATTGTAAACATATAATGTATAATGTGTACTAAGTTCGCACGTGTTAATAACTGAATGGTTGTATTTAAGCCTCAGCGATGTTATGTGCACAATTAACTTATAATTGAGAGTATTGACGGCTGCGCTACTATAAGTATCGGTTTGAGGTCTTTCAACATAACTTTATTACTATAACTAGTAGTAACAAACATTGCGCGCTGCCTGTGAATAAGCACAGAGTTAGAGAGAGATATCTGGGTAGATCCCTACTCTCTACATCCCTAATTCTGGCCCCTGATCAAGTGCAAGCATGTCGCAAATAACAAACATCACTATGATAGGTGTGACAAATACAATAATGTCACAGGAAAGCTGGAGTAAACATTCCTGAGACGCTAGGTACAAATTTCTGGCTTATGCTGGAATTCAAAAGAATCTCAAAAAACATTTTCGAATTACTGCAAATAACATGGTAGAAATTTCAGCAGAGATAAGATCATTATACTCCACCATATATTGATAAACAAATCTCATTCCAACCCCAGTGGGTGAAAATAAAAATTATGAATTAATCATATGTATGCCAACTAAGTGAAAACCCCAGTGGGTAAGCATTAGGAAATTAAACAAAAAAAGAGGAATATTCATGTGCTTATCACTGTATTCAGAACAATTCTAAATTATGTAATTTTTCTCTATACATGCATTATGTAACCCCAGTGGGTTAATAAGTTCCTTTGCATAGACATCATACCAGCATATAGATAAGAATGTGAGCGATGTAACAGCACAATAAAACCCCAGTGGGTGAACTACTTGCTGATTACATTGGATGTGTGTAGTCTTTATACGGCCATCAAACACTCAGATGGAATACTAGCATGTAAACATTTCCTCATGTCGCGTTCCATTTCATTCCTGCAACACACAGACATGGTGTTGGAGATGATCAGGTATTGTTTGGAGAACAACTTTTTTGTCTTCAACGATGTCTTCTACAGACAAACCCAGGGTACTGCCATGGGCACCTGCTTTGCTCCTAGTTATGCTAACCTTTTTATGGGGTACTGGGAGCAGCAGGTGCCTGAACTGCACAACTTGTATCGTGGCCATGTAAAAACATGGCTACGATACATAGATGATCTTTTTATCATCTGGGAGGGCAGTGAGGATCTTGCCAAAGAGTTCATTGTTGATCTCAATAACAATGAGGTCAATTTGAAATTTGAAGGGACTTTAAGTAGGTCCAGTATTGAGTTTTTAGATTTACAGATTCAGGTAGTCAATGATACACTGATCTCTAAACTGTATCGCAAAAAAACATCAGGGAATACGCTACTACACGCTGAAAGTGCACACCCTAAGGCTCTTATTAAGAGTATTCCATTTGGTGAGCTCCTCCGGGCTCGGAGGAATTGCAGCTCTGATCCTGATTTTGAACAGGAATGCAATGTAATGCAAGAAAGATTTCTGGAGAGGGGATACAAACTACATGATATTACACAAGCACGCTTGAAAGCCAATGATTTCAAACATGCAGATCTGCTGATCCCCAAAGATAACCAAGACGATGGTACCAACCAAGTTGTCAGATACATAACAACTTACAATTCAGGATCGTATGATGTCAAAAGATGTCTTAAGAAACATTGGGACATCCTAAAAACTGAACCAACATTAGATGAAGTTGTCAAGGATGCACCTAGTGTAACTTATAGGAAGGCTAATTCCCTGCGCGACAAGTTATGCAAAAATGAAGTGAGCAGTGCAAGAACAGTAACTACAGATATTCAGGGTTTTTACACCTGCATGGTGTGCAAAGCTTGCAAATTCAGTTCGAATGTGAAAAAAGTCCATTACCCTATCACAGATGAAGATAGACTTATTGAGAAACATTTAACATGTCTATCTGACTACTGTGTATATGTACTGAATTGCCCTTGTGCCAAGAGATACGTAGGGAGTACTATGTTTGCTGCCAAGAAACGAATCTTAGAACACATGAGGGCGATTCAAAACAAGGACAAACTCTCCCCAATAGCACGACATTATGAGGAATTCCACAAAAGCAACCGCAATTTGTTGAAATTCTTTGTAATTGACCGTATACAGGCAACCACCAGGGGGGGAGACAGAATTCGCAAGCTACGACAACTTGAGTCTCACTATATCCTAGAACTCAACACCAAGATTCCATGGGGTTTGAATTCTGAAGAGGAATTAGCCTGGTTTCTTGATGAATAGCCAACTCCTCAATTAGGTTGTTTGCAATATGTACATTATATGAACATTATGTGGATTTTGACTTTTAACTCTTCTACAAAGACATCCGTGTTTTTAACAGTTTGTTTCTATCAATTTGTAACTGGCCTAATTGATAATTGTATTCTATTTTTTGTTTACTTTTCTAGATGGTGCACACATATGAAGGTTTACTGCTTAATCAGACTCAATACAAATTTTTGCCTTAAATCTGGTATGATGTTCATGCTAAGGAATCCATTAACCCACTGGGGTCATACAATGCACTAAAAATCAAAAAATATAAATTTGAGCATATTGAAACAAGGGACAAGCATATGGTTGTTACAAAATTGCTTAATTAATGAATACTCACCCACTGGGGTTTTATTGTGCTGTTACATCGCTCACATTCTTATCTATATGCTGGTATGATGTCTATGCAAAGGAACTTATTAACCCACTGGGGTTACATAATGCATGTATAGAGAAAAATTACATAATTTAGAATTGTTCTGAATACAGTGATAAGCACATGAATATTCCTCTTTTTTTGTTTAATTTCCTAATGCTTACCCACTGGGGTTTTCACTTAGTTGGCATACATATGATTAATTCATAATTTTTATTTTCACCCACTGGGGTTGGAATGAGATTTGTTTATCAATATATGGTGGAGTATAATGATCTTATCTCTGCTGAAATTTCTACCATGTTATTTGCAGTAATTCGAAAATGTTTTTTGAGATTCTTTTGAATTCCAGCATAAGCCAGAAATTTGTACCTAGCGTCTCAGGAATGTTTACTCCAGCTTTCCTGTGACATTATTGTATTTGTCACACCTATCATAGTGATGTTTGTTATTTGCGACATGCTTGCACTTGATCAGAGGCCAGAATTTAGGGATGTAGAGAGTAGGGATCTACCCAGATATCTCTCTCTAACTCTGTGCTTATTCACAGGCAGCGCGCAATGTTTGTTACTACTAGTTATAGTAATAAAGTTATGTTGAAAGACCTCAAACCGATACTTATCGTAGCGCAGCCGTCAATACTCTCAATTATAAGTTAATTGTGCACATAACATCGCTGAGGCTTAAATACAACCATTCAGTTATTAACACGTGCGAACTTAGTACACATTATACATTATATGTTTACAATCTAAGGTGTCGATAATTATTATTGTTGTTTTGCGCAGGTTTCTAATCATTGTATTTATACAAAGATAAATGTTTAGAAGAGTCATTGATATAAGAACTATTATAATTTTGCAGTTCTTTATATGTAAGTGGCACCTCTTTAAAATGGCCGACAATTTAGGAACCATGAACTGTAGTTCCTATGTATAAGTCCTATTTCTGTTTTCATTATTTTCGTCACGTTTTTTGTTTAAAATCTGTAAAGCACAAAGCGTGTAACTACCCGTGACCAAGGCGGTTACGCCGAAACGCGTTGGGTAAAAGTGGCTCGATTTTGATGAATAAACCACTGTGAAGCCGCAAGACTGTGTTTGGACTTTCATTGGGAAGGAGTGCATCGGATGCATTGTTGCATTGTGGAACTTAATCTGAGACAGGGATTCTCGGACCCTGAGATGGCACCGCGGTATAAGCGTCCCGGTAACCTCTGAGAGTGTGGCTCGATATATATATATATATATATATATATATATATATATATATATATATATATATATGCAAACCTCTGTCCCTCCGCTACCCTTCTCAATCCAAATAACTGACTAATATATCCACCACTCAAATTACTTTCATATTTCACTATACTAATTCAACACTAGTTGTTTATGGGTTCCGGAGTAGCGTGCTACTCGCCCAAAAAAAAGCGCTTCAACACCCCATCAGGGGTAACAAGCACTATATAAATGCAAACCTTTTTCCCTCTTCTATCCCTCCGCTATCCTTCTGAATCCAAATAACTGACTAACCTATCCACAACTCAAATATCTTTCATATTTCACTATACTAATTCAACACTAATCCTTTATGGGTTCCGGAGTAGCATGCTACTCGTCGAAAAAGAGCTTCAACGCCTCGTCAGGGGTAGTAAGCGCTATATAAATGCAATTACAATACAATACAATATTACGTAATAATAGGTTGGCTCACAAGCTTCTGCATCATAGTGGGTCGTAATCCGACCTACCTTACGAATATTCATAAGGTAGGTTGCAAAGTGCGATTCACTTCAATAGGAGGCCATCACAGGGATGGTGGACTGCTGGGGTCAACCAAAAGCTGTATCCGTGGTCACTTTTTTTAAACAGAGCCGTTTGCCGAGAAGAAAATTGAGATGCAATAAAAAAGGTTTTTTAAAGTTGGTTTGAGAGTAGGCAGTGGTCTGTACCCATGAAAAAGGGAATGTCAGAGTAGTGTCCATGGACACACAATGCAAATTTTATTAACCTACACAAATTAGTCATATTATAGGCATCCACAAAAGTGAATATATCTTTTATGTTATTTCTATAGTACTTCATTCACAGTGATGCATTATGCAGTTCGGGCTGGCCTGGCAGTTCGGTCTAACTGTTCCCATTGGGCGCAGGGTCAAGACTGATTTGCAAATGGCTGGGTCCAAACTGGAATGGCATGGTGAGCAAAAAAACGATGGATTTCGGCCCAGATCTCTGTACTGGGATGAATGTATGACATTGTTCTGCATTCTGTCCATCAATTGCTCTTTTTGCATTATGCAGAAATGGCACGTGTCCAAGTTGTGCCAGTGCTGTTGTAAGTAGCATGTGCTGTCCAATTTTTCCCTTGTAATTTGGTACTGGTTGTGCAGAGGCCAGGCATTCATACATTTTGCACGAAAGAACCGCTGTTCCCCAGCAGCATCACACATTTTTACTTCAAGATGTTAACTTTCACTAGAGCTAAGGGACAAATGTGCCGGGGCCACAATACACCACTTTGAGGTCCCACCAACCCTACAAGCAGCTCTGGGATTGTGCGGAAATGTTGCAGGGGCTGATCAGAGAGACCTTGCCAGGGGGTCAGTGAGACTAACTGAGAGGAGGGCAGTGCAAAGACTGGTGAGTGGGGCGGGAGACATGGAAGGCATGTGAGCTGACAGGGACAACAGTCGACTCGATGCCTTGTGTGGCCCTTCGCAGCAATAGGAAGAGGTTTCTGCTGCTGAGAAGAGTTGCTGAAGATTTCCCTCTTTATGTAACTTTTTGTGAAGCTTCTCAAAGCTTGAGACATTTTTAAAAAAGCTATGCAAAGCTGCAAATCCCTCAAACTCACAACTTCGCACATGTTAGCCGGGTGTTGAAAAGACAATATCGCTGTTTGATCAGATATGGGTCTGTGAAAGCAGGGTGCAGGATATGAACCCTGCCAGTGCTTGATTTGTAAAAACCATAAGTGCAGGGCCTAAAGATTTTCTTAGACGCCTGCTGCCAGCACTGTTGAATTCCGGCGCTGCCAAACACCAAGACTTTGTAGTTGTAATTCCACCTCTAGCCTCTTTCTTGCAGCACCCTACACTTCCTGCTTCTTTAGATTACTCCTCCTTGCATTTTCCCTTTGTCACCATTTTACTTTATTTCTTTTCCTAATTCTTTCTCCCATTTCGCACCCATGCTCGAAGTCTAATTCTATATGCTCACGGTCACCAAAAATAAGTGTTTGTGCCCCCCTCGCCTCTGTAATCACCAGCACAAATTAAGCACTTAACCCGGAGGCTGAGATCAATTCTGTGCAGAAATTAAACATTACCTGACGAAAAAGCCCAAATGACACATCTGTCAGAGACTGCTAACGCTGTGGTGTGTGTTTTGTTTCAACATCAGGCTGACTCTACCCAGTTCAGTGCCTGGACGTATTTTTGCAGACTCATTTGGGGTTCATCTTTCCTGCAATTGAGAACATGCCTGCCCATATGACACTTAACCTGTAGGTTCGTCGGAGACCGCCAATGGCACCAATTACTTCTCAGGGCCTTTCTAAGGACTTTTAGTTCAACTCTTGCTCCCTACAATGTAGGCAAAAGGTTGTCCAGACGTCACGTGCCCTTCAGATACATCCAGGGAGAACAGAACTCTGCTTGGGGCCATCTTCCAAACATTTGTAATTCTACTGATCAGCGAGAAGTGACCTCGTTCGATCTTGTTACGCTTACAACTGTACTAAGTGGATGGGTAAGGTAGGGAAAATGCTTCTGGGAATTTATTGGCCCTGGGTTATGGGTACTGGATGGGGGTATATTGCAAAGGTAGTGGAGAAATTCCTTTTAATATTTAATTGGTAATAAATGCAACTATCTTTTTTCCAAAACAAGGGTGTCGACTTTTTTGGGAGACTTCGTCAGCTCATGATGGTATAACGTGCGTCTCCCACAGTCTTAGCATTGTCAGACGAAGGCCATACAGTACCTCCAGCGTGGGGCAGGTCTCCGCACAACACAGGTACTACATTTCTCGGCAACAGTATGTACTTCTGGCAGTGCTGCACACTGACAGGGGTGTAGTGCACAAGGGCAGGAACCACACAAATAATGGGCTTCGTTTTAAGATTGTCAAATGGGGTGCACGCTGACCACAGCATCATAAAAAGAGAAGGCATGTTAGCCATTGGCCCTTGACTGAACCTGCTATGCTGTCTCACCTCCCACGAGGTCGAAATGTATCCGAGGCCTTCATTGGACCACGAACAAGAAGCAGGGAAATACTCCAGGGTACGAATGAAGGTTCAAACCCGGGTCCCCCGGCAAGCTCTGGAACACGTTTCTGTCCTGTGGATCCGCTCCCATTGGAGCGGGGCTGCTTTGCTCCTCCTCTTCCTGTGCCCCAGCTTCTGTGGCCAGTGCCAGTGAGGGATTCATACAGAAACTGCCCCTGGGTTTGGCCCTCACTCCCTGAAGGGAGGGGGTTGTGGTTGGACCGGGGGCCTAAGTGGAGGCCAAACCCTGGGAGCAGAAACCGGACTGCACTTGGCGGGGGCAAGGGGAGCGAAGCCAGGGAAGTTACAGGGCAGCAGATTAGGACAATGGGTTCAGCCAGCCATAAAGTTAAGCCTAGGAATTTGGCCTGGGAGTGGGGGGTATTTAACCACAGACGCTTGACATGGGACCCTCTTTCTCCTGGGGATGTTACAGTAGTTCAGCTAGCAGGACACCAAGGGCATCACTTTACCACAGAGTGTTTTCGTATTGGGGGCCCGCTTGTTGGTCAGACGAGTGCACATCAACTCACGTGTCGACTCGCACCAGAGCAACCCTTCGACCATATTTCCAGGCAGCTGGAGGGGAACCCCAGCTGCACTCGTGGAAAATCAACAAATAATGGTCGCGCTGCGAGCAGCCAGGCTGGCAGGAAGCGCTCCCAGCAGCACCTGCATCCTGAGGGGATGCTCATTTGATCCACGGGCACCATCTGGGCCATGCCCTATTTTTGTTTTCATTAACAGATGAAAAAACACAACTGGACTTTGACTGATCGTTCTTCGGAGTTCCTGAGCCCTTCCTACGCCCAGACTTTCTAGTATGCAAATGTTCTGTACTGTGAGCACCGCTGAGCAGTCCCTGTAAAATGGAGCTTGCATTTTCCAATCGCCCCACGCACGTGGGAAGTGTGACAACGGAGGCCGCATCAGGGACAAGAATGTCCATGAGAAGGTAGCCAATCCGAATGGAATTTGAAGACACTTGTCCATAAAGCTATGGGATCACTCACCAGAAGATATTTAAGCGTGTAAGGAACAGTATTTTTAGGAGCGCCAAACAACTTTTGTAATTGACAGAAGTCAGTTTAGCAGGTGCAAGAGGGTATGTTCATTCAAACCGTGTCAGCAAATCTTCTCCTGTGGGTGGTGAGTGGGACTTCGAGGGCAGGAATCCCCTTGAAGTTTGTAAAAATGAACAAACACGCGGTGGTGGTATTCACAAACCCTCTTCTCACCCATTCCCACTGTGGAAATTATCAGAGATTTACTATGATAAGGGCAGGAGTAACTCCTTTTACAGCGTAGGTGCAAAGGAACAACCCCCAAAATTGGTGGGGCGTAAGGTAAAGGCTTTGTCCATGGAAGCCAGGAGAAAAAAATTGATAACAAGCGCATTTGCTTTTCACTTTTTTCCTATTGCTTTACTCAGGGCTTCATCCTCCTTCCGAGGCGAGACACACTCATTCCATTCCATCACACCAGGCAGGTGGGTAGCGGCCGCCCCACATATCTTCCTGTTAGTAGCATTTAGGCGCTAGCTTTCTCACTGTGGTAGTCTTCAGGGCTGAGGCATGCATGGTCTCACCAAAGTCACTATCCCAGAGTCAGGCTTCTGTTCAAATTTAAGAAACTCAGGGTCAGTGCCTTATGTTTTCAATAGCGCAGAGTACCATGTGTAGTCTTATGAGTTTTTATGACAACGCTTTTTGTTCCTGACTCCATAGAGCTGTCACGTAGGAGTTAGACTGCAATGCACTGAAAGCTTGATTTAGAATGTCGAGTATGCGGTTACACGCAGAAGAATAAAGACATTTAATATTAAGCTCCATGTGTGGCATAGTCTTCGTCCGCGATATCAAGTAGGCCAGATACTAAAAGCAGCAAGGGTTTTGCTTCTGCTCCCATCTGTATGATTTCCAAAATCACCAAAAGATGTTGTTGTGCCTCTAAAGGAATGTGCAGCTTAGCCACTCCCATGTCTCTGGATCTCACTGTGTGCAAGTTCTCTTCTGTTTTTCAGTGGATGTATGAAAGGATGACTTCTCCAGCCTTCTTTTCTTTCTTTCTTCCTCCGCTCGCATAGCTTGCATCAAACCTCTGAGCTACATACCCTCAAGGTCCTTCAAGGTCCCTTTGGGCATTCTTTGAGGCTGGTGGGCACACCACACAGACCTTGTAAGGGTCAGAGACTGCCTTCTCCCTCCCACAGGAGGGACACTTATCAAAAAGAGAAGGCATTTCAAAAGAAAAACCCTGTCAGAAAACGGCAAAGAATCATTTCACTTGACAGAATGATACTAAAGGTGTCAAGTGAAAGTGAAGAAGCAAAGATTTGCCTAATTTGTTTGTCAAAAACAGCGGTATGAATCCTTACTTGTTGTTAGAAGGTGGTTCTGACACTATGGGCCGCCCAGATTTTTTGCTTTTTGAGCACCTAATTGTTGAGCTTTTACTGTGGGGGAGCCTCATAGGTTGGAACTCACCCACAGTGAACTCACCATGAAAGAGACTGCATGGGGATTTAACTGGTGTCCCCCTGGCTTGACCAGGCCACAGTGCAGCAGCTGGAGAAAGGGACACCGGGCTGGTTACATGCAGACACATGTGTATATGCGTGTGCACAGGTGTAGGGGCTGCGCAGGGGAGATTCCTAGCGTGCGCAGCCAAGGAGCAGGTGCAGATAGACTGGTGTGGCAGGACTTATGCAGAATGGGGTGGTGACATGGAATAGGCTTTATACAGTTGGAAGAAACATGCCAGGGAAAGTCAGTGTGCTTTACAGTGTTAATTCCACTATCCTCTTATGGGGATAGGGAGCACATGAGCTAGTTTTACTTTCATAGGGCCTACAAATTCCAGACACGCACCAAAGTCCACTGTAACTTATGTGAGAAGAAGTATTCTGCAGAGTCCAAAGTCGTATTTGTACTGCTTTTGGGTCATCCAGAACTGTCATATTTCTCTGAGTCTGCCAGGGCCTGGCTGGGGCCTGCCCTCAGCTGGCTGGATTGATAATCATTCTTCCACGACCTAAGGCCTCCTCTCCACGGAAGAGAAGATGGGTGGAGCTACAGGCTCATCCAAAAGCCGCTACCACTGGGTGCCAGGCACCAGGCTGCACCAGGGAGAAGACAGCCCTGGGGATGAAGGGGCTTTTTCAGAGACCATGTTTCAGGAGACCCTGGACGACGCCATCTTGAACCAACCCAGAGGCCTGGGCAGGAAGGAGGGAGCAGGGGCAGAGAAGTGAACAGGAAGTCTCTCTGGGGTGTGGTCTGCTGAGGGACAAGGTGCTGGAGCCTGCCGCAATGGGCAGTTGGAAGGAGGAACCCCCTGACTATCCCAGGATCCTGAACAGCGCCAGGAGGAGAGACCAGGACCAGTGCGCAGAAGCAGAGGTCTCTGCGTAGGGAGAAGAGAGGCCCAGGAGGAGAGCCAGACGAAAGCCTGGTGCAGGGAGCCAGTGAAGACAGCTCCCTGCTGAATCCACCATCTGTGAGAACCAGAGGGCAAAGGAGAGTGCTCCCAGTGGCTGGGGAGAGTCACCAGGAACAAGAAGAGACCAAAACCAGGAAGATCGGACCCCGGGGGGCTGAAATATGCCCCCCAGAAGGTAGGCGACCGTTGACCTGTGGCCAACCGACGGCAAAGCACGTGGGGCTCGGCCGCCAGTCCAGAAAATGCCCCCGGTGTGGGTCAGGCCCCGGGGGCTTCCCCCTAAAGAAGAAAAGTCAGGGAGTGCCGTCGCGCTCCCTGTGAAGAATGCCCACCCTCGCCCCTGCCGAAACCGGAGGCAGGAGAGCACCATCGCGCCCCCTTGGGAATGGGGAGAGGGGCCCAGGATTCCAACTCCGGGCCCCGCCGAATCTGGGGAGCGCCGTCGCGCTCCCTGTGAAAAGGATAGTCCTGTGCGGAGAGCACGGGCGGGGAACTCCGATGCGCCCCCCGCAAAGAGGTCTCTAGGGGCCCGGGACCCCATCCCCGGGCCCAAAGCAAATCCGGGGAGCGCCGTCACTCTCCCAGTGAAGATTTTCTCATGGGGTGCCAGGAGCCCACCCTGGCCACCGACAAAGAAGCGAAGGACGGGGAGTGCCGTTGCGCTCCCCACGAAGGTGAGCAGAGGGGCCCGGAACCCCATCTCCGGGCCCCGAAGTGCTGGAAGGAGGAGGGGGGGGGGGAGTACTCGCACTCCCCCCGAGGTACGGCGAGGCTGTGGAGGCCTGCGCGTCTGCCCACCAGAGTGGGCAGACCTGAATGGATGGGCCGGCTCCCGCGGCCGCACCCGGAGGTGCGGGCCGAACGGGGAGCTGGCAGGAGCAGCTGGGGGTGGGCTTCCCTTCAGCCTGAGGATGCAGGAGGGCCCGGGTGGGGCCGGGCCTCCCTGAAACAAAGAAAGAGTGGCGAGCCGGAGGCACATGGTTCCCGTGTTGGACCGGGACCCTAAGAAAGACAGAGTGTGGTGCAAGGGGCCAGGGTGGGACCGGGCTCCCAAAAATGCACAGATTGGCCGGGGGTGGGCTCCCTGAGCCGTAACACTCACCTGGGGGTCCAGGTGGGACCGGACCCTCCAACAAGAGAAGGCAGCGGCCGGAGGCACACATTGTGGCTCTCCCTGAATCAGCGGGAGAGCCGCTGTTATAATATTCACTGATAACCAGGAATCACCAGTAATGCCTTGCAGGTTTGAACCGGCCTGCAAGGGAAGAAACGCTGTTTCTCTGTTTGTGGTGGCCCCAGGAGAACGGGGTCACCACCAAGTGAGTGCAAAGGTACAGGGGGAGCTGCTGGAGAGGAGTCTCCCCCAGCATGAAAATGGAAGTCCCACCCTAAGTTTCTAGGGGACCTAAAAGAATAACCCCTCAAGGGCTCAGCATAAGCATTAACACTTTCTGGGCTGGAACTTTCGTTCTACAGCTGGTGGGTGTACTGAGAAATGCATCAAGGACTGAGCTGGGGATGTCTGGAGAAGGGCATCCCCTGAAGGTGAAGAGGTGTAATTGCACCAGAAATGCATCTACTAATTATTTCTTTTAGAGGGACTGAAAGTTACATGTGTAATGTGAAGTATCTGTGTAAGGTGATGTCATAAGCAAAGTGAGGTTATGTTGCCAGACATTCCTGCTATGGTGTCTGGCTGTATATGCGTAATCCTGTGATTTCATCTGTGATGCTGTAGGAAGGTGGAATCTGACTAATGGTTGCCCCCAACTTTTTGCCTGGTATTTGAGTGGTTTTTGACTAGTCTGGCTGGGATCCTGCTATCCAGGACCCCAGCCTATCTGCTTTCTCCCTAAAACTAATGTGAAGTACCTTAGGTACAAACTAATTGGATGCTGAGGATGCCCTGACAGTCCCTTGTAGATGGTACCCTAGGTACCCAGGGCATGGGTCCCTCAGTAGGCCTACCAGGGCTGCAGCACTTATTGTGCCACCCTGGGACAGCCATACAAACTGACACCACCAGACCACTACTGTAGTCTGGGTAAGGTGGTGCTAGCACCCCTTACAGGGATATAGGTATCCTATAGCCCACCCCATTACAACACATATACTCTCATAGGTCACCCCTATAGCAGGCCTTGGTAATCCTACAAGGCAGGGTGCTGAGGTATGTGTGAGGGGGGACCCCTACATGAGTAGGGCCTCTCTGCAACCTTCGTAAAATCATTACTGGGTTGTTTGTAGTGTAGCCATACCATATACTCTTAACCGCATTGTAAGTCTATCGCGATAACGCGATAACTTGAGAATGGCTACACAGAACCATATCGTGTTTGGTGTCAAACATGTAGGAATCATACCCCCAGTCCAGCCATGGGCATGAGGGTATGATTCCCCCCTGCTAGAGGGGCGATATGGGAAAAGCGGCAGAATTTAGACACCAATTTAAAAGTGCACAAGTTTCACAAAATGGCTACTACCCGCCACCTACACGACCCTGGCTGGCTGTTGCTGGGGAAAACCCCAGCCTCGCCAGCTGGACAATAGGGCTCCTGTGGCAGGGAGGTGCTAGCATCTCCCCAGACAGGATAATGTGGATTGGAACAGTGTGGGTGCACCAAAAGTCCTTTCAGAGTTGCACGTAAGCAGCTGCAGAAGCCTCATTCTGCATACACCGCTTGGAACCGGTTCAGTGGCATCCTGCCCCTCGCCCAGGCGGGAAACACACAAAGGGGAGAGGGTGTAGCCACCCTTTCCCGCCTCACCTACCATTGGTGGACACTACTCTGGACACTCCCCTAATCTTGGGGATAAAGGTGAATAACGTGGCCCCAGAGCCTCAGATTAATCTTGAACTTTACAGTCTTGACCTTCGACTTGCTGCTGCCCAGCTGACGGAAGAAATCTCCCTAAGGGATAAAGGAGTTATCCCCCTGCTTGGCAGGCACCTGAAACACTGCAAGTGACCCGGTTGGAACTTCACTGCTCTCACGAACTTCGACGACTTCCAGAAACCTTGAGGTGGGTTTCCAGCGCATCCCAGAAGCCAGTTAGTGTGCTCAACGAGTTTGGGCACCGTGGAACGCGTGGGTGCCGAGATCCCCAATACCCCAAGACACCGGCCACCTCTTGCATAGCACACGACCCTGACCAGTGGGGAAGTTGTGCTTTGGCCCGTTTTCGAGCCAACCACTCTACAGCAATTGTGCCAAAGACCAGCGCCCTAGCCCCCTTCGGTGGCCCGTGGGTGCCCTTTTACGCACGCCAAATTGCCGCCTCCCGTGGTCCCTTGTCTCTCGACTCGTGGGCCCTAGCGGAGGTCTATCTTTACAAACAGGAGTTCCCCTGGTTGCTCCAGGACTGCTCTACAGTCTCCTCGAAGGAGACCTCTCCCAGACCTCGTGGGTCTGCACTGTAGCAGATTCGTTTATTCTTCGTGGGTTGCGGTTGCCAAGGCTTAGTGGATCCAATCCGGACACTACCACCGCAGCGACCCTCATCCGACGTGGGACAGTCGCCCTCCTGAAGCTGGCCTTCCTTGAAGCCTCCCGGAGCCCGTGGCTGCAGATCCAAGCTACACTACTTTCTACCTGAAGCACCCGACATCGAAGGGCTCTTTGCTTTGAGCATCCTGGTCACTTTGCCGTGACCCATTCTCTGTCCCCTCTGCTTTCAGGTTCTTCTCTACAATCTTCACATTTTTGATCTTCACGGCATCATCGACGCTTTTGGCTAGCAGAACTTTTGACTATTTTCCCATTGAAAATCAGCCCGCGACCCGACAGCAGAAACGACCTATGCACCCGGCTTCCCTGGGGCAGGTAACAGTGGTACCTCGGTACTCTTGTGGTAGTGGGATCCTCAAAAGCTTAAGTCTGAAATTTTAACTTTGTACTCCTGCTAGAAGTATTTTTAAACTGTTTATTTCTAACCGCGACATTCTCCATAGGCTGTAATAGAGATCCAGATAGCAGCTACTTACACTGCACGCGCCTCCCGTGGGTCCCCTTCCTCATAACCTGGGGTGGATTCTTAAGGGGTCAGCGATCCTGAATGCCCTAGGCATTGCCTGTAGAATTGTCGTGGTTCTTATACCACTTTTTTAGTATATGGTTTGGTCCCCCCCTGGGGCCCAATGTTAATAGTGCTATTTATTGTGTCTATCAATGCTTGTTTGATATTGTAACTTTGCCACAGCTTCATAAAGAGACTGTGGGATTCTGTCTAGAATAAATACATATATTTTATATATATACCTGTGTGGGCTACTCTTTCATTTGGTTATTCAAGAGGTTAATATGGTAAAACAATAAGCTTAACACTCCTTCAAGACTTAGCCTGAAGGCTGCTCTCCACAGCTACCACTAGGATAGCTTTCTTTAAAGGTTGTCTTAAACCTATCATCAATAAGAGTCGAATTGGACTGGTGCAAGGTGTCCCTATAAATAGGAGACAGCATATGCCAGGCCAACTTTTCACATTGGTCGGAGGCACAGGGTTCCCGTGTGGGACTGGGACCCTGAGAAAGACAGAGTGTGGTGCAAGGGGCCAGGGTGGGACCGGGCTCCCAAAAATGCACAGATTGGCCGGGGGTGGGCTCCCTGAGCCGTAACACTCACCTGGGGGTCCAGGTGGGACCGGACCCTCCAACAAGAGAAGGCAGCGGCCGGAGGCACACATCGTGGCTCTCCCTGAATCAGCGGGAGAGCCGCTGTTATAATATTCACTGATAACTAGGAATCGCCAGTAATGCCTTGCAGGTTTGAACCGGCCTGCAAGGGAAGAAACTCTGTTTCTCTGTTTGTGGTGGCCCCAGGAGAACGGGGTCACCACCAAGTGAGTGCAAAGGTACAGGGGGAGCTGCTGGAGAGGAGTCTCCCCCAGCATGAAAATGGAAGTCCCACCCTAAGTTTCTAGGGGACCTAAAAGAATAACCCCTCAAGGGCTCAGCATAAGCATTAACACTTTCTGGGCTGGAACTTTCGTTCTACAGCTGGGGGTGTACTGAGAAATGCATCAAGGACTGAGCTGGGGATGTCTGGAGAAGGGCATCCCCTGAAGGTGAAGAGGTGTAATTGCACCAGAAATGCATGTACTAATTATTTATTTTAGAGGGACTGAAAGTTACATGTGTAATGTGAAGTATCTGTGTAAGGTGATGTCATAAGCAAAGTGTGGTTATGTTGCCAGACATTCCTGCTAGGGTGTCTGGCTGTATATGCGTAATACTGTGATTTCATCTGTGATGCCTTTAGGGGCTGTAATTGCAATACATTCTAATGATGCACAAATGTGATGAGTACTGTCATTCTAAAGTGATGCTTACACATATAAATTCTTGCTGCTGCGCTTAGGTGAAGAACCCAGACTGCTAGCCCTTAAGATGTAGAGGTGCATACTTCTTGGTCAGTAGGAAATGCTCAGTCCGGGTTATGAGTCACCAAGGCAGGGTTACCTATTTTAAATGCTTGTTGAGGTAGTGGGTCACCACTGGGATGGTGCCAGTGCGCAGGGCCCTCGCTCCAGGTTATGTTCAACTAACTGCATTGGGGGCCAGATGATGTGCATACATGGGAGTGGTGGTACTAGACCCCATCCCCCCTGCGGGAGGGGTGGAGATGTTATGCAAGAATTCCAACAGCTTATGTATATTTGTAAATTGGTGCATAGTATTGAGTAGTGTGTGCGTTTAAAAAATGTACTCTTACTTTTATAAAGCAAAGTACAGACTGGACAATCAATTATTGAGTGTTATTTCTGCGCACCTGCAAATGGTGATTACTAGCCCACACCACCTCTCTTGAGTAAGCCTCAGACTGCTCCGCAACGCTATCCTCTGAGAGTCAGGCGCTACAATTGGGTGTTTGGTTCCCAGTGAAGGACAAATGAAGTCATGTTATTTGTGCAGGCCTCACAGATACTGCCTCGTTTTCCAACACTTGTGCTTTGAGCTCTATTCACAGGAGCCATAAAAAGGAACTGGCTCTGTGAGGCAACGGCCAATACAGTGCATTATGATTAGGGGAAAATCATGGAATCTTAAGGAGACAGCATTTATTTTCTCAGCTTTCAATGTACGCCAACCAGGCTGCACCTTTTTCATTCCATTACACACTTTTAAACCACATCCAGGAAAACAATTGATAGACTATTAGTGTGCTGAACACAAGGATAGATGTACACTGACACCCTGTTTGATAACTCCAAGGACAAAGCATCTCTAAAAGGTATCACAGGGTCCCTGCATGCAGTGGGGAATTATTATGGAGTTTATGACTATCAATGAAGTTGCTATGATGCAGACTGAAGGTTAACGCCAGATTTGAAGGTTCTTGTGTTAATTTCACAAGTATTGTGACATTTTTAGAGTGCTTCGTGCCACTTTCAAGACCTTGAAGTCAATCTCCTGGGAGGTGTAAGAGGCTAGCACCATTGTTAAGCATTTGGTAGTGTGAATTTGCCATGTGGCCTGGGTGGAAAGCAGTGGGTGTGTATGTGAAGTATGCATGGTGCTCCAGTAATGATATGGGGAACCTATAGCTGTGTTTTGGCTCAGTCTAAAGCAGTTAGAGTCAGGCTTGTGGGCACATGCCATGGTCCTCTTATTCAAGGTATGCCTGTGTAGAGGGTCAGGTGTTACAGCTCCTCCGAACATTGTATTGCTCGAGGCAATGCTGCCCAAGAATATATTCAGTCATCCTCTTTTTGAAAAGGATTGTCATACTGCCAAGGGCAGCCATTGCTGGACTAGCAGAAGTATTTATAGATCTCATTTCTTCTGTTATCTGCCATCCACAGATTTTACCAGTATGTACACATTGAACGATCATGTTCCTGTATGCACTTTACAACACCAACAGAGTGCATTATGGAGTTTAACAACGAGCCCAAAACATCAGTGTAAAATGTGCAAACTATTTACTAGCTGAGAAACATATTTTCCTCAAAACTGCATTTGGGGTTTTGAGTTAAATGTCATCTTTCAGCAGAAGATATGTTTCTTTCCAAGGCTTATCCTGTTGTCTTCCCATATTATGCCGCTGTTTGGTAATGGACGAACCACATTTTTTGAAGAGCTACATCCTTCCTTAATGTCGATATTGAGAGTACCTTCAGTTTTTATTTTCTCTCCAGGGTACCAATATAGTGAAATATTTTCCTGCTATCAATTAGGATTGCACATATTAGATAGTGCCGTCAAGCGAGAACAGGTGGTAAGTGCAAAGGATGGGTCAGTGCTTGTTCCAGCTTCAAATGGGAAGGCTTTTGCCATAAGTTCTCTTCCGAGAAAACTGGCCCCATTTACTGCTATGAAAGCCACTTGGTACTTTTAAAAATTCTGATAGTTCTGGTACTCTGGATCTGACTGCCCAATAATGCTCCCCTTAATACTCTCAGAAGTACTGCGTCCAGTTATGGATGCCACAATGCCTGAAGGTTAGGGAACCATTAGAGATGGTTCATTGAAATCCCCCCAAATGGTGATGGGTGCTTGACCGTGAGTAATAGGACTAGGTTGAAAGTGCTAAATACATGTGACTTAAAGCTGAAAACGGGTAACGTGGTACAGACATTCACATTATTATAGCAAAAACAGCACCAGAGGCAATTATTGTGCAGCACCAGAAAGATTCTAGGAGGTCTGGTCAGAGTAAAATCCTAGCATTTTTTGTATTCAAGTGGAACAGGAGATATAAAGTAGTGACTTTGAAGAACTGTATGTCACTAGGAAAGAAATGAGGCCTACAAACAGAGAGTGTTGGAAGGCGTTCCCCGGGGAGGCTGCGGAATGCGTTCCCGACCACCCGGAGGCCCACCTTACCCAGAGATAGGCCGAGCAAGAGCAGGGAGGCCCTTCCTGAAAAGGGTCTCGTACCTAGGATCGCACACGCTGCACTTACACTCTTCTTCGGATAGAGGGACACCACACAGTAATTCGTGGTAAGATAATATACTTTTATCGGTGGTTGTCAGGGATCTTTATGATCCGGCAGGCAGGTGCAGAATTAATGCCACAAGCGGCAGCGATCTCGTGAAGAGGGGAAAAGGGGTAGCGGGACAGTCTTTGAATCAGTGTCTCTGCGAGGTATCCGGCGCACAGCTCTCAATCCTCGAGCTGAGGGGATGTTGCTTCTCTCTGCAATCTCTGCCGATTCTCTTGGAGGAGTGGGCCGCGAGTCACTCAGCAGGCACCGGAGGTTCGTAGTTCGGGGAGCCGCGACGGCGTCAGCAGGGCTCAGATGGTTCAGAGTTCGGGGAGCCACGACAGCGTCAGCAGGGCTCAGATGGTTCAGAGTTCGGGGAGCCGCGACGGCGTCAGCAGGGCTCGGATGGTTCAGAGTTCGGGGAGCCGCGACAGCGTCAGCAGGGCTCAGATGGTTCAGAGTTCGGGGAGCCGCGACAGCGTCAGCAGGGCTCAGATGGTTCAGAGTTCGGGGAGCCGCGACAGCGTCCGCAGGGCTCAGGTGGTTTAGAGTTCGGGTAGCGTTCTTCTGTTCGGGGAGCGATCGAGCCGCGACCAAGTCAGCAAGCTCTCGTCAGTCCAGGTTTTCTCTGCCCCCGTCCCGTCAGCACCCCTTGTTATACTCCCCCTCCTCTTTGAAGTCCGGAGTCCTCGCGGAGAGGGGTCTGGTGCCTGGGGGGCGGTGTGATGGGGTTTCCTGTCGCTCGGCCCCTTGATCTGTTCAGGTGCGTCTGGGAGGGACTCCAGACGCCCAGCAGGCGAGGCGCCCGCTCACCGGGGGCCTGGTGGTCGATCGAAACCTCCCTCGGGGAAGAGACCAGAGGTGTGACCGGGTCGGCGCCTCTCGGTCTGGCTTGGGGGGTTCCTCTCTCCCTCGGCCGGGCATGCGTGTTGGGGATCTGGTCGGCCCTCGGGATGTTGGCCCACGGGAGCCGGAAGGCCGTGTCCACGAGGTGCGGCGTGGTTGTAGGGTAACTTGCTGGTCGGGAGGGCCCACGCCACGAGGCCGGTCTCACACGTGCCCCCCCCAGCTGAAAGGCGGGGAGAACTACCCATCCACTTGGGGGTTCTCCTCGCTGAAGCGGAAGAATCGGGACAGGCCGTACGCGTTGGCGTGGTCCGTCCCGGGGCGATGTTCCACAGTGAAATCCATCCCTTGGAGGGAGATGGACCAGCGTAGCAGCTTGGGGTTTTCCCCTCGCATCTGCATCAACCACCGCAGGGGTCGATGATCTGTTTGCACTCGGAAGTGTGTTCCGAACAGGTAGGGCTGTAGCTTTTTGAGGGCCCAGACCACTGCGAAGGTCTCTCTTTCAATTGTGCTCCACCGCTGTTCCCGGGGCAGCAACCTTCGGCTGATGAAGGCTATGGGCCAATCTATGCCTTTGTCGTCGAACTGGGAGAGGACTGCCCCGATGCCGTGTTCCGAGGCGTCCGTCTGGACCACAAACTCCTGGGCGTAGTCGGGTGCTTTGAGCACTGGGGCCGCGCACATGGCGGCCTTTAGGGTGTCGAACTCCTTCTGGCAGGAGGGAGTCCAGTGTACTTTCTTGGGGTGTTTTTTGGAGGTTAGTTCTGTGAGGGGGCCTGCGATGCTGCCATAGTTCTTAATAAACCTTCGGTAGTAGCCGGTGAGGCCCAGGAAGGCCCGGACTTCCGTTTGGGTTGCGGGGGGTTCCCAGGACAAGATGGCGTCGATCTTCGGCTGGAGAGGGGCGACCTGCCCACTTCCCACCTGGTGCCCCAGATATGTTACAGAGCCATGCCCAATTTGACATTTACTGGCTTTGATGGTGAGGCCGGCCTGGCGCAGAGCCAGCAGGACTTGACGGAGGTGCTGGAGGTGCTCTGTCCATTGGGAGCTGAAGACTGCTATGTCGTCGAGGTATGCTGCGTTGAACCTCTCTAGTCCGGACAGGACCCTGTTCACCAGCCGCTGGAAGGTGGCCGGGGCATTCTTCATTCCAAACGGCATCACCCTAAAGCGGTGGAGAAGGCGGAGCGCTCCTTGGCTCCCTCGGTGAGGGCAATCTGCCAGTATCCACTAGTCAGGTCGAAGGTGCTGAGGTAGTGAGCGGCCCCAAGGCGGTCAATGAGCTCGTCGGCACGGGGGATAGGGTGAGCGTCCGCTCGGGTGACCGCATTGAGTCCTCGGTAGTCCACGCAAAACCTCAGCTCGGGGGCAACACCCGGGGTAGTCGCTTTCGGAACCAGGACCACCGGGCTGGCCCAGGGGCTGTCGGAGGGTTCAATCACCCCGAGGTCTAGCATCTTTGCCACCTCGGTCTGGATGCAGGTTCGGACCCGATCAGGGACCCAGTAGGCCCGATGTCTCACTGGCGGGCTGTCGCCGGTGTTCACGTCGTGGACACACCAGTTGGTGACCCCAGGGGTCAGGGAGAAGAGGTCCGCGAACTGCCCTAGTAGCTGGCGGCAGTCGTCGGACTGTTGGGCTGTGAGGGCGGTTGACAGTCTCACTCCCTCCACAGACCCATCGGTCTCTTTCGCCCCCAGGGGGTCTGGAAGGGGCTCGGTGTCTTCTTCGGCCCCATCGTCGGTGGCCAGGAGTAAACTCAATTCGGTCCGTACAAAGTGAGGTTTGAGGCGGTTCACGTGGAGAACCCGGAGGGGGTTCCGCGGGGACTGCACATCGACGAGATAGGTGACCTGGCTCTTCCGCTCGACCACCTTGAAGGGCCCAGTCCATTTATGTTGGAGAGCGCAGGGTGTCACCGGGGCCATGACCCAGACTTGTTGGCCCGGCTGAAACTCGACCAGCGTGGCATTCTGGTCATACCAGCGCTTCATTTCTTCTTGACTAGCCTCGAGGTTCGCTTCTGCGAGTTCTCTGAATTTCCGGGTCTGGTTGCGGAGCGCCAAGATGTATCAGAACACATCCGGAGGGGTCCCCCGGGGGGTTGTTTCCCACCCCTCCTTGACCAGGCTCAGGGGTCCTCGGACGGGATGTCCATATAGTAGTTCGAATGGGCTGAATCCCAGGGATGTTTGGGGAACCTCCCGGTAGGCGAACAGGAGACATGGGAGGAGGACGTCCCACCTCCGGCGTAGGGGTTCCTCGAGGCCCATGATCATTCCTTTCAGTGTTTTGTTAAAGCGCTCGACGAGGCCGTTTCCTTGGGGGTGGTACGGGGTGGTGAATTTGTACGATACTCCGCACTGCTGCCAGAGGGACTTCATATATCGGGAGATAAAGTTCGTACCCCGGTCACTCGCGACTTCGCGGGGGAACCCCATGCGGGAGAAGATCCCCATCAAGGCTCGGCCTACCACGGGGGCCATCACGGTGCGGAGAGGGATGGCTTCGGGGTAACGGGTGGCATGATCCACCAGGACGAGGATGAACCGGTGGCCCTGGGCGGTCTTGGGATCCAGCGGTCCCACAATGTCGATTCCTACCCGCTCAAAAGGGGTACGGACGACGGGGAAGGGCTGTAGCGGAGCCTTGCGCTTGCCCCTACTCTTTCCGCTGGCCTGGCACGTGGGTAGGACTTGCAGTGGGCCTCCACATTTGCTCGCATCTTGGGCCAATAGAAGTGGGTGACGAGCCGTTGGTAGGTCTTATCTTGGCCTAAGTGTCCGGCCAGGGGTACATCATGGGCCAGGCCCAGGAGGAGACTTCGGAAGCATAGGGGTACCACTAGTACCCGGGCCGATCCCAACTCGACCGACTTCTGTTCGCTGTACAGGAGGCCGTCCTCCCAGTATACCCAGTGGGTGCCAGTCTGGTCGCCTGCTGCTTGTGCCTCGGCCTGTTGTCGGGGTCCAATGAGGGACGGGCAGGTGGATTGTTCTCGGCAGAACTCTTCACGGGAGGGGCCCCCTTCGCAGGACCACTGGGCCAGTTCTGGCAAGTCCTCGAGTTTGGTCAGGGTTTCGGGGTCGGAAGGCACTGACCCTTCGTCGGGAGCGGTTGGTTCGTCCAGAAGGGGGTCGTTGGCCTCTGGTGGTGTATTCTGCATCTCGGGGATGGTGGTGGTGTTTAGCGGCATGGCCTCTCCCCCCTCGGAGGAAGGCGCCCTGAGAGTCATTGAGCGCGTGGTGGCGCATACCCACTCGGGTAGGCCCATCATCTCGAGGTGGGCTCTTCGTTCCACTTGTCCCCACGGGGAATTCTCAAGGTCGTTGCCCAGGAGGCAGTCCACGGGTTGGGAGGTTCGGACTGCCACCTTTAACTTGCCGGTGACTCCCCCCCATTCGAAGGGGACTAGGGCCATTCGGCAGAGGCTCTCGGAATTGTCTGATGATATGACGGGGCAAAATGCGCCAGGCAGGATCTGATCTTCGGAGACCAGGTGACAATGAACCACCGTGACACTCGCCCCCGTGTCCCGGAGGCCCTCGATGCGGTGACCGTTGACCGTTACCTGCTGTCGGTACTTCTTCGTGTTGGCGGGCAGGGACGTTCCGGGGACCATCTCCCGGTCCCCTAGGGAGACCAAGGCCATGGCGGCTGGTTCCCATTCTGGAGCTGGAAAGGGCGGAGATTGTCCTCTGGGAGGGCTGAGCGGGGATCCCCCCGGGAGCTCCCTTTGCCGGCCTTGATTCCCTCCGCCCCTCTGGCGGGGGGGTCCCTGACTGTGGCGACCGTAGTCTCCCACGGGGCCCCGGGAGGTCCGGGTGTTCACCCACCGGTCAGCCTCGACGGCCAGTTTTCGAGGGTCTGTGAGTTTGCTGTCCAGGAGGTGCTGGCGCAGCTCTACGAAGCAATTAGCGGCCAAGTGTTCCCAAGCGATCAGGTCGAATAGCTCCTCAAAGGTGGAAACCTTGCTGCCCTTGATCCAACCGTCCAAGGCCCGGCTGTAAAAGTTCACGTACTCCACCCAGGTGGTACCGGGTATCTTTTTGCAGTCTCTAAATCGTTGCCGGTACATTTCAGGGGTGAGCCCATATCTGGCTACTAGGGCCTCTTTCATGTGACTGTAGGAGTTCATCACCGTGGAGGGCAGGTCCAGCAGGGCATCTCTCCCCTCGCTCAGGAACCGGCCCCACAGCCCAGCCCCCCAGTCTTTCTGCGGGACTCGGTGGGAGGTCATGGCGACTTCGTAGGCCTTGAACCATTGCTGAATATCGTCGTTCTTATAATATTCTTTCACCACATCCTTGGGGATGTGGACCTTTGGTTCCACGGTGGAGGAGATGGGTTGGGTTTCCGAGGGTCGGGCCTCCGCCTTCTTAGCCTTGAGCTCGATTCCTTTTAGGCTACGTTCGTGCTCTAGTTGGAGTTTTTTCTCTTCGTGTTCTCTCTGTCGTTTCTTTTCCTCTAGTTCTCCTTGTAGGCGTAATTGTTCCACCGCCAGTTTTTTTTCAGCTAGTTTTAGCTCTCCTTCGATTTTTAATTTTGCTAGTTCTAGTTCGTGGTTGCGACCTCTTTCTCGGTCCGCTAGTTCCTCTGGGGATAGGCCCCCCTCGGGGGCGCCGTTCCTCCCCAGGGTGCTTCGTGGTTCGTTGGGAGGCTCTCCTTCTGTTTGTGTCCGGGGAGTTTCCGCCTCGACCCAGGTTTTTAATGCCCCCTGGAAGTCCTCTTTCGTGCTTAGTCCGGTGGTAGCGATTCCAAAGTCTTTGCAAAATTGTTTCAGTTCTCGGTGCGTATAAGATTCTAACTGGTCCTTTTGGAATGCCGTGCTCGGGTTGGTGCCTGCGGCACCTAGGGAAGTTTCTCCTTCCATTCTTCTTGGTAGTGCGTAAGCCGTCTACTGCACGATCTCTAGGTGTTGGCTCGGATCCCGTCGCCTGCCACCAAATGTTGGAAGGCGTTCCCCGGGGAGGCTGCGGAATGCGTTCCCGACCACCCGGAGGCCCACCTTACCCAGAGATAGGCCGAGCAAGAGCAGGGAGGCCCTTCCTGAAAAGGGTCTCGTACCTAGGATCGCACACGCTGCACTTACACTCTTCTTCGGATAGAGGGACACCACACAGTAATTCGTGGTAAGATAATATACTTTTATCGGTGGTTGTCAGGGATCTTTATGATCCGGCAGGCAGGTGCAGAATTAATGCCACAAGCGGCAGCGATCTCGTGAAGAGGGGAAAAGGAGTAGCGGGACAGTCTTTGAATCAGTGTCTCTGCGAGGTATCCGGCGCACAGCTCTCAATCCTCGAGCTGAGGGGATGTTGCTTCTCTCGGCAATCTCTGCCGATTCTCTTGGAGGAGCGGGCTGCGAGTCACTCAGCAGGCACCGGAGGTTCGTAGTTCGGGGAGCCGCGACGGCGTCAGCAGGGCTCAGATGGTTCAGAGTTCGGGGAGCCGCGACGGCGTCAGCAGGGCTCAGATGGTTCAGAGTTCGGGGAGCCGCGACGGCGTCAGCAGGGCTCGGATGGTTCAGAGTTCGGGGAGCCGCGACAGCGTCAGCAGGCTCAGATGGTTCAGAGTTCGGGGAGCCGCGACAGCGTCAGCAGGGCTCAGGTGGTTCAGAGTTCGGGGAGCCGCGACAGCGTCCGCAGGGCTCAGGTGGTTCAGAGTTCGGGTAGCGTTCTTCTGTTCGGGGAGCGATCGAGCCGCGACCAAGTCAGCAGGCTCTCGTCAGTCCAGGTTTTCTCTGCCCCCGTCCCGTCAGCACCCCTTGTTATACTCCCCCTCCTCTTTGAAGTCCGGAGTCCTCGCGGAGAGGGGTCTGGTGCCTGGGGGGCGGTGTGATGGGGTTTCCTCTCGCTCGGCCCCTTGATCTGTTCAGGTGGGTCTGGGAGGGACTCCAGACGCCCAGCAGGCGAGGCGCCCGCTCACCGGGGGCCTGGTGGTCGATCAAAACCTCCCTCGGGGAAGAGACCAGAGGTGTGACCGGGTCGGCGCCTCTCGGTCTGGCTTGGGGGGTTCCTCTCTCCCTCGGCCGGGCATGCGTGTTGGGGATCTGGTCGGCCCTCGGGATGTTGGCCCACGGGAGCCGGAAGGCCGTGTCCACGAGGTGCGGCGTGGTTGTAGGGTAACTTGCTGGTCGGGAGGGCCCAGGCCACGAGGCCGGTCTCACAGAGAGCATGGGCAAAGGTCCGCTCTCAGCCACGGCACATGCAGGTAAGAGTGGTGGGGCTGGGTGGGGGCGGGGTTCGACAGAAGACGAGGGAAAAAATATTATTTATTTAATTTCTCCTTGTGGTCGTCTATCAAATCCCCCTTCCCTTCACCCCCCCCCCCCCCCAACCCTGCCCCACTGCTCTTACCTGCACGGGCTGCGGCTGTCCGCTGTTAAAGAGATCCAGCATTATATTGGGCGTGAACGTATGTTCACATTTATGGGTCAACACCTCATTGGCTAGTCATGCACTTCAGTTGTGAGTTCCTGGAGCGCAAAACCCATTCTAATTTTTTTTTGTAGATTCGGTTTGGTCCGTGTTCTGTCTTTTTCACTGTCCAGGCTGTGAAAAGCTGGTATTCTTTACCACTGGGCCCTCTGGCCTTCTTCAAATTACCATACATACTGACAAAGCATTCTCCCAGTTGAAAAGAATAGACAGTAAAGCTATTGAATACATTCAAAAACCTCTAAAAATGTGCAATTTTCGAAATTCTCAAATATCCTAATTTTAGAACTTACTGCCAAGGACCCAGTGTAATATGTAATCCTATGCTAGGATGTGGCTTGGATTGTTAGGCTGTAGAATGTAACTAGGTCATGATGGGATGTGGAGGTGGGAGGCTGAGAAGTAGAGGGAGCTGGACTGCGGTTGGATGGGACCTTGGGAACAAATAAACGTCTTTCTTGCTTTGGACCTGTTGTCATCTGAGTATCATTAAACCTCATCTTGATACACACACCTATCACAATCTTCCTTATACTAAAAAAAATATATTTTCAAGGAGTGAAAAACTAAATTAGTATGGTGCAGAATACAAAGAACGTTGTGCAATCATTAACAACATTATGCAAAGAAAGGTGATGCCATAAATAATGCGGCGCAATGTATTTTGTTATGGTATGATGCATAATATACAATAAAGTTGCATGAAGATGTATTGTGATATGCATTTGCATATAATACTACTGCATGACATGGTTAATGAATAGTCAGTTTTTTAAAGAATTGTCATATATGGGTTCCGGAACCACAAACCTATTGCCTACAATACACAGAGAGTGGACTTTGGGTCTGGCCCCTTTAACCACCATCTTTCTGCGACCAGCTTCTTTCAGCTAGTGGCATGAGAATGTGTCAATCGCCTCTTGGCTCAGCTCCGTGGAGTATTATTTGTCCTAATTTTATTGGCTGTTTTGGTGTGTCGTTTCGCCTCCGCTCGAGTGCCAGCACTGGAATGCGAAGGAATATTTTATATCCATGGCCCTCGATACCTACCTTTGCTGACTTCCTCCTGTGTTTCACTCTGTTCCTCTTCTCTGTTTTCCAGTTTTATCTGAGCCTTGTTCCTTCATCTGCCACATTCTCATACCTCCCTCCTGCACCTCACTCCTTCCCCAGATTGCTTCTCGTTCCCTTACCTGCCGCCTTCTCATATCTGCTTTCTGCCGCTTCACCTGTCAGCTCCGTGTTCTTCCAGGCAGCCATTCTCTCCTCCCCTTTACATTCCTTGATACCCCCATCTGCACTTCTCCCTGGCAGCTTCTCGTAAGTACCACCAAGACCAGATTTTTTTGTTATTTACAAAAGAAAGGTAGGCCATACTGAAGGCTCCCTTGTCCTCAAAACAGTATGTAGTCTTTTTATCTATGTCTAAAGAGGGTGAAGGAAGCCTTCATTGTAACACTTCAATTGTATCTATGTCCTAGTAACTAAGGTACTTTTATGAAGGACATCCAGACTTTCTTTGAAATAGAACAAGAACAGGACCAAGACAAATGCAAGAGGCCTTCAATACAGTTCGACTTTCATCTATTGTGTGTCTTGAGTGAGCCTATGCAACTTCTGCTGGCACGTTGAACGCGTTCATATCTGTATTGATTTTAACACAAACTTGTTGGCCTTTCCCAATGTTTGTTGCAAACTCCTTGTATTCTGAATCGAGACAACACACACTAAGAAGCAGAGAAGCACACCCTCTCTCCAATCTTCTGTGTATTGCCATGGCACCCTGGTCATTAACAGAGCTTCTTTATGTAGACTAGGTGTGCCCTGTTCATTGTTTTCACTTTTAAAATTCAGCCAACTAACACATTCCACTCAAGAGCCACGGGTTTCCCTTCTTGATGCCCTGCTTCCTCTCTGCCTCCTAAGGTCAGACTGCTCCTGTAAACCGAAGTCAGCAAAAGGGCTTTAAGAAGCAACAAACATTCCAGACATGAGGCCGGAAAGGGGGCTCTGAAACCCAGGGCTCTGCGCGCCCGGACCCTGCTGTCTTTGGCAGCTCGCGTGCTACTTCCTGTAGAGCTGATACACACTTCCTGTCTCGCTTCCTGTGCTCCTGCTGGAGCAGCAGCAATCAAGCAGAATTTACTGGAAAGTGGAAAGTCAGACCATTGTCATCCAGCTAACGATCATTGCAGCAGCTTCATTCCCCCTGCAGGCCACCTGTACTGCTCAAAATCAAGGAAGCAGGCTCGTCTGAGAAAACAAAGGCCTTGTGCACATCACGGAGGCGTGGAGTAACTCAATATCACACTACAGGCAGGTGGGCCTGCGCAGTCCAGGTTAGAAGGAGAAAGATCATCAGAGAAAATGTAAGTTAGCACTCTATGTAACTTAGAAACAAGATAGTGTCGACGGACCAATCAGTTGGACTGGTTAATTGTGTTTTAGCTGGTCCTAAATCACTATCAACCAGTCCAACTAATTGGTCTGTCGACCAAGTGGTGGAGTGCCTTGATGTTAAGGTCAGGATTCTATAGGTGCAGATGTATATAATGTATCTAATGTAAAGAAATTTAATCCTGATAGGTAATAAGGTACCCACATGTCCAGCGCTTTTTCTCCTGTGTACAGATTCGAGTGAGACAAGTGCGTGTTGGTGTTATGGGCCCCACCAATGAGTGAGTGTATGGATGAGTGGTTGTGATGACGAGTCTGTGACATAGGGAGAATATGTAAATTTGCCCTTTTCCGCTGGAGCACAAGAATGGCGAAGCAGAGACGCTAAATAGGCCAGTGATCTCAAAAGGGCTACCGGATCACCCTTAATTGGTCAAGGACGTGGTGTCTGATTATTTTCTACAGGACACTAGCGGGAGAACATCAAAAGTAATCTGGGAATGAAGACTGTCAGATCCCTGTACGCTCATGCAAAACTCATTCTCTGGCTCAACACTATGCTAATCAACTCTATGCCACTGCACTGTACACCACTACAATGTTTATTCATTTATGCATTTTTATATAGCGCAAACTTTACCCAAAGGTATCAGAGCGCTTTAAAATAGAACCAGTTACATTACATAAGAACTTCAGAGTACATGAAATACATAAAAGATACAAACAGATCAACTCTAAATTTACATAAGAATGATAGTAAGTACATAAGTCTACTACAGATACTATTGGTTAGAGTTACATATATACAAGTGCAAATTCACTCAAGGTTACATTTTAAGAAAAGTTGAAGCAATTAGGGTTGGAAAAATATATATTACCTATTTACACAGCATGATCTCATTATTGCTGGGGGTTATTGCTTTCACCCCAGCCTTCAGGCTGTTGTTGCACTCATGGGTGGTGTTCTTAGGCCTAGAGAGATCCCCAAGGCTGTAGTTAACATGCCCCAGGCAGAACAACCTTCCCGGTTGTCCCTTAGCACTGCATCAGGCATCGGCTGAGCAGGGTTGGATTGGGATTAAAAATCGGCTTGAGCACGCCACAAAAAAGTGGCCCACATTTGCATATTGCCTTTCCGCAAAACACTGCTTTGGCCAAGTTTTATAAAAAAGATGGGGGGGGGGTCTCTGACAGAGGCATGTTTTCCCGACGGTCTCCTCACCTCCAATATGGCCACCATACTACTATTTAGTCCCCCGGGGCACTCCTCTCGATTCACTAGCCGCTCCCATACAGTCCAGGGAGAGCACCCGGCAACACCAGAAGCCAGTTAGCGCGTGCTAACACCCTAAAAGCACCAGGGGATCGCCGTTACACTCGCCTGCACAGGTCGGGCCCTACAATCCTTGCGACAGGTCTTTCGCCACGGGCCCTGTCCAGTGCTTGCCGGGAATCCGTGACCTTGCTGATCGTTGGAGGCCACCTCCATCTCACTACAAGGGCACTTCAGAAACCCGCACTCCTCAGGTTCCGGCGTAGCTGACCGCACACTACCAGACTCCGAACCCTGGGCGCCGCCATCTTGGCAGTCACCAACGTAGTCCAGGCCTGGCTGACACCACAGGAAGGGAACTGCGATCTTATTCCCCGCTGGGCCAGGCCTTCCCACAGACAGTAGAATTCCTGAACGAGACATAGCCTGACTTGTTTACTTTGGTTGAAAACAAATCATCAAATATTTACAGTTCAGGGGTCGGAATGAAGGTCGCTGACAGGTGGTTAAGGGATGGGACACATTCCAGCCATTTTATAGCTTTGCAAAGACTGCCCACCCTGCAGAAAGTGTGCCAAGTATCTCTCCTCAGGGCCCTCGACCACTCCACTGGAGAACACGTCACTCTACAGTACTCCACTGTACGCCACTCCACTATAGACTATTCCACTACATGCCACTACACTGAACACTATTCCACTGTATACCGCTCTACTCTACACTCCACTTCTCCACCCTTATGCCCCTCCCCTCTTTGGCACTCCACCCTACGCCATTAAACTCTACACTATTCCACTCTACGCCATTGGACTGTATGCAATTACACTCTACCCAACTCTAATGTAACCCACTGAACAACACAACTCCACTCTTCGTCACTCCTTTCTATGCGACTCCACTGAGTGACACTTCACTCTACAACTCCGCTGTATGCAACTCTACTGTATGACACTCCGCTTTAATATATTCCACATTATGCCTCTCCAGTCTACGCCACTCCTTTGTACTATACTCTACTCTACCCTATTCCAATGTGTGTCACTCCACTATATGTCACTCCACTGTACATCACTCCACTCGAAACCATAAGACTCTATGCTATTCCACTCTTTAACACTCCAGTCCACACCACTACAATCTACACTACTCCAATGTACGCTGTCCCACTGTAAGGAACTCCAGTGTATGCTACGCACTCAAAGCTATTACACTGTATGCCACTCCAGTGTATACTATGCCACTTTACACCACTTCACTTTACCACACTGCAGTGTACTGCACTACACTCTACCCCAATCCACTCTAAGCCACGCTACTCTGGGCTATTGCAATCTATGCCACTCCATGGTATTCCACATTACACCACTGCACTATAACATACTCCACTCTATGCCACTACTCTATTCCACAGTACACCACTAGACTTTCCCACACTAAACTCTATGACACTGTCTTACACTATACTCTATCACACTCCACTTAACAATGCTCAACTGAATGACACTCAACACTATGATTTGAAACACATTTTTATTACAAAAATAAAAACCATTTAAATTTAATGGAAAATAACCAAGGTTAAAGCTTTAGGAAAACTTGTATTCTTTATACACAGTCCTAAATTAAACTATGCAAACTTTAGAAATTCTAAAGTTATAGTTATAACTTAAATTTCTAATTTGCACACCACCCGCTATAACTTACATTTATCATTTTCCCACCACCTTCATTTTACTATAGGCACCTCCACACATGCTTGTCACATCACTCGCCACACAACATTAACTATAACTCGCCCTTTCACCATGCATTAAACCATGTGAAATGATAGCAGTCATAACAACACTTATTACATCTCAAATGGCAATTTCTGAGAACACAGTGCATGGTAGAGAGGCAAGTTATAGTTAATGTAAAATGTAATAACACCAAAATGACAAACAAAGTAAGAATAGCTCCAATAATATTCTGTGGTCGCATGAGGCCAGGATCTAGGCGCAATTTGATGCTCACCTCAATTGAGCATGGGTCGCATACACTAACCTGGTTCATCCTGGTCAAAGACTTTACCTTCTGACTTAGGGGTATATTCTCAAGAACGTGTGATAACCATCGCAAAAGTTATTTAATGCAACCCTCAACTTCGCAGTCCATCGCGGGAAATTTACACCGTGTTAACCAGGCATTCACAACACGGCGGTACCATGCGATAGTCACCAGACAACGCGTCAAATGGCCGCGTTAAAATCAACGCCACGCCGCAAAAACTCGAAACACGAATGCAAAAAAAGCTGCAATGAGGCCAATCGCGATACAAAAATCAGCGAAAATCAGCCATAGGCCTGCAATCCACACGCGTCAGGCGGGAACAATCACCATAACAGGTGAAAAAAACCAGACAAATGCCGAACTACAGCGAAGAACCATGGATATTGCCGGAGCAAGTACGGAGGAGAACCAGAACCCCACAAGCCCCCTGGAGGACCTGCCCGGGACCTCGGGGTCAGGGAAGGCCAAGGAGAAGAAGAGTAGGAAGAAGCGCTACAGTTCGCAGGAGAACAGGATCCTGATAACGGAGGTGGTCGAACACCATCAACAACTGTTCGTCACCTCCACTGTGTCATTGGCGACAAAAAATGGACTATGGCAGGCCATCGTGGACAAGGTGAATGCAGTCGGAGTGCTGAAGAGGACAATGGACGAGGTCAAGAGGCGCTGGAATGATGTCAAGCGCAAAACCAAGCTGAAACTCGCCAACAACTGGAAGGCAGCAATGCAGACTGGAGGTGTCAGTCCTGCGCCACAGGAAGAGCTGGACGACATGGAGGAAATGGTGGCCACAGTCATCAGTGGGTAGACGGTGGCAGGAGTTGGGGGACCGGACACTGTTCAACAGGACCGGACACAACAGCAAGAGGGTGAGTGACGACCAGGGACTGGGGGACGGGGGGGGATAAGGAGCAGCCAAATCAGAGCTGCAGGGGCGACTCCCCCAAAATGCGGTACACACACATCACGTGCACAGCACATCAACATTGACAACGAAGTGGCACAAACCGCAACACGTTCACCACAGAACAGAGGACACAACTGGTGCCGACTAGATGTAGACACTGGCCAATCACAAGTGGCATTGCAGGTAATAGTGAGTTGATAATGTACAAGTTCGAACACAAAGCTGTGATGTTGTCGAAATGTCCACAGTCCCGCATCAAATGTGCAGCCCCTCCGAAACAGCCACGATATAGACAGTCATGCAGTCTGTATGTAAACATGTACAATGCGAAAACACATGTGAACACATTGTTAAACTGCATCTCCCCTTCACATTGCAGAGGGACAATCACCACCTCCAGCAGAGCAGTCGCAACCTCTGATGACGAAGAGGAATACGACACCTTTGACTCCGACGCCCTCCGCGAGTTCATTTACAGTCTCCGCAGCACACCTCCAGGAGCAGGGCAGCCCAGCTGCAACGAGGAGAACCCACCCCCTGCACAGACCACACTACACTGCAGGCAGCACTTAGCACCACGGCTGCCTCCCAGGACCCCCACGAAGAACACATGGCCTTCCAACGGGCAGCTGGCTGAACAGGTGAGGGTGGGCTTTGTCCGCATGGCAGACAAACTAGATGCCATACGTGGGTGTCTAAGTCCCATCAGGGACCACTCACAGTCCCTAATGGACACCCACAGTCCACTCCATGCTCTCCAACGAACCATGGCTGACATCGCTAGAGTCCTGACTGTGAGTCAAGAACGACTGTCTAGTCAGAGTGGCTCCAGCGAGCTCGCCCGGAGTTGGGACTCAAGCGGAGGCTCATGGAGAACATGGAGCGGGCCAATGCGGAAGGAGCGACTGCCACGGCTGCACACCCGCAAGAGGTAGCTGGGTTCCACAATGACCTCAAAACCATCCTCATGGCATTGCTGCCACACGGCCTGGCACAGATGCATGCTGCTGCTACCACTACATCCACATCTCCGCTCCCTGAAGTGTCAGTGCCACATAGTGCGGCAGACATTCCACCTCCGGCCCCTGAGGTGTCACTGCCACACAGTGCTGGAGAAAGGCCAGCACCACCCACACGTGAGGCACATGAAACAGCAGAGGTCGAAGATGCGGATGAATCTGCCCTCGTGGTCAGAAGGAAGCAGTAGCATCCATCTCCGAATCATGGCCAGTTCCAGCTTGGTTCTGCCCTCTGCATCATCACCTTCCACTGTCCCCAGATACACTCTGCGACACTCACCTTGGACCTCGACATGGACTGCCATAACCTGTTTGATCGCCAATGACACTGCTATCATGCTGCGGACTGAACTCTTCCACTTCCTTTGGACTGCTTATTCCCTGAATGACTCTGGCTGGCCCTCCACGGCCAACATTTGAAAGTGGGGTTTGCATGGCCCTGTACTGCTCCAGGTGCAATACTCCACTGAATGTGCATTAAACATTCCGAATCACACAGATGTGTAGTTTCTATGGTTTTACAAGTGTGGTAGCATGGATGAATGTGGGGTCAGTGAATTCCTCTTACGTCCATGTGGCTCATGTCATTGGACTTGGGTCACAGGGTGACACATTGTTGATTGTCGTCCGGGTGGCGCAGACGCAACAACAGCGACACACACATTTGTTACTTCCTTGTCCAGCCCCGTAGGGAACCACGCACAGACCCCCGGGGTCATTGTTCAAACCCTTACGCTGGAGTGGCATACGCCAGGCTAGCCCACTACGCTTATGCTCCAGGGGGGGACAACAACACCACATGTGACAGGACTCCCCTGTAGTGATCTGCTGCTCACAGGTCTAGTTGTCAGCATGCCACAGCCACTCCCTAACGGCTACACCCACACCACACACGTCACAGCACATGTGACCCTGCCAATAAAAAGGTCCGGGCGCACATGCACGACGCCATTTCCAACCTCTCTCAGGGTGTATCCGTGTGGTGTGCTTGTAGGCATGGGGGCCCAGGGTCCTGCGACATCACATTCCGCAGGCCCGGAGGGGACATGGCGTCTGCACCACAATACCCAATCATAGAGGGTCCATGACTGTGGGGGCAAAGACTTGGTGGCACCGGATACACTGCGGCCGGCACAGGCACACCGCCACAGGACGGTGACTTTCGGTGCACTGAGGTAGGGGCACCTTAAGTGCTGAGCGGGTGTGCAGCCAGCGATGATGTCCCGTCCCGGTGGTCCGGACTGCTCAGGTTTTGTGTGCCCTGCTGGACCGCAGTGTTGGCCTGAGCCAGCGGGCAGCACGGGCCTACCGCCATGTGGCGTCGCCTCCTGGATCACAGAGTTAGTGGCACCTACGAGGCTGAGCGGGTGTGCAGCCTGCGATGAGGCCGGGTGCACTGGCATGTCCTCTGCCATGGAGTAATCAAGACCCAGCACCAAATGTGAGTCCTGGTGGCTACCGGAAACCAACAGAGAGGAACACACTATTACATTACTCAAGTTACCACCCCCGTGGTCTCAAAGATGGACTTCCCTACGGACAATTCCTTCGCATCCGGAGGAATTGCAAATGGCGAAAGGACTACTTCAGGGAATCTGACATCCTATGCAAAAAACTCACCGACAGAGGTTACCCGCGCAGATTGGTCACACGGGCCCGTAAAAGGGCATGGTATTGTCATCGTGATCTTTTACTAACACCACAACCGAAGAAAATCAACTCTCGTATCCCTTTCGTATCCCAGTTCAGTCCAAGCAGCAATCAAGTTAAGAAGATCATCACACGAAATTGGAAACTTTTGCGTACCAATAAATCATTCCAAGAGCCGCCTCTTTTTTCCTACAAACGCGGCAATAATCTATCCAATCACTTGGTTCATGCTATCACTTGGCCCTCCAAATTGGCCATACCAAATACTATTACCTCCACCTGGGGTATGCCACCTATACTGGGCCACTACAAATGCCAATCTTGCAGCGTCTGTGAACTTACATCTAACACCAAGGAATTCAGATTCAACAACCAATCATACATTCTGAACACGTTCACTAATTGTCGCTCACAGAATGTCATTTATGCGATTGAATGTCCATGTCATCTCATCTACATCGGACAGACGACACAGATGGTTAAACAACGAATCATCCAGCATAAAAGTAGAATAAACTGTAAAATCACCACAGCTCCCCTGGTGACACATTTCTTGGACAAGAATCATGACGCATGTGACTTGAAATGGCAGATAATTGATCAACCACGCCTTCCCCCCAGAGGCGGCAATCTTCAAGCCCTCCTCAACAAGACTGAGTGCAAATGGATAACACGCTGTAATTTGGTGAACCAGGGCCTTAACACCATTGATGAGTGGAATAGCACTATCCACTACTCCACCTGAGGTCCCAGTCACCCTGCCTTCATGATTGTTTCTTCATGCTGTGTATTCTTTCCCCTTGCCCTAAGTTAGCCTGTTGACATTTTTACTTGTTGATAATTGTTTGGACAGGTATTCCCCCTACCAATCCCCTAGAATGTTATTTCTGACATGTATACCCATACATGGGATTTTGCTCCTCATATGTACATGGTTTCACTTTTTATCTCCTGCACGCTGGATTTTCTCTTTATTTGCGCGTCTCCTTTAAGACTTTCTTTCCCATGTACACATCCTCACTTCTTCCCAACCACATGGTTTTGATTTGTTCTAAGCTACCCCTTAATGACATTCTAGGTTTCTGTGCCCGCCTCACCTTGATCCCACGCGTCCTTGGTTACATCCCTTGCCCGATAAGCACAAGCGTAACTTTTCCCTTTCCTTGCTCTCCACCCGCGCTGGAAGCGTCCCTAGCTACAGTCCCGCCCCCTTGCCTCCATTACCCATTGAACGGCCTTCCCGCATCGCCAGCAGTCCCGCCTTATAGTCCCGCCCCCGTGCCTCCTTTACCCAATGAACGGCCTTCCCGTATCGCTAGCAGTCCCGCCTTATAGAAGGCTTCGCGTCCTTTACTTCTGGCACTGACCGCGACGAGTACACGACTGTGACTTGTCCGATACTGCGGATTTATTCCTGACCCCTGAAATCCTCTGATGCCCCTGGCTCATCGACTGGGTAAGTCGCTGCTCACGCTGTTGCCATGTCCCGTTAACTTTCCTTCATTTAATTTTATTTTTCCAATTCTCATTACCGCGCTTTTTCACCCTCTTCATTAGGCCGGCTCCACCATCCCTCGAGTGACGAACAAACCGCACGTCCTCGTTTCCTTTCCCCGGAATTCAAAGCCTTCCCCGAGTGACTACCAACCGCACGTCCTCGGTTCTCCCCATTCAACAGCGGTGAGTCCTCGGTTCACTCCGCCGTTCCCTTGATTTGCATCTCTGCCTTCTGCCCCTTGGTAAATTGCCTATCTCTTGCCTCCCATAGACTGCGCGATGGACTCCATCCTATAATTGCTCTTCATTCCACCGCCGTCCTTTTTCATCTACGTTGCTACACCAGCGCTTCATTCAATACGCTTCAGGTAGACCTAAATTTTACAGTCTGCTTGCCTCTTTATCTCCCTTTCTCTGTCCTTCCCTCTAACTCCAGCCGCCCTGATACCTATTCTTATTTACAGAGCACTCTACAAATAGGCAACCCAGGTCCTGAGGATGATCCTAATTTGAGAGGATCGAAACGCCGTCGACCATTGCCCACCAGCTCGAACTCCCTAGGCGTACTCTGACCCCTGGTTCATTAACATAACTGAAATCACGAACTGTACCATTGAATAAGTTGATGTTTGAACCTTTTAATCTGTAAATACTGTATATTCTTTTGCGCCTTCTGCTGTGGTATCTTTCACGTTGTCACTTGCGCCGTTACTTCACTGTCACGAGCACTTTGTACACTTATCACTAGGGTTGCCTGGCTATTTATACCCTACAGTGCTGTTACAACTGTTCTGTATATTGACTGATCTTCGTATAATATATGACGCCTACGGGCGCATGGATTGAACTATTTGAAGTCTCCTCTCTTTTGTTCGCTAAACTGTAATGTCTTGTACATACAGATTTAAGTAATTACATTGTATCCTGCTGAGATATTGTTGCTTTTATACTGCGGAGCGTGGCAGCATGATGTGGAGGGTGCCATGTCTGCGGGCCCCGGGCTTGTGGCTTGCAGCGGCACGTGGTGGGTCCTCTTTTCTACACGCCGGTGGCGGAAGGTGAGCAGCGAGGACTGGGTGGGAAGGGGCGGGCATGAACCGCTGTGTGGCGGGAGGGACTGGGGTGCATATGCCTGGGTGCGCAGGGTCGGGCATGCACCGCTGGGTGGCGAGAGGGGCTGGGGTGCAGCTGCCTGGGTGCGCAGGGGTGGTCAGGCGATGATGTCTTGTGCAATTGTATGTACTTTACCATTCAGGTATCTGGACTCTGTTTCAGATGGTGGGTCTGTCTCAGATGTGGGACCTGGTGAACTGCACTACATACCGCCACATGGTTGGAGACACACCAGTGGCAGCAGGTGGGCAATGTGGCCTGGGTGCGCAATGTCGGCACTCTCTCTCCCTGTCCCTCTCTTCTTTTTTCTAGCTCTTTCTCCCCCTATCTGTTCGGAAATCCCTCGATGTCCGTCTATCTCTCTCTCCCCCTCTCTGTCCGTCTATCTCTCTCTCCCCCTCTCTGTCCGTCTTTCTCTCGCTCCCTCTCCTTTGCACTCTCTCCTTCGCTCTCTCTCCATCGCTCTCTCTCTGTCCTTTGATGTGCACAGGACACACCTTCTCATCATGATTTTTGTCTTGCAGGCTGTGACCTATGGATTGTCTCGAGGGGAGCAGACATGTGTCTTCATTTCTGTTCTGTATTTATTTTAATAAATTTTCATTTGTTGCTTCGAACGTGAATGCGTGATGCTTATTTTTGTGACGACACATGCATGTCACCAGATGTGATTGTGCGACATCATGAGGGTTATTTGGTATATGATTCCGTGTGGTTGATGTGACATATCTTTGTCCAGGGGTGGGTGCGGGGTGCCCGGAGTGGGGCCCCGGGGGGGGGGGGGGGGGAGGGGTCCTGGGGGTGATTGGGATGGTTGTTGTTGCCCTATTGGGGCTCCGGGCTGCATGTTCAGTTGCCCGGGGGCATCTGTTGTTCTTCATGTTTGGCTTTGGGCTGTGCTCCCTTGTCTGGTGCAGGTTGTAGTCCGACTTTACACCAGGTCAGAGCAGGTGTTAGTTTCCTAGTGCTACCGCGCCTTATTGCCAGTTTTGTGATTTTATCGCAGATCAGGCTGGTCGTTGAGAATGGTGTGGTCGCGGCTTTTTACTAGGGAACGCCTACTCTGCATCTCATTAGCGATACTTGCCGGGGTCATCCTTGACGATGTTTTTTGCGGCTGCTATCACCGGAAAACTGGTGATATGGGCTGTTTGCACCAGCTTGTGAATGGGGTGGTAAGTGTATCGTAAATTTGGCTGCGTTAAGGTGCCAATAACTCGGCGATAACTCCTTGAGAATATGGCCCTTAGTTTTTTAAGCCACAGTACATCACAGGAGTACACTTTTAAAGTGCCCCAGGATCTCAGGGGAGGCACTTCAAGACTAGAAGAGTGTCAGGCAGATGCCAACAACAGGGTTCAGTCCAGGTCAAGATGTTGCTGGTCAGCTGGGTACTTCCAGGGAAAAATACCCTTACACTTATTATCTCCCGATAGCCACATAGCAGATCAGCAAACTGACCCATGGAGATCATTTCTTTGTCCTGGTACAATAGAGAGTAAGTTCAGTCCTTCATGGCCCCTTTCAGGTCACAAAGTCCAGTGTTCTTCTGATCTTCCACAGGTCAATAACGTGCTCTGAGGAGGGTGCCTTGGGATGTCTCATTTGTCAATGCTATCAGCTAGTGAGTGGTCAGGACTCCTGACTCCCCCCATAACCAATGGGGTAATAGTTCCCAGAGGAACCCTACCCATTTTTTCAGTAGTTCCTTTATACCCTACAGCAAAGAATCCCACAGTGTCCCTCACTTCTAAAATCCAAGATGGAGAAATCCTTGCCCCATTGTGCAGAGCTTGTGCCACCCAGAGGTGTGGTCAGAGAAATGAGCAGTCCCCTCCTGTTTGGTCACTCAAATCAGATTCTGGAGGTAACTTCCCTTCCACTGGGCTTGGAGCCAGCCTGACTGGAGGAAAAATGGTTGCCTTTTTCTGTCTCATCTTACATTTCCCCATGAAAGGGCAAACTATTTACAATTTAATTAAGTTCTTGGGTCCACCATAACTGATTTTCCTGCCGGGGAAGAAAAAATGCCTCCCCAAGCCATTTTCCGGGAGAAGGTTTCACACATTATTAAGGTCAAGTACAGCCTGGGCAGTTGCTGTCAGGCTAATGCAAATTAGCCTCCTGGACATTGAGGCTGGGAAATTGTAACTTTTTAAAAGTACTTTTCCTAAATATTTATAAAAAAATTGACTTTTAATAAATATGAACATTAGTCTTTGAAAGACTAGTTGAGCCAAATCCTATCAAAAGTTACAGATGAAAGTTTATAATCTGTACTTTGCCATCCTCTAGTATGCAGCTAAAGCTCTGCCAGTGAAAATAGGGCTCGTCAATAGCAGAACATGACAAGTTTAATTTCGCATATTCCACTATTTAATATCCGGCAACGTATTGTGTGGGCGACAAGGTGATCTTAGGGTTGACCTATTAATACCTAAAACACTTTTTCCCAGCTGCTAAAAAGGGTTTTTTGACATCAGGTGTTTAGGCTACTGCAGTCAGGCAACACATGATGTTTCACAGGCCAACCCTGTGATTAGCACAATTGGTGCTGCAGTCCAGATGTGGAGTATGTGGAGTATTTTCTACACCATATAATAGGGACTCACAGGCAAGTTAAATATGTCAAACAGTGGTAAGAAAATGTAATGATGTTTAAAGGGGCAGCCCAAGCACTTTACTCCTGCTTAGTACAGTAAAACAGACAGAGTTCAAATGGCCAGAGGCTTGCAATATTATATTGGTAATGTTTAGTAATGTCAGCTTTAAAGTTGGCCAGTTCCATATGTTGCACCACACTTATACGACACAAAAGCTGCTGCATTAAATATACAATACCAGGAGTGATATTTCCACTTGGCGTAACACCCCAACTGCTAATTTGGAAGTGGCCGAAGATTTTGAAATATTGGGAGTACGTAATAAGTAGATTTCAATCTGCGACAAACCTATCTGTTGAGAGGTCACCCCAGGCACCTATACTTGGTATTTTGAAACTAAAAACAAAATAAAGAGATGAACAGTGTTGCGGGTACTGGTCTTGACTCATTGCTGAATTGAAATTAAATGGATAACCTCAGATCACGCAGCATGGAAAGAGTGAATTAGTGGCGTGGAATGAATTTTTAACAAACAACAAAGTGATAGAAGGAATCTGTGAATTAATCTCAGCAACTGGTGATCATTCAGTTTCACAATTCAGTCCATTGTTATTCGCTCACTGTGTCACTCTAGGTAGAGACCCACCATATGCAAATCAGACTTGGTCCTTCCCTAATAGAAATAGTCCACCCAGGCCAGAAGGTATTCACACTGGTACACATGCAAACTTTTGATTGGTTTTACCCAACTTCAGCATCTCGTTGAATGTAGGTCATGTCTTGTGACACTGTGGGCACAAGACCCACAGATGGTCATACTCCAATGCATTAAGATTGGCACTATGTTGTAGAACCTACATTGTGGATTGATGCATAATCTGGCCAGGTGGTTCTAGGCAGCCTGATAGTCTATGCCTAACTGGCCAGTGCTGCCTTCTCTCTTTCTCATTCGCAGTAAAATATTCCTACAGACAGAATGAGAAGAGCCAGGACAGAGGAGTAGGATGAAGTTACCTTTATGGTGAGTCTATCACTCTTAGTCTATATAGGCTCTTTCTCGTGTTAATCAATGTCTTGGTACCACCCCTGACTCTTCAGCTCTAAGCACACACCGATTGGCTCCTTTTTCAGAACGAACTGGTGAGAGTGTCCACACTCACATGGAAGTTGCCGTTTTGCATATAAGAAATGCGCGCCTGTGCAGAAATGGTGCATAAAGCCTGAATTCAAGTTTTATCAGCTATTTCAGGTCTCATTATGCTGATGGTTGGGAATAGTTTGCCGTCACTACATATTTACCTCTTTCTAATGGCAAATTGTACTAGTTCAGAACAAATTAAGTACGGCAGTTCAATTTTGTGGCAGTGCTTTAAAGAAATAACAAATATCTTTGTGCCTATTTGCCTCAACACACCATTGGCTGCTGCAAAAATAAATGGAGCAAAACAGCAATCCATTAAAAATAAATGATAGCACTTCGATCCAAATCAGTTAATGCCTACGATATGCATAATATTTATGCTTGCAGACCAAAAAGTGGCAGCTTGCATCACATGACATCATAGTTCATATGGTCATCAAGTGAAGAGCAGATATCACATGGGTTAGCAGAAAACTCCTCCCTGCAATAGGGTTCCAGCTAGTGTCTGAAGGCTCTTCACTTCTAACATAAACATAACATGTATTTGTAAAGTGCACGTTCACCCAGAAGGGTAGGTTGGAGCTGAATAACAGATGTTTATTGTTAGCCAGCTCAATGGGACTCATTTTATCGACCTCAGAAAGGTGAAAGGCTGAGTGGACCCATTACGTATTTTTCAACCTCCTTGGGACACACAGAAGAGGGGGCTTCACACCTTATGTGCTTCTGGAAAGGGAAGTAGTGGCTGTTCCCCTCTTCACTGTCTCTCTCTGACAGTTTACGCTGCTGTGGCTTATAGTGCTGCCCCATCTCGATGGCCCACTCTCTCGGAGGCCTTCACATGTTCAACAATGTTTCTGAGACCCTAATTAGGAGTGTATGGAAAGACCAGATGCTATTTAGTCATCACATCCGATAAAATCCTCTCCACTACCACCAGAAGTTATCAAGTGCAATAAATAGCACATACCTGGAGTATTTGGGGATCAACATGCGGGTTTTTGTGATTTTTGCACCACAATCTGCAAGTTAGGGCAGTAGCATAGTCAGTGTGTCGTAGGCCCTAGTACAAGGGAAAAAAAGAACCCTTGGCTGCTGTTTTAATTTTAAAACATAGTAATAATCATGATTCATGGGCCACTCAGCATCTGCCCCCTGGTGCCACTGCACCTGCTGCACCAATAGAAGCTACGCCCGTAATATTACTTTAAATACCATACCGTTATCCCCTCTTAAATTCTGGCAAGTTTGACCTGATTAAATGTAAGGAATGGGGAGGTAGAAAAGCGCCCAGTAATTACCGAGGGCGGTAAATAAAACAACTCAGAACTGCGCCCACTGCACAAACAGGGGTTTGCATAGGGGTTGGTAAACACCGACCCACTCATCATCAGGGCCTATGCTGGCAGGTCTAAATACTGCAGCCCGTCCATGTTGACTCGTAAAGGACAGGAGTAAGGAAAGGGCATCCAAAATAGAGAGAACCAACAGGTTCCATTTCTCAAAAGCATTAATAGCTTGCACATTAAACTCACTTCACAAAATACATACTTTCACTATTTCCTAATCGCAGTACAAATGCAGAGTTTTGCACGTTGTGTGTCTAAAAAGAAATACAGAAGTGAAGACTTAAGCACCTGGGTTGAATTCCCCTTTCTCTTCTAACTGGTCAAGAATATCAGGAAACGCAAGTGGAGAGAATGTCCTTGAAGACTGTTTTAAAGTGGGGTTTCTCAGAGATCATGAGACACCAAAGAAGGGTTCTTACTACAGCGCCCTGCTTTTAAGATGGAAAATCACTGCTTCTTTAACAGAGATTTCTAATTATGGTATGTGTTACTGGTAACCACTATTAAAGAGGGAATGGGCTTGGTAGAATTGAGTGGTGTGTTAAAAGTAAAATACTGGTTTTAGCAAAATACTGTAATTCTCATCTTGAGTCTGGTGCGAATTCTTTGAACAATACCCGATTGTGTTATTTATTTGGGGATCAGGTATTACTTCTAATCATCACTTTAAAAGCACTGCTAAATGTGCAGTTACACATGATGTATTGCTGTAGCGGAATTACCACGTTTAGAACACATTTTACACTGACACCATCTAATAACAAAGGCAGAAGGCCCTGCCAATGATGTCATTGTTAGTAACACTTATATAGCGCATAATTACCACCAGTCTCTTAGCGCTTGTCTAAGGATTAGCCACCTTGCACCAAATAATACTTGGCAGAGACATTTGGTCAGACTCTACCAAAGGCCTGTTCATACAAAAAGATTTTGACTCTTACGAAATGGAAGGAGGACATCTTCTCTTCGCAAACCTACCGGGAGTTTGTTCCACAACTGAGGATTCAAAAGTGAGAAAGCCCGACCGCCCAAGGTCAATTCGTTAAAACGTGGACAAGTCAGCAAAATTGCCTCATAAATGAAGACAGCGTCCAGGTACATATAGCTTTAGACAGTCCTTGATGTAGGCTGTTGCTTCTTGTGGGGACTACCACCTACAAAACTGAATAAAAATACTCTTGTGTACAATTATGTGTAAATATTTACATCATTATCTGAACAGAAGAAATACACATTAGACGTTGTTGTGACATTATCTGTCAGATGCATATCGATAACAGGTATTTCCATGGAAATGCCAACTAACACAGACTTGTCCTGGTGGAGTGTGCCCAGACACCGGATGGAAGTTGGGTCTCATGTGAGGTGTAGCAGAGGTTGCGATCTGGTGATAGTTTTTCCAGCAACTGCTAAGCTTGCATCATTGTTTTCAATAGTTGGTTAGTAATCAAGATAAAGGCTCACCTCACATCCAGATTGGGTAATATCTCATCAGTAGAAGAAGCATGAATGTGTGGAAAAATGTTGAAAGAATGACATATAGATATATATATATATATATTTATTTTTTTGTGCTCCTGGGGTGTCCATCAAATGAGCCGCACTCGGACGTGCACGCACCTTCCCAAAGTGTATCGCTGGTATGGGCAGTCCCGTGTTTGTTCACTTTTAAACACCTGATTTGCCTGACGCGTTTCGTGTCATTACTTCCTCAGAGGCAATCAGAAAATCGCATTGCGGTGCCTTACTTTCCTCATTTGGCCAATATCCTGCGCCCAGATGGGCGGTTCTGTATGAAACCACACGTTGCATTGTGGGAAAGGAAGTCCGTTTATATACCCTGAATGGATGCGCTTTCAAAATGTATGCATGCACCACCCCTAGGAGGGGGGCCATGGGACTCGTGAGTACTAAGAGTCCAGTCTGTGGGGCGAGCACGATGGATTAAGGACAATCTCGAGGTTTGAGGCTCATTCCAGAGCCTTACGTTGCATACATTTTAAAAGCGCATCCATTCGGGGGGTGGGGGGGGGGAGAGCCATCTCTTTCCCTGCACAGATAGTAGGTCTTTCTTCTGGGGGGAGACCGATGTGCTCACTTTCATGCAGACGAAGCATGTTCGAACACCAGACTTCGAAAGGTCATCCAAGAGCCACTAAGAAGATAGAACACTCCAGCCTCTTGCTCATCTTCTACGTGCCGTAGGATGAGAAGAGGTGGAGGAAAAGTAGATTAGAATGTTCGGGCAACTTGGATCATAAAGAATGGGGAACAAGAATGTCTTAGAGAATTACTGATTGCTGTGGTGAGAGGAGACATCTGCTGAGGCTGTCCACTCTGGTGTGATCCATCTCCACCATCAGGGAGACTTGCAAAAAGAAACTATTTTTTAAGACCCATTCCCAAAGACTTTCTAGCCGAGAAAGCTTTGTGGAGTGGGTACTCCTTTGGTTTGTCACACAGAAAAGTGTTGTCAGGGTACATGTGGATCTTCACCACTCAGGATCTCACCACTGGAAGTAAGATACTCAATGGCAAAAATATTACACTCAGCACTATGGATCTGTTTACAGTGATCTGGAGATTCTGGCCCAGGTAGAAATTGATTCAGGGCCAATTTTGACCAGGAAATTCCACTTCGTACTGCAACATGTTAAATCTTGAGGATTTGTTCTCGATTACCAGCTCAGCAAGGCCAATACATCGATAGAATTGTTAACTGGGTCCATTATCAGAATTTCTCCTCCTCCTGGAAATCAAACGTCTCATTTAAGAGGAAAACGTTCTTATAGTAGTCAGGGGTGTTGGCTTATCCATGGTTAAATGTAGGATTGCTTTTTTAAAAAATTGGCTTTAAGTTTGCAGGTCTTCTCACCCCTAAAATAATTTGAAAGGTTTATTAAGGAGTCTAGAAAATAAAAGAACATTATTACTGATCTAAGGAGTGTATACTGGTTGATTTTGGAGGTATGATTAGAGTTCTATACAGACGTTCTTAACTATAGGTTTATCCACTTAAAGTATTTGTTGGAAAAGATGTGATTTCTGGTGAAAATCTTGACTACACGATATTTGTAAAATAAATCAAAATCACTGACTACTATATAGGACATCTGCAGCTGTGGCGAGTGTGGCTTTTTACTTCTATATTTTATGGCATGACATCTGTATGCCTTTTTACGTGGATATACAGCATTTCAAATCCTGTCTAGCCAATATAAGTGCTCCAACCAAGAATAAAGTCATTATGGGCCATATGTAGGTAGAAAGTGTTTTGCGATTCTCTAATTGCAATTTTTAGGGAATCGCAATTAGAGAATTGCAAAACGGAATGTAGGTAGGATTAGCAAATAATTTTGCGAATCCTACATATTCCTTAATTGCGAATTGCAAATCGCAATTAAGGAATACCTCCCCATTCATTCCTATGGGCCGAGACGGCCCATAGGAATGAATGGGAAGACATTCTCAATTTGCGATTCTTAATTAGAGAATCGCAAATTGAGAATGCAATTTCAAGTGTGCCAGGGTGTCAAAAGGACACCGTGTTGCACCCCTGAAATGAGCATGGGTGCACATGTGGCACACATACATGCCCTAAGGACATGTGTGTGCACCACATGCCACTTTGAAAAATGCAAAAATATGCAACCTGTAGTTGGTGGTAATTTGCGATTCCTTAAGGCCAAATTGCACTTTTTTGGTGCTTCCTACATTGCATTTAAGGAATCGCTAAATTTGCGATTCCTTAAATGCAATTGCAAAATAAGGAATCGCAAATTTAACGATTCCTTATTTTGCACGCAGATTTGCCTTCCTACATTCCACTTAGCAAAATTGCGATCGCAAACGCCGAAATTCGGCGAATTTCGGCGTTTGCGATCGCAATTTTGCTTTATACATATGGCCCTATGTGTTTCAACTTAATATATATATATATATATAGATATATACCCTGTTAGCAACTGGCAATGGAAAGAGGACTACTATGCTAACACACTGGAAACGAACAAACAAAGGACTACATCTGCAAGCTGAGCTATTCTCAGCCAAGTGGCGGCCATCTTGGAATGGCTTTGACCAGCTAGTTTTCACTGAAAGATTTGATGGCTTTGGAATAAGTACAGGAAATGTACGTATTATCTATACGCCCTAGGCAATTCTTGACAAGTTTTTCCTCTGAGGGTATTGTACAAATGGTCACGGACATGTAGGAAATCGAGGATAGTGAAGATGCCAACAGGGACTACAGCAAGGCTCGTATCTTGTGATGAAAAGGCAGTGGATTAAAGGATCCATCAAAGTGGGTGACACTACTGCAAGGCCACCCCGGAGGGTTGTATATCGCTATCTTTAATTATGTTTGGAATCAATGTGAAATCAGCAGGCAGTAATTCCTATACCGTAATATACCCATTGCGTATCTAAGAACACGGCCAAAAACTTCAAACACAAATTAATTACGCTGATCTCTGACCCATCCTCCAATTAAAAAAAAGGCATTATTGTAAATTACCTGATCTTTTTCATGAGAAAAAACGCTAAATTGCGCACTGCCATGATGAAGATGCTCAACATACAAAAAATAGGTAATATCCCACATGGTACTAAGTTATCAATTGTTCCTTCACTACGACTAAGAGCTGAACTATGCTGAACTATCTACAAGAATGGTATTGTGTTTATACAAACAGCCAATAACGAGTTGAAGAAATTTTATGACTTTTTTGCAACCCTATAAGATTGTGTAGATGCCACAAGTTCCCAACAACATCTGATCACACAAGCAGACGCCCAGTTTACCACCAACTCAACCACCATAGACTTCATAATATCGTAAGACCCCCAACAGCCCCACCCTACATCTATGACCATTGACACCCATGACATTAGCTTCACAGGTCTAGATGATGAATCACTACACTACGCTAATATTGTCCCTATGCTATTACATCTGGAAAGGTCCCTACCTCTACCCCAGGATATGATCACTCCTACACATAGGCCACTTAGTGGGAACCCCCTTCCAGCAATTAAGGGTAGGGAGATTAACCCTCCTTCCATACAAAATTCATATCCTCCAAATTCGAAAATAAGATCATAGGACAAACGGAGCCCATCGCATACCATCCTCAGGGGAGGCTCAAGCACACTACCTAATGAGAAAAAAAGAAACATTGGAAAAGACGCTGGTCTGAATCTCCGGGACTCTAGATCCTCAAGCAAAATACGCAGTAGGCATGTGTTAACTTCTAGTATATCTCCTTCTCCACAAAGGGAAATCGAAACTCAAAATACAAACTGACAATATGTCATAGGACATTCTAAATGTATTAAAAGCAATGAAGAAAATATTAGAAATCACAGTAATTATTCACTCCAAAGTCAAGCTCATTCAAGAATCAGTGCTTGAACTTCAAGGAAAGCGTAAATGGATAGCCATGCCATCAAAGATCTTAAATATCTATCGGATGATGAAACCCATGCTCTACTCCTTTCCTATGAGTCTACATCCATCAGTAGAGGTGGGGAAATTAGATCAGTCCCGATCGATACCTTGCCCAAAAACAAAAAACTCAACCTAAATAATCAAAAAAAAGTACAGTTAACCACCAGTAATCAAGAGATAAATTCTGGAAACTCAGGGAAACCGCTTCTATGCCTACTACTCAACTGTCGTTCAGCAGTAAAACATGCCTCAGACATTGCTGCCCTCATCATTAGTCAGGCGGTCGACATGACAATCTTAACCGAATCATGGCTCACTGAGTCTACTTCCCCTTACATGGATCTAGTGGTCCCTCCAAAATATAACATTGTGAGGCTAGACAGACTAAATAAAGTAGGAGGGGTTATCGCTTGCATACATCGCTTTGATCTCTCTGTAACCCAACTACAGTCCAACCCAATTGAGTCTTGTGAATACCTCGGTCTTGCTATAAGAACTGTAGATCATCAAATGTGCAAATTGCATGTGTTCTACCATCCACCAGGTAACAATGCCCCTTTCATAGACCAGTTAATGGAGATCATCACAGCTAACTCTAACATTCCCACTAATGATATATTCCTTGGTGACTTTAATTTACATTGGGACGATAGTAACGACAAACAGGTCAACGTACTCAAAGATTTCTTAGCAGACCTAAATCTTACTCAAGCCTGCACACTGCCAACTCACTCGAAAGGGTCAACTTAAGACTGGGTTATCTCTAGAGATAAGGCTAATAAAATGTACTCAATTGATGTATGCGATTGGTCGGATCACCATGCCATAACCTTCCATATACCTACCATAATAAAGAATAAGACCACGCAACCTGTCAAACTTAAACAGTGGATTCGGGACACTAGAGAAGCAAAGGTGGAGAGATTAGCGGCACAATGTGAGAAGGATTTAAACCCGCCTAACAACATGATGAACGTAAGTGAATTCAAGGATCACTACATTGCATCAATGACAAATATAATCAACTCCGCCATGCCGCTAAGACTGAAAAGAATTCCAGAGAAAGATAAAAATCCCTAGTTTAATGAGACACTAAATGAAGAAAGGCGGAGGCTGAGACTAGCTGAAAGGAAATGGAGAGCACCCATCCTCCTCCCAGCTAAAAACTCTCACGAAAACTAGAAACGATTACAACAAAAGCATTCTCAGATCCAAAAAGGAATTCTTTAGATCTGAACTGGATAATGCTAAAAACAGACAACGGAAACTCTTCGAGATGTTAAAACAACAATCCAATAAATTGGCAAAATCTGCTCAGGAATCTATAAAAACCCAACTGAGCTGTGAGGAATTCTCAACCTTCTTTACAGCCAAAGGCAACTCTCTAGAAAGGGATCTCAGGATGGCTGCAGACAACCTCTCTAGCCCACTGTAATCAAAGAATGATGTTACCATGCACACCGCACAAGCTATGACAAAAAATAAAGCACAATGGACAGCCTTTAAGTTATATGACCAGAATACAATTGCCAAAACTCTCTCGATTATAAAACCAAATAACCATTACAATGACCCCCTTCCCCTCAATATGCTTGAAAAGAATCAACCACATCATCGTCCCCATATGGATAACAATGATCAATGCCTCGCTGTCTCTAGGCGCCTTACCAGACTTAAAAACACATCACGTCCTCCCCATCATTAAAAAACCTACAGGGGACCCGGAAGTCCCAAACAATTTTCGTTCAGTGACCAATATTCCATTACTAGCCAAACTACTTGAAAAATGCGTGCAGCAACAACTGAGCCATCACATCACTAAATTCAGTCTGTTGGACGACTGCCAATCTGGATTCAGACCAGGCCACAGTATGGAAACAGCAATCCTACATATAGTGGATGATGCACTACAGGCACTGGATAACAATGAAACATACTAGTTTTTCTTGACCTGTCTTCTTCTTTTGACACGGTAAATCATGAACAATTACTAGCCTGTCTTGAAGACAGGATGGGATTATCCGGAAATGTGTTTAAATTGTTTAAATCCTTTCTACAGAACAGAATGCAAAGATTAATGGTCAACCAGGTGCTGTCCCCGCCATCTCCAAATTCGATTGGAGTTCCACAAGACTCAACATGTTCTCCATCACTATTCAACCTATACGTCAAACCCCTTACAGAAATTCTCCAGCACGCCAACATCTATCACATGTATGCAGATGACACTCACATATACATCAAGATCCCTTCGCTGGAGGAAATCAAGATAATTAATAATGCTTTAAAGGTGTCATTACATTGGTTAACTAGCAATCATATTAAACTAAAAATGCAAAAAACAGAATTCCTATTAATTCCCCCCCCCCTCAAAAAAGCTCCTCAGATGTGAAGAAGTTACCCAAACTGATCACGGCACTAAATTGCACCCCTGTCCTATTTGACTCTACCAAATTACTAGACATGCAAGCCCACATCAAATCAATGGCGAAAAGTGCCAGTTTTCACCTGAACTACCTTAGAAAAACCACTCATTACTACAGCATTAAACTGGCTACGATATGAAGCCAGAATTCAGCTTAAACTGGCATGTATTACCCACAAAGCGCTCCACTACAAAACACCAATGTACTTAGCCCAGAAAATTGAGTTATCTGGTTGAGGCAGACCATCCCGGAGTGCCAGAGACCTGATGCTGAAACCTCCCATCTTTCAGAAGAAGAAAACTTATGACAGAGCATTCTCCGGAGCTGCCCCCAGAATCTGGAACTCACTCCCTCCAAACATCAGAAGAATTCCAAACAAGTTAACCTTCAAGAGGGAAGCGAAGATCTTCCTAATGAGCAAATTCCTCCAATAAACAACTACTGCTCATCATCTGCACCGTGGTCAGTTGCTAGATGTTGCCTAGTCTTTCTCAGGTATGGATGCAGCCTGCTGAAGAAGGGTCACAGAGACACCATAACAGTCCTCACCATTGATCAAGGAGTTAGGGCCAATTAGATCTGGTATAGGAGTTTGCCTCAACAGGACAATAACGTTTTAAGGGTAAACTTTCCAGATCGCTACGAACGCACTTAGACTGTACATCACTACACTTAATGGGTCCTACTGTTGTTATTGTTGTAACCAGGTACAAAAGGTACACATCGGAACTATGCGGTTACTACTACTGCTATATCTGTTGTATTCTATCAGAGGGGCCAAATCAACACCCTTTCAAAGCGCTTTGAAAATGTCCGGTGCCAGAAGATGTCACACAGTCTGCGTGGTAGCAGTGCACAGATGAATGAGGAAACAGGATCAGAAATCAGTTCTGAGGCAGATACAGATAATGAGGACATACGTCAAACAGCAATTGTACCCTCGGTGGAAGATGAGCTACGTTTAAGATGGGACTGGAATACAAATTAAAACTGCTGCGAGGACAAGAGAGAACCTTCCGAGGGTGAGAAAGAGGAAGAACCGAAGGTCAAAGAGAACTGGTGGCCAGCAAAACAAGAAACAAAAAGAACAAATAATAGACAACAGTACAAGTATAATAAATTTGTCTCGCATTACATTAAATGCAGAAGAAATTAATATCCTCTCACGTGGTCTTTCCTATTGTGCCCCTGAAGATATGGACTATGTACAGACTAGAATAGACTGTTTTAAATTTATTAAAAAACTCAGATTGGCTAAATACTTTGCCGTTGGCAGGACAACAGGGGGGAGGGACCCAGAGCCAATTGAGGACACAGGCAACCTACAGATTTCTGACATTGATCTATTGAGGGATTTGGACAGTCCCGAGAGGGGTGATATGTATGATGTAGCGGATGAATCAATGCTTAGAGAGCAAGGTCTGCGTGTGTATGGCAGACTGAATATGCCCTTTAGACCATGATCAGTCTTGCTACCCAAAAGAAACCCCAAAGATTAAATTGACTCCTTCACTGAGCTAGTAGTTCATGATTTGAAAGAACTATATGCTTAACTGCTGGCCAAAGTTTCAACCAAAACACCAGAATTAGGATATAGGAATCTGGTGAAAAAATTGCAGTCATGGCCAGACATAGTGGGGCGATAGGTGGACAAGGCCGGAAATATTTCCCTCTGGCTGCTCGCCATGTATCAGGAAGAGGCAATGCTACAGCTTAGTGAAAGGCAATGCAACCTAACAATGGACAAAAATGTGCTTCAGGCCAATACCACCGATTTCCACTCGGAGTTGGCGCATTGGAAATCTGTAGGGCTTATTTCCTAAGCAGAACATAATTTCCTAAAGGTAGATTCACCAGTAACACCGGTCCTATATCTTATACCTAAAGTCCATAAAAATGTGAATGTTCCACCGGGCCGTCCGATTATATCAGCAATTGGCAGTTTATTCGAAAATACCTCTAAGTACATAGATTTTTTCTTGCAAGACCCTGTAAAAAATCTCTCATCATGCACCAAAGATACGGGAGACTTTCAAAAAGATCTAGGATATTGAATGGGAGGAGGGCTTTATCATGATGACATTGGACGTCTCCTCCCTCTACACCAGCATTTTGCATACAGATGGCATTAGGGCGGTACAGTACTTTTTGAGTTCACTTCCACTGACCCTATACCGATACACAGAAATGTTGGTGTGCATGCTAGGCTGGTGTTTAAATAACATTTTTCTTTTTGGCAAGGACCTATATCAACAGGTCAGGGGAACAGCGATGGCCACCTGCTTCGCCCCCAGCTATGCTAATTTGCATATGGGCTGGTGGGAGGAGCAGGTACTGGCAACGCAGTTTGTCCAAGAACTGTCAGAGAATGTAGTCCTGTGGTCCCCCTTTATTGATGAGTTATTTGTCATATGGCGAGGGAACAAAGTGTCAGCAGAGGATTTTAGCAAGAGGATAAACGTGAATGATTTGAATTTGCATTTTACATTGCATCTAAGTGAGAGTGAGGTACAGTTTTTAGATCTCACAGTGTACATAGTGGACAGAAAGATAAACACCAAAACATTCCGGAAGTGTACTGCGGGCAATACAATACTCCATGCCGGCAAATGAAAAAACAGTATCCCCTATGCAGAAAATTCTGCATATTAGAAGAAACTGTAGCTGCCCAGATCAATTGTCCAAAGTGCAAGGCGAGCTAAATGAGAGATTTGAACAGCAAGGCTACAGCAAAGCCATTCTTAAAACTGCTAGAGATAAGGCAAATCTAAAGCCAAGAGAACAGCTAATATTTTGGAAAAGGTAGAGTACCAATGTTTCTCATGAGAAGTGTGATCAAAAATTACGCTTTATCACGGGCTATAATACACAACATCAGAAAATCAGGGAACTAATGCAGAAACACTGGCATATGATACGGAGTGACTCCATTTTGGGGGCGAAGACTGACAGAGGGGCTCCTTATCACCTTTCGCTAAGCCATGTCATTGCGACAGGTGCTTGTAATCAACAGTCCAGAGACACCACAGAAGAAACATGGTTGAGTAAGAGAAAGGGGTTCAGAAGATGCCATAAATGTAAGGTGTGTAAGTTTGGAGTCAACACGACGGAAGTGCCCCTACCTTTCACAGATAGAAAGTGGAAGATTATGAAGCCATTGAACTGCAAGAGCCAATTTGTTGGGTATGCCTCAAGGTGTAGGTGTTTAAAAATGTACTTAGGCAGCACCATTTTACCTGCCCATCAGCGCATCTTACAGCGCATCATAGCCATCAACAATAGGGATCAGACATACCCGGTGGCCAGGCATTTTGAACAAATACAGGAACAAGGAACAAGATTTGGTATATTTTGTATTAGATCAGGTATCACAGAGACTGAGGGGAGGTAATAGAGAAAAATGTCTGAGGCAGTTGGAGTCGTGGTATAATTTACGTTTCAATTGCAAGATCCCCAATGGCCTTAATATTGAGGAAGATCTACATGTCCATCTTTGAATCTGCAGAAATGTCTAATGAAATAGGCCATTATGAGATGTCTTGAATAAGTTGTGTGCTTATGGATATTGTTCGGTACTCAATGACTTGTTTAGTTTTTAGCACACTCCTGCAAGTGATATTGTACCAATTTTAAAAGTTTCGCTTATTTGCACTGCACTTTAGAATTAGGGTGACTTACCCTCATCTGTGGCAAACTTCCAGATGGTACATGGGCACCTGTCTCAAATTGTGATCATGGGTGAGATACCAGTAACATAACCAAGTGTTGAAAAAAAAAATTTGCACTTGGGTATGTCTTGCATTAAAACTTAGACTTAATACTGTGTGGCAGAATTTTAGATAGTAAATGGGAACTTGCCCCTAATCAATAGTATATTTATTGTTGCCATCATTAAAGCACAGAATGCACCAAGTGTCACAAAGCAGTTTGTACTTGGGTGAACTTTGTAGTTTTTACATCAATTGGGATACTCTATGGTGATTTTACAAACAGAATCAAAGCATTCAGCCATTGATGAATGTTAGATGAACCTTAAATGAATTTTACCATTTGATATTTATTATGTTGTATATAATGTGTAAAAAATAGCACTTTAGAAATGACATATGTGAGAGGCACGGGTCACTTTCTCTCAGGATTGAGAATGCACATGTCACTTTAATTTGGATACTAAGCACTGTCACTTTAAGGTTGTTGAAACTTTAGCAATGGTATAAAAAAAGAACAAAAATGGCAGCAACATTAGGGTTGACAAAGACCATCTTCGGGGGTTGAAACGCGTTACCTGGTTGTTTGTAGCCACCAATAAACTCCTTTTTCAAGTGAGCCTGAGCGTGTTGGAGTCTGTTCGTATGCTGGAGCAGGTATGCTGAAGGAGATATATATATATATCATATTATACAGTTGGCATATATGTAGATTCGTGAGTGAAAAGCAAGTTACTTACCTGTACACTTTAGTTCTCCAGTATTGATATATTTTATGGACTTATATGGTTGAATCTTCCCCCTCGTCATGGTGGGAGTCCCACGGTAACAGTAAAATAACATTATTAAAATTTCAACATTCAAATGCCCATCAGAATTCACTAGCTTTAGCAACCTATTACCATTGTTATAAAACATAAAACATCCAAACTCTAGGCAATCAGAGCCACACCAATCATTTGGGAAGAGGTTATCTCTCCTTCCGACAGTACCTCCTTTGCTTCTTTCATCTTATCCTCAGGAAGGAACTCTAGCAAAGCTGAGATGTCAGACCACATTTGGCGGTCATACCTCCCGAGGATAGCCATGGCATTGGAGGCACTGATGGCAGTGGCCACCAAAGCGGAGAACCTTTTTCCAATGTTGTCCAACCAGCGCTCCTCCTTGTCAGGTGGACCCGCGCACGGAGAGGAAGGGTTCTTCGATCTCCTTTGTGCCGCCTGCATAATGACCGAATCAGGTCGGGGGTGACCAATGAGGCACTAAGGAGAGTCCTCGGGTGATCTGTACTTTTTGTCTAATTTTGACACCACTGCAGGTAAAGAAGCTGGAATCTTCATCAGCCTCTTGCCATAAGAAGTCTACAATAGGAATGGATCAAGAGAAGCACTGCATTGTGGGCTTAAAATCGTATAAAAAACACTGTCTGTTTGGCAGGCATAGGAAGGACAAAGCGCTTAGAAGCGTGTTTCAGCAAATTGTGGAACCCGCCGTTATTTAGCAGGCAGAGTCAGCTAGATACGGAGTAGGAGAAGTTGGAGTAGGAGCCACATAGTCGTCCCACTCATCATGGACATCCTAGTCCAACTGCAGTTCCCCTTCCTCTAGTTGCTGGTCGTCGTCATCCTGCCTTTGCGCAAGAATCTGCACAGGTGGCAGAACAGTCTTGCTCTTTTGCAACCGAGGTACAGCCATTGACACAGGATCAGAAACCTCCTGAACGGTAGGCGGCTGTGGAGCAGAACTCGCTTCAGTGACTCTTTTAGAATATCGTTCAGCATTAACCGAAGATCAGTTACCAATGACACAGGGATATTTATGGAGGGTTCTTGAGCTTGTTCTTCATACGGGTAGTGCTCTTGAAATGCATCCAATTGCTGAGAACTGGGACGCCCCCTATCCAAGAAAGAATAGTCTCCCTCCAAATAAGTAGATGGATCATCCATTGTCTCTTCTTCCTCTGAATCCTGGCACTTAGTCCTGAGTTGAGAGGAGCTGTATGCCGGACCATAAGGACCATCATCTTCAGACTCTTGGAAATCCAGAAGACGAGTAGGTGGCAATGGAGAGATCTTTGAAAAGTCCTGCAGAAGGGAAGGCATCGGCCTCAAAAGCAGACTGACTTTTTCCCTCGTTGATTGGGTCGGCGATGAGATCGTCGATAATATAGTCGACGGCATAACGACTGCGGCGGTTGAAGAGTCATCGACGGTGACCGAACCTGCTGAGCCGTCGACGGAGAAGCCCTTACCGACGGAGATGGTCTGACTGCAGCCGACGATGGTGACACTACCATTGCCATCGTTGATGCAGCCGTCATCGTCTTGACCGTCGGCGTAGTAGCCATCGCTGACAAAACTGTCGACGGAGCGCAAGTTGTAGTGGAAATGGAGGCTGTAGACAGATTTCTTTACCGTCGGGACAGTTGACAAGCGTTTTCTGTCAGTAGAAGAATCTCTAGAAGGAGTATGCGGCGTCGACAGAGGAGCAGAAGCAGACCTCTGGTGAGAAGAACCACCAGACCGGATTTTCTTGGCTCCTTCCTCTTCTATCTTCTCTTTACTCTGCGATCTTGATTGTTTGGGGTCCTTTAGCAATGAGGAAGACCCTTCATCTTTTCTCTTCCTGGAGGCGGTATGTGGTTTCTCCTCAGAGTCAGATTCTTTTGCTACTTTTTTCCTTTGCAGCCAGAGAAGCAGACTACCCTTGAGGTCTTTGAGAGTTATTGTGGAGAAAATACCACAGTACTTGTATTCTCTGGGCTTGTGGTCTGGATACAGACAGTAAAGACACTCCTTATGTGGGGAATCAGAATAAAGTCTGGACTTTCCACAAGTCTTACAGGGCCTAAACAACCCTTTCTTAGGCTCTGACATTATGAAGGAAAATAGGTAGTCACACTCCTGGACTGTACTGCAGAAGAAATATGAAGTGATGAACAGCTAGCTGGAAGTTCAAAAGTGCTACAGTAGAAACACTGTGACTGAGCAGAGCTCAGGGAGACTCCCTAACACACAATGTGCAGTAAGAAATCTGAGGTATGGTGCCCCTAAAGGGAAAGGAGACACTATGGGCTGCACTCCGATTGGCTAGAGTTTGGATGTTTTATAACAATTGTAGTAGGTTGCGAAAGCTAGTGAATTCTTATGGGAATTTGAATGTTGAAATTTTAATACTGCTATTTTACTGTTACCGTGGGACTTCCACCATGACGACGGGGAAGATTCAAGCATGTAAATCTATACAAGATACAATACTGGAGAATTAGGGGTTTGTGTTTTTCTATAATGATACATATATATCTAAGTACGAAAATATGATTAAGGGAATGTATGTCTAAGTGTTTAAGAAGTTATTTAGCTATACCAAAAACATGTGTTTATTTCTGCACCACACATATGTGAATGTCTGGGCATGTAAATATTACATGTTTATACATATGGAGCAACACACATGGGGAGCCAGGTCCGACTCTACTGTTGCTTAATGCAGGTTGAATATGCTGCAGAAGCTTACAGAAGAGATCCCTCAGTTTTAGAGGACAGCGGTGTGGGTTCAGGTTAAATGGACCCGGTGCAATGGCCACAAAGCCAAACCATGTCTGCTTCGCGAGACACACAGCTACAGGGACTCCCTTGAAGACCAGGTAAGAAGAGAAGTTGGCAAACTGCTGCCTCCACTAGGCAAAGAACAGCAATATAAGGAAGTGAGGGGGCTATCTAGCACAAAGCAACCATAAGTAACCATGCTCCCAGGGGTAGAGTCCTCATTAATGAACTCCGCAAGAAGGAAACAGCATGGCAGCCCCAAGCACAGTTGAGACATAGTAACCCAAGTGAGACATACAATCGAACTAATCAACCAGTGGGAAATGGGAAAATATTTCCAGTGGTATTGGGGTGTCGCTTCATTCTGTGCTGGGCTTGACACCCCCTTTTAGACAATGATCGTCCATCTGTAGTCTAAATAACGTATCCCGAAACTAACCTCCATTTAAGACAGTGTGGAGCAAGCAATTAAGAGGTGTCCACCAACTTTTAATTTGTTTTAACATTTAGTTTACCAGTAACAACACCATAGGGGAGCTTGTAGGTGCTGCAGGCCAAAGTTAAAAGCCCCATTTTGATTTGACCACTTACTTTTTCTTTCATCCTCCAGTGTCGTCTGGACATGCCCCCTCCTCTAAGAGGGTATTTAATCATGGCCACAACGCATCCGCGCAGCGCTTCCTGAGCACGCTAGAACGCTTACACATCTCTACTTTCCTTGTATTTCCTATTTAGGAGGTGCCTGGATTCCTGACATTGCAGGTGCCATCTCTGGTGTACTGCATTCCTGTTTTTAATCATTTTATGGGTTCGTTCACATCTTTTAATTAGTTTTAATATTTAGTCTACCAGTAGCAACACCCACAGGGGAGCCTATAGGTGCTGCAGGGGTTGCTGGGCCCCAGTTAAAAGCTGTGGTTTGATTTGGCCACTTACTTTTTCTTTTGTGCTCTGGCATCGAGTCTATTAGTTGGGGGATTAAGATAAGGATAGACACAAACTAAATAGTATTTATGTCCTTTGTCCAGCCGGACAGGAATTTATTTGGCGATGCACAAAATCAGAAAGTAATGTCAAGGGGGCACAGCCCGTGACCTACAGTGAACAAGACAAAACAACAAATATAGGCAACAGCGAGCAAATCGGTCTGTATGCTTATAATCAGTGAACAGACTTGATTATAATTTGAGTGACCATTGTACATAGCATTCACAAACATATTCAGTACATATGATCCTATTGTGTAGACGACGTTTCGATGCCGAAAAACAAAATAAATGGCATCATCTTCAGGACAAATATATAAATCATGTTTGTCTTGGAATTATAAACAATTTGCCTTTCATGCAAGGCTGGTCCATAAAGCGGGGAAGGTAGTCCAGGTAGAGAAAGATTAAGACCATCAGTGGTGCGTCGATATCAGGATATCCCGCGTATTTATCAAGGAAACCGTCCAGATCACGGCTCAAGTGGTGCCGGTTGCAGAATCGCAGGACGCGGCATCTCTGGCGCGAAACGTCGTCGACACAATAGGATCATATGTACTGAATATGCTTGTGAATGCTATGTACAATGGTCAATCAAATTATAATCAAGTCTGTTCACTGATTATAAGTATACAGACCGATTTGCTCGCTGTTGCATATATTTGTTGTTTTGTCTTGTTCACTGTAGGTCACGGGCTGTGCCCCCTGGACATTACTTTCCGATTTTGTGCATCGCCAAATAAATTCCTGTCCGGCTGGACAAAGAACATAAATACTATTTAGTTTGTGTCTATCCTTATCTTAATCCCCCAACTACTAGGGTCCACTGGTTTTTGTAATAAGTTAACGCCCAAGGTCCCTAGTGTATTACCTTTGGGTTCCCTTGTCTCTCATAACTGGCATCGAGTCTAGACATGCCCCCCTCCTCTAAGAGGGTATTTAATTATGGCTGCGTCCAAAGGCAAGCCTGTCTGCGCCCGGATTGCACCCAGGGCCAGGAACCCTGGTTCTCCTCCCTCTCATCAAGATGCCTGTATTACATACTCCAGTAAAGACCCTTCTTGCCTCACGCCCTCCCCGCTCCCCCAGCTGTATCAATCTCTGCATGGCCTCTCTGGCCCACAAACAAGTATCAGCATGTCTCAACTGTAACATGAATATAATAGGACCTCCACTATAACCACTCACTACTAAATATGGGCATCCCCCTTCTAATAACAATGGGATTAGGCTTCACCTCGACCTAATTAATGGACGTTCCCTGCCCAAGCACAAATACGAAATTGCAGACCTTCTGAAAAATCAACACCTCGATGTGCTATCTATCACTGATAATTGGGGTGATGAGGCATCTAACCCAGATTTTGCTGTGGCCATTCCGAATGGCTACTCTCTGGCTAGACTTGACAGACCTTTAAAAAGGGGCAGAGTCCTTGCTCTAATATACCGCAGTTGGCTTACTGCCACTTGCACAGCCGTCCATTCTACGGACTGTGAAGTGCTCTTTTTTAACTTCGGAGGCAATAAGCATCTGACCTTCTAAGGCATACTTCTATATCGCCCCCTGATCCTAAAAACAACTTTCTGAATAATTTTCGGTCACTACTAGAGGACACCCTCCCTAATCTTGGCGATTTCAACTTTCATTTGGAATCCAAAGTTGACAAAGAAGCCCTCCTGGAAATATTCTCTTCATTAGGACTTAAACAACTAATTAAGGACTCTGCACACAGCAGGACATACTCTAGATGGCCGGAAAGAAGCTGGCACAAGTACTATGATGCCCATGATTCAAATAAATTAGTTCTAGCCAAATATAAAAATCTCCTCATCAAAGAAAAAGTAGTTACTACACACAGATGATTGAAACTGCCTCCAACTACATCAAGGAACACTTTCACGTGGTCCCCAAGCTCACTTCCGTCACAAAGAACAATGTGGCCATACATAGCCAACAGTTCTGTGACACCCTAGCCTTAATCATTAAAGACAAGGTAAACCAAATCATCAATAAATTTGATAACACTCATCCTGTAGTCACCAAAGACCAGATACTTCAGATAGATCAGGATTACCCTCCTCTTTCTGATTTCTCTCCCACCTCTCCTAATCGAGGGCTTCCCTCCTGACCGGAGCTAAATCAGGGTGCCCACACGACCCTTGCCCGACCAGGAATAACGTGATCATGGCCTTAGTCCTCTCAAAATAGGACTACTGTAACGACCTCTACATGAACCTGCAAGAAAAACATGACAGATGGCTTTAGTTAGTTCAGAATGCTGCAGCCAGAATATTTGACCTCCTCAAATTCCACTCGATCTCTCCTGGAATCCGGAAGCTGCACTGGCTTCCGGTCAGCAATCGGGTCAAAATTGAGGCCCTCTGCATGGCTCACAAAGGCCTGCACCACTCAGGACCTGAATTCCTAAGGCAATATTTCCATTAGTACACACCCAACAGAACACTTACGATCCCCAGTATCAGAAAAGCGAACGGGGAAGGTAGGAGCTTTGTTGCCAGTACAGCTAAGCTATGGAACATCCTCCCTGCCCACATCAGAGCCATTCCATCTCTGTTTGCCTTTAGGAAAGAACTCAAGACTTGGCTTTTTAACAACGAATAAATTCAACTTCTGAAAGCTTAAGTTCAGCCAGCGCCAAGATCTCTTGGGTATTCGTGCGCTTTATAAGTTATCTTAACATAACATAACCACTTCCCCACAGTGAAAGCTGGTGCGACCCCCAAGAAAGATGGCTGCCAGTGCTAATTTCAGAGGTCAATGCCCATCTTTCTAGGGGTAGGACTTTAACCTCACAGTAATGGGCACCAGAAGCTTCTACTGACTTTCGAATCTTCCTTGATAATACTGCTCCTGGCACCAGAAATTAAAATGTACATTTTATAAATCTTTTTAACCCCTTCAGTGCCCATGACGAGATGGTCTCGTCATGGGCCGTGGTTGCGCTGTGCCCATGACGAGACCATCTCGTCATGAACTCCGCCCGCTAATAGAAAGCCCGGCACAGGGCGGGGAAAGGGCGGGGCACAGAAGGGGTTAAAGATAAATAATTGTCTAGGTTTTTTTTTTGGTATAACAACTTTGGGTATTTTTAGAAACAAGTACAGTATTACAGTACAGCAGGAACGATTTGTAAACAGTTGAAAATGCAAACGTATCTTTTATTAAATTGGATTGTTTTTTGATTGTTTTTGTTCAATAAATAAGTATGTAGGATGTGGCACCTTTTTTAGATCAACCAGTCTACGTTTAACAAAGGTTGCAGCACATTAGCTTTTTGTTATTGGAATAAACAGGTTCTTCAGATTTGAAGAAATGTATGGACTTTGGAACTAAGCAACCTGGTTCACCCTGGCCAGCGTTAGCTCGATGTGATTCTGGGCGCATCGCTTAATCTGAGGTGATCTCAGTGGGTCAAGTTACTGACTGTTGAGATCTTTGATTCAGGGCTAGAACGAGATATGCAGGGATACCGACATATAAGATAAGCAATCAAGTCATAAACCTTTCTATTCACTCATCTCTGAGAAGTGGTTGTTATGCCTATGACTTGACAGTAGAGATAGTGGACAAATGTGTCATTTCGTAAAGGGCATTATAAGTGATGTCACGTTTGCAAGAGCATGATAGAGACAAGCAGACAGCAGGGTAGGATACCTTGGTTGGGAGTAATGGTAATTCAGATGTCAGTTCTTATTTTATATTTGTTTACATCTTCTGAAGATTCCCATTACCTTGGAAGAAAATGAAGAGAAGCAGTCTAATGCAAGATTAGGCTCTATGAAAGCGTCAAAGATGGCTTGGAAGAATAACTGCTTATTTCTATGGGAGCCATGTCTCCTTTGTCCCCACTTCAGTGTCTAGGTGCCCTTCCTCCTGCTTCTCTCTTGATACACTTACACTATCTGGGAAAAAGGCAGTTCCATCTTGTGCAGGAACAGGCCAGGGTCTTAAAAAATGGAACCCACATGCCTCCATTACTCTGCTTCACTTTGCATACAATACATATACCACACTGGCCACATGCACAAACATACACCCGGAATGTTAACTGTCATATCAGTGGCTGTTCTGCTGTACTGTAGAAGTAACCTGGAATGGGATTGGGTGACAAAACAAGGTACAATTCTAACTGCGCATTCGCGAGACACTCTCAGCCTTTGCCAAATAACTCATTTATAGTGAGTGATAAAAACCTTTCATACAGAAAAGGTAGGGAAGTTCTTTAAATAAGATCTTTTCTTTTCTGCACGATCACCCTTTGTGCAGGGTACAGACCATGTAACAAGGTTGGGATGCGCCAGACAATGCTTAAAAGGGCTGTCCTAGGCTTGGCTGGGCCTCTGAATCTTTAAATGAGGCGTACACTCTAACTCACACGTTTAAACTGTCTGCCACATATGTGGAGTACCATTCATAATATTGTTTCTTTCTACCACTTACATCCTCAGATTGCTTGTTATTTCAGAAAGCCTTCTCCCACTAAACTCTGTATGAGAAATTGACCTTGACCTACTCCTGCTCGATTCCTTTCATCGGTGACCCTCTTCTTGCCTTTCATCTTTTGCACGTCGTATAGCCTCCTCTCAATCTCATGCCTGTCTTCCGTAAACTCTTAATGTAATTCTTCAATTGGCTGCTATCTCATTTCATAGATTTCATTGATCATCATCTAGCATCTTTAAAACCCTATCCCTGTTGCCTAACATTACCTAATCTCCGCCAGACTATCTCACCAAGCATTCACCTGAAACCACATAGCCCTGGCAAATGTTTACATCTAACTGGTATTAATATAATCTATCACAAAGTAACTTGTGTAGATGCATGCATTTTTACATAGAGAGCACAGGACCAATCACAATAACCAACAATAACCACTTGATTAAACACTAACCTTGGGTTCTGGTGTAGCGTGCTACTCGCTGTGAAGGGGTTCAATGCCTGGTCAGGGGTAGTAAGCGTTATATAAATACAATTACAGTATACTGGAATGTGTGCCTTATACATAAAATTACATTATTATGTGTTTGTGTGTCGATGTAGTATACATACTGCTATATATTTAGACATGGGGGTATGTCACTATATATATATATATATATTGTTTTTTTAATTACTGGGAGGGGCAACAAAAAACACCAATTAACAATAATTTCCTGTTCAAACTATGCCCATACTACCACTCTGGATTATTCCCAAACCTCTCCGACCACTATGGACTCCCAAACACTCTTTCTAATCTCTTCCCCTTTTATCCAATTCATCCAACTAATAGGGGCACATGTCCATCACTCCCAATAAAAACTCACTTCCTACCTTTACTAATCCATTTCAATTAATCCATCCTTTTCAAAACAGTTACAGTAACTGCATGAGATCTCAATGAGCACTTACATAACACACTTACCACAACTAATCCATAAAGATGGAAATCCATAAATAATAGTCTTTTTTTTCCTTTTTTTACTAATCTCCAACTGTGGGTTTCAAAGTAGTGTGCTACTTGCCACAAAGCACTTCAATGCCTTGTCAGGGGTAGTAAGCAATATATAAATACAGTCTACAATTACATATTGGCAAGTTCTCTGTAGTACAACCTTAAAATAAAAGAAAAAGCTCTTCAGCAGGAACGCCGGGTACTGTTTCTAAAGGTGGACTCAAAGTAATAAGGAAATATGCGCTGTTTAGACCTATAACGCAACACAATCTTCACTTTAATTTCTGGTTAATCATTTGTCTAATTTTGGCCACACGTGGTCTTATCTTATTATCAACTTTGAGGCTGTATTATTCACCTCCAGGGTTGTCGTCTTGGATATAGAGTATGGAATATCATTATGCCTTAATATCATAGCCAAAATATCAAGGACAAAAAATATCCGAAGGCAAGTGCGTGTAGTAAAGTATACACTTAATATTATTAGCTCTACATCCAGGTACCTTGAAAATTATATATATATCACTGAAGAAAACCAAAGGTTAAAGGGACGTTATAGTTGGGTTCAGATTTCACTCGTACAAAACCAGTGAAAATCACCAGTTATAGTTACCTGAGTTAACTATAACCTACGCCCCCGCAATGGAGTGCTTATGACCTCACATATTACATCTCTCATGACATGTCAGGGGCCTGTGTTACGCTCCTAACTTTTCTCCACTACTCCAACCAGGATTCAATTCTGTGGCTCTCTGGTTACAGACACAGACCTCTGCTTTGCATTAACTAACAGATGTTTCGTAAAGTACGATAGTCCATTTTCCACAGATTAAACCCATCCCCTGGGGCCAGCATTCATTAAATAGGGGAAGGGGGGGTGCACTGCTCTCCTCCCTAGGCCGATTTCGACCCCAGCGTTCCCATTTCCCGGGGCCAGCCATTCTCCAATGGGGGAGAGAGGCTCCAGGGACCCCATCCCCCAGACTAAAAATATAAAAGGTTTTTTTTTTTTTTAGGTGGCGGGCTGCACGGCTCTCCTTCCTGGGCCGATGTCGTCCCCATGGACCCCATCTGCCAGGGCCCGGCCATGTCTCCTGGGTGCCCCCAGTGTGCTAAGGGATCGCAGGGAGAGCCTCGAGGCCCCCCTGCTGGCTCCTTGCCTCCAGCGGGAGCCGGCACTGCTGTCACACACAGGGAGCTGATAAACATGCACCTTCCTGTGTGTGAAAGTAATCCTTTTGTCTGTTTCCCTGAAACAGACAAAACCTCTGCTTACAGTACGCATGAGCCTTTTTGCAGCTTCCGCTTGCTGAAAGCAGAGTGTTTGCTCTGACCTGCCAAGCCAGAGCAAGCAGATATGTCCTGGGGGTGAGCAACCCGGGACACAGCAGGAGCCAGCCCTGGGGAGGGGTGGCGGGCCGCAGGGCTATGTATGGCTCCTTTGCAGTAATGGGCCGGCCCTGGGAAGTGGTGGTCCCCGGGAGGCAGACGGGCACGCAGCCCTCCCTCCCAGTTTAAAAATGTTAACTTTGCCCCTGGGAGGTGGTGGTCGCGTGCCCCTCCATTACTTTTAATTTAGCCCTGGGGAAGTGGTGTTCGCCGGGGCTTGTTTCTGCCCCAGGTGGGGGTTCCGTACGCCCCCTACAAATTTAAAATAAAGGAGGTGGTGGTCCCCGAGGCTCAAAAGAGCCTATGCAGGGGGGCCCCATGCCCCCTCCTTTTTTTAATCGCACATGCCCCTCGGACCTGGCCCATCCGGGGGTTAAACCGTAGAGAAGCACAGGAGACCACAGTAAGTGGCAAATTAGTTTTAAAAATTTCACGAGGATTCGTCAAATGGCACCAAAGATATTGGCAAAAAAAACAAAAACTGTATCTATGGAAACTAGGTCCCAACTCTAATTACCTACTACCTACTAGCAAGCACCAGTAGGATGTGTGTGTGTAAGAATATATATATACACACATACATATATGTCACGATGCACCTGTACGGTACGAGGAAGAGAGTGAAAACGCTGATCTCTTACCCCCTTACGTCTCTCCTGTGATCTGTTTGCAGTCGCCGTGGGAACAAGACGTGGAGACCGATCACGGCCCCTTTAACAACTCAGTTTCCAGGAAATCGGCCCGACCCATGTGACGGGGTCACATGGTCCCTTGACCAATGAAGACGCTGTGGAGGCGGGCCATTTAAGGGGAAGTGCGGACAGCGGAACGACGAGCCGGGAACTCGAAGGAATAGAGGACCTGCGAACTGGAGCCACAGGACGAGAAGGACACATCCGAACAGACTACAGAGACGAAGCGGCCGTGCACAGTAAGGAGACTGGTACGCCGCCACTCCCAAGGATCCAGCAGAGGGAGCCAGACCCTAGCCGGTACCACGTGTCGGTTAAGCACGCTCCAGGAGGAGCGTGGCTACCAGAGGTACGCTTTCGAGTCTGGGGGTGGTTCTCAAAAGGGAGCTGCATCGGGAGGGAGCCGACAGCGGGGGCTGGAGAGGCATAACACGTATAACAACCGCTTGAGGCTCACAGCGTTAGTAGTAGTAGCGCTAGCGGTCACCTGGTGGCGGTTCTAGGTGTTACTTCCTCACTCCTCTCCCTATAAACAATCGGTCCGAATCGGACAACCCAACTAAAACGTGTCTCTTTGGGGTTTTTTTGTGTTGATTTATCGTTTTCCAAATCCACGGGCCATTTTCTGTTGAGATGACGAAGAGCTCCTGAACTGAGTACTTCCTCTGACAGCAAGAAGGGAGCAAGAGCCAAAACGTTGTGCCAGTGCATTGTTGAAAACTGGAAATAAACACTTTTTCATAGCACACTGCCTCTCAGCTCGTCCTTGTCAATTCACAATATATATATTACAAAAATTCAGTCTTGTGTGGTGTGCGGCAAATTGCTAGTGTTCGCATCGGTGTCAGATCTCCTCCATTCAGTTATTTCTATGCAAAAAGGTTGCGTCACTCGAAGGACTGTTCTTAAAATAGATATTTATTGAACCCATAAAGGTAACGGTACAAAGACTGCCACTGTGTTTTAACCTCACGGTCTTGATCTTGACCAACAGATGAGTTTTCACTCACTGCCTATAAAACTTTCCAACAACCCACCTGGAGGGCATCCTCGGACTTGTAGTACAGTTTAAAGTGACAAGTTCATAAAATGACCTCTGTACAAAAAAAGTGCTTTAATTTTAAAATGATCGAACGACGAGCAGTACAACTTCCACAATTCATAATAAACATAAGGTCTTCTTATCTTGAAAATACTACCATGCAAGGGCAAAGGGCTTTCGGGGGTAAAATGGTCAGTTCACACTATTTAATACCTTCCAATGGATTTTCCTTCATAACCATCATTGTTATCTCTAAGTGAGAATGCAATACTGTAATTCGAAGTCTATTCTTGCACTTGTTACTTTTAATCACTTATGTTACTCTTCAAGTGAGCCTTGTCTGATCAGTGTATGCAAGTGAAATAATTGAGATCATTATGTAATACCTAGTTCACACTTTGACTGCTCTGCTCTTTGCATTACCTTTGAATGAAAAGCCTATAGTTACTCCACTTGGACATTCTTTTGTTTAAATTGCATATGCTACACTGCCCGAATTCAATTAGTGTAGCAAGTGGTAGTATTAAGCAGAGCTCAAAATAATCAGCTTAGATGTTAATCATAAAATTTCAATTAATAATTCTAATACAAATAAGTCTCAGATATCATATGCACCACAAATTCACACTTATCAGTCTTTCCTCGAATAAATGTCATTTTACACCGAATTCACAAATTCTAGGCTGATTCCAAGGTACTGATATCCATAATTGGTGTTTAACTTTATATATCCTTTAGCATCACAAATATAATTCACCCTAGATGTACGAACATTTTTTCGTCATTGTTTAATCCAAAGGGAATTTTAGTTTGTAACCGAATGATGTACTTGGATTTTCTCTGATGAAGCAGTCTGGTTCTATCCCCTCTTCGTCCCGTCTGTAATATCTGCTCTATACCATAGTACTTCATAGATTGCTAATTCTCATGATTTTTCAATGGCGCTATTGCATATGAAGGATCTTTATTTTCTACTGCCCTGATAAGTTCTAAAATCCTTTTATAATGGGCAAGTAGTACTTTCAACATACTTTGAGCCACAGGCACACTCCAAGATATACACTACGAATGATGTTTCACATGCAACTTTTTGATTGATTTTGATTGTGTGTCCGTTCTTATCCACAATTTCTTTAATGTTCTTTCCAATTTTACAGACTTGGTACATTGAGCAATTTCTAAAGCCCTATGAAGTCTCTTCCAACCAGGTTTTATTTTTTATTTTTCTTCAACTGCCATTTAAGGAGAGTGTTTATCTATATGTAACTATTGATGTTCTGCTCCCTATATCAGGATCCTGCAAATTAGAGGCCAATGTTTTAGAAAAATTATTTTAATTTCCTTACTTTCTTTGCTGTACATTAAAATCAGTCAGCTGACTTTTGTACCCATCATTCTCTTTGCCTCAATCTCGCTTTATAATCAGAGTATCCATCCTGGTTTTCAATTTGAATGATGCGTATCCTCTTTGGATCGTTATATTTCTATATCCTTTTTGTTTATAGCGATTCTTTATGTCCTTGTATTTCATAAATCTAAAAAATTCCCCACAAGGAATGCTCTGCAGCAGAGCCTTAGGATAGAAACTTGAGCCATGGAGGATGGAGTCTGTTGATGTTTCTTTTCATTAAAAGGATGTCTCCAATATATTATCCTGTGCTTAAACTGTAACATCCAAGAAGTTTATTTTTTTTCATCCACTGTACAGGTAAAACTTAATCCATGTTCATACATGAAAAATAAGTGTAAAACTGTTCCGTTGTTCCACTCCAAATTATGAACAGATAGTCTATGAAACTTGTCAACAGAATTCCTTTTTCCAGATACTGTTCATGTTTCTGACCCCATGCTTCTTTTTCCCACAATTCTAGATTCGCATAGCTGTGAGAGAAAGACATCATCATTGCAGTCCCACACTTTTGTTTGTATGTCAGATGATTAAATAAAAATATATTATTGTTGAGACATACATTGATCATTTGCAATAGCATTTTGGAGTGTTCATATTCACCTATCCTTCTGTTTTAGAAAATATTCACAAGCTCTCAATCCCACTTCATGTCTGATGGATGTATATAGCGACACTGCATCTATTGTTATGAATTTGTAATCTTGATGCAAAAAGTATGTCTGATAAAATTTTAACAGATCACCAGTATCTTGAACATAGGAAGTGAGATCTTTCACCACGGTTGCCAAATAATAGTCTACATACTGTGATACTTTCTCAAAGAGTAATTGGCAAGCAGAGATGATTGGTCTTCCTGGGTGATAAAGAGACTATTATGTATTTTTAGCAAAAAATATACAGTCTTTGTACCATTATGGTTTAAATACATATTTATTTTAAGAACAGTCCTTCGAGTGCTGCAACCTTTTTGTATATATATATATATATATATATATATATATATATATATATATATATATATATATATACACACTTTGTTACTTACCCAGTAAGCATCTGTTCTTGGCATGTAGAGCTGTAGATTCACATGCTTTGCATACTCCTGCCATCTAGTGTTGGGTCCGGATGTTTGCAAGTTGTTTTGGTCTTCGAAGACGTCTTTCCAGTCACGAGGTACAGGGACTCCTCCTATATGTGATAGTGCGCATGGTCATCGACTCTATTGTTAGACTGTTTTCCCGCAAGAGGGTGAGACTGGAGTACGTATGTGTAGAAAAGAGATGCCATGCGTGTGTATGTGTTAGAAGGTGGTTCTGACACTATGGGCCGGCCGGATTTTTCGCTTTTTGAGCACCTCATTGTTGAGCTTTTACAGTGGGAGAGCCTCATAAGTTGGGACTCACCCACAGTGAACTCAGGATGGAAGAGACATGCCAAGGAAAGTCAGTGTGTTTTACTGTGTTTTCACTTCCTTATTCCCCTATGGGAATGTGGAGCCAGGGGATAGATTAACTTCAATTAGGCCTACAGATTCCAGACACGCACTTAAGTCCACTGTAGCAAATGTGAAAAGAAGTATTCTGCACAGTCCAAAGTCATATTTGTACTGCTGTTGGGTCATCCGGAACTGTCATATTTCTCTGAGCCAGCCATGACCAGACCCAGGCTGAGGTCTGTCCTCAGCTGGATGGATTGATAACCTTTCTTCCACAAGCGAGGGCCTCCTCTCCACGAAGAGAAGATGGGTGGGGCTACAGGCCAATCCATCAACCGCTGTCGCTGGGTGCCAGGCACCAGGCTGCACCAAGGAGGGAAGGCAGCTTGGGGGGAAGGTGCTTCTGAGACATGTGGCAGAAACCCTGGACGACGCCATTTTGAACAAGCTCAGAGGCTGGACAAGAAGGAGGGAGCAGGGGCAGGGACGTGATGGGTCGCTGTTTGATAGGACCAACAGAGACTTCCTGCCAGCCCCCTACTCAACTTTTAAAAAGTGCTTGCACAGGAAGAGAAGGTCTCTCTGGGGTGTGGTCTGCTGAGGGTGAAGGTGCTGGAGCCTGGCGCAATGGGCAGTTGGAAGGAGAGACCCCCTGACTGCCCCCAGGACCCTATCAGCACCAGAAGAAGAGCCCAGGACTGGTGCACAGAAGCAGGGGCCTCTGCGCAGGGAGAGAGGCCCAGAAGGCGAGCCTGGCGAAAGGCTGGCGCAAGGAGACAGTGAAGACAGCACACTGCTGAATCTACCCTCTCAGAGACCCAGAGGGCAGAGGAGAGTGTTCCCAGTGGCTGGGCTGGTAAAGAGGAGCATGAAGCGCCCCATAATGCCTCGCCAGGCATTTGGAAATCTGCCGTTTTGGTGCTTTGTGGCCCCCAGATGAGGGGGGTCACCCTCACGGAAGACAGCACACTGCTGAATCTACCCTCTCAGAGACCCAGAGGACAGTGTTCCCAGGGGCTGGGGCTGGTAAAGCGGAGCATGAAGCGCCCCATAATGCCTCGCCAGGCATTTGGAAATCTGCTGTTTTGGTGCTTTGTGGTCCCCAAAGGAGGGGGTCACTCTCACGTGTGAAAAAGGGTGCAGGGGGGCTGCAGGAGCACCACAGTCTCCCCCAGCATAAAGAACAGTCCACCCCTAAGTTTCACGGGGCATCTGAAAGAATAATCCCTCAAGGGCTCAGCCAGCCTTTAACACCTTCTAGGCTGGAACTTATGTTCTACAGCTGAGGGTGTACTATGAAGTGCATCATGGAGTGAAGGGCTGAGTTGGGAATGTCTGGAGAAAGGCATCCCCTGGAGGTGAAGTGGTGTAATTGCAACGAAATGCATTTACTATTGGTTATTTCTTTTTAGGTGGACTGAAAGTCACATGTGTAAAGTGAAGTACCTGTGTAAGGTGATGTTAAGCTAAATTGAGTTACGTTGCTGGACCTTCCTGCTAGGGGGTCTGGCTGTATTTACGTAATCCCATGCTTTTACCTGTGATTCCTTTTAAAGTGAAGAGGCGCACTGCAGGAGAATTGTAGTTGCCGGGAGTACTTCTTTTGAAGGGACTGTAAGTCACATGTGTAAGGTGAGGTTAAGCTAAATGGAGTTATGTTGCTGGACCCTCCTGCCAGGGGGTCTGGCAGTATTTACTTAATCCCATGCATTTACCTGTGATTCCTTTTAAAGTGAAGAGGCGCACTGCAGGAGAAGTGTAGTAGCCAGGAGTACTTCTTTTGAAGGGACTGCAAGTCACATGTGTAAGGAGATGTCATAAGCCAAGTGGGGCTATGTTGCCAGACAGTCCTGCTAGGGTGTCTGGCTGTATATGCGCAATCCTGTGATTTAATCTGTGATGCCCTTAGGGGCTGTAATTGCAATGCATTCAAATGATCAACCAAGGTGATGAGTACGGTCATTCTAAAGTGTGCGTAAACATGATTCTTGCTGCTGCGCTTAGGTGAAGACCCCAGACTGTTAGCCCTTAAGAAATAGAGGTGCATACTTAATGGTCAGTAGGAGATGCTCAGTCAGGGTCATGTGTCACCAAGGCAGGTTTACCCCTGTTTAATGCTTGTTGAGGTAATGGGGTGGGTCGACACTGGGATGGTGCCAGTGCGCAGGGCCCTCGCTCCAGGTTATGTTCAACTAACTGCATTGGGGGCAAGTTGATGTGCATACATGGGAGTGGTGGTACTAGACCCCACCCCTCCTGCGGGAGGGGTGGAGATGTTATGCAATGTCACAAAGTAATTCCAACAGCTTATGTATATTTGTAAATTGGTGCATAGTATTGAGTGGTGTGTGTGTTTAATAAATGTACTCTTACTTTTATAAAGCAAAGTGCAGACTGGACAATCAATTATTGAGTGATATTTTTGTGCACTTGCAAATGGCGATTACTAGCACACACCACCTCCCTTGAGTAAGCCTCAGACTGCTCTGCAACGCTACCCTCTGAGAGTCAGGCACCACAATTGGGTGTTTGGTTCCAGTGAAGGACAAATGTAGTCATGTTATTTGTGCAGGCCTCACAGATGCTGCCTCGTTTTCCAACAGTATGTAAGTAGGAAGAACTGCAACAACTATAGGTGTCCGGGGAGGCAGGTGGGCGCATGTGAATCTACAGCTCTACATGCCAAGAACAGATGCTTACAGGGTAACATTATCAGCTCGAGACATGTGTGCTGTAGATACACATGCTTTGCATAGACTATAAAGCAGTATGCTCCCCAAGCGGTGGCTAACCTGTAGGTGTAGTTGTTTGGAATAGTGTCTTAAGCACTGCCTGGCATACATTAGCTTGCTGTCTTGCTAACATCTACACAGTAGTGTTTAGTAAATGTGTGTGGTGTAGACCATGAAGCTGCTTTACAAATGCCAGCTAGAGGAATGTTACCTAAGAAGGCCATAGTAACCTCTATCTTGCGTGTAGAATGCACTCTAGGGGGTATGGTTAAAGTTCTTTTGGCTTTAGCAGAACATATTTGAATGCATTTAACAATCCATCTTGAAATGCCCGATTTAGAGATGGAGTTGCCTTTGTGAGGTGGCGCAACTGCAACAAATAGTCGTTTGGTTTTGCGAAAATCTTTGGTCCTTTCCATGTAATATAATAAAGCCCTTCTAACTTCTAGCGTGTGGAGAGCACTTTCTGGCACTGAATCAGGTTGTGCCAAAAACACAGGTACCTCAACTGATTGGTTAATACGAAAAGCAGAAACTACTTTTGGAAGGAATTTTGGATTGGTACGAAAAACAACTCTATTTTTATGGAGTTGAGAGAAAGGTTCTTGATGGGTTAAAGCCTGTAGCTCACCAACTCTACTCAATGAAGTGATAGCAATGAGGAAAGCAACTTTCCATGAGAGAAACTGTAGAGGAAATTTATGTAAGGGTTCAAAGGGTGGACCCATAAGTCTTGTAAGGACAATATTACGATTCCACACTGGTGCGGGTGGAACTCTTGGTGGTATTACTCTTTGCAAACCTTCCATGAAAGTTTTGATTAGTAGGATTTTGAAAAGAGATACATGCTGTCCGTTTTGAAAATAGGCAGCCACTGCTGCAAGGTGTAAACTAATAGATGTGTAAGCCAACCCTGCTTGCTGTAAATGCAACAGGTAACAGATAATATTTAGTATAGAAGCATCTAGAGGATTGATCTTGTTATTACAATAGATAATAAATCTTCTCCATTTTGCTGCATAGTAAGCTCTGGTAGTAGGCTTTCTTGCTTGTTTTAAAATAGTCATACATTGTGGTAGTAGATTTAAATAACCAAACTCTATGACTTCTGGAGCCAAATCACTAGGTTGAGCTCCCTGTGATTTGGATGTCTTATTTCTCCATGGCTCTGAGTGAGGAGACTGGAGGTGAGATGTAGTACCACTGAAAGTTTAACAGGGTGGTGTACCAAGGTGAGACAAGCCCATGTGAGGGCTACTAGGATCAGTGTAAGGGATATTTGCCTGAGATTCTAAACTAGCAAAGGAAGTAGTGGGAGAGGTGGAAAAGCTTAGTCAGCTGTGCGCTATACAAGTCTAGTTAACATTAATATCCCTGACCAATTCATTGATAGGGCATTGCCTTTGGATAGAGGGTGTGGGAACCTGGATGCGAAGTTTGGACATTTTGCATTGACTACTATGGCAAACAAATCTATTTGTGGAAATCCCCAGTGTTGAAAGTAGGGAAGAAGAACTTGGGGATGAAGTTCCCACTCGTGAACTTGCTGCCTCGGTCAGCTGAGGAGGTCGGCAATCTTATTGTCTACTCCTTGAAGGTGTCCTGCTAGGAGATAGATGATGTGATGAATTGCCAGTTCCAAATGTTTTGTGAGAGGCGTGACAGTTGGAGAGTGTGTCCCTCCTTGTTTTTGTACATAGTCCATTGCTGTCATGTCTGTAAGGACTAGGACAGCTTGGGTTGAAACTGTAGTACCAAGGACTGAATCTTGTGAATTATGGCTGCATTGGGAGAGGCTAGAGCTTTGAGAGCGTCAATAGTAGCTCCTCGATAAGATTGCATATGTGCAGGACTCGGGTAGAACTTTTTAGCATTTAGGAATGGGTGGACAGGGCCAGGGGTCTTCTGTACTCATGTCACCCTGTCCCTGCAGCACATCGTCGACATCGAGGTCTGTCTCCAACTCTGAATTGGAGTCCGACACAGCGAAGGCCTGTTCTTCCTCGGCCACTGTGGGTTCGGGGGTCCTCTTGCTCAGAGTGTTCACCGAAGAAATCCGGCGAGATAGGATATGCACACCTTAACAAAATTCTCTTGAATGATGGGTTGCACAGGCCTTCATTCTTTGGGGCTAAAGTAAAAGTGTAAAACAAAAAAAAACAAAAAACAATGTTCCGCTATATCCTTTTCTTGATTACACACTCTCTGGCCAGTTCCCATAGTTCTACTGAGCATGAAGATGATCGAGGACTACTAATTACAGCATGTGCAGAACGATCTTGGCACAAATAATACACAAGCAGAAGACAAAATAGGAGATGGTTCTTGAAACTCTGGGATGACTTCGCTGTAATGCCCTACATGACTAATGGCTGTGCAGCAAAGCAACAACAGAGCGTATTGATGTAAAGTGTGAACACAAAGGAACCAGATCTAACGCGCTAACATGGTTGTTTTCTTTGTTTCTGGTTCCAAGCCCTTGACGAAGCTCATAATGTTTGCCTACAGCTACCATGGCAGATGTAGTTAGAGGTGACTGGCACCAAAGGAGACGTGGAAGTCCATCTGCTCAACATCCTCTCTCACATCAGACTCCCACTTCACTCTGAGAAATCGGAAATGAGCAGAGGGCATAGATCTTTGAAGAATATCTCATCCCACACAGACAGGGGTTTCCTTGTTCCTACATTACCTACTTGGACTGTAACCAGAAAACATCTGCCATCCCTCAAACACTTTTTGTGTCAAGGATATTGTATACAATGTTGTATTATCCCATCTTAGGAGGTGCCAAAAAGACCTTTTCTCAGGATTCCCTATTCTGACCAAATCAAGCTTGGAGACTTGCAGGGTGGAAACAAACCATTCTATAACTGAGGGAGGTGAACAGTCCTTCCACTTCTTGCATATCTCCCTTCTAGCAAGCAATATTGCATAGAAGACTAGCTTTTTCGCCATATTGGAAACCCCCTCTAGGATTCCAAAGATCACTAACTGAGAATCCAATACTATGTTGAAATCGACAGACGTTGACAGAATCTTACAAATAGCTTCCCAGAACTGCAACAAAGATGGACACTCGTAGAACATGTGGATGTCCGAGGCAGCCAAGAGACCACATCTAGCACACTTCACCGTGTTCCCTTGAGTAAATTTGGACAGGCGAAGGGGAGAGTAGTACGCTCTGTGGATAGTATAGAGGTGGTTCCTGCGCAACCATGCCGGCTTCACGACATCCCACAGCATTCTACATGATTTCCCCCATACCTCTTGCAGACTAGTATTGCTTATATCTGACCCCCAAAGCTCCTCAGGTAGCTGGAATTCCCCGTCTAACTCCTCCAAAATCAAATTGTACCATAAAGAGATCTCTTTCCTGGCTGGGGGTTTGTCGATCAACAGATTTATGAAAGTACTATAGCCGCCTAATGGGGGCTTGCTTCTCTGAGAGGGCTGTGTTATATAAGATCTATACCAACTGCAACATGCAACTTTTTGATTGATTTTGATTGTGTGTCCGTTCTTATCCACAATTTCTTTAATGTTCTTTCCAATTTTACAGACTTGGTACATTGAGCAATTTCTAAAGCCCTATGAAGTCTCTTCCAACCAGGTTTTATTTTTTATTTTTCTTCAACTGCCATTTAAGGAGAGTGTTTATCTATATGTAACTATTGATGTTCTGCTCCCTATATCAGGATCCTGCAAATTAGAGGCCAATGTTTTAGAAAAATTATTTTAATTTCCTTACTTTCTTTGCTGTACATTAAAATCAGTCAGCTGACTTTTGTACCCATCATTCTCTTTGCCTCAATCTCGCTTTATAATCAGAGTATCCATCCTGGTTTTCAATTTGAATGATGCGTATCCTCTTTGGATCGTTATATTTCTATATCCTTTTTGTTTATAGCGATTCTTTATGTCCTTGTATTTCATAAATCTAAAAAATTCCCCACAAGGAATGCTCTGCAGCAGAGCCTTAGGATAGAAACTTGAGCCATGGAGGATGGAGTCTGTTGATGTTTCTTTTCATTAAAAGGATGTCTCCAATATATTATCCTGTGCTTAAACTGTAACATCCAAGAAGTTTATTTTTTTTCATCCACTGTACAGGTAAAAGTTAATCCATGTTCATACATGAAAAATAAGTGTAAAACTGTTCCGTTGTTCCACTCCAAATTATGAACAGATAGTCTATGAAACTTGTCAACAGAATTCCTTTTTCCAGATACTGTTCATGTTTCTGACCCCATGCTTCTTTTTCCCACAATTCTAGATTCGCATAGCTGTGAGAGAAAGACATCATCATTGCAGTCCCACACTTTTGTTTGTATGTCAGATGATTAAATAAAAATATATTATTGTTGAGACATACATTGATCATTTGCAATAGCATTTTGGAGTGTTCATATTCACCTATCCTTCTGTTTTAGAAAATATTCACAAGCTCTCAATCCCACTTCATGTCTGATGGATGTATATAGCGACACTGCATCTATTGTTATGAATTTGTAATCTTGATGCAAAAAGTATGTCTGATAAAATTTTAACAGATCACCAGTATCTTGAACATAGGAAGTGAGATCTTTCACCACGGTTGCCAAATAATAGTCTACATACTGTGATACTTTCTCAAAGAGTAATTGGCAAGCAGAGATGATTGGTCTTCCTGGGTGATAAAGAGACTATTATGTATTTTTAGCAAAAAATATACAGTCTTTGTACCGTTATGGTTTAAATACATATTTATTTTAAGAACAGTCCTTCGAGTGCTGCAACCTTTTTGTATATATATATATATATATACACACTTTGTTACTTACCCAGTAAGCATCTGTTCTTGGCATGTAGAGCTGTAGATTCACATGCTTTGCATACTCCTGCCATCTAGTGTTGGGTCCGGATGTTTGCAAGTTGTTTTGGTCTTCGAAGACGTCTTTCCAGTCACGAGGTACAGGGACTCCTCCTATCTGTGATAGTGCGCATGGTCATCGACTCCATTGTTAGACTGTTTTCCCGCAAGAGGGTGAGACTGGAGTACGTATGTGTAGAAAAGAGATGCCATGCGTGTGTATGTGTTAGAAGGTGGTTCTGACACTATGGGCCGGCCGGATTTTTCGCTTTTTGAGCACCTCATTGTTGAGCTTTTACAGTGGGAGAGCCTCATAAGTTGGGACTCACCCACAGTGAACTCAGGATGGAAGAGACATGCCAAGGAAAGTCAGTGTGTTTTACTGTGTTTTCACTTCCTTATTCCCCTATGGGAATGTGGAGCCAGGGGATAGATTAACTTCAATTAGGCCTACAGATTCCAGACACGCACTTAAGTCCACTGTAGCAAATGTGAAAAGAAGTATTCTGCACAGTCCAAAGTCATATTTGTACTGCTGTTGGGTCATCCGGAACTGTCATATTTCTCTGAGCCAGCCATGACCAGACCCAGGCTGAGGTCTGTCCTCAGCTGGATGGATTGATAACCTTTCTTCCACAAGCGAGGGCCTCCTCTCCACGAAGAGAAGATGGGTGGGGCTACAGGCCAATCCATCAACCGCTGTCGCTGGGTGCCAGGCACCAGGCTGCACCAAGGAGGGAAGGCAGCTTGGGGGGAAGGTGCTTCTGAGACATGTGGCAGAAACCCTGGACGACGCCATTTTGAACAAGCTCAGAGGCTGGACAAGAAGGAGGGAGCAGGGGCAGGGACGTGATGGGTCGCTGTTTGATAGGACCAACAGAGACTTCCTGCCAGCCCCCTACTCAACTTTTAAAAAGTGCTTGCACAGGAAGAGAAGGTCTCTCTGGGGTGTGGTCTGCTGAGGGTGAAGGTGCTGGAGCCTGGCGCAATGGGCAGTTGGAAGGAGAGACCCCCTGACTGCCCCCAGGACCCTATCAGCACCAGAAGAAGAGCCCAGGACTGGTGCACAGAAGCAGGGGCCTCTGCGCAGGGAGAGAGGCCCAGAAGGCGAGCCTGGCGAAAGGCTGGCGCAAGGAGCCAGTGAAGACAGCACACTGCTGAATCTACCCTCTCAGAGACCCAGAGGGCAGAGGAGAGTGTTCCCAGTGGCTGGGCTGGTAAAGAGGAGCATGAAGCGCCCCATAATGCCTCGCCAGGCATTTGGAAATCTGCCGTTTTGGTGCTTTGTGGCCCCCAGATGAGGGGGGTCACCCTCACGGAAGACAGCACACTGCTGAATCTACCCTCTCAGAGACCCAGAGGACAGAGGAGAGTGTTCCCAGGGGCTGGGGCTGGTAAAGCGGAGCATGAAGCGCCCCATAATGCCTCGCCAGGCATTTGGAAATCTGCTGTTTTGGTGCTTTGTGGTCCCCAGAGGAGGGGGTCACTCTCACGTGTGAAAAAGGGTGCAGGGGGGCTGCAGGAGCACCACAGTCTCCCCCAGCATAAAGAACAGTCCACCCCTAAGTTTCACGGGGCATCTGAAAGAATAATCCCTCAAGGGCTCAGCCAGCCTTTAACACCTTCTAGGCTGGAACTTATGTTCTACAGCTGAGGGTGTACTATGAAGTGCATCATGGAGTGAAGGGCTGAGTTGGGAATGTCTGGAGAAAGGCATCCCCTGGAGGTGAAGTGGTGTAATTGCAACGAAATGCATTTACTATTGGTTATTTCTTTTTAGGTGGACTGAAAGTCACATGTGTAAAGTGAAGTACCTGTGTAAGGTGATGTTAAGCTAAATTGAGTTACGTTGCTGGACCTTCCTGCTAGGGGGTCTGGCTGTATTTACGTAATCCCATGCTTTTACCTGTGATTCCTTTTAAAGTGAAGAGGCGCACTGCAGGAGAATTGTAGTTGCCGGGAGTACTTCTTTTGAAGGGACTGTAAGTCACATGTGTAAGGTGAGGTTAAGCTAAATGGAGTTATGTTGCTGGACCCTCCTGCCAGGGGGTCTGGCAGTATTTACTTAATCCCATGCATTTACCTGTGATTCCTTTTAAAGTGAAGAGGCGCACTGCAGGAGAAGTGTAGTAGCCAGGAGTACTTCTTTTGAAGGGACTGCAAGTCACATGTGTAAGAAGATGTCATAAGCCAAGTGGGGCTATGTTGCCAGACAGTCCTGCTAGGGTGTCTGGCTGTATATGCGCAATCCTGTGATTTAATCTGTGATGCCCTTAGGGGCTGTAATTGCAATGCATTCAAATGATCAACCAAGGTGATGAGTACGGTCATTCTAAAGTGTGCGTAAACATGATTCTTGCTGCTGCGCTTAGGTGAAGACCCCAGACTGTTAGCCCTTAAGAAATAGAGGTGCATACTTAATGGTCAGTAGGAGATGCTCAGTCAGGGTCATGTGTCACCAAGGCAGGTTTACCCCTGTTTAATGCTTGTTGAGGTAATGGGGTGGGTCGCCACTGGGATGGTGCCAGTGTGCAGGGCCCTCGCTCCAGGTTATGTTCAACTAACTGCATTGGGGGCAAGTTGATGTGCATACATGGGAGTGGTGGTACTAGACCCCACCCCTCCTGCGGGAGGGGTGGAGATGTTATGCAATGTCACAAAGTAATTCCAACAGCTTATGTATATTTGTAAATTGGTGCATAGTATTGAGTGGTGTGTGTGTTTAATAAATGTACTCTTACTTTTATAAAGCAAAGTGCAGACTGGACAATCAATTATTGAGTGATATTTTTGTGCACTTGCAAATGGCGATTACTAGCACACACCACCTCCCTTGAGTAAGCCTCAGACTGCTCTGCAATGCTACCCTCTGAGAGTCAGGCACCACAATTGGGTGTTTGGTTCCAGTGAAGGACAAATGTAGTCATGTTATTTGTGCAGGCCTCACAGATGCTGCCTCGTTTTCCAACAGTATGTAAGTAGGAAGAACTGCAACAACTATAGGTGTCCGGGGAGGCAGGTGGGCGCATGTGAATCTACAGCTCTACATGCCAAGAACAGATGCTTACAGGGTAACATTATCAGCTCGAGACATGTGTGCTGTAGATACACATGCTTTGCATAGACTATAAAGCAGTATGCTCCCCAAGCGGTGGCTAACCTGTAGGTGTAGTTGTTTGGAATAGTGTCTTAAGCACTGCCTGGCATACATTAGCTTGCTGTCTTGCTAACATCTACACAGTAGTGTTTAGTAAATGTGTGTGGTGTAGACCATGAAGCTGCTTTACAAATGCCAGCTAGAGGAATGTTACCTAAGAAGGCCATAGTAACCTCTATCTTGCGTGTAGAATGCACTCTAGGGGGTATGGTTAAAGTTCTTTTGGCTTTAGCAGAACATATTTGAATGCATTTAACAATCCATCTTGAAATGCCCGATTTAGAGATGGAGTTGCCTTTGTGAGGTGGCGCAACTGCAACAAATAGTCGTTTGGTTTTGCGAAAATCTTTGGTCCTTTCCATGTAATATAATAAAGCCCTTCTAACTTCTAGCGTGTGGAGAGCACTTTCTGGCACTGAATCAGGTTGTGCCAAAAACACAGGTACCTCAACTGATTGGTTAATACGAAAAGCAGAAACTACTTTTGGAAGGAATTTTGGATTGGTACGAAAAACAACTCTATTTTTATGGAGTTGAGAGAAAGGTTCTTGATGGGTTAAAGCCTGTAGCTCACCAACTCTACTCAATGAAGCGATAGCAATGAGGAAAGCAACTTTCCATGAGAGAAACTGTAGAGGAAATTTATGTAAGGGTTCAAAGGGTGGACCCATAAGTCTTGTAAGGACAATATTACGATTCCACACTGGTGCGGGTGGAACTCTTGGTGGTATTACTCTTTGCAAACCTTCCATGAAAGTTTTGATTAGTAGGATTTTGAAAAGAGATACATGCTGTCCGTTTTGAAAATAGGCAGCCACTGCTGCAAGGTGTAAACTAATAGATGTGTAAGCCAACCCTGCTTGCTGTAAATGCAACAGGTAACAGATAATATTTAGTATAGAAGCATCTAGAGGATTGATCTTGTTATTACAATAGATAATAAATCTTCTCCATTTTGCTTCATAGTAAGCTCTGGTAGTAGGCTTTCTTGCTTGTTTTAAAATAGTCATACATTGTGGTAGTAGATTTAAATAACCAAACTCTATGACTTCTGGAGCCAAATCACTAGGTTGAGCTCCCTGTGATTTGGATGTCTTATTTCTCCATGGCTCTGAGTGAGGAGACTGGAGGTGAGATGTAGTACCACTGAAAGTTTAACAGGGTGGTGTACCAAGGTGAGACAAGCCCATGTGAGGGCTACTAGGATCAGTGTAAGGGATATTTGCCTGAGATTCTAAACTAGCAAAGGAAGTAGTGGGAGAGGTGGAAAAGCTTAGTCAGCTGTGCGCTATACAAGTCTAGTTAACATTAATATCCCTGACCAATTCATTGATAGGGCATTGCCTTTGGATAGAGGGTGTGGGAACCTGGATGCGAAGTTTGGACATTTTGCATTGACTACTATGGCAAACAAATCTATTTGTGGAAATCCCCAGTGTTGAAAGTAGGGAAGAAGAACTTGGGGATGAAGTTCCCACTCGTGAACTTGCTGCCTCGGTCAGCTGAGGAGGTCGGCAATCTTATTGTCTACTCCTTGAAGGTGTCCTGCTAGGAGATAGATGATGTGATGAATTGCCAGTTCCAAATGTTTTGTGAGAGGCGTGACAGTTGGAGAGTGTGTCCCTCCTTGTTTTTGTACATAGTCCATTGCTGTCATGTCTGTAAGGACTAGGACAGCTTGGGTTGAAACTGTAGTACCAAGGACTGAATCTTGTGAATTATGGCTGCATTGGGAGAGGCTAGAGCTTTGAGAGCGTCAATAGTAGCTCCTCGATAAGATTGCATATGTGCAGGACTCGGGTAGAACTTTTTAGCATTTAGGAATGGGTGGACAGGGCCAGGGGTCTTCTGTACTCATGTCACCCTGTCCCTGCAGCACATCGTCGACATCGAGGTCTGTCTCCAACTCTGAATTGGAGTCCGACACAGCGAAGGCCTGTTCTTCCTCGGCCACTGTGGGTTCGGGGGTCCTCTTGCTCAGAGTGTTCACCGAAGAAATCCGGCGAGATAGGATATGCACACCTTAACAAAATTCTCTTGAATGATGGGTTGCACAGGCCTTCATTCTTTGGGGCTAAAGTAAAAGTGTAAAACAAAAAAAAACAAAAAACAATGTTCCGCTATATCCTTTTCTTGATTACACACTCTCTGGCCAGTTCCCATAGTTCTACTGAGCATGAAGATGATCGAGGACTACTAATTACAGCATGTGCAGAACGATCTTGGCACAAATAATACACAAGCAGAAGACAAAATAGGAGATGGTTCTTGAAACTCTGGGATGACTTCGCTGTAATGCCCTACATGACTAATGGCTGTGCAGCAAAGCAACAACAGAGCATATTGATGTAAAGTGTGAACACAAAGGAACCAGATCTAACGCGCTAACATGGTTGTTTTCTTTGTTTCTGGTTCCAAGCCCTTGACGAAGCTCATAATGTTTGCCTACAGCTACCATGGCAGATGTAGTTAGAGGTGACTGGCACCAAAGGAGACGTGGAAGTCCATCTGCTCAACATCCTCTCTCACATCAGACTCCCACTTCACTCTGAGAAATCGGAAATGAGCAGAGGGCATAGATCTTTGAAGAATATCTCATCCCACACAGACAGGGGTTTCCTTGTTCCTACATTACCTACTTGGACTGTAACCAGAAAACATCTGCCATCCCTCAAACACTTTTTGTGTCAAGGATATTGTATACAATGTTGTATTATCCCATCTTAGGAGGTGCCAAAAAGACCTTTTCTCAGGATTCCCTATTCTGACCAAATCAAGCTTGGAGACTTGCAGGGTGGAAACAAACCATTCTATAACTGAGGGAGGTGAACAGTCCTTCCACTTCTTGCATATCTCCCTTCTAGCAAGCAATATTGCATAGAAGACTAGCTTTTTCGCCATATTGGAAACCCCCTCTAGGATTCCAAAGATCACTAACTGAGAATCCAATACTATGTTGAAATCGACAGACGTTGACAGAATCTTACAAATAGCTTCCCAGAACTGCAACAAAGATGGACACTCGTAGAACATGTGGATGTCCGAGGCAGCCAAGAGACCACATCTAGCACACTTCACCGTGTTCCCTTGAGTAAATTTGGACAGGCGAAGGGGAGAGTAGTACGCTCTGTGGATAGTATAGAGGTGGTTCCTGCGCAACCATGCCGGCTTCACGACATCCCACAGCATTCTACATGATTTCCCCCATACCTCTTGCAGACTAGTATTGCTTATATCTGACCCCCAAAGCTCCTCAGGTAGCTGGAATTCCCCGTCTAACTCCTCTAAAATCAAATTGTACCATAAAGAGATCTCTTTCCTGGCCGGGGGTTTGTCGATCAACAGATTTATGAAAGTACTATAGCCGCCTAATGGGGGCTTGCTTCTCTGAGAGGGCTGTGTTATATAAGATCTATACCAACTGCAACATGCAACTTTTTGATTGATTTTGATTGTGTGTCCGTTCTTATCCACAATTTCTTTAATGTTCTTTCCAATTTTACAGACTTGGTACATTGAGCAATTTCTAAAGCCCTATGAAGTCTCTTCCAACCAGGTTTTATTTTTTATTTTTCTTCAACTGCCATTTAAGGAGAGTGTTTATCTATATGTAACTATTGATGTTCTGCTCCCTATATCAGGATCCTGCAAATTAGAGGCCAATGTTTTAGAAAAATTATTTTAATTTCCTTACTTTCTTTGCTGTACATTAAAATCAGTCAGCTGACTTTTGTACCCATCATTCTCTTTGCCTCAATCTCGCTTTATAATCAGAGTATCCATCCTGGTTTTCAATTTGAATGATGCGTATCCTCTTTGGATCGTTATATTTCTATATCCTTTTTAGGTCTCGGCTGCGAAAGGCTGCGCTTGCGCAGTCTCGCTCCGAGATTTAATGAGTTGGAGTGACTTTGAGAAGAGGGGCTTGCACCCGCCCCTCTTCTATCCTGTTCTCCATTGGCTGGCCTCTTAAATGCTGGCCAGCCACTGGAGAAGAGGTCCAGTCACTCCGTTGAAGCCCCGTCTTTTTCGGATCGGGGGGCGTGTTTTTTGCGAGAAGTCTCAGGGAGGAGACAACAGCAAAACACGCCCCCAAATCCGAAAATGAGGCTCCCTTTCTCCGAGGCATTTCTGCTCTGCCTGCCTTGGAGAAAGGCGGTGGTGTGCTCGTCCTCTCTGCCACACGTCGGACCCTGCGTGCCACCCTGCTCACCTCTGGTGCGGTTCTAATTTATCTGCTGCACAAGTATGCGGTGGGATTGCCCTGTCCCTGCCTCCCCCTCCTCTGCCCACCCGGAAGAGAATTCTGGTAGCAGCACGTTGCCCCCTGTGCAGCTCCTGCGCCGCGCTCGCCCACGGCTGTTCTGCCGCCGTATTGACGAAACTGATCACTACGTCCCCAAGAAGCAGCAGCTGCCGGTGATTACACTTGCCCCCCTGGCTTGTGGTACTCTTGTATAGTATGCTCTCTTTCTCCCCTGAGTCTGCAGTACTCTGGTATGCTGGGATCACTCTCCCCGTGCCTCACTCCCACAAGCCTCTGGGCCCGGCGCTTGCTGCCCTCCCCTCCCCGTGCCCTCGCCGCGCCTCCCCGGGGAGCCCTCTTACTGCAGCGCGTCTAATCTCGGTGTGAAATTGCCCTTATTGCGGGCACTGGTTTCCCGGTCATCCTCGCTGTTCCCTTAACTGCCGCGTCCAAGGGGAGGGGCCCGAGGGCAATGATGGCTCTGCGAGGTGGGTGGGATTCGTGGAGGAGCCCCGGGTTGGGGCCCGGCTCACTCGCTCTCACTCATTCTCTGCCTTCACTCGCCCTTCGTTCTCACCCATTTTCCCTTCTCTCCCCCACATTCTTTCGCTTTCGTTCTCAGTCATAGTCACCCCTTACAATCTCGTTCAGCATTTAATCCCGTTCGCTCTCCCTTCGCTCTCGCTTACTGCTCTTTCCTGTCTCTCACTCAGTTCCTTCACTCTGGCTCTCTTCATTCGCTTCGGTCCTCGCTCTCACATACTCTAACTCCCCCCCCTTACGCAATCACTCTCTCCTTCTCCCTCCCTTGAAGCATGTCATTATTATCTCTCCCCGTAGCACTCTTTCCTCTCTCTCTCTCTCACACACACACAGTCTCTGTATTCAATATCCTTTTTTCGACACACGTGGACTTTCAACTCCATCACACACGTCGCCACTCCGTCTTCTTCTGTCCCTTCAGCCAGACTGTTTTACCCTCAGGCTCCCCGCCCTCTTTGCTCACCTCCATCTACGTAGCCATTTCTCGTGGTTGGGGGTTTTCTCATGGTTTGGGGGTTCTGGACTGATCGAGTCAGTTACCATGTGACACCCCTGCATTACTGAGGCTGCCGGGAGACCCCACCCGCAGTCACCGTGGACAGCAGAAGCCCTCTTCCATTCAGGGCTCAGTTTTAAGCACACACACCTGCAGCCGATGCATGTGAATAGACCGGCGCCATTGTTAGAGCCCTGGAAGCCATAAAGTGCAAGGAGGCGCTATACCCCACCCCACCATGGATCAGCTGTGAAGCTGCAAATGACTATGGCAAACACAAACAGGGGCTCATTCCAAACCACTTCAAGCACTTCCGCCCCCGCCTGTGTCTACCTACACCCATGTCAGACATGTGTTACAGGGCATTAAAGATATTTCTGCCCAGCTCTTATCCCTGTTGCTTGAGCCAATCTCTGCCTGCTCACAGCTGCAGGCTCCCCCGTAGTGGATTGCCCCGTCCCTGCCTCCCCCTCCTCTGCCCCGGAAGAGAATTCTGGTAGCAGCACGTTGCCCCCTGTGCAGCTCCTGCGCCGCGCTCGCCCACGGCTGTTCTGCCGCCGTATTGCCGAAACTGATCACTGCGTCCCCAAGAAGCAGCAGCTGCCGGTGACCAGCTCCTGGATTTCCCCATATCTCGGCGTGTACTGGTGAGTTTCCTCCTTTATTTTATATTAAAATTACGAGGGAGCCTACCCCTTTTACTGCCGAAGCAACAGAATCACCGCCGCGGCCCACAGGAAGCCAGGCATCCTTGCCCGGGACATGTGCGGAGCCTGCGGTGTAGCAGGAAGTGTCTGCTCAAATGGGGCTCCCGTGCGTCACTCCTTTCTTCTCTCGTTCTGTCCGTTACCCCTTTCTTCTCTCATTTCTTTCTTCACCCCTTCCATCACTCCGTTCTTCTCTCGTTCTTTCCTTCTATCCTTCAATTTCTCATTCCTTCCTTTATCCCTTCCATATATCATTCCTTCGTTTACCCCTTCGTTTACTCCTTCCTTCTCTCATTCCTTCTCTTATCTTCTTTCATTCCCTGTTTAACAACCTAATGAATACGATTGACAGTTATTTCTCACCCAAAGAGTCCTTCGTGTATGTCTAATATTAATGGGGACATCCTGAGCAGAAGAAACAAGCATTTACAATGCAACTGTCACGGCATTGTTAAAGTTAGAGATATTGGCATTGCTCATGACAATGCCGTTTCTTTAAATGTTTTAAAAACAAAAACATCAACAAAAATAATGTCATGAGCAATGCCAATAGCTCTAACTTTACCAATGCCGAGACCATTGCATTGTAAATGCTTGTTGTTTATAGCGATTCTTTATGTCCTTGTATTTCATAAATCTAAAAAATTCCCCACAAGGAATGCTCTGCAGCAGAGCCTTAGGATAGAAACTTGAGCCATGGAGGATGGAGTCTGTTGATGTTTCTTTTCATTAAAAGGATGTCTCCAATATATTATCCTGTGCTTAAACTGTAACATCCAAGAAGTTTATTTTTTTTCATCCACTGTACAGGTAAAAGTTAATCCATGTTCATACATGAAAAATAAGTGTAAACCTGTTCCGTTGTTCCACTCCAAATTATGAACAGATAGTCTATGAAACTTGTCAACAGAATTCCTTTTTCCAGATACTGTTCATGTTTCTGACCCCATGCTTCTTTTTCCCACAATTCTAGATTCGCATAGCTGTGAGAGAAAGACATCATCATTGCAGTCCCACACTTTTGTTTGTATGTCAGATGATTAAATAAAAATATATTATTGTTGAGACATACATTGATCATTTGCAATAGCATTTTGGAGTGTTCATATTAACCTATCCTTCTGTTTTAGAAAATATTCACAAGCTCTCAATCCCACTTCATGTCTGATGGATGTATATAGCGACACTGCATCTATTGTTATGAATTTGTAATCTTGATGCAAAAAGTATGTCTGATAAAATTTTAACAGATCACCAGTATCTTGAACATAGGAAGTGAGATCTTTCACCACGGTTGCCAAATAATAGTCTACATACTGTGATACTTTCTCAAAGAGTAATTGGCAAGCAGAGATGATTGGTCTTCCTGGGTGATAAAGAGACTATTATGTATTTTTAGCAAAAAATATACAGTCTTTGTACCGTTATGGTTTAAATACATATTTATTTTAAGAACAGTCCTTCGAGTGCTGCAACCTTTTTGTATATATATATATATATATATATATATATATATACACACTTTTTTACTTACCCAGTAAGCATCTGTTCTTGGCATGTAGAGCTGTAGATTCACATGCTTTGCATACTCCTGCCATCTAGTGTTGGGTCCGGATGTTTGCAAGTTGTTTTGGTCTTCGAAGACGTCTTTCCAGTCACGAGGTACAGGGACTCCTCCTATCTGTGATAGTGCGCATGGTCATCGACTCCATTGTTAGACTGTTTTCCCGCAAGAGGGTGAGACTGGAGTACGTATGTGTAGAAAAGAGATGCCATGCGTGTGTATGTGTTAGAAGGTGGTTCTGACACTATGGGCCGGCCGGATTTTTCGCTTTTTGAGCACCTCATTGTTGAGCTTTTACAGTGGGAGAGCCTCATAAGTTGGGACTCACCCACAGTGAACTCAGGATGGAAGAGACATGCCAAGGAAAGTCAGTGTGTTTTACTGTGTTTTCACTTCCTTATTCCCCTATGGGAATGTGGAGCCAGGGGATAGATTAACTTCAATTAGGCCTACAGATTCCAGACACGCACTTAAGTCCACTGTAGCAAATGTGAAAAGAAGTATTCTGCACAGTCCAAAGTCATATTTGTACTGCTGTTGGGTCATCCGGAACTGTCATATTTCTCTGAGCCAGCCATGACCAGACCCAGGCTGAGGTCTGTCCTCAGCTGGATGGATTGATAACCTTTCTTCCACAAGCGAGGGCCTCCTCTCCACGAAGAGAAGATGGGTGGGGCTACAGGCCAATCCATCAACCGCTGTCGCTGGGTGCCAGGCACCAGGCTGCACCAAGGAGGGAAGGCAGCTTGGGGGGAAGGTGCTTCTGAGACATGTGGCAGAAACCCTGGACGACGCCATTTTGAACAAGCTCAGAGGCTGGACAAGAAGGAGGGAGCAGGGGCAGGGACGTGATGGGTCGCTGTTTGATAGGACCAACAGAGACTTCCTGCCAGCCCCCTACTCAACTTTTAAAAAGTGCTTGCACAGGAAGAGAAGGTCTCTCTGGGGTGTGGTCTGCTGAGGGTGAAGGTGCTGGAGCCTGGCGCAATGGGCAGTTGGAAGGAGAGACCCCCTGACTGCCCCCAGGACCCTATCAGCACCAGAAGAAGAGCCCAGGACTGGTGCACAGAAGCAGGGGCCTCTGCGCAGGGAGAGAGGCCCAGAAGGCGAGCCTGGCGAAAGGCTGGCGCAAGGAGCCAGTGAAGACAGCACACTGCTGAATCTACCCTCTCAGAGACCCAGAGGGCAGAGGAGAGTGTTCCCAGTGGCTGGGCTGGTAAAGAGGAGCATGAAGCGCCCCATAATGCCTCGCCAGGCATTTGGAAATCTGCCGTTTTGGTGCTTTGTGGCCCCCAGATGAGGGGGGTCACCCTCACGGAAGACAGCACACTGCTGAATCTACCCTCTCAGAGACCCAGAGGACAGAGGAGAGTGTTCCCAGGGGCTGGGGCTGGTAAAGCGGAGCATGAAGCGCCCCATAATGCCTCGCCAGGCATTTGGAAATCTGCTGTTTTGGTGCTTTGTGGTCCCCAGAGGAGGGGGTCACTCTCACGTGTGAAAAAGGGTGCAGGGGGGCTGCAGGAGCACCACAGTCTCCCCCAGCATAAAGAACAGTCCACCCCTAAGTTTCACGGGGCATCTGAAAGAATAATCCCTCAAGGGCTCAGCCAGCCTTTAACACCTTCTAGGCTGGAACTTATGTTCTACAGCTGAGGGTGTACTATGAAGTGCATCATGGAGTGAAGGGCTGAGTTGGGAATGTCTGGAGAAAGGCATCCCCTGGAGGTGAAGTGGTGTAATTGCAACGAAATGCATTTACTATTGGTTATTTCTTTTTAGGTGGACTGAAAGTCACATGTGTAAAGTGAAGTACCTGTGTAAGGTGATGTTAAGCTAAATTGAGTTACGTTGCTGGACCTTCCTGCTAGGGGGTCTGGCTGTATTTACGTAATCCCATGCTTTTACCTGTGATTCCTTTTAAAGTGAAGAGGCGCACTGCAGGAGAATTGTAGTTGCCGGGAGTACTTCTTTTGAAGGGACTGTAAGTCACATGTGTAAGGTGAGGTTAAGCTAAATGGAGTTATGTTGCTGGACCCTCCTGCCAGGGGGTCTGGCAGTATTTACTTAATCCCATGCATTTACCTGTGATTCCTTTTAAAGTGAAGAGGCGCACTGCAGGAGAAGTGTAGTAGCCAGGAGTACTTCTTTTGAAGGGACTGCAAGTCACATGTGTAAGGAGATGTCATAAGCCAAGTGGGGCTATGTTGCCAGACAGTCCTGCTAGGGTGTCTGGCTGTATATGCGCAATCCTGTGATTTAATCTGTGATGCCCTTAGGGGCTGTAATTGCAATGCATTCAAATGATCAACCAAGGTGATGAGTACGGTCATTCTAAAGTGTGCGTAAACATGATTCTTGCTGCTGCGCTTAGGTGAAGACCCCAGACTGTTAGCCCTTAAGAAATAGAGGTGCATACTTAATGGTCAGTAGGAGATGCTCAGTCAGGGTCATGTGTCACCAAGGCAGGTTTACCCCTGTTTAATGCTTGTTGAGGTAATGGGGTGGGTCGCCACTGGGATGGTGCCAGTGCGCAGGGCCCTCGCTCCAGGTTATGTTCAACTAACTGCATTGGGGGCAAGTTGATGTGCATACATGGGAGTGGTGGTACTAGACCCCACCCCTCCTGCGGGAGGGGTGGAGATGTTATGCAATGTCACAAAGTAATTCCAACAGCTTATGTATATTTGTAAATTGGTGCATAGTATTGAGTGGTGTGTGTGTTTAATAAATGTACTCTTACTTTTATAAAGCAAAGTGCAGACTGGACAATCAATTATTGAGTGATATTTTTGTGCACTTGCAAATGGCGATTACTAGCACACACCACCTCCCTTGAGTAAGCCTCAGACTGCTCTGCAACGCTACCCTCTGAGAGTCAGGCACCACAATTGGGTGTTTGGTTCCAGTGAAGGACAAATGTAGTCATGTTATTTGTGCAGGCCTCACAGATGCTGCCTCGTTTTCCAACAGTATGTAAGTAGGAAGAACTGCAACAACTATAGGTGTCCGGGGAGGCAGGTGGGCGCATGTGAATCTACAGCTCTACATGCCAAGAACAGATGCTTACAGGGTAACATTATCAGCTCGAGACATGTGTGCTGTAGATACACATGCTTTGCATAGACTATAAAGCAGTATGCTCCCCAAGCGGTGGCTAACCTGTAGGTGTAGTTGTTTGGAATAGTGTCTTAAGCACTGCCTGGCATACATTAGCTTGCTGTCTTGCTAACATCTACACAGTAGTGTTTAGTAAATGTGTGTGGTGTAGACCATGAAGCTGCTTTACAAATGCCAGCTAGAGGAATGTTACCTAAGAAGGCCATAGTAACCTCTATCTTGCGTGTAGAATGCACTCTAGGGGGTATGGTTAAAGTTCTTTTGGCTTTAGCAGAACATATTTGAATGCATTTAACAATCCATCTTGAAATGCCCGATTTAGAGATGGAGTTGCCTTTGTGAGGTGGCGCAACTGCAACAAATAGTCGTTTGGTTTTGCGAAAATCTTTGGTCCTTTCCATGTAATATAATAAAGCCCTTCTAACTTCTAGCGTGTGGAGAGCACTTTCTGGCACTGAATCAGGTTGTGCCAAAAACACAGGTACCTCAACTGATTGGTTAATACGAAAAGCAGAAACTACTTTTGGAAGGAATTTTGGATTGGTACGAAAAACAACTCTATTTTTATGGAGTTGAGAGAAAGGTTCTTGATGGGTTAAAGCCTGTAGCTCACCAACTCTACTCAATGAAGCGATAGCAATGAGGAAAGCAACTTTCCATGAGAGAAACTGTAGAGGAAATTTATGTAAGGGTTCAAAGGGTGGACCCATAAGTCTTGTAAGGACAATATTACGATTCCACACTGGTGCGGGTGGAACTCTTGGTGGTATTACTCTTTGCAAACCTTCCATGAAAGTTTTGATTAGTAGGATTTTGAAAAGAGATACATGCTGTCCGTTTTGAAAATAGGCAGCCACTGCTGCAAGGTGTAAACTAATAGATGTGTAAGCCAACCCTGCTTGCTGTAAATGCAACAGGTAACAGATAATATTTAGTATAGAAGCATCTAGAGGATTGATCTTGTTATTACAATAGATAATAAATCTTCTCCATTTTGCTTCATAGTAAGCTCTGGTAGTAGGCTTTCTTGCTTGTTTTAAAATAGTCATACATTGTGGTAGTAGATTTAAATAACCAAACTCTATGACTTCTGGAGCCAAATCACTAGGTTGAGCTCCCTGTGATTTGGATGTCTTATTTCTCCATGGCTCTGAGTGAGGAGACTGGAGGTGAGATGTAGTACCACTGAAAGTTTAACAGGGTGGTGTACCAAGGTGAGACAAGCCCATGTGAGGGCTACTAGGATCAGTGTAAGGGATATTTGCCTGAGATTCTAAACTAGCAAAGGAAGTAGTGGGAGAGGTGGAAAAGCTTAGTCAGCTGTGCGCTATACAAGTCTAGTTAACATTAATATCCCTGACCAATTCATTGATAGGGCATTGCCTTTGGATAGAGGGTGTGGGAACCTGGATGCGAAGTTTGGACATTTTGCATTGACTACTATGGCAAACAAATCTATTTGTGGAAATCCCCAGTGTTGAAAGTAGGGAAGAAGAACTTGGGGATGAAGTTCCCACTCGTGAACTTGCTGCCTCGGTCAGCTGAGGAGGTCGGCAATCTTATTGTCTACTCCTTGAAGGTGTCCTGCTAGGAGATAGATGATGTGATGAATTGCCAGTTCCAAATGTTTTGTGAGAGGCGTGACAGTTGGAGAGTGTGTCCCTCCTTGTTTTTGTACATAGTCCATTGCTGTCATGTCTGTAAGGACTAGGACAGCTTGGGTTGAAACTGTAGTACCAAGGACTGAATCTTGTGAATTATGGCTGCATTGGGAGAGGCTAGAGCTTTGAGAGCGTCAATAGTAGCTCCTCGATAAGATTGCATATGTGCAGGACTCGGGTAGAACTTTTTAGCATTTAGGAATGGGTGGACAGGGCCAGGGGTCTTCTGTACTCATGTCACCCTGTCCCTGCAGCACATCGTCGACATCGAGGTCTGTCTCCAACTCTGAATTGGAGTCCGACACAGCGAAGGCCTGTTCTTCCTCGGCCACTGTGGGTTCGGGGGTCCTCTTGCTCAGAGTGTTCACCGAAGAAATCCGGCGAGATAGGATATGCACACCTTAACAAAATTCTCTTGAATGATGGGTTGCACAGGCCTTCATTCTTTGGGGCTAAAGTAAAAGTGTAAAACAAAAAAAAACAAAAAACAATGTTCCGCTATATCCTTTTCTTGATTACACACTCTCTGGCCAGTTCCCATAGTTCTACTGAGCATGAAGATGATCGAGGACTACTAATTACAGCATGTGCAGAACGATCTTGGCACAAATAATACACAAGCAGAAGACAAAATAGGAGATGGTTCTTGAAACTCTGGGATGACTTCGCTGTAATGCCCTACATGACTAATGGCTGTGCAGCAAAGCAACAACAGAGCATATTGATGTAAAGTGTGAACACAAAGGAACCAGATCTAACGCGCTAACATGGTTGTTTTCTTTGTTTCTGGTTCCAAGCCCTTGACGAAGCTCATAATGTTTGCCTACAGCTACCATGGCAGATGTAGTTAGAGGTGACTGGCACCAAAGGAGACGTGGAAGTCCATCTGCTCAACATCCTCTCTCACATCAGACTCCCACTTCACTCTGAGAAATCGGAAATGAGCAGAGGGCATAGATCTTTGAAGAATATCTCATCCCACACAGACAGGGGTTTCCTTGTTCCTACATTACCTACTTGGACTGTAACCAGAAAACATCTGCCATCCCTCAAACACTTTTTGTGTCAAGGATATTGTATACAATGTTGTATTATCCCATCTTAGGAGGTGCCAAAAAGACCTTTTCTCAGGATTCCCTATTCTGACCAAATCAAGCTTGGAGACTTGCAGGGTGGAAACAAACCATTCTATAACTGAGGGAGGTGAACAGTCCTTCCACTTCTTGCATATCTCCCTTCTAGCAAGCAATATTGCATAGAAGACTAGCTTTTTCGCCATATTGGAAACCCCCTCTAGGATTCCAAAGATCACTAACTGAGAATCCAATACTATGTTGAAATCGACAGACGTTGACAGAATCTTACAAATAGCTTCCCAGAACTGCAACAAAGATGGACACTCGTAGAACATGTGGATGTCCGAGGCAGCCAAGAGACCACATCTAGCACACTTCACCGTGTTCCCTTGAGTAAATTTGGACAGGCGAAGGGGAGAGTAGTACGCTCTGTGGATAGTATAGAGGTGGTTCCTGCGCAACCATGCCGGCTTCACGACATCCCACAGCATTCTACATGATTTCCCCCATACCTCTTGCAGACTAGTATTGCTTATATCTGACCCCCAAAGCTCCTCAGGTAGCTGGAATTCCCCGTCTAACTCCTCTAAAATCAAATTGTACCATAAAGAGATCTCTTTCCTGGCCGGGGGTTTGTCGATCAACAGATTTATGAAAGTACTATAGCCGCCTAATGGGGGCTTGCTTCTCTGAGAGGGCTGTGTTATATAAGATCTATACCAACTGCAACATGCAACTTTTTGATTGATTTTGATTGTGTGTCCGTTCTTATCCACAATTTCTTTAATGTTCTTTCCAATTTTACAGACTTGGTACATTGAGCAATTTCTAAAGCCCTATGAAGTCTCTTCCAACCAGGTTTTATTTTTTATTTTTCTTCAACTGCCATTTAAGGAGAGTGTTTATCTATATGTAACTATTGATGTTCTGCTCCCTATATCAGGATCCTGCAAATTAGAGGCCAATGTTTTAGAAAAATTATTTTAATTTCCTTACTTTCTTTGCTGTACATTAAAATCAGTCAGCTGACTTTTGTACCCATCATTCTCTTTGCCTCAATCTCGCTTTATAATCAGAGTATCCATCCTGGTTTTCAATTTGAATGATGCGTATCCTCTTTGGATCGTTATATTTCTATATCCTTTTTAGGTCTCGGCTGCGAAAGGCTGCGCTTGCGCAGTCTCGCTCCGAGATTTAATGAGTTGGAGTGACTTTGAGAAGAGGGGCTTGCACCCGCCCCTCTTCTATCCTGTTCTCCATTGGCTGGCCTCTTAAATGCTGGCCAGCCACTGGAGAAGAGGTCCAGTCACTCCGTTGAAGCCCCGTCTTTTTCGGATCGGGGGGCGTGTTTTTTGCGAGAAGTCTCAGGGAGGAGACAACAGCAAAACACGCCCCCAAATCCGAAAATGAGGCTCCCTTTCTCCGAGGCATTTCTGCTCTGCCTGCCTTGGAGAAAGGCGGTGGTGTGCTCGTCCTCTCTGCCACACGTCGGACCCTGCGTGCCACCCTGCTCACCTCTGGTGCGGTTCTAATTTATCTGCTGCACAAGTATGCGGTGGGATTGCCCTGTCCCTGCCTCCCCCTCCTCTGCCCACCCGGAAGAGAATTCTGGTAGCAGCACGTTGCCCCCTGTGCAGCTCCTGCGCCGCGCTCGCCCACGGCTGTTCTGCCGCCGTATTGACGAAACTGATCACTACGTCCCCAAGAAGCAGCAGCTGCCGGTGATTACACTTGCCCCCCTGGCTTGTGGTACTCTTGTATAGTATGCTCTCTTTCTCCCCTGAGTCTGCAGTACTCTGGTATGCTGGGATCACTCTCCCCGTGCCTCACTCCCACAAGCCTCTGGGCCCGGCGCTTGCTGCCCTCCCCTCCCCGTGCCCTCGCCGCGCCTCCCCGGGGAGCCCTCTTACTGCAGCGCGTCTAATCTCGGTGTGAAATTGCCCTTATTGCGGGCACTGGTTTCCCGGTCATCCTCGCTGTTCCCTTAACTGCCGCGTCCAAGGGGAGGGGCCCGAGGGCAATGATGGCTCTGCGAGGTGGGTGGGATTCGTGGAGGAGCCCCGGGTTGGGGCCCGGCTCACTCGCTCTCACTCATTCTCTGCCTTCACTCGCCCTTCGTTCTCACCCATTTTCCCTTCTCTCCCCCACATTCTTTCGCTTTCGTTCTCAGTCATAGTCACCCCTTACAATCTCGTTCAGCATTTAATCCCGTTCGCTCTCCCTTCGCTCTCGCTTACTGCTCTTTCCTGTCTCTCACTCAGTTCCTTCACTCTGGCTCTCTTCATTCGCTTCGGTCCTCGCTCTCACATACTCTAACTCCCCCCCCTTACGCAATCACTCTCTCCTTCTCCCTCCCTTGAAGCATGTCATTATTATCTCTCCCCGTAGCACTCTTTCCTCTCTCTCTCTCTCACACACACACAGTCTCTGTATTCAATATCCTTTTTTCGACACACGTGGACTTTCAACTCCATCACACACGTCGCCACTCCGTCTTCTTCTGTCCCTTCAGCCAGACTGTTTTACCCTCAGGCTCCCCGCCCTCTTTGCTCACCTCCATCTACGTAGCCATTTCTCGTGGTTGGGGGTTTTCTCATGGTTTGGGGGTTCTGGACTGATCGAGTCAGTTACCATGTGACACCCCTGCATTACTGAGGCTGCCGGGAGACCCCACCCGCAGTCACCGTGGACAGCAGAAGCCCTCTTCCATTCAGGGCTCAGTTTTAAGCACACACACCTGCAGCCGATGCATGTGAATAGACCGGCGCCATTGTTAGAGCCCTGGAAGCCATAAAGTGCAAGGAGGCGCTATACCCCACCCCACCATGGATCAGCTGTGAAGCTGCAAATGACTATGGCAAACACAAACAGGGGCTCATTCCAAACCACTTCAAGCACTTCCGCCCCCGCCTGTGTCTACCTACACCCATGTCAGACATGTGTTACAGGGCATTAAAGATATTTCTGCCCAGCTCTTATCCCTGTTGCTTGAGCCAATCTCTGCCTGCTCACAGCTGCAGGCTCCCCCGTAGTGGATTGCCCCGTCCCTGCCTCCCCCTCCTCTGCCCCGGAAGAGAATTCTGGTAGCAGCACGTTGCCCCCTGTGCAGCTCCTGCGCCGCGCTCGCCCACGGCTGTTCTGCCGCCGTATTGCCGAAACTGATCACTGCGTCCCCAAGAAGCAGCAGCTGCCGGTGACCAGCTCCTGGATTTCCCCATATCTCGGCGTGTACTGGTGAGTTTCCTCCTTTATTTTATATTAAAATTACGAGGGAGCCTACCCCTTTTACTGCCGAAGCAACAGAATCACCGCCGCGGCCCACAGGAAGCCAGGCATCCTTGCCCGGGACATGTGCGGAGCCTGCGGTGTAGCAGGAAGTGTCTGCTCAAATGGGGCTCCCGTGCGTCACTCCTTTCTTCTCTCGTTCTGTCCGTTACCCCTTTCTTCTCTCATTTCTTTCTTCACCCCTTCCATCACTCCGTTCTTCTCTCGTTCTTTCCTTCTATCCTTCAATTTCTCATTCCTTCCTTTATCCCTTCCATATATCATTCCTTCGTTTACCCCTTCGTTTACTCCTTCCTTCTCTCATTCCTTCTCTTATCTTCTTTCATTCCCTGTTTAACAACCTAATGAATACGATTGACAGTTATTTCTCACCCAAAGAGTCCTTCGTGTATGTCTAATATTAATGGGGACATCCTGAGCAGAAGAAACAAGCATTTACAATGCAACTGTCACGGCATTGTTAAAGTTAGAGATATTGGCATTGCTCATGACAATGCCGTTTCTTTAAATGTTTTAAAAACAAAAACATCAACAAAAATAATGTCATGAGCAATGCCAATAGCTCTAACTTTACCAATGCCGAGACCATTGCATTGTAAATGCTTGTTGTTTATAGCGATTCTTTATGTCCTTGTATTTCATAAATCTAAAAAATTCCCCACAAGGAATGCTCTGCAGCAGAGCCTTAGGATAGAAACTTGAGCCATGGAGGATGGAGTCTGTTGATGTTTCTTTTCATTAAAAGGATGTCTCCAATATATTATCCTGTGCTTAAACTGTAACATCCAAGAAGTTTATTTTTTTTCATCCACTGTACAGGTAAAAGTTAATCCATGTTCATACATGAAAAATAAGTGTAAACCTGTTCCGTTGTTCCACTCCAAATTATGAACAGATAGTCTATGAAACTTGTCAACAGAATTCCTTTTTCCAGATACTGTTCATGTTTCTGACCCCATGCTTCTTTTTCCCACAATTCTAGATTCGCATAGCTGTGAGAGAAAGACATCATCATTGCAGTCCCACACTTTTGTTTGTATGTCAGATGATTAAATAAAAATATATTATTGTTGAGACATACATTGATCATTTGCAATAGCATTTTGGAGTGTTCATATTAACCTATCCTTCTGTTTTAGAAAATATTCACAAGCTCTCAATCCCACTTCATGTCTGATGGATGTATATAGCGACACTGCATCTATTGTTATGAATTTGTAATCTTGATGCAAAAAGTATGTCTGATAAAATTTTAACAGATCACCAGTATCTTGAACATAGGAAGTGAGATCTTTCACCACGGTTGCCAAATAATAGTCTACATACTGTGATACTTTCTCAAAGAGTAATTGGCAAGCAGAGATGATTGGTCTTCCTGGGTGATAAAGAGACTATTATGTATTTTTAGCAAAAAATATACAGTCTTTGTACCGTTATGGTTTAAATACATATTTATTTTAAGAACAGTCCTTCGAGTGCTGCAACCTTTTTGTATATATATATATATATATATATATATATATATATACACACTTTTTTACTTACCCAGTAAGCATCTGTTCTTGGCATGTAGAGCTGTAGATTCACATGCTTTGCATACTCCTGCCATCTAGTGTTGGGTCCGGATGTTTGCAAGTTGTTTTGGTCTTCGAAGACGTCTTTCCAGTCACGAGGTACAGGGACTCCTCCTATCTGTGATAGTGCGCATGGTCATCGACTCCATTGTTAGACTGTTTTCCCGCAAGAGGGTGAGACTGGAGTACGTATGTGTAGAAAAGAGATGCCATGCGTGTGTATGTGTTAGAAGGTGGTTCTGACACTATGGGCCGGCCGGATTTTTCGCTTTTTGAGCACCTCATTGTTGAGCTTTTACAGTGGGAGAGCCTCATAAGTTGGGACTCACCCACAGTGAACTCAGGATGGAAGAGACATGCCAAGGAAAGTCAGTGTGTTTTACTGTGTTTTCACTTCCTTATTCCCCTATGGGAATGTGGAGCCAGGGGATAGATTAACTTCAATTAGGCCTACAGATTCCAGACACGCACTTAAGTCCACTGTAGCAAATGTGAAAAGAAGTATTCTGCACAGTCCAAAGTCATATTTGTACTGCTGTTGGGTCATCCGGAACTGTCATATTTCTCTGAGCCAGCCATGACCAGACCCAGGCTGAGGTCTGTCCTCAGCTGGATGGATTGATAACCTTTCTTCCACAAGCGAGGGCCTCCTCTCCACGAAGAGAAGATGGGTGGGGCTACAGGCCAATCCATCAACCGCTGTCGCTGGGTGCCAGGCACCAGGCTGCACCAAGGAGGGAAGGCAGCTTGGGGGGAAGGTGCTTCTGAGACATGTGGCAGAAACCCTGGACGACGCCATTTTGAACAAGCTCAGAGGCTGGACAAGAAGGAGGGAGCAGGGGCAGGGACGTGATGGGTCGCTGTTTGATAGGACCAACAGAGACTTCCTGCCAGCCCCCTACTCAACTTTTAAAAAGTGCTTGCACAGGAAGAGAAGGTCTCTCTGGGGTGTGGTCTGCTGAGGGTGAAGGTGCTGGAGCCTGGCGCAATGGGCAGTTGGAAGGAGAGACCCCCTGACTGCCCCCAGGACCCTATCAGCACCAGAAGAAGAGCCCAGGACTGGTGCACAGAAGCAGGGGCCTCTGCGCAGGGAGAGAGGCCCAGAAGGCGAGCCTGGCGAAAGGCTGGCGCAAGGAGCCAGTGAAGACAGCACACTGCTGAATCTACCCTCTCAGAGACCCAGAGGGCAGAGGAGAGTGTTCCCAGTGGCTGGGCTGGTAAAGAGGAGCATGAAGCGCCCCATAATGCCTCGCCAGGCATTTGGAAATCTGCCGTTTTGGTGCTTTGTGGCCCCCAGATGAGGGGGGTCACCCTCACGGAAGACAGCACACTGCTGAATCTACCCTCTCAGAGACCCAGAGGACAGAGGAGAGTGTTCCCAGGGGCTGGGGCTGGTAAAGCGGAGCATGAAGCGCCCCATAATGCCTCGCCAGGCATTTGGAAATCTGCTGTTTTGGTGCTTTGTGGTCCCCAGAGGAGGGGGTCACTCTCACGTGTGAAAAAGGGTGCAGGGGGGCTGCAGGAGCACCACAGTCTCCCCCAGCATAAAGAACAGTCCACCCCTAAGTTTCACGGGGCATCTGAAAGAATAATCCCTCAAGGGCTCAGCCAGCCTTTAACACCTTCTAGGCTGGAACTTATGTTCTACAGCTGAGGGTGTACTATGAAGTGCATCATGGAGTGAAGGGCTGAGTTGGGAATGTCTGGAGAAAGGCATCCCCTGGAGGTGAAGTGGTGTAATTGCAACGAAATGCATTTACTATTGGTTATTTCTTTTTAGGTGGACTGAAAGTCACATGTGTAAAGTGAAGTACCTGTGTAAGGTGATGTTAAGCTAAATTGAGTTACGTTGCTGGACCTTCCTGCTAGGGGGTCTGGCTGTATTTACGTAATCCCATGCTTTTACCTGTGATTCCTTTTAAAGTGAAGAGGCGCACTGCAGGAGAATTGTAGTTGCCGGGAGTACTTCTTTTGAAGGGACTGTAAGTCACATGTGTAAGGTGAGGTTAAGCTAAATGGAGTTATGTTGCTGGACCCTCCTGCCAGGGGGTCTGGCAGTATTTACTTAATCCCATGCATTTACCTGTGATTCCTTTTAAAGTGAAGAGGCGCACTGCAGGAGAAGTGTAGTAGCCAGGAGTACTTCTTTTGAAGGGACTGCAAGTCACATGTGTAAGGAGATGTCATAAGCCAAGTGGGGCTATGTTGCCAGACAGTCCTGCTAGGGTGTCTGGCTGTATATGCGCAATCCTGTGATTTAATCTGTGATGCCCTTAGGGGCTGTAATTGCAATGCATTCAAATGATCAACCAAGGTGATGAGTACGGTCATTCTAAAGTGTGCGTAAACATGATTCTTGCTGCTGCGCTTAGGTGAAGACCCCAGACTGTTAGCCCTTAAGAAATAGAGGTGCATACTTAATGGTCAGTAGGAGATGCTCAGTCAGGGTCATGTGTCACCAAGGCAGGTTTACCCCTGTTTAATGCTTGTTGAGGTAATGGGGTGGGTCGCCACTGGGATGGTGCCAGTGCGCAGGGCCCTCGCTCCAGGTTATGTTCAACTAACTGCATTGGGGGCAAGTTGATGTGCATACATGGGAGTGGTGGTACTAGACCCCACCCCTCCTGCGGGAGGGGTGGAGATGTTATGCAATGTCACAAAGTAATTCCAACAGCTTATGTATATTTGTAAATTGGTGCATAGTATTGAGTGGTGTGTGTGTTTAATAAATGTACTCTTACTTTTATAAAGCAAAGTGCAGACTGGACAATCAATTATTGAGTGATATTTTTGTGCACTTGCAAATGGCGATTACTAGCACACACCACCTCCCTTGAGTAAGCCTCAGACTGCTCTGCAACGCTACCCTCTGAGAGTCAGGCACCACAATTGGGTGTTTGGTTCCAGTGAAGGACAAATGTAGTCATGTTATTTGTGCAGGCCTCACAGATGCTGCCTCGTTTTCCAACAGTATGTAAGTAGGAAGAACTGCAACAACTATAGGTGTCCGGGGAGGCAGGTGGGCGCATGTGAATCTACAGCTCTACATGCCAAGAACAGATGCTTACAGGGTAACATTATCAGCTCGAGACATGTGTGCTGTAGATACACATGCTTTGCATAGACTATAAAGCAGTATGCTCCCCAAGCGGTGGCTAACCTGTAGGTGTAGTTGTTTGGAATAGTGTCTTAAGCACTGCCTGGCATACATTAGCTTGCTGTCTTGCTAACATCTACACAGTAGTGTTTAGTAAATGTGTGTGGTGTAGACCATGAAGCTGCTTTACAAATGCCAGCTAGAGGAATGTTACCTAAGAAGGCCATAGTAACCTCTATCTTGCGTGTAGAATGCACTCTAGGGGGTATGGTTAAAGTTCTTTTGGCTTTAGCAGAACATATTTGAATGCATTTAACAATCCATCTTGAAATGCCCGATTTAGAGATGGAGTTGCCTTTGTGAGGTGGCGCAACTGCAACAAATAGTCGTTTGGTTTTGCGAAAATCTTTGGTCCTTTCCATGTAATATAATAAAGCCCTTCTAACTTCTAGCGTGTGGAGAGCACTTTCTGGCACTGAATCAGGTTGTGCCAAAAACACAGGTACCTCAACTGATTAGTTAATACGAAAAGCAGAAACTACTTTTGGAAGGAATTTTGGATTGGTACGAAAAACAACTCTATTTTTATGGAGTTGAGAGAAAGGTTCTTGATGGGTTAAAGCCTGTAGCTCACCAACTCTACTCAATGAAGTGATAGCAATGAGGAAAGCAACTTTCCATGAGAGAAACTGTAGAGGAAATTTATGTAAGGGTTCAAAGGGTGGACCCATAAGTCTTGTAAGGACAATATTACGATTCCACACTGGTGCGGGTGGAACTCTTGGTGGTATTACTCTTTGCAAACCTTCCATGAAAGTTTTGATTAGTAGGATTTTGAAAAGAGATACATGCTGTCCGTTTTGAAAATAGGCAGCCACTGCTGCAAGGTGTAAACTAATAGATGTGTAAGCCAACCCTGCTTGCTGTAAATGCAACAGGTAACAGATAATATTTAGTATAGAAGCATCTAGAGGATTGATCTTGTTATTACAATAGATAATAAATCTTCTCCATTTTGCTGCATAGTAAGCTCTGGTAGTAGGCTTTCTTGCTTGTTTTAAAATAGTCATACATTGTAATAGTAGATTTAAATAACCAAACTCTAGGACTTCTGGAGCCAAATCACTAGGTTGAGCTCCCTGTGATTTGGATGTCTTATTTCTCCATGGCTCTGAGTGAGGAGACTGGAGGTGAGATGTAGTACCACTGAAAGTTTAACAGGGTGGTGTACCAAGGTGAGACAAGCCCATGTGAGGGCTACTAGGATCAGTGTAAGGGATATTTGCCTGAGATTCTAAACTAGCAAAGGAAGTAGTGGGAGAGGTGGAAAAGCTTAGTCAGCTGTGCGCTATACAAGTCTAGTTAACATTAATATCCCTGACCAATTCATTGATAGGGCATTGCCTTTGGATAGAGGGTGTGGGAACCTGGATGCGAAGTTTGGACATTTTGCATTGACTACTATGGCAAACAAATCTATTTGTGGAAATCCCCAGTGTTGAAAGTAGGGAAGAAGAACTTGGGGATGAAGTTCCCACTCGTGAACTTGCTGCCTCGGTCAGCTGAGGAGGTCGGCAATCTTATTGTCTACTCCTTGAAGGTGTCCTGCTAGGAGATAGATGATGTGATGAATTGCCAGTTCCAAATGTTTTGTGAGAGGCGTGACAGTTGGAGAGTGTGTCCCTCCTTGTTTTTGTACATAGTCCATTGCTGTCATGTCTGTAAGGACTAGGACAGCTTGGGTTGAAACTGTAGTACCAAGGACTGAATCTTGTGAATTATGGCTGCATTGGGAGAGGCTAGAGCTTTGAGAACGTCAATAGTAGCTCCTCGATAAGATTGCATATGTGCAGGACTCGGGTAGAACTTTTTAGCATTTAGGAATGGGTGGACAGGGCCAGGGGTCTTCTGTACTCATGTCACCCTGTCCCTGCAGCACATCGTCGACATCGAGGTCTGTCTCCAACTCTGAATTGGAGTCCGACACAGCGAAGGCCTGTTCTTCCTCGGCCACTGTGGGTTCAGGGGTCCTCTTGCTCAGAGTGTTCACCGAAGAAATCCGGCGAGATAGGATATGCACACCTTAACAAAATTCTCTTGAATGATGGGTTGCACAGGCCTTCATTCTTTGGGGCTAAAGTAAAAGTGTAAAACAAAAAAAAACAAAAAACAATGTTCCGCTATATCCTTTTCTTGATTACACACTCTCTGGCCAGTTCCCATAGTTCTACTGAGCATGAAGATGATCGAGGACTACTAATTACAGCATGTGCAGAACGATCTTGGCACAAATAATACACAAGCAGAAGACAAAATAGGAGATGGTTCTTGAAACTCTGGGATGACTTCGCTGTAATGCCCTACATGACTAATGGCTGTGCAGCAAAGCAACAACAGAGCATATTGATGTAAAGTGTGAACACAAAGGAACCAGATCTAACGCGCTAACATGGTTGTTTTCTTTGTTTCTGGTTCCAAGCCCTTGACGAAGCTCATAATGTTTGCCTACAGCTACCATGGCAGATGTAGTTAGAGGTGACTGGCACCAAAGGAGACGTGGAAGTCCATCTGCTCAACATCCTCTCTCACATCAGACTCCCACTTCACTCTGAGAAATCGGAAATGAGCAGAGGGCATAGATCTTTGAAGAATATCTCATCCCACACAGACAGGGGTTTCCTTGTTCCTACATTACCTACTTGGACTGTAACCAGAAAACATCTGCCATCCCTCAAACACTTTTTGTGTCAAGGATATTGTATACAATGTTGTATTATCCCATCTTAGGAGGTGCCAAAAAGACCTTTTCTCAGGATTCCCTATTCTGACCAAATCAAGCTTGGAGACTTGCAGGGTGGAAACAAACCATTCTATAACTGAGGGAGGTGAACAGTCCTTCCACTTCTTGCATATCTCCCTTCTAGCAAGCAATATTGCATAGAAGACTAGCTTTTTCGCCATATTGGAAACCCCCTCTAGGATTCCAAAGATCACTAACTGAGAATCCAATACTATGTTGAAATCGACAGACGTTGACAGAATCTTACAAATAGCTTCCCAGAACTGCAACAAAGATGGACACTCGTAGAACATGTGGATGTCCGAGGCAGCCAAGAGACCACATCTAGCACACTTAACCGTGTTCCCTTGAGTAAATTTGGACAGGCGAAGGGGAGAGTAGTACGCTCTGTGGATAGTATAGAGGTGGTTCCTGCGCAACCATGCAGGCTTCACGACATCCCACAGCATTCTACATGATTTCCCCCATACCTCTTGCAGACTAGTATTGCTTATATCTGACCCCCAAAGCTCCTCAGGTAGCTGGAATTCCCCGTCTAACTCCTCCAAAATCAAATTGTACCATAAAGAGATCTCTTTCCTGGCCGGGGGTTTGTCGATCAACAGATTTATGAAAGTACTATAGCCGCCTAATGGGGGCTTGCTTCTCTGAGAGGGCTGTGTTATATAAGATCTATACCAACTGGCCATTTGCAGATATTTTAGCCTAGATAGGCCAGAACCAATCTTCACCCTCAGGCAGTCCCAAGAAAGCAATTCACCCTCAACAAATAGGTCTCCCCAACACTCCAACCCTGCCTCCCTAATGGGTAGTGCAAGCAGATCACACAACCAGGTCGGGGGATCGGGGAGATCCCATAAGGGAGTCCTACTGCTATAATACCCTATTTTGGTGGCTTTTAGAACCTGGGCCCAAGTCCTTGCCATCCCCAGTAGGATCTTCAGCTTAATCTTTTTGAAGTATTTCGGATCTCCAAATTTCAAGAGGAATCCAGACTGACTAACCCCCTCTCCATCTAGCAGGGTCGCATATAATATTCCTACACCAGACTCTGATGGCTTTTTTAACAGCATTCTGGCATGGGAAAGCTGGAACGCCCATGCATACAACTGGATGTCCGGAGCAGCAAAGCCCCCCTTTTCCCTACGCCTCCTTATCTTTTTCCACGAGATTCTTGGAAGATGTTTATTCCAAATAAATGTATTAATCTCGGCCTGGAATGTTTTAATAGGAATTGGATCAAAGTGCAGGGGAATAGTACTAAATAGAAAGGAAAGCTTTGGCAGCACCGTAATTTTGACCAGATTAGACCGCCCCAGTAACGACAGAGGGAGACAAGACCAGGACTGAAGTAACTTACGACAGTCCTTGACTATCTTTAAAAAGTTGGTCTTGACAATCTGGTCTAAATCCTCAACAATGTCAAGGCCCAGATATCTTAACTTCTTTCCTGGCTGAATACCGGCAATGCTCGGGCACTGATCCATACTCCAAGTCATCATCTCAGTTTTTGTGGTATTGATCTCATATCCTGATACTTCTCCGAAAGCAGAGGCTAGCTTGAATATTTCTGGAAGAGCCATATGAGCATCGGAGGTATAGATAATGATGTCATCCGCATAGAGGGCCACTTTTCTCTCCCAGCCCCTACACGCAAACTCCTTGATGTTAACATTATCCCTCAGAGTTTGTGCAAACGGTTCGACATACAGGTCAAATAGGAGCGGAGAGAGAGGGCAACCCTGCCTTGTGCCTCTCGAGATGTTAAAGGGATCGGACAAACCTCCGTTCACCAATACGCGAGCAGTTGGGTTCCGATATAAAAGGGCAATTGTCCGTCGAAACACTGGTCCCACTCCAAACTTCGCCAGGGCCTCCGACAGATACGACCAATTCACTCTGTCGAAGGCCTTGGCAGCATCCAGGGTAAGGACCGCCAAGGGGGATGGCTCCAGAACTGCAAGATCTATTGCCCCAATTAGGTCATATGTCAGTTCATGTAACTGGCGCCCCTTGACAAACCCTTTCTGATCGGGATGTAGTATTTTGGGTGCAACAAGAGCTAGTCTATTTGCCAAGATTGAAGCAAATAGTTTATAATCTGTATTCAGAATGGAAATAGGCCTATATGAGCTACATGCTGTTGATGGTTTTCCCGGTTTTAAAATTACAGTGATAGACGCACTGTCCCAGGACTTAGGGGGGGACCCGCCAGCCAATAGGATGTTATTAAATAGTAGAACCAGGAAAGAGGCAAGTTCCCGCTCAAGCACCTTATATAATTCGGCCGGGAGGCCATCTATACCAGACGCCTTCCCCTTTTTGGCATCATGTAGGGCCTTGATGACTTCCTCCTCCGAGATTTCACCTTCTAATGCTTCGCTCTGCTCAGCAGAAAGTGCTGGAAGGGTGATCTTGCTAAGCCAGTCATTGATGGTATTTAAACTAATATTCTTGTCTTCACAATAAATATTTTGAAAAAAGTCTCTAAAGGCAGATCTAATGTCATCATCGCGGGAGAGCGGGGAACCATTGACTCTAATCACCTCGATGTTATTCCGTACTTGGTCAGTTTTGGTTTTCCAGGCCAATAGTTTCCCCGCTCCTTCTCCATATTGAAAGTGTGCAAGCTTGCTGGCCTCCCACCTTTCTTGAACCCGCTGATTTAAAATCGAAGCTAGATGGCCCTTTGAAGAGAGTAAACTCTCAGACAGAGAAGAACGGACCGCTGCTGTATTATAATTATCCTCTTCATCTAGTTGGGTCTGAATCTTAACAATATTTGCTTCGGCTGACATAACGGCCTCCCTATATTCCTTCCTCCTGAAAGCCGCTTTATTTGTAATAAGCCCTCTCAGAAATGCTTTCAGAGAGTCCCATACAATTCCAATTTCTGCCGAGTCAATATTTACCCTTAAAAAGAGGCTCACCTCAGATTTTAAATAGAGAGCGTCTTCTGAATGGGAGAGTAAGGAGCGATCGAAGGACCAACTCCTCGCCGGCGCCCTCAATAGTGATGTAAGATCCAAAGCTATAGCCGAATGGTCTGACAGGTGGATTGGAAGGTATTTAATATCTTTAACAAGATCTACTAAAGAATGGCTAATTAGTATGAAATCAATTCTAGATTGATGGTTATATTTGTGATTTCTGTAGGAGACACCCTGTTTTTCCCCTGCCCTTAACCTCCAAATATCTACATATCCAAACTGCTTCATAGCGTTTAACAAAACAGACCTTGATTTAGATGAAGTTAGCGATCGACTATTGCAAGATTTATCCAGGGAGGGGTTCAGGACAATATTAAACTCACCCGCAAAAACTACAGGTTCTGGAAAAGTCAAGAGGTGAGATAAAATTATCTCTAATGAAGACGGGTCGTCCTGATTGGGACCGTAATAACCCACCAGAGTTATCTGGGTACCCAAGATGGAGAGTGCTGCGATTACCCACCTGCCTGCAGGATCGACTTTGAAATCCAATACCCTAGCTCTGAGATACTTTTTAAAAATGATCGATACTCCTCTACAAGTCAAAGACTGCGAAGTAGAAATTGCAAAGTCGATCCATTTATTACTTTTGACTACTGCGTCCATTTCATCCTGAGTCAAATGCGTCTCCTGTAATAAAATGACCTGTGCCTCTGAGTCTCTAAGATATTGCAATAGTTTCCTAGCCCTGGGTTTAGTACGCAGACCATTCACATTCCACGATAATATCTTTAAGTTAGCCAAAGCCATGATGTTAGATAGCTGACCCTAAGAATACAAAACCTCGCGTAGGTGCCCACATTTATCTGAGCTAACTTTATGGCAGACAACAACATATCTAAAATTTTCATATCCAAAGCAAGAAATAATAGAACGCTAAGATGGCACAAGAGGAAATTTTTAATCATTTTACCCCGTGACCCTCCCAACCCCCAACCCCACACCCCCTCCACCCCCCCCTGGAGAACCCGTGGTGTATCTAACCGGATCGAATCCAGCAGATGGCACCCCCAACTCAAGCTCCCATGTTTCACACCCACCCCTGAACTGAGCTACAATCAAAAGAGAAAGTTAGGAGTAACCGTTTATATAAGCGGAAGGTGGTTAGGAAAGTAGGAAAATACACAAAGAAATTTCTTCTCCACCCTCTTTTTTTTTTTTTGTTATTTGTTGATTGTTATTTATTTTTTTTTTCTCCCTTTTTTTTTTTTTTTTTAGTTATTGCTGCATTTTTTTTTTTCCTTCCTTTCCTTCCTTCCTTCCTTATCATTCAACTCCCCTTCTCGAATAACAACATTCAAATGAGTGAACCTAGCCTTCAAAAATCAAATCCTTCATCAATTCTAACTTAACCCGTTGTCTTATTGCCTAGCTCTAAGAGGAGCTTTTGCACAATACTCCTTATATTCTTCAAAGACTGGTGCTTTATAAATAACAATGCATACATCCAGAATTACATACACGGATGCACTTTTCAAGCATATAAATTGCACGCCTTCCTCTATCTATCAAACAATAGACGGAGCTTTATAATTTTTTTGACTGAAGAATGAGTGGTTTTGAACAGTCTTTACTCACAGATAAGGTGAAAGTTAAATTAAATGCCTGGTCCTTAAATTGAGCACATTGCTTTTCCAAGGTGGAGGCCATCCCTCTTATTTTCACAAAGTTCTGATGGAGCCAGGAGCACCTTGATATGTACTCAGCAACATACTAATGTACTATGTTGAAGCCCAACAAAACCCAAAGCAAACTTTCAACATGACTAAACTTTCTTGATCAATATAGTCTCCATCAAAAGCACAAGCTCTGCTGCAGATCAAACTAGGAGATTATGCCAAGGCCATCCTCCATTTGGGTATCCCATTTGTACATATTTAACACGCCTTTTACAGATCCTTCATGCATCTAAAACTAGACTGCACACAACATGCTTGGTCTACTGACTCGATACATCAAAGCCTTGAATTTCTATCATTTACCTAGCCCTTGGTAGAGTACATCATTGACCTGAGGGAATCGGACACCTCATGCTAAACCCAAAACCCTAATCCGCTCTAGTGTAGCTGATAGAGCCTGATTTCACACCGGGAAACAACTATGCAGGACCTGAGGTGCCATTGTAACTTGGTCTACCACAGTTATCTTTGCTCTCATCTAGAAACAATATCCTTTTAACCAGATTGAAAGCCTGATAATGACGTCATCATTGCGACACTTATGTTTCACTGACCATGCCTCAGGACACAATAAGATAAGTTGTAAAACAGGGTTAACTTTAAAACATAATGCCCAAAAATCTTTAAACATTTGAACAAATAGTTCTAATCTGCTGCAGATGCACACTTCCAACAGGCATTTCATAATTCTTTAACTTGGGACTGCAATATGCAACTTAGTCGGACCTTCACCTGATGAAATAGTCCAGTTCTAGGAATAAGTCTCATAAGTTAAGGGCCGCAGTGAGGAATCAGGAAGGACCCAGTTGGTACAAACAGGGGCTGTTCTCTGGATTAGTCAGGTTACAGGATATGAGTATAGGACGCCTACCACAAGTACCTTCCCGGATTGTCCTTTATGCATGTTCTGTATGGCACTCATAACATCATGGGCATCATCAAGACAGCAGACACACGCAGGAATAAGAACCAAACTTCAGCTGTGCCACACTAAGAGGCGACTTACCATAAGCAACTCACTCCGACACTGCACCACAATGCACATTCCAGCCCAAAGTGTTTGGCCACATCTTTATTCACCACACTATGAGCCACAACGTAATATTGCTGTTGCGTTAGAATCGTCAGGGAGGTGCAGCCTGAAACTTAAGAAATAGCGTGCAAAGGGCAGCACTGGACGGATTTGCTGATGGATATTTCCCCGTCAAGCAATATATGGTGGAATATTGTTTGAGGAGAACCAGCAGTTTAGAAGCAGTGGCTTGAGCATTTTACTCCCAATTAAGAAATTCTGAAAAAGATTTTACTTTCTTGTAATGAGGATATTTTCGAAGTCGATTGCTGATGCTCCAACACATTGTTTTGCCTCCGGGTAAAGTATATATAGCAATTACAAGTAGCATTGCAAGCTGGCTAATGACAGCCAACTGTGTTTAACTACGCCCTACCTTCTCTGAAGGTTTTTACCCGCCTCACGCACCCTCCCTTAGAAGCATCATTATGCAGAGAATATGGTGCATTCAGAGGGGTGGCCTTGTGTGTTTACCCATTTGCCAATTTTGAACCCTTGAAAACAACCTGGATGCCAGCTGTAAAGTAGCTAAGCTGCAAGCAAGTGTATAGCACTACAAATGAGTAATAGGACAGGCAGAGGACATTCATCCTTTACCTATCAAACAGGGTTAAATCAGAAACGTGCCACGTCTTGAAAGTTAGCCATGTCGCTTTATGAGATAGTTTAACATTGTGCTTGAAGCCACCTGAAAGGCCAATCAGTTTGAAGTTGGTAGCAAACACTGGGTGATAAGATTCAGACAAAACATATTGGCACTGGACTACAGTCTTAGTTTTGTGCACAGTGTACAACTTTATTTGCATCAGCTCTGCATTTTAGGTCGAAAAAGCAGACTTTGGTTAGTTGGAAATGCCCCTAGTGCACGAGCCCCAGAGGGAATTAAAGGATTTCCCAGTCCAATGTCTCTTCTCTCTCCTTTCCAATGCTTGTTAATCACTTCTGCCAAGGCCAGGCCACTCAATGCTGCCCCCTCCACACAGGGGCTCACCAACCAGTCTCCACAGATTCCAACATTGTGGCTTGCTTGGAATGCACACTCTTCGCCTCGAAGCACATTCAGTGGGTTTGCAGCACCCCACAACTGTACTTTAGTGAAACATGGCTTTGCGGACTTTATATTTACACCAGTTACGTCCCCAAAACCACAAAGTAGCAAGTGGATAACCTCTTTCTCTTTGGTAGGAGGAATAAATTCCTGGGGAACTTTATGGATGGCACCAAAGTTCTTGGTACTGATTACTGTCCAACATTCTGTTGGATTTTCAGATTTGTACTTAGCAGTGTTATTCCCTACCCATGATATATCTGGGTGATCCACAAATGCTCCTTCAAAACTAAGGCGCAGTTTATTGGGGAAAGCCACAAGCAGGACCCAAAGGGAGCAAAGCTGCATAACCTTAGATCTAGGGTCCAGTTCTGGCCCGAATTTAACCTTCAGAAGTTTATGAATTTCTGGCACACCTGCACTTGCCATTAGCCTGTCTGCACATTTGCCATTGTGGGCAATAACCAAATAATCAAACCATCCATGATCATCCACCTTCCACTTTTTGATGACAGGGTCCCAGTGAACGTTGTTTACCCATTGATTTCCCCTGAATTGAACAAGGCTTGCAAGGCATTCAGGGACAGTCTGGATGCCACGCGTGCCAATGAACGCTTGCAACCCTTTCACCTCTTCTGGCTTATGCCCTGGTTTCAGTGTGACAATGGGTCCAGGCCATACTTGCACTGCTTTCTTAGAATGCAAAAAAGACAAAATCTTGCAAAACCTTGGATCACTCACAGTGAAGAACTGCACTGCATGATCGAAGATTTGAGGTGTGCCATCAATGCTGATGTATCTGCTGCTGCATCTGCCGCCAGGTGCCCGTTTCCCAGTATCAAACACCACAGCATTGGTCACTCCAAGCTGGCACAGTCTTGCCGCGCAGACCAGGCCTGAAATTCCACCACCGATGAGAGCAACCGATGGGCTGGGGGCACTGCTCGCCATCACTCACCGCAGACACAAATGCATGAACTCTATGGAGCAAAGACACCAAATTAATTTTAGAAATCCAAAAAAGACTATAAAGCAAATGTATCAACAAGGAGAAGTATGTAAATTCAAGATACATTGGCAGAAGGTTACTATACACTTTGTGTAGCAGTCCTGTTAAAATGCTGCCCTAGAGAAGATGTGGTAACAGAATATTATCTGACATAATATCAGCTCCTAAATATTATCTACACAAACATTACACCTATGGAGTTACTAGAAGACCTACACCCAAAGAGACAATAGATTTTTTAATTATATTTATGTCCGATGAGATTACTGCATGCAATATTCTGACATACAAGCCTACAGAGCAAGACGAAAGTGCAGCTTGTGCATGTTTGTTTGTGGTAGAATCAGATGGCCACTACTTAATCCAAATATAAGAATTTTTTATATTGCCGCCCAACATCAACTGCAGAAGATACACGGCTGGTGTTCCGTTTCAATATTCTGTCTAGATTGGTATATGACTTACATGCATTTTGTTTTTTAAATAATGTGCACATTCTCTATATGGTGCAGTGTGTTTAGACATGCAAACTGTACTCGTGCTCTCGACCACCAGCTTATTGGTTATCACTGATAATACTACTTTGTTCATGTAATAGACACGGTGTTTGTGTGGGTGAGAGAATAATCCACTGAACCTTTGTATATAAATTATCACCATCTTTCATACAAAATATCATTTACTAGTGTGATGAAATTTGTTATTGCCTGCAAAAACAAGTTTTACCAGAAAGCATTTCATCATGGGAAAAACTGCAAATTTCAGGTGAATTTGCCACTAGAGCTACGAATACTGTATGTTAGCAAGAGTTTTTTTTAAAGATTATTGGATACCTCCAAGTTCACATAGTACACTGAGGGCTCAATCGATAGTGCTGGTCATTTACTGGATATTGTGCTATGGTGTAACCTTTTAAATGTTCAGACCTAACTTTGACAGAATAAGTGAATTTACTTTCCCAGCTCTATTAATTTAATGTGCGGTTCGGATAAAGGGCTGGGCCTGAGTACCATCACTGAAGTTGGGCCACATCATTTTTTTCTTCTATTTTTATATATATCTAATCTAAATAAATATATATTGTGTACACTAGAGAAAGACAAATGTTTTAGGTCTTGTTCTCCTGTAAAAGACTTTCTTGATGCTGACGCTACAGTGGCAATTTCTTGTTGGCTTGACTTGTATAAGAATAAACAATTGTGCAATGACCAGAGAATTCGAAAATATATCTTCAAATGCTTTATATGATAACTCCCCAATCAGAAAAAGATATCACTAAAGACCCTGTATCAATTTTCTCACAACTTCATACACGTATTAAAAAAAACAATGTTGGGCTGAGGTGGCCACAATGAAATGGTAGAGTTCATTTTCCATAAAGCAAATTAGCTATATGCTTTTTCTCTAGGCGCTAAAGCGAAAAAAGACAACGGGGAAAGCAAAAGAGGAAAACACTGAAGGATGCAGACATGTACAGCTCATTAAGAAAATAAGAAAGCTATCATGTGGATCATTATACGAGGTGCATTACATAAATCCACAATTCAACACAAGTTATTAAAGTATTAAAGTTACTCTACATTAATAAATGTGATAGTTCTGCACACTGCTTCCCTCACAGGAGTTCTTATGTTGAGTACACGTTGGTATAGCACATTCCCATCATCTGCATGGCCATGAAGTACTTCGGCAATCTTGGCGCCCTTTACGGTTCTAGGATTCTTACAGACTGGAGCGTTTGGTTGCTTGTTGTAATGTTTTAGGGGTGAGTCATACTGCATAGTAGCCTGCAAGGTGTGAGTACAATAGTGTGCTGTTTAGTGATTGATTACTGTTGTGCTACCACTAGGTACATTTCTTTTCACAGACGATTGGCTCCGATACATAGGTTTATCGTGGTCTTATCACTTGCCAGTGTGATGCTCATTCCGTTCCATTTAACCATGCTCGCGTCTAGTCAGACCCAACTGCCACTTGCTTCAACCATGCATTCTGTAAATCTAATTTGCGGAAAATATGAAAACCGACAGGGTGCAATAGAAGCTTGGTGTTGGTAGGCTGAATCCACTTTCAACAGTAGCAAATCCCAATCAATTGATAGTCCACTCTAGATTTTAATTCAAAACGTGCGATTATTGCCTTTGTAGTGACCAAATATAATTATGAAGGTCCCTGCTCCTCACAGATGATTGTATCCCTCAAAAAATATGTTCTTTTTAAAATGATTCTCACCCACAATAACTTTGTGGTATGCTGCACTACTGCGTCCTCTTCTGGAAAGTTAATACATCTGGACGACTCCCTTCTTCCTGCAGCTCTCATTGGGCTCCAACTCCCAGGCAGCCCAGAGGAAACGGCTGAAGCCACGTGATCAATTTCGCGCCAGGAGGCGCTTATAGCACAGGAGCCCCATTGCGCGGGCCAAGGGCGGGCCAGTCCTTGCCCATCACTGACCGGATAAGGCCGTGCCGACCCCCCACTGATATTTTGGAAACCATTCGTTGAAAGGTTTTTCCCGTCTGCCCCCAAATGTACTGCACATAGGTTTTTTTTTTTTAGGATTATGGCAGTATGGCGATTGTGGCAATTTAGCTGTGTATCACTACTAGTATATGTGGGACACATTTACCTTTGTGCAATTAATTGCTGGTCTTTCTATATGGACTTTCTTGGCTATTATTTTTCAATATTCAGACCGCTTATTTTCTTTACAGTTTGAAATAGGTGCTTCATATTTAGGTAGCCATGGGCAAACGCAAGGCAGGTAATGCCCCGATAGCTCCCAGACAGTGGCCGGTCAACTATTGATTTCTTTCTGGTGAGGGCAGTCAGTGTGATTTCCCAGGAGAGAGATATCGTTGAACGACACCTCTCTATAGGGGAGGGTCTGGGAGTGAGACTACTGTGTCTCCTAGGGATGTCACAGCTATACCCCCCCCCCCCCATTAATAAGAGCCCAACCACAGAAGTTATTGGCCCTAGAGTCACAGATAGCTTGGCTGCCTCCTTAACTAATGGGTCTACACAACCTCTTAGTACCAGCATTACTCTCTGTAATCCCCTTACCCCGAAAAGGAAATGCAAAAAACACCCGTTATGCCTGGAGACCTTAGAACATCAAACACCCCCAAGATTATGGCCCCTACTAGCATAGAGGCTGGAAGCATATCATGCGATTTGGGGAATTCACAATGGGCCTCATTACTGGCAGAGATTTCCACTAGATTAGAAGTTCTGATAGCACCAATACTTGAAACATTATCTAACGTAGTTAAACAGATTAAGACATGCTACTCTAGCATGCCCCGGGACAAATTGAGGATGGACCCGATAGGACATTAGCTCCATTGACAACACTAATAACGAACTTACTAAGGGATAATGTAATGAGTATAAGTGCTAATACAATTAAATCAGGGAATACAGGCACCTTACCTGAAGCTACTGTCAGGTATCACACAGGATTACTGGCACCTATATCTCAAACACAGACCCTATCATGGTTAACTAATGCTGCTACCATGCAACCAGTACATGGTGGAAGAGAACAAGCTATGCTATTAGCAGAGAATAGTACTGTCAATACTACAGAAACCAATGCGGTAGATATTAAGATCACTAGTAATTTACCCCCAGAATGTGTCCCCTACGTTGCAGTTATAGTTAACGCCCCCTCACTATGCCTGGGCCAAACCAAATCCTATGACTCTTTATAGAACAAGGTCATTTATTGGCTGAATAGGAACTGCCACTTCCTCACGAGGGATGCTCAACACATTTTGTTTGTAAGAAGAGTACACTGGATTAGCCCCTTGAGGTAAAATCATGGATACTGTATTATAATTAGTTTTAGGGAACCTAGGTGTGCTAAGGGTGCCCTTATGGGGGAGGTATGTCATGCCTAATTGGATCATAACATGTCACTTCAGCCTTTGAGCTACTTTTACAGGCACTTTCTGACCTCTATACCCAACACAATTAGACCAGACCCACTAGTTACCTACCCTGTTCTAGCATACCCCCCACTCCAGTCACTGATGGTTTGTAATAGATATCAGGTGATGGGGACATATGTCAATCGACCTAAACAAACCGCTGTCATCTTACCCCCCCCCGCCCTCCCCATCGTCTCCTTGTAAGGGCGTAGTAGATCTTACACACATAGTAACTGCTCCAACCCATTTAGCACTACCAAGTAGCAGTGGTCTAGGGATGGTTGGTGGGTATACAATTGCGACATGGGAACACTACTACCTTCTTTCACAAATGGAATATAGGGGGTTTAGACAAAAAACAGGATACCCCAGAATGGATGGAGTTTATAGGGGACTTGGATATTTTGTGCCTTCAAGAAACTTTGGTGTATTGAGCCGGTTTATTTTGAGGGTTTCACGACACATTGGTTGGAGGCCGAGCCATCCATAGCAGGTAGAGCCAAAGGGGGGCTTATGGTTTTAATAGCAAACAAACTCCCTGTTAGATTAAAGAGGAGAATTTAAATTGGCCCCTACTCATTAATCCTGTGGTTGACATTTAGGGGAGGCCAGGAAATGGTTCTGGTCAACTTCTAAAATAATATTTTTAATAATACCCGGGGGAGTGTAGCCCTAGCACTCTAAGGCTTGGAGACCCTTGTCCAGTCGATTACAAACAGCTTTATAATACTATGGGTCGGAGATTTTAACATTCACACATGCCCTCATTCTGCTATACGGGTATGTGGGATGACAGACAAAACTGGGCTTGGTTACTCACAGTTACCTCATAATGAATATGGTAATTTATTAAATTCTATGATTACTAAGTTCGATCTACAATTATTAGGAAAACGCCCCAGATAGTGATGGGAACCACATCCCAACCTTTATTGGGAGAAACTGTACATCTGTAATTGATCATATTTTAATTTCATCTAACGCATGTAAGTGGTGCAACCCACCAAGGGTTGTTTGTACGAGTATGAGTGACCATAATTGTGTAACTTTTTCAGTTTTTTTCTGGGACAGGCCTACTGCTATTAATCCTAGCCGTGTCACTGACATCGTCCTATTTAGACCCAACAAGATTCGTATCAAGTGGAATGGAGTAGATCAGACCCGGTTTTTCCAAGATATCTGTATTAAGGGCCAAAATTGTATTATGTGTTGCTTGGAAGACGTGGTTCCCCCATATCAGATATTTTGTAATTATACTGGCATTGTTACTATAATTGATGCCCTTCTGATTCGCCCTATTAAATCTGGACTACCTAAAACGTAAAGGCTGGTTTGACCATGCATGTTCCACTGTCCCTAGGGACCTGAAATTGGCTCTCTGTAAACGACCCAGGGACAAGCTGTTGATTAAATCCCTGAGATTTAAATACAAAGATGTACTATCGGGTAGGAAAAAAGAACTACAAAACGAGGCATGGTTGAAACTGTCCCAAGCAGCGGACGCAGGGGACAGTAAGCTTCTGGGATACTGTTAATTCCCCTTTTTTAAAGGATGATTCGTTCCCAGAATGGCTGTCACACATTGCTTGTGACGCATGGGTTGCCCACTTTACTGGGATATTTAGCCCAGACATGGCACCAACTGTAACCATTCAAAATAAGGAACAATTGTTATAGTCACCTGCATCTTTAAAACTTACGTTGCAAGAAATGTTGTGGGCTTTGAAAGAAAGCAAATGTGGTAAAGCCACGGAACCGGGCGCGGTTCCCGTGGATGTTTTTAAATATAATGTTGAGTTATGGGTGCCAATTTTAACAAGGGTTTTTAATATGGCTGCGGAAACAAAGATCCCGCCAACATGGGGCACATCTATTATAATCCCCATTTCTAAGAAGGGCTACAAATCAGACCCTAAAAGTTACAGGCCTAGATCACTCTTTGAGTCATCAGTGAACGTGATGAGTAAAGTCTTGCTAAAAAGACTGGAAGAATGGGCATGGGATTACTCTATACTTTCACCTGCTCAGTTTGGCTTCAGGAAAGGCCGGGGTACCATAGAGCAATGTGTGAACCTTGATCTACTAAAAGGCAAGTACACCCACGCCAAAGGCGGCAGATTATACCTCTGCTTTGCTAACCTGAGCAGCGCCTTTGATTTAGTAGATCATACTATTCTCTGGTCCACTTTGCTTGCTATGAGGGCACCCAGGCCTATCATCTATTTCCTGGCCAGACTTTATGGATTTAATGAGTAAAGTCCGTTATGGCCCCAGGGGGGATTGCACCAATACCTTTGCAGTTAAGAAAGGAATTCGGCAAGGCTGCGTATTAGCGCCTTTGTTGTTTTCTTTGTTCATTAATGGGGTAGATGAGACCCTACAAGCAGTGCCTGCCGATGCCCCCCAAGTGGCTCGGCGCCCCATACCTGTGCTTTTGTATGCGGATGACCTAGTTCTGTTTGCTAGAACTCCAGTTGGACTGCAACGCTTAATGGATGCTTTTAGCTATTTTATCACTGCAAGGAAATTAATTATTAACAAAAGCAAAACTTATACTATGGCCTAAGGGCCACGGGACAAACAAAGCGGAATATTCTACATGGATAAATTGCCCGTTACCCCAGTTGATACTTTCTGCTACCTGGGCATTACCTTTTCATTTCTGCTACCTGGGCATTACCTTTTCAGATAACGGGTCGTGGACCAGAGAAATTACTAATTTCAGGAGCAAAATGGTTAGAAGCACCCATGTTATTTATAGGTTTTCCACAAAGCTGGGATCCAGGCATGTTAAGGAGACGACTACAATATATAGGGCAAGAGTTTTTATCGATTGCAACATATGGAGCTGTTATTTGGGGTAATCATGATAGCTCTACATTGCAGACCGAAAAAAAATGGTTTCCTTAAACGCCTCCTCAGTTTACCCCTTTTGGCTTCTTCAGAGATCATACACAAGAAAGTGGGTTACAGTATCTCACAGATATAGTTGCATCCCGCCCATTACTGCTCTGGCACTCCATATGGTCTAAGGAGGAAACTAGTTTTACTAAATCAATTATTTCAGATTGTTTTACTTTGGATAATGCCATGAAGATCCCTTGGCTAAGTTATATTAGCTCACAGTACAGCAAATTATTTAAGATCTCACTACGGATTAATCCCCCTCCAGGTATCATTAATAAGGAAGTCGTCCATTAAAGAAATTTTTATGAACCACAGGAGGGAAACTCTGCTTGTTTGCGAACGCAGGAAACCAATTGTAAAATGTTATCCATCACTCACCTCTAACGTGGGCTGTCAAGATTATTTAATATATATTCCCAATCTTATGCATCTTTTCTATTAGTTAGATTTAGATTGGGAATTGTCCACCATCTAGAGGCTTTCCCTAACATGAAAATGTGCCCTTCGGCCACGATCCCCTTCCCATGTGATAGACAGAGCACCGCGCACTTTATGCTGTATTGTGTGTTTTAGAAATGTTTTATTTAAAACCACTTTTGCTTGCTTATGGTAGTGGTTCATACCTTGCTGCAATAAAATATTTGTCTGAACTCAACGACGCTAGAGTTTGTCTTAACGTGGAACTTTTTATTATAAATGCTTTTAATGTACGCAAAAGAATTAGTGTATCGATATAGTAATGACAGTCTGAAGTATTTTATGAATTTGTGTTGCCTTTTTTATAATATTTTATGAGTTTTCAATGTAATTAATTTTGGCCCCATGTCACAGACCATGTGCTATTTTATACTTCATCCTTCTATATGTAATGCACTTAGTTTTATTGTATATTATCAATTTTGGACACATGTTGCACATTAGATGTTATCCGCTTTTAGTCTCGATGTATGTATACCTATATGGTTGTTTTATGCATACCGAATAAAGTTTTCGAATCGACTCAACCTGTTAGAGGGAGCTCTTTGAAAATTAATTTCACAGGTGACCTATAAGGTTAATCGGTTACAACTGCCTAAAGCAATGTCCACTGTCTAGTATTTTATTTCCGGTGTCCTTTGGTAAAGATAAAAACAAATATTAGACATGAGTGGAGTATTTAGCTCTCTGGTCTCTCTACCTGTGGTCTACAAGTTTCAACCAGTTACTTAAATGCCACTCAGGGTCATTAGGTTTTAATCAGAACAAGATCCCTTTTTATGTTCATTAATGGAACACTCTTCCTGATATTACCAGTAACGTAGCATGCATTCATTCCCTCATGCGCCTCAAAAAACACGAAGCTGGGGTGTCTCGATGGGGTATCTGTGGGCACTGAGCAAATGATTAAGAAGACATTCTTAAATGCAGATTCGAACAGCGTGTTGCCATAATCCTCTTGGATTCACTGCACAACTCTATTTTAGTGCATTTTGTGCTTGAAACAACATGCACATTATAGGCTCCATCACACTTTCTCATTCTTATGGCTCGGGTGGCTGAAGGATGTCATAACCTTCATTGCTGTAGAAATAGGTGTACTCATGCATGCTTGACATATGCACATGTGTGGTCTCTGGAAACATTGTGGTGCGCATACAGGTCTTAAACATACTTTCTGAAGGACAAACAGTGCGAGTTACTCAGGAAGATTCAATACTAAGCAGACAATGGTAGAGTTTTAAAAATGAGAGTTATTATTGCATTCAATGGATGTTGTTACTTACTGCTGTCCATTCAGCTATTAGTAATGCTAGCCCCTGAATAACTTAGAAAAGGGCCCGCTCACTGCCCCTTACATGGTCGTCGGCGTCTTCTGCCTCACGTGACGTCACTCATGTGATGCCAGTCTATCAGAGCCCATGTTTTTCTTCACCTGGTGTCATCGCTATGTATCGGCACTCCCTATCCACACGCAGTTCTGTCTCATTCGCACTACTGCCATGATACTTTCCAGTATGCAGGGGCTTGCCACACGAATGGCTGGTGGTAACCTTTGACATACTTTCACTGAATGCAATAATAGCTACAATCATAGGGCAACATCATAGAAAATGTTATTCTGTCCATAAATGGAAGCACCATGGAAAGGTACATTGAAACCAAAACAAGAAATTTGGATATAGTTTCTTTAGGAGGCACACAGCAAGGTCTGGCAGGTAAATACAATCTTTAAACACTAAACATATGACTGAAATGCTAGCAGCAACAGTTTGCAAGCTACTGAACCTATATTCTTTGACCCATTAGATTTCTTACATACTATTTTGTCATTACAAGGGAGGCATGTATCTGACCACACAATGATCGCAAACTGGCCAAAAACGATGAGCTATACCAATAAAAAGAATGTATGAAAAAAAAAAATGTTACTACCCGGTTACATATCCCAATCAGCAATTCCCAATGTGTTTGACATTTTGACTATCATCAGTGAGCCGTACCTAAAGCCCTTAGGCACTTAAAACATGGTTGTACATATTATTGCTTGTACCTCCTATAATTCAAAGCTATATTTTAAATTACATCCAATGCATGTTCAGTGGGTCAAGTAGTACTGGTCTAACATATGTAAATAAAATAATAAAGACCTTCGGTATACCTAGCTTGTCAGGCCCGTTCAAGACGGCCATAGGACTATCGGGGGCTACTAGTCCCCAACAGTGGGGGTGGAGGTCGTTTGCCACTGGTTTCGTGGTGCTCATCCCACTGTGGCGCCGCACACTGGACCAAGTACAACAATTTCCGCACCCGACGGAGGGTAGGGAGGGCGAGCATCACAGGTTCCTCAAAGAGGCAAGAGTTCCAAACACAACAATTAAATGGCAGATGCAATAAGGTAATGTTCAGCCCAGAGCTTATCCTTTTGATACAGTACTTTTTAATCTCATAGCAAAATGAAATACTGTATAGTTCCATACATACAACAGCAGGCTAGCAGGCTCCAGAGTTCCACCAATGAGGCACTTTCAGCCTTTTCCTTGCCAGTAACCATCTTTCTATCTAGTTAGGTTAAGACTCCCACCATTACTGTCCCTACCCATGCATGTTAAACAGGATTAGGCTGAGATGCAGTTCTCATTGTTAATATGCAGCCGAGTACATTAGTTTATCGTCCCTTAGTATTAATTCAACAGTCTTAATTGAATGTGGCAAGCCATGCCTTTGTGTCTCTCAGCTCTGGTAGCAGGTGGTGCCCCACGGTTTACCTGCATGATGCAGGTAAACCGTGGTTGTGACCTCCAGGCCTAATCATCTCACAGCAATGGTGCTAGGCAGTGGCAGCCTCTATGCAGATTAGGTTCTCTGTTAAACAGTGGTTTAGTCTCTTTGCTTCTCGTTAGTGGCTGCACCACTTGATGATCATATCCACGGTCGACTGCTGGGTCACAAGTATCAGGTACAAATTGGGAGTACAATTTACGTGATAAACAGAACAGAAGGGTGGGAGGGACCTATCATGACACAGGTCTCTCTTAACACACTCTCTTTGGGTAGTCAGCTTCCTTTGGACATCCTATCACTAAGAACACATGGGCCTCTCCTTCTTAACAGTCTCTCCTCCTGCAGAGACAGCCACACTCCTTCCCTCTCAGAAGACAGGCACGCGTCAAGCCGACTGTCAACTCCTCCAAAGGGCAGTGGGGACTTAGGTGATGCACCCTCACCTCTGGAAGTATCAGATTGGATCTTCTAAAACATTCCTGTTGGTGCCTTTTAGTCTGAAGTTGAAGCCTGTAGCCTCTATTTCTACTTCTGAATGGTAACGGGATGAAGAGTGGAACAGATGGCACTCTAAAGAAAACTTCAGCTCTTAAAAGAAAAAAACAGTAGGAAAAAACCTCGAAGTTTACAGGCAGATCAAGAACAGAACTGCAATCAGGGAAGCAGAAGCAGGAAGAAAACTGAAAACCTTTTGAAACAAGGAATGAGTTGAGAATGCAGCTGCGATGCTCCAAGCACGCGGACCAGCTGCCTTTTAAAATCTTAGATAGTATTGTCCTAGGACTAGAAACAGAGGAAGAACAGGAATGACTATCTCCCCATAAATGATTAGGAATATATGAATAAAAGTAAACTTTCCAAGGAAATATCTGGCCTCGCACATAACTACACTAAAGGGAAATTATATGGATTCTAAGCAGTCTGAACTAAACTACACCATTGTCTAACCAATACCAAACAACTGTCAGCTAAAACCTGGCTCAACATTCTGCAGGGACACCACGGACTGAGAACCAGGCGCACCACCAGGATGTCTCACGGCAAGTCAGCCCAGCCAAACACGGGTGGACCTAAAAACGGCAACACACTTGCCATGCATTGCCCAAATGCTTTCAAGGTGAGAAGTCCGCTCAATTCTCACCAGAGATACAGAACATCTTCTTCTATGATAAGAGACCATATTGAAGAACTCAACCCTCAGAAACAAGACTAGAATTAACTACATCCTTCATTTTGTAAGTAGAAACAACAAGATTACAAAACAGGGAGACTGGTGATCAGGCAGACACAGTAGCTCTTCAAGTACTCTGTGGAGCCCTTTCTTCGTCAAGGCGAACATGGGAATACACCAAAGTGTGTGGTTTTGATCCAACTTCTTATACATTTTCCAGACAGGGGATGTGAATCTACTCTCTCAAACTTCAGATAAAGCTTGGGGTGCTGGTCTTTCAAATGTACTTCTCAGGCTGCTCTCCAGATGCAGCCTTTGTCAAACGTTATGCTTCTAGCAGGAGATGGCACCAGTAGTTATCCTCAGCCTTTCCATGCAGTAATCAGGTACAAGAAAAAAGGGTAGTCCTGGCCTAAAAAACATCCTTATCTTTAAGAACATTTTGGCAGCTTCATCAACAACTAATGGAAGCCTTCTCACAAGTATGAATTTAACAAAATGCTAAAGAAATGAGAATTTAAGTAATAACGAGAACATAAAGTTTTGGTATAAATTAATGCAAAGTCAAATGTAAATGTGTAAAACAGAGAGTTACTATGAAATGTTTTGGCAAAAGCTGTGAGAAACGATGGTATCACATTCTTCCTTTTCCTCTTCCTGGTTGCCAAAAGACATGACAAGAACTAATTTCCAGACGGGTTTCTGACATTTTGAGCATCATCAGAAAGGTGTAGCTGGAGTCCTTAAGCACTTAAAGAAGATTTGGAGAATCATCTAGACGGTCAGTTTTTATGTTTTAGGCAAACTCGAATAAAGAAGATCTGGAAAATTATCCAGACGGTCGGTTATTGTGTTTTAGGTATTCACCTCCATTTCTCTTCGTATTAGATGACCAAAAATTCATTCACTTACTAGGTGTTGAAAAATGTGATAGTCTTCCGATTTCTAGGCCTGCAAAAGCACACAGATAAAATGTATTCTTTATGTAGAGATTCCTAAGGATAAACGATCCTCATTAATAGAACAGGAAATAGCTTCTCAATAGCTCCTAAAATTAGATTGGCAAATGAAAACAGATTTTACTAAAATAACCAACTCAACAAACGTGGAGCGATAGGAGGTAGAAAAAGCAATGTATAAAAGGCATCGACAATTTGCTGATGTGTGCATTCCTATTGCAACATATTTCATGCTATATCACAAAAAAATATTTCCAGAATTATTTCCAGGAATCCTACAACAGTGTGTCACTCAGTGCAGATAAATGAAATAAGTAGTCTGCTTCTACCGGGGCTGGGGCTTCATGATTTTGAAGCAGTAGCAATTTTGTCCAGTGGTGCTGAACTGAAAGCAAGATGGAAGATAACTGGTAATCAAAAGAGTGCAAAAGCTGAGGCGTCCGCTCATTTGAATTAATTCTCCCTATTTTAAGATTAAGGAATGTGTTTTTTCCCCATTAAGTTCAGTTCTTATCAAAACCTATGATTGGACATTTTTTAAATAAGAAGCACCGAGAGGAGCAAATTGTGCATTTCATACCATGGCAAAAATAAAAATGAGGAAAGCTCAGAAATGGACTTGAAAGGAAAAATAGGGGAAAACAAGAAAACAAAGGCCACACATCACGGCTCACAATTTCTAATAGAATTACAGTTCAAATAATGGATGAGGAATGGAGCCCCCAAATTTAATAGCATCTTACAGTGGTTTCCGTAAGTTGGTGGGGATTGCATAACACCTTTACCAACTGCCATGCCGGAAAGATTTTGCAACCTTGGCTGCTATGCCACATTTGTATGATGTGTGCCGGAGCCTTCTGCAAGGCGTTGAGGAAGTCTCAGGGCTAAAAAAAACATATCAATGCAAATAAGCAGCTTACTTTAGATCATGACCATATGGCCCATACACTGTTTCAAAACACACTGCCAAAATAGCCTTTTTTCTGTTCCTCTACTTTTACAATTATTTGATTTTTGGACAGTTAGTCTCTTGCAAACGTAATGGGCCCTGCAAGTTTAGACTAGGACTTGTGCAAAATCCTACAACACAGTATTTGCATACACTGCAATTTTGTCCTATAGTTTAGCTAGTAAGGAAACGTTACAACTATGCATATGTTGGCATGGTCTTTACAAATAAAAATTGTTATAAAAAAACTCAAAATTGAAAAATATAAATTTAAGAGGGTTTTGCATCTAGCCTAAGTGTGATCAGTAATGATCTAGTCAGCATAAATGCTGTCCCTGTCTGTTGATGGCCAAATTATGTATCTGTAGTATGAGTTTTTTAATGTTGTGATCTGTTGTGGCCTAGATAGTTTCAACATTTAAAACCTAAAAACTACCAGCCTCGGGGAAACTATAATCATATAATATCATATGAGATTTGAAAACAAAATACAAGCTTTTATTTTTTCTCACACAAACCTAAAATATGCAGGATCTGAAAGAAAGAGTTCGTCCCAGCAGAAAATTGTAAAATCAAGATCGTCAAGCCTGAATGTGTGTTAGCAATGCCTTACTATCTAATATCTCAGACCAAATGACAGGGCAGGACTCCTCAAACTAAGAAAATTCCAAAAGGGAGAAATGCTTGGGTTGGATTAGATGAAGAACCATTTGTACAATACATACATGTGCGGAGGAGCCAAAGGCAGCCCTTATAACATACTGGAGAGTTCTACGTCCAACTGGAGCAGTCCTCTACATGTCACTTCCTTAATATGTTCATACTCGGTAAGGCCAGTCGTACACCATATACATGGATCTTCAGGCTGTTCTGAAGAAAAAAAACACACAAAGGCATATCAATCCTGCACACAATTATAATCTTTCCCAATTAGCAAATGTTTTCATATGTTTAGTGTGTTTGTTTAGAACAAAAACAACTTAAAACTTGGATAGCTCAATAATGCATCACACACATTAGGAAGTGTTTTATGGAAAATTTCCCACAAACGTCAACATCAATGACATAGCAGTAAATTAAAAAGTGAAGAGAACTGTGGATAAAGGTTTCATCTTGGGCTCCGACCTTCGTATTATCACTCTTTCAGTGGTGGAAAGCACATTCATGTAAAGGCATCGTTCCACAGTCGCCACAAAGTCAATACAAGGGCAGAGACAGCAAAGGATATAGCTTTGCTAATGCCAACAGTGTCAACAGCTTACAAAACGAACCATATCACGGACTAGATTCACCCATAACCAGCATGACCATGGCTGCAGTACCTCCACATTGATCTCTCGAGTGCACTGTAGTCCCATTCTATGAGATTCTAATCTGTCAAACAGGTTTTCCCATCTAACAGACAGTGATGTCTCTTTTACCACCACCACCCCATGCTAACAGAACACTTGATGCTCAAAATGTTCTTCACATGACAACAGTGAAGACAGTTTGATGGTAAATGTTTCCTTCAGCCTACTTCATTATAAACCTACAATTTATTTATTTATTGGAGGCATATGTATGCACGAAGGCCGTGTGCGCAAGGGTAGAAAATGGACACTAGAAACAAGTCCCATACTTTTTTACTAAGCTTTTCCCTCATCGTTTGGGGCCAACTGTACAATTTCTACGAAAATCCGTTCTTTCCCATTTCCTAGGCATGCAGGAACAAACTGCTTCTACAGTCCCTACGTGCATGGACGTTTAAACACCTGGGGTCGAGGTCAGTCTCTAAACACATACACATGTTATAAAATAACTCAGACTACTCTCTATCAGTTTTCCTTGCTCTTATGACTTGGGCGAACTTAAAAGGGACTATCATTCTTACCTGTCACTGTTGCTTAGACAGGCCTTTGCACCTCTTCACAGAGCAGGTTCATGTGTCAGAAAAAGACAACCACAGACCCATCTCCAAGTTCCCATTTTGGGCAAAGGATTGGAGAAGCTGGCCATCACTCAATTTATAAAGCTGACTAGATGTATTTCGCTTGCAGTCTGCCTAAGAACATTCTTAGCTTTGTATGGCTGAAGATGTGGCCATGGTAGTTGTATGTTAGTTCACATCATGTTAAGCCCAGAGGCCTGTTATACCCATGACAAGTACCATATATTGCTCCATATGTGGGGTCTAGAAGTTAATATGGAGAAAGATGCAAAATCAGTTGCCTCATTAACGCAGGTAGCCATGAATTTCAATGCATCACGTGGGGTGTGACATGGGGAAAAATGCTGGCACTTTTCATTAAATGTGTACACAGTGTAGACACCTTGGGGATGCAATCCGAAACCGTGGTATGTAGCCTCATCAGTATGGTGACAATATATAGATTTAATTCTCAATTAAATGTAGACCTGAGAAGGTCATTAAGCAGTTGACAAAAAAAATTGTCTGACATATTCAGACAGTAGAAACTGGCAATCATGAGTTTTCAGAGCCAGATTAGACTGGGCAGAGGACAGAGGTGGTTAATGAAGAGCATTTCTAAACTGGGCTATGGAACTCTAAAAAGGCACAGACAATGCCCGATTTGAAAGGCCAATAGGCTCTGCGCCAGCCTCACTTCTTGGAGAAGTCTTTAGAAGGAATAGAATGAAGATGCGGACACCTAGAATGTTCCTCCTGGTCTGCTTTACCCAAAGGAATGGGAATACAAGCCTTGGTCAATATTCATCCCCCATACAAACTATGGTGCACTGGAAGAAACCTTCCCTCCTTCGAGGGAGATGGGTAGCAGGAAAGGAGGAAAATGGGGGAGCAAGTCTGAAAACCTTACACACCCACATACAAATATACAAAGGAATTGTACCAGTGCTATGCAAGGAGGAAAAGAAGCATTTTGATCACTTCTTGTATTTCTGCCTTTAGTCACTAGAGCATCTTTCTAGTCAAAAGTAGCAACTTGCCAGCAAATAAATTAATACGGACATAATAAACATTTTGGAGACCTTGCGAAAACTTTTGTTTTAGTAATTCTGCTGTCACATCCCCAGTTTGAAGTGGGAGCTTGAGTGGCAGAATGGGCTGGTGAAAAACCGGGATCAGTGGGCTGGGGTTCTGAGAAGTCCTCTGCGAAATAAGCTTCCTGAAGAACTCCTACCATTACGAAAGAAACCGAGACAAATATGAAAGATCCCAGCAGGTACGGACTATCCTGCTCTACGCTGAACTAGGTGACTTTAAGCTACGATAATAAAAAGGAAAGTCTGTGCCAATGTAACTGGGTTTGAAGGTGGGTATAACCTCTTTCTTGGACTTGTGGCGACCTGCTGTCAATAAATGCCCAAGACATGAAAAGGGGGCTGCCTTGTGCAGGAACTGAAGTGATCAATGGCCTGAGTCACATTGGCAGGGCACACCTACTCCAACTCAGGGTGGGTTACAAATTCCCTGTTAAGATAGGACAGGAGTAACAAGAGCCTATTACCACAGCAAAAGCTCAACTGTCTCATTACTCCGCAAAGGTGTAAAATAGGGGAGGGGACATCCTAGAGGGCTAGATCCATGCAATATATTTAGGAAATCTACACAAGACAAATTTACATACCAACAACTCCTCATCATAGTCAGAGGTTATCCTAAAAATTTGGTAAGAGTACAGCCCTCTTGGACTTGCACTGTACACTCTGGTTTAAGAGACCCTTCCGGGAAGCTGCGATGACCGTCTGTGAAGATGCAGACCAGCAGGAATCACATTCTGTAAATCTGCTGTACAATCTGGCGATAGAGAAAGGAGATCAGGCATGATTATGTAAAAGCCAGCAAACAAGTGAAATCCTCGTACACCGGCTCTCTTATGGTATGCTCCGTATACAACACTCTCCCCACATCTCAAAGACATCATTCTAATATTGACTGCTCGTTATTAGGGTTCCGAAAAGTTGTTAATTGTTTTGCAAAAGTTCACCAGAACACTGCTTGGCAGGGGAGGGCTTCCCAATGGACTACAAGAAGATGAGTTTCAAGAGCAATACATATTGCCTACAAGAATGAGCTCTGCTGATAAGGAATTATATTTTTGCCAAATCGGAAAAGTGTACAGGTTCGTCCAGTTTCATGCCAAATGTTGTTGACTATGGTTAACAGATTTAAGTGCATTTTCTTTCACTTCTCCTAAGATTTTTTTTTTTTTTTAAATCAAGAGAATTTTGCAGATTGAATTCACTCAGAACCACACTCAGACTTCACCCAAACTTTGACCTCGCCCTGCTGGATTAAATTTCGTATTCTTTTCAAGGGTGGATGCCTCCAAGCCTCTTTATCGGTAGGTCCAAATAAGTCCTATGTGTGGCCAACTAGTGCACTTGCTCTACTGCCACAGTCCAAGATGGAGAAATATACAACGTGGCATGCTTAAGAATATTGTCAGACAGAACCAACTAGGAGGACCTCCAGACTGACCCTTCTAACAGGCTTTGAAGCACCATTATTAACATTGCAGAAGAGGTTGGATGTGCAGATGAGATCACCTAACAGGAAGCTGAGATTTTAGTTCAAACAATCCATGTATTCCAAATGTATACACACTACCCAACATTCAAAACAGTATAGACCTTCTTCTGGTAGACATGAAAGGCACAGACTCTTCCAGTTTTGCGGCTCATTTGTGAGCTAAACCACCTCACACCTAAAAGGCACCAAAGATGTGCTAATATTACTACAGGACTTACCATTTAACCCAGATACTGAGTTGTTGATGAGATTAGACATCAAGGCTTTATACATTAGTATTTCCCCAAAACAAACCTTACCCTTCGTAGAGTCCGTTTTAAACAAGTCGAAGTGGAATAACATCACCCCTATGCATTTTATAGTAGTGTGTGCCAAACTTGCATTAAGTGAGAATTTCTTTTAATATGAAGGCACCATTTACCAGCAAAGTTCAAGGGACTTCCATGGGTAATACTTTCACCCCCAGTGTTGCCTATCTCTGGGTATACTGGTTACAAGAGAATTTCATCCCTAGAACAACCCTAGTAAGACACACTTAAAACTATGGTGTTGCTATATAGACTTCATTGATTATATAGACAGGTAATATACCCCAAGTCTTAGCACTCACCAAATGGCTCAATAAAAAAGGATCCTTTCCTTAAATTCACGCACAACTTCAGTCAAACCTTTTCAGCATTCCTTGATCTCAGGGATTCTGTGTCACTCACCTGCAGAGGTCATGGCACCCGGCCCCACTCCGAGAGATCTGCAGTAATTACAATCTGCTACCCACTTTATCCACTGCTTCATAATGTACTTGGGTCATGCATATTTCTGGTTCACAATGTGACAGTTATACCAGAAGATGTTCTGGTATCACTGCAATAGCACTATAATGGAGGTCTTCAAACTTTTTAATGATGTGATCTCTCTTCTCCTCAAACTTTAATAGAATCACCTGTATTAACAGGAAGAGAGGAACAACACAGAGCAGATGATCTGGCCATTTCAACACCAATGCGTCCACTCCCCAGGCTGCTTTCTCCGGAAACCTAGAGCAGAATATGCAAAGCAGAGTTTTGGTCTTTGCTGCAAACAGATCCAGATAAGGTCTACCGAAACATCAGCATATCCTTTCAAATGTTATCCTGGATAGTGTTAATTCCTGTGAAGATGGGAACTTCCTGCTGAGATCATCCGCTAACACACTGTCCATCCTCTGATGTGAACAGCCAACAGGTTTGACAAGCTCTATCCTGCCCAAGTGCTCAACTGGACCTCAATTTGGTTGAGAGTTGGAAAGAAAAGCTCCCTCGATGATTTATATAGGATACTGCCACCATGTTGTCAGTCTTGATGGGAACATTCTTCCCCAAAAGATGATATAAAATGTCAAGGCTCGGAAGATTGCCATTAGCTCCATCAGATTTGATGGTTTGCGGCTCTCCAGAAAAAAACACCTGCACTAACAGGTCTTGTACAGCAGTGCTGCACCCCAACCTAGACTACTTGCATCCGTAGTTAGCACTTCTGGGGAATCCATGTATGTCTTCATTCTTTTGGTAAGATTTTGGCCATTCAATCACCAAAGAAGACTGCGGCAGACCTCCGGAGAAAGAGGATCCAACTTGTCTAATGAGTCCATTGCAGGAGTCCAATGACTGTTCAGATGCCACAGAAGAGGACGCAAACAGAGTCTCACCCAGGGAACTCTATAGACCGTGACTGCAATGTGCCCCTGCACTTCCAACCACAGCTTTGCAGGGGCTTGATCTCTGGATAGAAAGTCAAGAATCGATAACTGAAGATGCAGCCTCCTTTTTCCTGGAAGAAAAAAAAAACTCTCCCGTGATCCATTCTGAACGAGACCCAATGAACACCAGATGCCTGGAGGGAGAGCGTTGGCACTTGGGAATGTTCACTAGGGGACCAAGACTGTCGATGATTGTCTTTATCTGTTCCCAAAAGAATTGTATCTGCTCCAGGTTTGCTGAATGTAGTAGCCAGTTGTCCAGTTAGACAAAGACAGAAATCCCTGGGACATGAAGGGGCGCCACCACTACATCCATCACTGTTGTAAAAACCCTCGGTCCAAATTCAGCCCAAAGGGGAGAACATTGAACTAACTAGGTCTAGCCTCTATCGCAAACCTTGAATACTTGTGATGACTCTTTGCAATTGGAATGTGCAGGTAAGCATCCATGAGATCCAAGGTTATGAGAAAATGATCAGCTCCTATCAGAGGAAACATACTTTAGAGCGTCTCCATTTTGAACTTGATGTTCTTAATGAATTTGTTGAGATTCTCCAAATCTATGACCAGACGATAATCCCCTGAGGATTTGGAACAAGAAATACTATTGAGCCCGATCCTTGTCCTATTTCCCCCTTGGGGACTGGAATTATGACTCCTTTCCTCTAAAAAGAGTCAAGACTCCCCACAAAGCCATCTTTTTGACTGAGTCTTGAGGTAGAGGAGTACATTTTGTCCCAGTACAAGTTGGATCTGAGAGGAACTGTATCCAACAATCTCTTCTGACAACTCGAAGAACCCAACGATCCGTCGTTATCAGTTTCCATTGTGAAAGAATTGCTGAATTCAAACTCCGACGGAGTGGATTGTCTCTACATAGTAAGGAATGAGGATTCTTCACTTCTATAGCCTACTTCTGTTTCTTAAACGAGATTTAACAGGTTTATTTTAATTCTGCTGTCTTCTAGATGGTTGATGAAAAGAAGACCTTGAAGAATTGTAACTTTGAAGACCGACATTGGAAGGATGATGGTTTCCTTTCCTTGAACATTAGATGGAGCTCGTTCTCTAATTCACCACCAAACAGACTGGAACATGCACAGGGCATTTTAAGAGCAGCTGCCCTGTGAGCAGCATCACTGTTGCAATTTCTAAGATACAGATAACTCATTTCCGCATTGGCAGCTTCCCTTTTGAGACCTGCTTATTTGACCACATCAAAAGAAATAGCAGATAAAAATTCTTTATGGTGCTCCACCTCTTCTAGCAAAGGCAGACAATTGGATTCATTTTTAAAAGCTGAAAATACATTTTGGAAATCCATGATCAGGGATTTGGCTATATAAGCTCCAGAACACAGTCCCTCATGACTACACCAGTTCCTTAAAAAACCTTCTTCGGTTCAAAGTCTACCTTTTCATCAGATGGCTCTTTAGGCATGTTTTCTTCTGCCATAGATGGGCAGCCAAGCAGACTTGCCACACCCGTATCCACATGCACAGTATCCTGTAAAATAGAGCCTATGTTTTACAGAGAATAGACCTTACTCATGAACCCCAGCAAATTAATCTTATCAGGATCTTTCTACTCTTGTTTAACCACATTCATGACAAACTAGAAGATTTCTGAAATTGCCTCAGGATGGAATCATCAGAGGAACATGGTTTTTCAAGAGGAGAAAAGTTCAAATTCGCTCTAATGTGCCCCAACCAGAATGCCATCATATCCTTAGATAGGTATTAGCCCTTTAAATCCGTAGAAGTAGAAGTCTCCTCCCCAAAAATTGATGCTGTTGAATCAGAAACTGTCTCTACGGTCTTCTTAATGGAAGAAACCAAAGAATCACCTTTAAATGAGACCAACGTTTTGAGCACAATTTTCCTCTGTGCAATGCCAGCTGCATTTGGGAGCATGGGTGCCGCATGAAGAATGAGAAGCGGTAGATGGCGATGAGGAAATATGAGGCCTTTTAGAGGAATGTTTGCCCAGGATGAGAAGAGAATATTCAGCTTCTGAGTATCACTCCTTTGCACAATAAATACTGGGAAAATGCTTGCCTGTGTTCTCTTATATAGTATGTGAAGGCGTGCTGGTCTGGACATTCCAAAAAAGGATGGTCAAATAAGATTCAAGGCAACTCGCAATCGCGGACCTCAAACCTCATGGCGCATGCGCAAAGCCAAGCAGGAACTCCCTCAACCAACACAGAGCAAAAAATTGATGGTGGCACCCCTCACACCAAGAAAAGCAGAGACAATAGCCATCCTTCCGAGAAATGGATGCCCCTCAATCTTTTCTCAGGCATGCTGCTCCTACAGAGGAGGCTCGCACCCCACAGGCCTAGCAAAGAAAAATATGTGGCGCCTCAACTCAGCCCAAGCTCAGCAGGACCTCACACATCCTCGCAGCAGTCACACAGGAAACAAATACAGGAGAAACCAGGATTGCCAGCCCCCTTTCTGGCACCCAGGTGGTTGGGAGGGGGGCTAGCAGGTACGGATCCTCCTGCTTGTTCCTGTCATGATGTAACATTACCTCACTTTGTACTGACGGACAATATGGACTAAGGGTAATGAAGATTAAATTAAATACGCAGGGCATTACAGAGTGGATAACTGCTGCTCAAGATTTCTTTTCACTTAAAACAAAGCACTTATCTGCCTGATGGTTCTCTTAGCCAGAGCCAGGTGCCACCCCCCCCCCCCCCCCCTCTTGGGTCAATTAAGGCCCCCTCAAAGAGAAGACCTCTGTAATCGGAATATATAAAGTAAATAAAACTTTCAAAACTTGAATGCCAGTTCCCTCATGACTTGGTGCATGTGAAAGGTTCTCCCTGCCACCTATTTGTCCTAAAAAACAAATTAGTGGATTTTGGAACCAAGACAAAAAGAATGTAGATTTTACTTTGGCTCACTGAAAACACAATATTTCATTGCAAAACCCCATTCATACAGTCTATAAGCAGAGAATACAAGTTTTACCACGGAGGATTCCGTGCACCAGGATGGAGTTTTTGCAATTGCAGAAACTTCATCCTTTAAGAGAAATATATCCACTGCCATGAATTAAACTAACTTCGACTGGCATGCAGTTCCTGGGTTAGAGGCATGTCAAAGAAGTCAAGAAAGTGGCGATATTATGTTATCATGAGTTCGCAGGCCCTGATGAAGCTGCAGCTATCATTAACGAAGTGAAATGTGTTGCCCAGCCATAGAAACTAGGTCAAACACATGACAAAGCGTTTTTAGCCACATGGCAGGTGAGACACAGAATGCATGACTATTGACCACTTGTGACACATTCTTAAACTTTCCTTTTGTCAGGTTACTACTGTCTTGCAAATGGGAGGACCGACTGGACAGGTGGACTAGCATACAAAGAAATAGAGACAATGACGAGTTGGAGGATTGTCAGAGTCCCCCCCTCTTACTACCACACACCCAAGCCTACCTATTAGGACTACACTGAGGCACTGAATGCAGTGAGAGAAGTCTCCTTTTACAATAAGATGAGTATGTTCTTCTTAGACATTACACGCTGCCTGTAGGTTAGGGTCTAAATCTTTATAACAGATTAGAACTCTCTCTACGCTGAAGATATAGAGGGATTCCACTGATAAAATACGCTGTGTTTGCACTATATGAATGGGGGTTTGCAATTAGAGGTTGTATTTGGGTGGAGGGAGCCCTATTCTTTTCCCCATTAGCTCCTATGTATTGCTAAAAACGAAAACATAATTAAACTACAAAGAAATTCAGCTAGAGGGTGAGCAATGCTAAGATGTTTTCTCTAAAACAGCCCAACATTTTAAGAAGGCAAGAGTATGGCCGGCCATATGTAGCGTTGTACCGTGAATCTAGGATCCCCTTAGCTCAATGAGACTCATCAACCGCTAACCAATACAGCTATGATTTTAGCCGCACAGAAAAATATTACATAATTACCCGGAGTTTACAAATTTGCGGAACTCCCATTAGTAAAACAAACAAGGGGAAAATTCTCCAGAGTTAAATAAATGACGCAATATGTGCATTAACCTATAATTACTCGGGTAAAATGGCTGATGCTGTATTTTTAGTACCTTTCAAAGGTAACAGCAAATTGGCAAATGCTGGCATTACAAAAAGGACAGGGGCCCTCAAACGGGCACAGTAGGGGTATAGGGCACAAAACGAAACCAGCAAAGAACATATGTCTGAAAAATGTATAACAAGCACATGAGTGGAGGAAACTGGTCAAGGGCAATAAATTATTCCCATTCCAGTGTTTTTAATTTCCTCGCATTAGTACACTCATCATTGGCCCAAAGGAGGGAACCCCCTCTGAAGACAGACGGTTGTCACAGCGAGGGATTCTGTTCCTGACAGCAGCATTGAGAAGCATGGGCATGCCCTGGGCAGCTTGAGGGTCAGTACTTCGCTTTTTGCAGACAACGAACACGAGCCGGCTACTTAATTCACCACGAAAGGAGACGAAAAAGGCTCGGGCACAATGAAATGCCAGTAAGAATGGTAGTCTGTTCCTTTTTCTAACCACGAATAATGGGGGAGTGTGTCACAGAAGTCTCAGATTACAGCGCAGCTCCCTGAACACAAGCGCCTCTGAGCGCTGCCACATCAGCGCTACAAAACACAGCCGGCACTATGTGCGCTCTCACAAATGCGGGGCTTAAACTAAATTGGAGCTGCTGTTCAATATTCATGAGCAGCTTCACTTGCTAGGAGGCAGAATGGCGTAACGAGCAGAAAAGTGGATGTCATGAATCGACGTCAGCAGTGACCTGTTATTTACACGTGATGCTACCCGCCTCCCGCGATACCTGCTCTCAAGGTGCCTCTCATATTTAAAGACTATCCCTACCCAATGGAGCTCGCAACAGCCGTCACTTTTAAAGCAGGACTGGCAGGCTCCGAGTCACACTTCAGCGTCCTCCGTGGGACGCTTCTCCACGGCCCCGAAAGTAAATCTGTTCGTCTTAATTAAGTGAAGGTTCGCTCCTATATGTTCAACTTACCCTCGAACAAACCGTGGAAAACAGAAACACCAGGAACTATGCACACTTCTGCAGGAACCTCCTGTACACGCGTGGCGCAACCTTAAAAACAACTTCCGGGTCGCAAGGAAGGTCAGCCCCCAGCATGCCCGGTTCTGTAGTCCTCACAGTTTTATGTTACTACTGCATCACTTTGTAGCCAGCAGATCATGTTGACCCTATATCTGGTTACAATGGCGGCCGCTGGAACGTACTACTAACACACGAATATCTTCTAATAACTACTCTTAGTGGAATATGGTTCACAGAGCACTGACCAGTTTGATGTGTTGTGTTACAAGTTCATTTGGGGGGATCCAGGGGCAGGCAGCATCTGACCTAAGCTGGCTGCCTGCCTGATTAGCAAATGAGGGCCAGGAATACACAACGTCCATTTCACTGCTGAACCTTTTGGGGGCTCACTCCACATCTGGACCCCACAGCCTAGGAAAAGAGCCCCTGTACAGAGAGGAGCGTTATCAGGCATGCCCCCCAATTTCTCAGGCTTCCAACTGCCCTTGGGAATAACAAAGCGCAGTACGTTTTTGTCCCAGGGCCTCGCCCTAAGGACTCTTGGGGTATTTGCATGAAGCCCCTATGGGTGCTTTCTTGTGGTTGATTTTTGCATCAAAATGCTTTGGATCGCCATGTACTTCCACCAAGCCTCAGGAGAGGCAAATGCCTGCACTGAGGCCTCCCACCATTACCTGCATCGTTAGATGACCTGAGTTGAATTTTTTATTTTTTTCCAACAATATTGTATTACATTTCCAAACTCCGAAACACTCAAACATTGAGCTTACCAAACCTCTGTAGCTAGACATGAGTGAGCTTAGCACACATTTACACAAACAAGGAAAGACCAAAGAAGGAAGAGAACCTTTCTCTGTTTGGCCGCGCCGCTCTTTATAAGATGTTAGCTCTTCCCCGCTTCCTGTATATACTTCAGACCTGCCCATACAGGGTTCCCGATTCATATTTCAATAATATCGAGAGTGAGATCCGGACTCTGCTGTGGGATGGGAAGGCGCCCCGTATTGCTTTGACTAAACTTACCAAGGGTTGGTACGACGGAGGGATAGCGCTCCCGGATATGCGTCTTTATTATTGGTCCTCGCAGCTGGTGGTGGTGAACCACTGGTTGTACCGCCCCCGACAGACCCAGCCTTTCTTTTTGACAGTTATCAAATTGGGCGTGCGGGCTACTTTGGGCCCTCTACTCGAAGGCCGGGAAAGGCCGCTCTCTGGGCCCTACGACCCTCACGGTGAATGTCTGGCGTCGAGCAAATCGGAGACTTGGCTGGCTTGATGTGTTGACCACGGCTACCCCACTATGGTTGGCCCAAAGGCTGGGCACCCTCTACAACCAACCCAGCTTTGACAGATGGGAAACTATTGGCATCTTGAACTAAGCCCAAGATGGCGACTGGTGAGGAGCTCAAGGTATGAGCTCCGCCGGCTGGGGATCAAAACGTAACAAAATATCCCTGTTTAGTCCGCACTTGGCCCGACATTGCAACGCATTGTAAACCAGGAATTAGGGAATCCAGTAATATAACATAGAAACTGCGGTAAGGGGTAGCAATAGCCACATTCAGAAACTCACTGGAGATGATCTACATGATTCCTGGCAGCTTGAACTGAGTCTGCGACGATGACGACCTGTCGTTTGACCGCTCGCCCACATCACTTAAATGCTGATCGAGGGTCCCCAGGAGAACTCTGCGGCAGGAGACGGATTGATTGAACTCAGCGCATCGGCGCCCTGACCACGGGAGGACGACCCGACCTAGGGCTAGGCTCATGCACATCATCAGAGTCATCGCTACATAGCCCAAGACCCAGGAGGCGACGACCCAACCCGCGCCCAGGCTCTTACACGTGACCATTGGGGATTGAATGTCCCATTGAAAGCACCACTGCAGGGGGCGAGCCTTCGGGCTGGGATCGCACACATTGACGTAGGCATCGAAGCTGGGTTCAAGACCCCAGTGGCTGATGACCCGAACGGAGCCCTATTTCCCCCACATCACCGGAGGTAACCGAAGGTCCCGGGGAGACCTCTGGTGCAGGATGTGAGCCACATGAACACATCAGTGGCGGGCATTAAAGAGCAGAGAATGACGACCCGCCCACCAGCCAGCTTCTTCCAAGGCGTTTGAGGTAGCTCTGTAACCCCAGAGAGATCATTCATTGTGAAATCTAAAATCGGCTAAATCCGATCTTACAAAATAGCGGATTTCGTCCACTACTTACACAGAGGTTAATAAAGGCTCTTTAATGACCCTACTTATTCCCTTAAATGTCTGATCCTCGTCACCTCGACTGGACTCACCTTCGTTTAGGTATTTACACCTCTTTTTGCCAGCTCCTGATTGTTAAGATATTGTGGGCTGAAATATGCCTGTACCTAAAATGGTGGCTCCATAAGTAATGTGAGAAACATTTTACTGGACTTGATGTGAAGCGCACGGCATGTGAGGTTATATGCAAGCGTTATGGAGGCAGTGCATTCACCCTTTGAGGAGAGCTCAATTAAGGGGACAACTACAGCTTCCCAATGTCTTGCAAGCTGATCAGTGCCTGACTTTAAAATGGCGGCGGTATGAAGACATCATAATCACCTTTTCCTCTCTAGTTATATCGAGCATTGTTATCCAGGCCTGCAAACAGGGATCTTGTTGCAGTGCCTGCATTTTATGAGGGGCGTTCCATTACACAACCGATTTTGTTTTTTTGCTTTGGTTATCCTCTATCAAGCCCACAACGTTTGCCAAAGCCCTCGGTCCCGACTGTCTGACTTTAAATTGGCGTCGGTCGGGTGCTCTCAGGCATTGTCTTATTTGTAAACAGTGATCCTGTTGCAGTGCCGGCATTTCAGGAGGAGCGCACCATTACACAACCTATTTCATCACTATGGTGATCCTTTGTCAAACCCACAACAGATGCAGGATCCTTGGGACCCCAAAGCCAGTCCCTAAGTTAACATCAATCGGGGGCCTTCAGTCTTAGGTGTACAGCTTTGGGCCCAGGTAGCAGAGTTAGCCTCCTTCTGCTCCCCGTCTGCCCCAACCTAGACGGGCCACCCATTCCTCCGTCTGCCGTCCAGTGCCAGTCTACAGAGCAGAGACAAACTATAAGATGCTATGTCGGCAGTGAACTAGGAGGCCCCAGTCACTGGCACTGCACAGCAAGATCTCGGCGCCTCTCAACGTGCCCTCTCACCTTTCCATAGTGAGGCCCAGGATTGATGCCGCATTCTCTCACCTCCTTATACTCCTAATTGAGCTCCCATCCCCACTAGGACTCTTTCTCACAATGGAGATAAGTCCCGACCCCACTGTTACCAATGCATTCATCATCAACTATCCAACTAACCTCTCCAAAAATGCGGCAAAAAAATTAAAACATCGCATTCTCAAAGCTAGACCCGAAACCTTAATCTCAGACCCCTACTTCTGTACAAAAAAGGCTCTCTTGTTAATGACCTCATCTTCTATACCAGAAAACAGGCTTGCTGGCAATCTGTGTTCTACTCCATGCTTTGAATAACAGGTTCAAAGAAAACACCTCATGGTCTCAAACTCACAAAATCTCCCTCGTCCACCCTCAAAGCCACCATCACTATCACCCTCTACAATAATGGTATCATCTTAATCCAAGCCTCTATCAATCTAGCCAAGATGGCCACTATTTACCCCACACTCAGAAAAGCGGTGAACACCAACTCAACAGGCCCGACTCATCCACTACACCTTCGCTGGACCTAACCAGTACTCCCACTTTAACAGCTGAGAGTACCCCTCTCTCTCTAAACCCCTCACCTCCTTTAGTTGATCCCACAGCCTCCATGTCCCTGGTTAGATTATATTAACCCACTAGAACACCTCCCAATCCAGTTGGCGGACCTATGGGCCCAATCCCCTCGTCGACCGTCAGTCTGATTCAGGATGACTCTCGAGCTGAGAGGCTCCCTCACGCCCTACCGTCTTTTGTATTAACAGAAGATGCCCCTTCCTTCATCCCTTTAACTTTGCCTCCTGCTAGGCTGGAGACTGGGCAACGGTCCTCCTTGGTTCCTGATCAACCAAACCCACTCTCCCAGCCAATCACTTGTCTGATACAAGGTGACTCTCGAACTGAGAGACTCCCCACGCCCTCTCATCCTTACTCCAGACAGGCAATTCCCCCTCCTTCATTTCTACAACCACCTCACCCGACAGGCTTGAGACCTGGTATATGTCCTCCTCAGATCCTGAACAGTCAAACCCTTCCTACCCTCATTTGACCACCCCGGACATACAGGCAACTAGCCCGTCTGTCCTTACACATTTCCCTGCCCCTCTTTTCAAGATTTCAGAATCATTACAGATTCGCAATGACCACCTCCCCCCCCCCCCCCCCCCCCCCGGGATCTTAGTAGTACCACCTTAGGCCTCTCTGGCTCTCCTCGTGGATTCACCCCTCTAACTGATCCCCCTACACATCCAGTAACCCTCAACCAACCTTTAGACCTAGTGGCGCGCCTTGATGATCTATCTCTCCAGCTGCACCTTCTTACTGCCGAACTTCAGGTCTTGAAAGCCCTGACAATCGAACATCTCCCCCCGATCAGCTCTCTCCTCTCCCCCTGAAATTTGCCCGTAGGCCCCTCTAGTGTGATATCCCGCCCTGTCCAATATCCTCTCCTCCCCACATCTAATACCTTATCTCTCCCTAACACAGACTCCCGGCCTAGAAGGACGAAGACCGATCTTGCATATAAAGACATCAAGGCTACTTTCCTTTTACTCCCTTAACTTAGTCACCAACAAGACCCCTCTCGGTCGAATTCAAGCCATTCACCCTAACCTGAACAGAGAACCCCTACCCAACCTCAGAGTTATAAATAACGACAACCTCAAAAGAGTGAACATCACACAGACGCCTCCCTCACACCCACAGGGACGTCTCAAATGCACACTTTTCAATTGCAGATTAGCCAATAAACACGCCTCGGATATCTTCGACCTCATTCAATACCAGGAGATAGACATCATCATCCTTACCGAAACTTGGTTGAATTCTGCCTCCTCTCTTATCCTAGACCTCCTAGTGCCTCCTCCCCATGACATAATTCGTCTCGACAGAGTGAAAAAGCAGGGCGGTGGTCTAGCTTGTATTCATCGGAGCACTCTCTCGTTCTCTCACTCCGAGACCTCTGCGCCCTCCTCCAGTGAATACCTCTGTCTTAACATTTTAAGTAACCACATCCCGATATGCAAACTACATACTTTCTATCATCCCCGGGGGACAATCTCTCCTTCATCGAACAATTACTGGAAATCATCTCCGGTAATGCCGATTCCGCAGTTCCCCAAATCTTCCTCAGTGACTTCAACCCTCATTGGTCTAATCCCAATGACCAAGCTGTTACATGCCTGAAATCCTTCTTAGATGATCACGAGCTGACCCAATATTGTGACAGGCCAACGCATAATAAAGGAGAAATCCTGGATCTCATCATCTCCAAAGGAAACACAATATCACTGGATAACATCTCCCCTTGCGACTGTTCGGACCATCACATCATCATCTTTTACATTAACCGGGTGGTGTCAGCGAGAAGCCTCAATCGAAAAAGCTAAAGGTATAGAAAAGGGACCTTAGACATATCAATACAGCGGAACTAGCAACCCAATGTAAACTTGCCCTTTCCGCCCAAGTTGTCAAGCCAGAGGACGGTTCACTTACTTGCTGACTTTTACAACACTACTATCTCAAGTATCATAGACTCCATTGCACCAATCCAACAAAAAAATGCATCAACAAAAATATCCACACCATGGTTTAATGACAACCTAAACTCCGAACGACCTAAGGGCAACTGAACGATCTTGGAAATCCAATCCTTCCTCTGATCAACTAAAAGTCCTCAGAACAGTAAGAAGCACCTGTAACAAACAAATTAAGAGCGCCAAGACCGACTACCTCAGGTCTCAACTCAACCAAGCCTCTAATCGTCCCCCAAAAACTTTTTGAAATTGTTAAATAACAATCATGTGACGCACCCACTCTCTTGCGACGCTTTGGCTACATTTTTCTCTGAGAAATCGAGACTCATCAATATCGAACTGGAATCTAAAAAGGCCGCATTACCATCGTATTGGCCTGCGCACCCTCCATCCCCCTCTGAACAGCCCATACCAGCTAGTCTGAGCACCAAAAATAAAGTCTCTTTGGACACCTGCACCCCTTTTAGCGAAAGAGACATTAACAAAATTCTTCAGAATATTAACCCATCGAATCGCTTTAATGACCCTCTACAACCCGCCGTCTTCAAGGAAATAAAAGAAGTCATCACTCTGGACAAATATTGTCAATGCTTCACTATCTCAAGGTATGAACCCTGACTGCCTAAAAGCGGCTCAGGTTTCCCCTATTTTAAAAAAACCTAATGCTGATAGTGCAGACTTCAACAACTTACGCCCTATCTCCAACATCACTACTCTGGCCAAACTCCTTGAAAAATGTGTCTAATCCCAACTTTATGCTCACATTGAAAACTTCCAACTCCTAGACCATCACAAATCTGGTTTTCGGAGCGGACACAGCACTGAATCGTCTCTCATTCATGTTTTCGATGACATTTTAAAAATGCTCGACCACAATGAATCCTGCCTCCTGATCCTCCTTGACCTTTCCTCTGCATTTGACACTGTAAATCACGACAACCTATTATCAGTTCTGGAACACAGGATGGGCTTCTCTGGTCTAGTGCTGCAATGGTTCTCGTCCTTCCTCCACCACAGATCTCAAAGAATAAAGGTGAACCACTCCCTATCCAAGCCCACGCCTGTATCCATGGGTGTCCCACAAGGGTCCGCCTTATCCCCCATACTATTCAACCTATTCCTGGAACCACTTGCAAATGCACTAAACTCAATGAACATTCTCTTCCACATGTACGCAGACGACACGCAACTTTACCTGAAAATCTCCTCCCCTGACAATCTCACATCACTCAACACTACCCTCATGAACACTCAAAACTGGCTAACGGAGAACCACCTCCTACTCAACACTTCTAAAACTGAATTCTTGCTCATTTCTCCTCTGAATCATGCCCCTAAGGTAGACCTCTGGTTGAACCATCTCACTGCCTTCAACTGCCCCCGTCATTATTGATTCAGCCAAATCGCTCGGAATCACCCTGGACAAACACTTACATTTTAAGAACCACATTAGTAAGGTTTGTATGGGTGCGAATCACCAGATGAGACTACTCAGGAATCTCAAACCTTTCCTCCCACAAGCTCACTTAAAGCAGGTGGTTCAAGCGCTGGTTTTGCCGAGGCTAGACTAGGGCAGTGCTACACTATCTGGCCTCCGAAATATACCTTGGCACACCTTAACGCTGTATTGAATGCGGCGGCCAGACTGACCACGGGCACAAAAAGATCTGTGCACATTTCCCCAGTCCTAAAATCTCTAAATTGGCTGCCTTTTGAAGCAAGAATACAGCTAAAGATCGCCTGCCTGATGCACAAAGCTCTCCATTTCAAAACCCCCAAGTGCCTATGCCAAAAGCTAGAACTATCTGGAGGTGGTAGACCCTCAAGAAGTGCTAACACCTTCCTTCTTAAACCACAGATATTTCGCAAAAAGAGAACTCATCAAAGAGCTTTCACCGGCTCCGCTCCACGGATCTGGAACTCTCTCCCTCCTGAAATTCGCAGGCTCACCACCACGGTTGCCTTCAAAATAGAAGTAAAACGGTTCCTTATGTGCAAGTTCTTAACCTAATTAGGCTCTTATCATTTGCTTGAAGATACTGGACTTATACCCTCATCTTTTGTACTTGTTTTATATCCCCTGACCTAATCTTTTCTTCCGTTCCGAGTCCCACTATATATAGTGCTCCAGGAGGAGAAAAGTGCTAAATCACGGCCCCCAGAAAGCCAGAGAAGCGCTCGCTGTGATCCAACCGGGACGGAGGTGCAGAGTGAGTCGGAGGACCCATCCAGTATCCCGTCATCAGTTGGGGAGTACCAGCTACGTTCAAGGCTTATATCAGGTACGAGAAGAGGAGCACCAAGTGCCTGCTTAAAGTGTGTTAGCATTTACGCTTATATTCGCTTGGCAGGTATAACATCCAGTATTATATTCCCACATCATGTCCAACGAAGCGCTGTGAGAGACGGAAGCAGCTTCTGAAGCGCTTTTTGAGAACCTGCCTACAGTTTCCAATCTAACAAGATGTGCAGAAATGAATGTTGGCGCAAGTAACGACAACTACAAAACAAAACTTAAACACTAGAAAAATTAATGCGAACAGAAATCACCAAATTGTGGGAGGCCAAGTCACTACAAAAGTATTAAGATGCAGGGTGCGTCCCAAGCGGCTTAAGAATCATGCTGGTGCCGAGTTTAGAAAATCCCAACCCAGACATGCTGAAGGAATGGGCGATCAGCAACCTAGATGCATCCATGTGACTAGTAATAATTCTGATTAAATATGCAGAAATCGATCGGGTAAAAACACAAAAAGAAATAAAACTGATTAACCAAGAGCTTGATCAAATGGAACAAAAAGATGAGATCACCAAGGGCAAAGAAGAAATTGACACACGCCTCAAAAAGCATGAGGACACTATAAAAGTGCGAAAAATTTTCACGTTTCCCCGGGACAAGCAAGACTACGCATGTGGCCAAATCTTCATTTTTGCTCGAAAATATGACACCATAAGGAAACAGAGACTTAACAACCAATTCAACAAGCACAAGTCCAACCAACAACCAACGTAGAGGGAGCAGAATCAACCTCAATGTCGGACCTAAGCTCACTAGCGGAGTCAGGCACTGACTCAGAAGATGGAGGGAGATGGCGTGGAAGAAAGGATGCTTGCAAGTCTGACATCGGTCTGGGGGACGAGATGAATTTTTTAGTCTTCGACCGGAGACAAACCCTGTGGCCGAGACTTCCAAAGAAACAAGGCGCCGAACGAAACGCAGGCTGCGCAAAAGAAGGAAATGCAGAAAGACCGAAATCAAACACCAGGAGATGAGGAAACTGGAGGCGCAAGTAAGCGCGAACACCAAAACCATCGTCAACCTGAGCACCATCAATCTGACTGAGGCAGAAAAACAACTTCTCTCGCTGGGCCTCACTTTCTGCCCCGAGAGCAGTTTCAACTACAGCAGCACTCGCCTTGATGTATTTAAGTTTATCAGAAAATTAAAACTTTTGAAATTCTTTAAACTGAAACAAAATAATCGGACTGATCAAGAGATTGTATCTGGTAACACACCAATGAATGTTTCCCTTTCAGTCTCGGACTTTGCAGTCATCCGCACAATGACTGAACTAGGTACTCCCGACGCCCCTGTAAGCACACAACAACTTTGCCACAATGAAGGAATTACAATCCATACAAGAATACCTAGTCCTTTCAGGCCGCCCTCTGTATTTACGCCTGTGATGCCCAAAGATGCCATTGATGTATACAATTATGTAATTATTGATGAACTGAAAGCTCTTCCCCTAGAAACAGCTAGGAAATCGTCCAGACTCAACAAACAAAACATTAAATATCAGAGACTCATGACTAAACTTCAAAATGATAATGAAGTAATCATCAACAAGTCAGATAAAGGGGGAAATATTATGCTCTGGCCAAAACAGATGTATCTTGAGGAGGCCAACAGACATCTTTTGGACAGAGGCGGCTACAAAATCACAAATCACAAAGAGGTAGCCGTCACCAACAAAGAATTAAGGAAGCTTCTAAATGATTATAGAACGCAAGGACTACTGAGTAAGGATGAAACTGCTATCCTTAGCACAGAATCACCTGTCTTGCCCTTCCTCTATTTCCTTCCCAAGGTGCATAAAAACTCCTTCCCGATTCCAGGGCGACCGATCATATCTGCACGAAAAAGTATGTGTGAAAACATATCAAAGTATGTGGACTTTTTTCTCCAAGATCTTGTCTCTAGCCAGCCTTCCTACATCAAAGATACTAGTGACTTTCTGTATAAAATCAAAGACATCCCATGGCATAATGACTATCTTTTAATTTCACTAGATATCACTTCTTTGTATACTAGCATTCACCACAATGATGGGTTGGACGCCTGCAAACACTTCCTAGACAAAAAGCCTATACATTGCCACAACCACAATGCAATGCTCCTCAAGCTCATTCATTGGTGCCTCACACACAACTACTTCTTGTTCAACAAAACGGTATAACAGCAGCTCAGGGGAGTAGCCATGGGGGCCTGTTTCTCACCCAGCTATGCATGTCTCTATGTAGGTTGGTGGGAGGAACAGGTCCTCAAGGGAGAACACATCACAGCTTGGCAGGACAACATCATCACTTGGCTAAGGTACATCGATGACGTGTTTTTAGCCTGGAAAGGCAGTACTGAGAGTGCAAACACGTTTATCACACAGATTAACAACAACACCTTGAATCTTGAATTCAATGCTAACATTAGCCACACATTTATCGAATTTCTAGATGTTACCCTATACATAGCCAACGGTGCGTTGCACTCCAAACTTCACAGAAAGCCCACAGCTGGCAACTCAGTCTTGCACACCTCCAGTTTTCATCCCAGGCATTTAATAACAAGCATCCCGTATGGAAAAATGCTCAGAATAAGGAGGATTTGTAGCTCATCCACTGATTTGTCGATATGTCGAAAGGAGGCAGCCAATAGATTCAGAACACAAGGATACTCCTTAGCTAACATCAACAAAGCTATGAAGAGAGTTAACGCACAACCCTGTGAAGCTCTCCTCACAGGGCATCCGTCCACAGTAGGCACCCCCGAACCAGATAACAGCAGTATCCTCACTAGCGAGAATACACAGACAGTCAGCACAAGACTGATTATCACCCATAACACTGAAGTGAGGGCTATCAGATCAGTTATCAACAGAAACTGGGGCATCATCAGATCCGACCCAACTTTGGGCCCACTAGTTGCTCCTTACCCAGACATCACATATAAACGTGCCAGATCTATGCATGACGCCCTCGTCAAAAATAGTCCTGAAATCAAGACCACAGCAAACTGGCTTTCTGACAGAAAGGGATTTTTTAAATGCAATAGTTGTAGGGCCTGTAAATTTGGAAAAAACATCACACAACTCGATTCCACCTTCAGGAAAACACCTCTCATCATTAAACAACACCTTACATGCAGAACAGAATATGCCATTTACATTTTGGAATGTGACTGTGGGCTTCGCTACATAGGGAGTACCAAGTTAGCTGTACACATGCGCATCCTACAACACCTAAGAGCCATCGTGAATAGTGACCCCACATACCCGGTGGCGAGACACTCTAAGGAAACACATCATAACAACCTGGAACACTTGAGGTACTCAGTGATCGACTGCATCCCTACACTCAGAAGAGGTGGCAATAGGGAAAAACTGCTACGACAAACAGAAAGCAAATACATTCTGCAATTCAACACTAAGGCACCGGCAGGCCTCAACACCAGTGAGGACCTCTATCACTTTCTGTAAATACCTCAGCTGTATGTGTTTACCTGTAGCTCTGTTTTCCAATTATGTTACATTCATGGTAACTTCCACTAACTGCCTTGTATGTATTTTATGATTGTTTGAGCATTTTTTCATGCTCAACCCTACGCTCCGGATTGAAGCAGTTAGTATTTTTTTGTTTGTTGTTGTTTACTTGCACTGTACATATGTATTAAATGCAACACACGCACGTCTTTGTCACCACATCCTATAGTCAGTCTGACTAGATCAACACTTAATGGTTATTAGGGTTCTTTTTGACTTGCATGCACATGTTACCTGTAACATGGCATACATACTTGTTTTTAAACCACAATTTTCTCGAATTGGAGGAGATTTTTAACTTTGGTTTCAATACCACCACGTTACTCACTGTGCACTTGCTAACGCACATCTCCTCCTTTCTCCCTTAAGGACTTTTTGTCGACCCCTCTCACCATGTGTGTCCCCACTTTGAGCCTTAATCGCAGTAGCTGCTTACCTTTGTCCGATTCAAAGCTGGTTTGTGGACATCATGCATCTAGCTCGATGCATCGTAGCACACAACATAGGGGCAGTGGCGGTTGGTGTACTTTTAAAGTAGTAGGGCGTAAACTGTCACACCAAACTGTAATAAGTGTACAAGATCAAACCTCTCCATGTTATCAGTCATTGAAGCGGACTGACAGACTCCAGTGATTAACTAGAGGGCCACAGCCACGAACAAACACTGCCACATGTCCAATATAACACCTGACACAACACGATAATGTGTGAAATCCTGAGAATAATAGCCTGAGGACAATATGGGTAAAACGGGCAAAGCAGAGTTTGGAAAGCACAGGAAACAGCAGTAAATGTGGAAACTCAGCATGTAACCACAGTCAAAGAGAGCTATGTGATCACAGCACTATAATACACCCAAACCAGAGAATGAGAATCAGTGGAACAAACCACTACCATATAGTACACTTTGGTATCATATTAGAGTATGTACAATGCGCCAATTAGCATATGAGCACAATACCTATGTTTTCCAAATTCCCCGACTAATCATTGCACTGGTGCGCTTTAAATCCATACATTGCCTTTTTAATTCTATGAAAGTTAATCCCTGCGGTCACCTATGGTCAGTAACATAATTTAGGATACTATAAATGTGGACGGTATTTCTATTACCTAGCATAATTTTTATAATCACAATACTTCAAATTTCTTAGCTCAACATGCTAAAGTCACTGCTGCATAAATCCTTGTCAACCTAAATAACACAAAGTTAACAACCAAAAAAATGAACTTTTCCCCAGTGTCGTTAGCATACCTCTTCAGTGCCACTGACGCTGAATAGTGCCCATGCTAACGTTATTTAAAATCGATTTATAATGGTCACCACTAGATCAAAATGTCAGGCAAAATTGTATCTCGCAATTCATCTTTTACTGTCACTTTCTCGCTTTTAGTTTTGCAGCAAATGTAAACAGCTGCTCCAATGTGAAGGTACTGATGCTAAGGTGCTGCCAATGAGTCAGTCTCGGAAACATGGCCTATCACTGTGTGCTTTCAAACTAATGCCACGCAGAATTCGGGAGAAATGCTACACAACGGTACGCATTTTATTTACCTCAGAAAAAATGAGGGTGTCCGTCAGAATTTGAACTAGTGACAACGTAATCAAACGCAGATTCCTTCGCTGGAAGTACTTAGTCCACTGCACCACCACAATATTTTTCTTATTTAAAAAACAAGCTGCCCGTTACTGAGTCACGGCCAGCATTACGGGCAGGGTGTAATTTGAAATTGGGTCATCGCGCTGCGCGGGGGGGGGGGGGGGGGATGGAGGCGGAAGGGGTTTAATGGGGAAAAAAATAAAAAATAAAACTTACTGTCCCGCGCCATCTTCTGGATGGGTCCCGACGTCCAGTCCTGACTCCTGGTTTTTCTAATTCCGGGCCCACCGGCTGCTGCTCTCCTCGCGTCATCAGGTAAGGCAGCCTCCCTCCCCTTCCTCCTCCAATCACAACTGGTGAGGCGACTCTGAGAGCGCCCCACCCAGACCATTTTCTCTATGTAGGCTGCTGCATGCAGCAGCCTACATAGAGAAAATGGGAGAGTGGGCGGTCCTGCTCGAGGGCAGGGGGGAGTGGCTTGCCCACTGTCACGCATACTGACTGTTTGGTCAGCCCCAGGGCCGACCTAACAGTCAGTATGCACAACAGTGGGCAGGCCACTCCCCCCCTGCCTTCGAGCAGGACCGCCCACCCCCAGCCAGGCACTTCTTCTTTCTCGTAGTGCGAGAAGCAGAAACATAAATGGTAGTTATTACCATTTATGTTTCTGCCTTCTCGCACTGCGAGAAAGCACTGGGGGGCGCCCAAACGCCCCAATGGAGGAGCCGCCACTGCATAGGGGCTCTCACACCAGACAGCTTTCCTTAGACAATCGCACATCTATGGCGCACATATCTTTTTGACCCCGATTTCCTTCTTTTAGACTCGTAGCTAAGTCTTTCATTTACTGATTTACTGGCGGGGTTATCCAAGGGCCCCTGTTGCTCAGACTCACGAGCACAAGAATAGGCATGCCACACGCCAGCATGGGATAGAAGATTTTTTCCTTCATCGTATCATTTTTCACTAGCGCCTGTCAGATGGTATTATCTTTCTGTGAAGTTAACGAGCAAGGATACAAGTTTAGGTGTTCTGTTTTCGAAATATGCATTTCGTTTTTAATTCACTCGTCGCTATTTGATGTTGTCAGTATCTTGGCAAAGTCTGTTTTCTCTGTTTGTTTGCCCTACCATGTCATTTGACACATGCTTTCTCTCTTGTAATAAAATTTCATGCATGACTTTTGGCGTAAGATGTAGTAAAATGCCTATTCACTGCAATGGACATAGTAAGCAGACTACTGCATCCAATCACACTCACCTGTATATATTCTGCACATGTCCTCAAAGAGCGCTATGTGATCAAGGCTGCATGTTCGGCAGCCGAAACTCGTCATGTTGGACCTTTTCCTGATGTGTGAATAAACTATCATCCTTTTTCACACCAGCTTCCGGAGTCTGTGCCCGTGTGTTACGCCTGTTATGTCTGTCGTGGCATTGGGATTTCTTCGTGATATATATAATTTCTTTTTTTCTTCAACTATTGTATTGCTGTGTTGCACCCTTTGTAACTGTTTCCTTTGATATGTATATGATGCCTGCCTAACCCTGACCATCCTTAATTGTGAAGTGCTCTGATTACCTTCGGGATCATGTTCGCGCTATATAAAACTTTATAAAATACATCTCGACAATAGGTCACCTATGGAAAAAGGGTAAAATACTGAACTTCACAGACCTAGAAAAGGAATATCAACTCGCACAGGGAGAGGTCTTTCTCTATCTCCAGAGCCGACATGCTCTCACGACAGCCCTCCATGGGGCCAAGGAACTACCAGAATCGTCTCCCCTCGAGGACCGTCTCCTCTCTGAACCTCTGCCAAAAAAAGCAGTGTCGCTTACATACACGAAGCTCTGTAATAACTTGCCGGACCTGTTTCAATCCCTCAGACATAAATGGCAAAAGGATCTGGGCAGCTCGAGGACGAGGGCTGGCAGTCAGCGATGATGTCCCCTAGGGAAGCGACTATCCCTCACAGACTCCACCTTGTCCAATTGAAGGTCCTACATAGAGCTTACATTACAGGTCTCACCCTTGCAAAGATCAGAAGGCGACAAGACTCCCTATGTCTCCGTCACTGCAAAGGGGAGGCAACCTTCTATCACATCATATGGGACTGCCCACATATTCAGGCCCTATGGGAGAGGGCCACACAGCTCATGCAACAAGCACTGCACATGGACATCACTTTGCACCACAGCTTGGGCTCCTCAACATTTGGGAGGCGACTGACCTCACCGAGATCGAGCAGCAGTGGGTTGCCCTGGGATACACATTGGTAAAACGGAACACAGTTACCAAATCGGGGGCAGCGGGCACTCCAACTTCCGGAACTTGGGCGAGAGACCTAGATAAATGCATGATTGCAAAAAAAGAGGTTTTTAAGTCTAGAGGTTGCCCTCGGAAGTGGGATATGAAATGGGGAAAGTGGAATGTTTATAGGGGGGACCAGTGTCAGAACACCGACGAGACAGAAGGCATAACGGCGGCTGAGTGACGCCAACATTTTAATTGCTAACGTTTGTAAAATATTTGTACATGTCAATGTGTTGATGGTGTCTATATATGTGACTGATGTGCTTTATTTTCAATAAAAACAACTGTTAAAAAGAAAAGAAGGAAGAGAAAACACCCTACGGTCCCACCTCCTTCCCGGAGATTGCACAAACAGGTCAACTTTCCCTGTGTACTTTCCACCACGGTTACGATAACACATCATTTTTCGCTGTTAAAACACTGGGCTCACAACACGCATACACCTTCTCCCATCTACTAGTTAGTCCAAGTGATCTAGGACAGCCATTAACGGACCTCTTGTCTACTAGGTATTCTCCAATATCATGCCACTGACTGGCCTATGTATGTTCCATCTCAATAAGTCCCAAGTCAGCTTTTCCATGGACAGCAACATCCATAGCCTACCTGCCCAGTCTTGCATTGTAAGGACCGGGGACTTCCATTTCAGTGCTAGGAGCTATTACACAGCCAAAAGCATTTTAGTTATTAATCTCCAGTATGTTTTCAGCATGTTTATGATTTCAGCTGGCCTAGTCATGCGGTTAGGCTGTAATGGATATCCTACTACGCTCTTAGTGTGGCTGAGGATCACTTTGAAAAATTGCTAGCTGTGGGCATGTCCACTAGACATGTGGAACTTCTCCTTCCTGGCCACATCCCCTCCAGCATAGCCCATCCGCTGTTCTACACATTTGCTTAAACCTGAAAGGAACTAATCTGCCATATCACACGAGTATACATCAATTCCCTACCCTGCACGCTTTTACAAGGGGGATGGCTGTGGGACCAGAGTTTTTGCCATTGTGCCAGAGATGGAGTATCCCAGGATTTGGTTAAATTTTCTCATATAGGCCCATTCCGTGTCGATCCCAATTCTGTGAGGATGCCATGGATACTAAATATGAGACCTTTAGGGTCAGCATAGGTAGGAAAAAGGTTTTCCCACCCTGTTACGGGCATAATCCGTGCCAGTTTGTTCTCTGAGAATAGGGCCAGTGTCGTAGCTGGAAGTAGTGCATTCAGTCAGTTTGGCATACTTTAAAATCTTGTTTACATTGGTTAAACACCTTGATACTACCCCCTACAATAGATCTTGTAACATTCTGCTTACACCCTCCAACCAGTATGCACATTCGCCCTTCATAATCCCACGAGAGAAATCTAGGGTACCCATCAAAGGGGAGAATGGAGAATAGGAATGTGTTAAATCTCTGGTTCCTAGTGACCGAATCCCATATCTGAATTTATTACTTGTTCCATTTGCCGAACATCTCTCTCTCTCTCTCTCTCTCTCTCTCTCTCTCTCTCTCTCTCTCTCTCTCTCTCTCTCTCTCTCTCTCGCTCGCTCTCTCTCTCCCTCTCTCTCTCCCTCTCCCTCTCCCTCTCTCTATCTCTCTCTCTCTCTTGTTTCCACAACGGAAGTTATAACTACTTCGCTGACCACTGAGAAATAAGACTTTCACCAGAGTGACCTTTGACCCTGTCACCAGGCAGGTCGCTCCCCCCATCCGCCACGCAGCCCCCCTGTGGGTTGAACCTCAGTTGCCGCTTTTGCCGCCTGACTGCTCGCTCCCTTTTTTATTCTGTACCCCTGCGCTTGGCTTTCTGTGCCACTTTGTTTTTTTCATTCTGTGCCCCTGTGTTTTGCTTTCTGTACCCCTGTGCTCTGTTGCCCCCTCCCGCCGTCTTTCCCCCCGCCGTTTTTTCCCCGGGTTTTCCCAGCCGCTGAGCCCCTGCGGCCCCGCCCCTTCACTCCCATTGGCCGCCCCGCTCCCACCTCCCAGCTCCTCCTCCCTCCCTCTGCCCTCATATGGAGGCCGCGAAGCGGTGGTAGAGAGCGACCTTTGACCCTGTCACCAGGCAGGTCGCTCCCCCCATCCGCCACGCAGCCCACTGTGGGTTGAACCTCCGTTGCCGCTTTTGCCGCCTGACTGCTCGCTCCCTTTTTTATTCTGTACCCCTGCGCTTGGCTTTCTGTGCCACTTTGTTTTTTCATTCTGTGCCCCTGTGTTTTGCTTTCTGTACCTCTGTGCTCTGTTGTCCCCTCCCGCCGTCTTTTCCTGCCGTTTTTTCCCCGGGTTTTCCCCCGCCGCTGAGCCCCTGCGGCCCCGCCCCCTTCACTCCCATTGGCCGCCCCGCTCCCACCTCCCAGCTGCTCCTCCCTCCCTCTGCCCTCATATGGAGGCCGCGAAGCGGCCGCGCCGCTGGCGTGCCGTAGGCGCGCCTAAGGCAAGCCCGTCCACGCCTGGACCGCACCCAGTGCCAGAACCCCTGGACCCCGCAACGCCAGACTGCACTACGACGCAAGCACCCTCCACGCACTCAACACCAGATGAGACCACCCCTGCTACCGGGCCACCCCGAAACGCACCCAGGGGCCATTCACCTGCCGGAACTGCAGATTCACCAGCATCCAACCCTCCACACCACCAGCCGGAGAACTCAACCACCTCCGCTGCATCCTCCTCAACACCCGCTCCGCTCGCAAGCACGCCATCGAACTCTGGGACCTCCTAGACTCCACCGCCCCCGACGTCGCCTTCCTGACGGAGACCTGGCTGAACGCCACCTCAGCACCAGACATCGCCATAGCCATCCCACAGGGCTACAATTTCTCCCGCAGAGACCGCACCAACGGATTGGGAGGAGGAATCGCCATCATCCACAAAGACTCCATCAAAATCTCAACGAACACCGATGACACCCTCACCACCGCCGAGCACATGCACTTCCAGATCCACACCGACCCCAACACCACCCTCAGAGGAACTCTCATCTACAGACCTCCCGGACCCCGCCCACAGTTCAGTGACACCATCGCCAACCTCATCAGCACCCACGCCCTCGCTTCCACGGACTACATCCTCCTCGGGGACCTGAACTTCCACCTCGAGAACAACAACGACGCCAACTCCACTGCCCTGATTGCCAACCTCGCCAACCTCGGACTCAAACAGCTCGTAACGACACCTACTCACACCGCTGGACACACGCTCGACCCCATCTTCTCCGCAAGTCCCCACGTCTCCTTCAACCACACCACCGAACCACACTGGACCGACCACAGATGCGTCCACTTCACCTTCAGAAAACCCACCACACACCACCGCACCCAACAGCTACCACGCCGCTGCTGGGGCAAGGTTACCGAGGACCAACTGACTACCGCCCTCGCCCTGAGACCACCCACCGACCCCACCGACCCAGACACCGCCGCGACCAACCTCACACAGTGGATCAACGACTGCGCCAACACCCTCGCCCCTCTCAAGACCTCTACAACCAACCACACCAACAAGAAAGCCGCCTGGTTCACCGAGGACCTCCGGATCTCCAAGCACACCTGTCGGAAGCTGGAGAAGAAATGGCTCCACGACCGAACACCAGACAACCACACAGCCCTCAAGAGCGCCACCCGCAGACACCACCAACTCATCAGGACCGCCAAGAAGACCGCCTTCAAGGACTGCCTAGACAACAACGCACACAACACCAAAGAGCTCTTCAGCATCGTGAAAGAACTCTCCAACCCCAGCTCCAACACCAACAACATCCCGCCATCTCAAGACCTGTGCGACTCCCTGGCCACCTTCTTCCACCGCAAGATCACCGACATCCACGACAGCTTCAACTCTGACCCCCCCACACCCACCACCGAGTCCACCACCCCTGCGACTACCACTCGCACCAGTCGCCTGACCGTCTGGTCCAGCGTCAGCGACGAAGACACCATCAAAACCAGGAACTCCATCCACTCCAGATCCCCATCGGACCCCTGCCCTCACCACGTCTTCAACAAAGCCAGCGCATCCATCGCGCCCCACCTCCGGAAAACAATCAACTGTTCCTTCGAGACAGCAACCTTCCCAGAAAGCTGGAAGCACGCCGAGATCAACGCCCTTCTGAAGAAGCCCAATGCGGACCCCAAGGACCTCCAGAACTTCCGGCCCATATCCCTGCTCCCTTTCCCGGCAAAAGTGACCGAGAAGATTGTCAACAAACAGCTGACCCGCTACCTCGAAGTTAACAACATCCTGGACCCTTCCCAATCGGGTTTTCGCAGCAACCACAGCACCGAGACCGCCCTCATCGCCGCCACTGACGACATCCGGACCCTGATGGACAAAGGAGAAACAGCCGCCCTCATCCTCCTGGACCTATCAGCAGCCTTTGACACGGTCTGCCACCGCACCCTATCAGCACGCCTCCACGACGCCGGTATCCAAGAGAAGGCCCTGGCCTGGACCACATCCTTCCTCTCCGGCAGAACCCAGAGCGTCCGCCTCCCACCCTTCCGCTCCAACACCAACAAGATCATCTGCGGCGTCCCACAGGGATCCTCCCTCAGCCCGACGCTGTTCAATATCTACATGGCCCCCCTCGCCCACGTCGCACGACAACACAACCTCAACATCATCTCCTACGCCGACGACACCCAGCTGATCATATCCCTCACCGAAGATCCCCACACCGCCAAAGCTAACCGCCACAGAGTAATGAAGGCCGTAGCCGACTAGATGAAGGACAGCAGACTGAAGCTGAACTCAGACAAGACGGAGGTCCTCATTCTCGGACCCACCCCATCAGCCTGGGACGACTCTTGGTGGCCCACGTCACTAGGCACAGCCCCGGAACCCACGGACCACACACGCAACCTGGGGGTCATCCTCGACTCCACTCTCTCCATGACCAGGCAAGTCAACGCCGTCTCCGCGTCCTGCTTCAACACCCTCCGTATGCTCCGCAGGATCTTCAAATGGATCCCCCTCGACACGAGAAAAACCGTTACCCAGGCCCTCATCACCAACAGACTCGACTACGGGAACGCCCTCTACTCAGGAACTACAAACAAGCTTCTGAGACGACTCCAACGCATCCAGAACGCCTCGGCCCGACTCATCCTCAACGTCCCCCGCCGCAGCCACATCACACTCCACCTGAGAAATACATGACACTCATTCACATTGTCAGTGGTTATCCTGAAAACAAGCACGGCCCAGCACTCTTGGAAATATAATAGGTACTCCTGATTTACATAGTGTACGTTTTCTTTGAGGTTCATTTTATTTAGTGCCAGGAAGTTCTTTATGATTACTACATGAGGAATCCTGGATATTCTTGGGAATGCTAGACATCAGTAGGAAGACGCCTCATCCATGGGAAAAGGTGCTGCAACAGTGATGATGGACAGAGGCTGGTGTGGGACCAGCTAGAAGACTATGGGGGTTATTCACAGTCTGGCGGATGGTCTGCCAGCCTGCCAGATATGAGATGGAAAAGGTACTTGTCTATAATCCTAGTTTTCTTCCAGGGTTATCCTCATCAAAGTCATAAGCACTGAATAGCCCACACACGACAGCCACGGAGCATATATAAAATACATGTATGTATATATACATCAATATAAAACAGCAACAATTGCAACCTATAAACATGTTAAGAAGCCCCACTTTTATTTTCATTTAAAAAAGAAACATTTAATTTTATATAGGTCACTATAAAGTGTAAGTGAACATAGTTATTGTTCACAAACGTTCTTTAAAAGGAAAAAAAAATGAAGGGCAGAATTAGCCAATAACCTGCAAGGAACACATTCAGCTAATGCAGCTGGTGCTGTGTCTATAAGAACCTCACTGTAACCTCAGTATCCCATCATGCCCCACAGGTGACACTTAGGTTAGGTCACTGTTACGGAACAATAGAGTAACCTGGGTTAAAACTTATTAAGGACTGTACTATTTCTTGTCTGGGGAGGAGGGAGGGTTCCTTATGGCTTTAACGAGGATATCCCTGGAAGAGAACTAGTATTACAGGTAAGTTACTTTTCCTTCTCTTCCAGGGGTTCCTCATCAATAGCCATAAGCAATGAATAGAATAGCAAAGCCATCCCTTAGTGAACAGACAAGAAATAGAGACATTTCCAATAATTACCCAAAAATATTCCTCAATAATGCCTGCCCTACTTGAGTATTTTCTCTGGAGTCTGAATCTAGACAATAATGCCTAGTGAAAGTATTAGTAGGCCTCCAGTTAGCTATTTTGCAAATCTCTGCAATGTGGACATTCCTAAGAAGGGTTATAGAAGCCGCTTCACCTCGAGTCGATTGAGATTTTGGCCTACCAGATAAGGGTTTCTTCACTAATTGATATGCAAAAACTATACAAAAAATATCCATTTTGATATGGATTGTTCTGCAGAAGGCAAACCAGTTCTTACTGGTCCATAATTTATTAAAAGCCTATCCGATTATCTCATGTCTCTAGTTTTCTTCAAATACAATTTCAGCACCCCCCTGATACACCAAGAGAGTGGAGAGATCTCTCCACTGGAGTTGAAGAATTTGCTTGAACTCTGCCAAAATGTCAATTTTTTGTTTTCTGCGTACGCAAACAAGTCTATTTGGGGATAGCCCAGTTCCTGAAAAAGTTTCTCCAGTACTTCGTCATTTAGAACCCAGTCATGGTTGTCTTGAATAATGCGACTTATGGAATCTGCTTCTGTATCTTGAACATCTGAAAGGTGTACTGCTGTAAATGTTAGGTTCCTTTCTATGAGCCATTTGCTTGTAGTCTGTTGTTCGAGGGGCAGAGATCTCGAGTGTGTTCCGCCCTGTGTTTTTTCAGGTAATGCATCGCTGTAGTATTGTCCATCTGAACCAACAGGGAGTTTGTGCTTATTGCAGGAAGGAAGGACTTCAGAGCTAGGTGGACTGCTCACAGTTCTAGGAGATTATTATGGTAAGATCCATCTTTCTCCGACCATACTCCTTGAGTCTGTAAATGGCCCCTAGACACCCCAATCCTGGAGGGAAGCATCCATGTCAAGAGTGTGGGTCGGGAGATTGTGATGGAAGGGAATACCCACCTTTAGATTTTTCGACTTGGTACACCATGGAAGAGACTAGAGTGCAGACTGTGACAGAGTTAATTTCTGTTCCCAGCCGTTCGAGGACTGCTTCCACTGATCCTTCAGACATTGTTGTAGTGCTCTCAGATGAAGCCTGGCATGGGGAACTATGAATATGCAAGGCACCATTGACCCCAGTAGAGACAATATCTGTTGAGCTAAAGAATGGTGAGTTTGTAACAGTGATTCTCTTCAGACAGATAGATGACAGTCTCTCCTCTGAAGGATACACTTTTGCGAGTTGGATATCCAGAATTGCACCCAGTACCGGATATACTATTGATTTGTTTATGTTGGCCTGAAGACCTAGTCGTGGTAACATGTCCAGATGTATTTTGAAATGCTTTAGAGTTGTTTCTGAGTATGGACTCTTTATTAACTAATCGTTTAGATCAGAGTTGACAAATATCTACATTTCAAAAAATGTCCTGGGGGCCGCCTTTAGCCCAAATGGTATAACTGTGAATTGAAGATGCTTGGAGCCTACTATGACTAGTAAAATTCTTCAATATTTCTGTACAATCGCTATGTGGTAATAGGCATCTTGAAGGTCTCTAGCACACATTCAGTCTACTTGTTGTAGCTGGGGATATATTTAGTGTAGAGCCAGCATTCTGAACTTTTCTTTTTGTATAAATCTGTAGAGATTTCTGAAGTCTAGTACAGTTCTGAATTATTGTTTAGGTCCTTTCTTCTGAGCCAGATAGTACCAGAAGTAAGCTCCCAATCCTTTTTGATAGTGAGGAACATCCTCCATCGCATTCTTCTGTATCAATGTGTTGACCTTCTTTTGCAAAAGATCTATCTAATAGTTTGATGGTTTGGTTGGTGTTATTGAAGGAGGAGGGGAACTGAAGTGTAAAGAATATTCATTCTCCACAATATTCAAGGGCCATTTGTCTTTGGTTATTTGGTGCAACTCTTGGACATAATTGCTTATACTTCCTCCAACTGGAGTAGGCGACAGAGAAGGAGGAAATCATTGTTTTGCTGTAGGTTTTCCTGCGGATGCAGTTTGTGGTTGCTGAAGACCTCCTCTCCCCTTGTAAGATTTCCTGTGGTGGTATGGTGGTCTTGGTTGCTGTTGTTGGTGGTGGAACCAATGAGGGGTTTAAACCCTCTGAGGGAAGTAACGCCTGTTCATAAGACCTGTATCGCCAACTGTTTTAAAAGTGTCCATTTCAGTATTCATTTTTGACATTTTGTTATCCGCATGTGAGCCGAATAATATTAAGCCTGAGAATGGTGGAATAGAGATGCCATGACAGTACCCATACACTGCCAATTCTGACGTATCTGGAGCTGCCCCAAGATTTGATTCAAGACTAGCTTGTGTTGTTTAATGTCTGTATACCAGTGCATCTTGTGGTGAATCTTCAAAGCTTTGACTACGTCACTGTGCATGCCTTCTCCAGTCAGTCATCTCTATATTAGGGTTTACTGTTGTAATGCTGCAGAGTGATTGTGAGCAAAGAACATGTAGTCAAGTTATTCTCGAGTGATTCTTGGATTTGATCTTCCACTTTCTAATAGTGTAGGGTATTTCTATCACTTTCGTCGAGGTGCACCATAATTTAAAGGTACCGCTTTGGACATCAAGCAGATGTTATCACACAGTTCTGCCCTTCTCCAATGACCTGGGTAGTTTTAGTGGGGAAACAGCCTTTACAACAAGGTTTTTACCACGTTGCGACTTTACCATGCATTTTTAAGCACGCATGCTTTTACAACTTTTATGTTTTTACAACGGATGCTTTTATCACGCATTTATGGTAAGTTATGGGGTGTTGGGGATCTCCCCCCACAGATACTTTGTTCGTATATATATATATATATATATATATCAAAACTTGTACATCGGTGCTGAACACACCGAGAATCGGCTTTTCCCTGCCTCTCTCGATGGCGGTCCGTGGCGAGGAAGCGAACCTCAACAATACACACCAAAGCTGAATTCTTCGTAATATGAAAGTAGCAGCAACCACGTACTCTTCAGGCTTTTAAATGCACAGATTTATTTTGCAAAAAAACGGCCCACTCAACGCGTTTAGGGACTTGCTCCCTTGTTCACGAGTGTAGTGGTTACAATAAAGTGTTGTTTAAATAAACAATCATGTGATCGTGTGTAAATAAAACAACATAGAAAACAGACTTCATATTAAGGAGTTACTCCACCCCAAATGAAATGCAAAATTTGCGAATCCCGCCATCTTTAAATGGTGTTAATCTTCTTGTCGGGATGATTTTATAATAGTCCCAGTGTATATGACCATTGTTGGATTCATGGTGAGGAAACAAAAACGTAACATATTTGCGATATTCCTTAAATCAACAAGTTAGATGTAATGTTTCAATCTATGAAGACAACTCTAACAATTTTAACACGATATCATTCTACTGCTGCATCGTTACTCGATAGAATCACGGTCACCAAATATGCGCTCAACATTGGATTAAACCCAAGTGGGTCACAATTCTCCTCATATCATACTCCTTAATTTGGAACATTCCTACCATTCAACAGTGTCAATCTTCCCTTCTTTCGTGGAACAATCCACAGATACTTTAGCTTATTTGCATTTTTCAATGATAACTTCTCTGTTCTTTGTAAAAAGAAAAGACAAACGTAAATATAATCACACGCTAATTTCCACTAAAAAAAATACACTAAACCACAATAACAGACACTTTTCAAATTAATAACTTCATAAATACTTAAAATACATTCTTTGGCTAAGACAGAATGAAAAACAATACACTTATTTCATTAACTTTCTTAAATCTCAACGTTAAGGGACTTATTCCCAAATCTACTAGGGATATACGCAACACGGACAGTACCTCAAAGAAAATCAACAAAGTGTACTCTCTTAACCCAGGTGGACTTCCATTTCTTCATCACAGTTGTGTCTGTTAGGAACTAAGGTCCTATACTGTATAATTAATTTGGACTCAAGGCGTCTAAGATCTTGTACTCTATTACCACCTCTTTCATTCAGTCGTATTGAGTCTAACACACAGAAATTTAGCAAAGAGTTGTTTTGCCCGTGGTGACTTTGAAAATGTCTTGCCACGAGATATTGCTTGTCACCATTTTTCATTGCACGCAAATGCTCCAATACCCTTTTCTTTGCCTTATGGATGGTACTGCCAATATATGCTTTTTTACATGGGCAGAATAAGGCATACACTGCAAATTCAGTGTTACAAGATGTATGTTTCATTATCTGAAAGGGTTTGCAATCCGGTGAAAGTTTGCATTCTTTCTTATGTGTGCTGTTTTTACATGCCTTACAATTGCGGCATGGATACAACCCCTGAATTCCCAGACTTCTTGTTTCAACTGGTTCTACTGCTCTACATAGTGTGTCCTTCAGGGATTTGGCTTTTCTGAAAGTGATCTGGGGCAATATCCCTACATCACTCACAAGGTCTTTGTCAGTGTGTAACACTGGCCAGAATTTGGTGAGACTTTTTCTTACCTCAAGTGCCTGTCTACTAAAGGTGGTAACAAATCTGATTTTTGGATCTTCTTCACTATTGTTTTTTTCTACCAGTAGTGAGGCTCTCATTTTCTTCCTTACTTCCGCTCTGGCCTGGTTAATCACTGATCTTGAATAGCCTCTCTCAAGGAATCTTTGTGTCATAACAATTTCCTCCTTCTCATAACTTTCAAACGTGCTACAATTACGTTTAGCACGTAGAAGTTCTCCAAGGGGAATACTGTCAATGAGGGAATGCGGATGACAACTCTTGGCGTGCAGTACGCTGTTCCCAGCCGTAGTTTTCCTAAAAAGTGAACTTTCCAACTTGTTGTTATGTGCTGTAAGTGTTAAATCAAGGAATTCAAGAGTTTTATTGGACCACTGACTTGTGAATTGTAGATTGAAATCATTAGAGTTAAGTACCTCTACAAACTCTCTTGCCTCACCTTCACTCCCCTTCCAAACACAGAAAATGTCGTCAATATAACGAACCCAAAGTGCTACTCTGTCTGTGAAGAAATCCAGTTTCCTCACTATCAGTTCCTCCCAGTACCCCAGGTAGAGACCCGCAAAGCAAGGAGCAAAGCAGGTCCCCATCGAAGTACCGAGGGTCTGTTTGTAAATTTTGTTGTCAAACATGAACATTTTTTGTTTAAGACAGATAGACATCATTTCAATGATCATTTCTGTGTGAAATAGGTATGAGATGGATCTCTCATTGATGTAATGTCTGCATGCCTGGAGCCCCAGTTCATGCGGGATGCACGTGTACAGACTCATCACATCCAAAGATAATAATGAGAATTCCTCTTTCCATTCAAACTTATCCAAGCGTCTCAGAAAGTCCCCCGTATCTTTTACATACGAGGGTAATGCTTTGACATATGGCTGCAGAAAAAAATCAACATATCTAGATGTGTTCTCCATGCAGCTCCCTCTTGATGAGACTATTGGCCTCCCAGGGGGATTCTGCATGTTTTTATGGATCTTGGGGAGTAGATATAAAGCAGGAAATTTAGGAAATTTACACAGAAGGAAACCATATTCTCCTTGATCTATTAACTCTTTTTCTTTCCATTCAGACAAACGTTTTTGAAATGTTTTAACAGAATTTTCATATTCCATTCTATTACTTCTGTTGTAACTCTCCTTATCTGCTAACTGTCTTATCCCTTCTTCAATGTACTTCTGTCTAGATAATACGACAACATTCCCTCCTTTATCGGATTTCTTTATGACAATGGTGTTGTCTCTCTTTAGATTATAGATTGCGGTCATCTGTTTTTTAGAAATATTTTTCCACCCATAATATTTATTTTTGGCTAACTTGGATAGTTCCTGTGTAACTCCCTTCTCGAACACATCTATTGCCTCATTCTTAATTTGGGGAAGAAAGATCGATTTAGGCTTGAAACCTGTTTTGGCACTTAGATTAAGAGGAACATTATCATGTATTAAACTCGCAAAGGGATCATCATCATTTTGACTCTCATCAGCTAACACATTCATAGTATGCAGTGTTTCAACATCAGACATTGTTATTCCACTCGGGGATTCCCCATTCATATTTATGTTACCTGTAATTTTAGTAGCATACCATTTTTTAATCCGTAATTTCCGCGTGAAATAAAATAAATCAATACGACTTTGTGTGTAATTAAAGTCATTGTGAGGGCAAAAAGTAAGTCCTAATGTTAAAAGATCTACCTCCATGGGGCTTAATGTCCTTTCTGACAGGTTGATGACTTATTTCTCTTCCTTCATTTTTTCTTGATCTGTCCCCTTGTTCTGCTTCCCACAGGGCTTTCGAATTCTGTTAGTGCTGTTGAGTTTGTCTTTCTTCCGCCTCTGTTTCCTCGTCCTCGACCGTGGACCCCATATTGTCTGTTGGCTGAATTTCTCCCTTTGGCCATCAGACTGAACTCTGTTAAAATGCTGTTTTTTACTGGAATGTTGTCTGCTAAAGCTGAGGATTCACTTCCACTTGTAATACTTTCCCCGGTTTGGTTGTCAGTACTCAATTGATCCTCCGAATCATTACCAGCCACTTGCTGGTTCATAGTATTTGGAACTGCTGTTTTAGTGCGGAGTTGATCATATTTCTTTCCGAAGGTCAGCACTTGACCTTTCTGATAGTCGACCAAATCACGTTGGAATTTATTCTGTTTTTTGATTTTTATATCATTTTCAATTTTTTCAAGACTTCTGTCTATTTTCTCCATTTCGTTGTGGAATTCTTCCTGTCCACACAGGGTTTTCAGTTGTTGTTTTGTATCCTCAATGATTAGACTTAGTCTTTCAACGTCTTTATTTGAAAACTTTACCAACATTTTAAAAATATTGACCGAGCACTGATGGTTGTTGTTCGCCCATTCATTAACAAGTTCTGGATCAGGGTCATTGAACGTCGGTGTTATAAAAATACGTAATCCTCTTGGTATTCTACCAACTTCTACGTATTTCTGCAATGTAGTTGCCTCCCACCACTTGTTCTGTTCAGTTTTTAATGACTTCCAGAGTCTGTCCCATAACATCTTTTTGTCGTTTGGTGCCGTATTCCCATTCATACTCTCACTACTAGCTTCTGGTGTTGTTTTGAAAGTACATTGCTCAAACATTCTGTCTGCCGCTTCCGAACGTTTGGCATATATATATATATTACCTACTGGCGGTCGCCAGTAGGTAGTTATAGTTAGGACCTATTTTCCATAGGAAATCCGCACATTCCATTCCCAATAAGTCTGGCGCTGGTTGACGAATCTTCGTGAAATTTTCCAAACTTTTGGCCAGCTCCGGTCCGCTCCTATCCTGAAAGTTTCGTGGTGATTCGTCAAGCGGGGGCTGAGAAAAAAGGGGGGTCCCAAAACGCGTTTTCCCCATGCAATTTCCCATAGGACCTGTTGACGCAGCTACAGCCCGAACTGCTGAACGAAATTACACCAAATTTGGCAAAGAGGTAGTCCTCAGTTCAGACTCCTGCCTTTTGCATAAATGGTGTAAATCCTTTCAGTAGTTCCTGAGACAATTAGAGTAAAATAGATAGATATATCTATGGCCTCGGAGGATCCGCGCACCCTATGCGCACCCTACGCGCACCCTCCCCGAAATGAGCGCGCACCCTCCCGATCACGCGCTGAATGCTAATTGGCTGTCAAGTGTCTGTCTACATTCTAAACCAGGCAGCCATTTTGTGCCTCGGTAGAAGCGAGGCTGATTAAGTAAGGTAAATAAGTGTGTGAAAGATGTAAAGGGGGCAGGGTAGAAATACTCTGACCCTCTAGTGTTGCTTAGGGGGTCCCAGAAGGACCCCCTGGGGCCCCCTTTTTTTTTTTTAAACAGCGAAATGCACGCAGGGTGCGCGGTTCCTAACGCGTTGGGTACGCGTATCCCAAAAAAATTGAACATTTTAAAAAAAAATTAAGTTTTGAAAATATAGTTTAAAACATTAACAATTTTTTAAAAAAATACCCAATAAAAACAAATATTTTTAAATTTTTAAAAGAATTAATTGAAAAAGAAGTTAAAAAAAGGTGATAAAAAAGTATTTAAAAAAAAACATAATTAAAGGAATTGACAGACTGAAATTGAAAAATTTAGAAATTCAATGAAAATCATTAAACATCATAGCTTTAGAGATAAATTATAGATAGGAATTAGCATTTAAAAAACCTTTGAAATTTCCTGAAAAAACCATACATTTCATGCACGTTATAGTTAGGAATTGGCATTTAAAAAACCTTAGAAATTCACTGAAAAAACCATAGGTTTCAGGGGTGTTATAGTTAGCTGGACATTTCCCTCGTACAAAACCCTAGAAATTGCCCTGTTATAGTTAGTTCAGCTAACTATAACTCGCGCGCCCCCGCAATGCACTGCTGATGACGTCACATATTACATCACTCATGACATGGTCAGTGACATCACTGATGACATCATTAATGACATCTCAAATGACATCACTGATGACATCATCCATGTAATAAATTAGTGCATCTTCTCACACCCTAATATAACCTTTGATACACCGACTCAAAATTTCAGACGGCCATTCTCAAAACCATACATACTCCAATACCAATAACTAGATACCCACTCATTGACTCTTAGGTCTACACACACCTCCACTCACTCACCTGTAGAGTCACTCATACTTACAGTCACTCAGTACAGGACTATCATATGCATTAATACACCTATATAGACACTCAGACACCGCCAATCATCCATAGACCTACTCACACACCTAGTCAATCATGCAAATAATTAATCACACTCCAATTTACTCACCTATACAGTTATACACACACAAGTTCACTTACTCATAAAAATACTACCACATTCTTACGCTCTTATACAATTACTGATACAAGCACACACTCATCCATACAGCCACTCTCACAATCACACACTCTCACATATACCCAGTTATATACTCTTACACACATATACCCTGCCTTTCACATATGTAGCTACTCACACATGTACCACTGAGATATACATTCAATCACTAACACACCCATACATACACTCACCCAACCATATAGTCCATCACAGATGCACTCTTAAAACCATGCACTCATAGAATCACCCACTCACACATCTATGCACAGTCACACACACCCTACCCACACAAACACTCAGGCACCCATACAGATACTCAGACAACCAATCAATAACCCATATAGACACTCATATAGCTATTCACAAAACCATGCAGCCACTTATACACCAACAGACAGACAGATACAGACATTCACACAGTTTAGTCACTAGTCTGCAGTAAGATACATTTAATGACTCACTTATAGAGTCAGTCACACACCTAGAAAATCATCCATTCACACACTTATACACCCACTCATTCTTCCATAGGTCTTTCCCTATATATATTAAACATATTAAAACTCTACAGAAACACAGACTCACTGGATGACGTCATCAGTGATGTCATTTGAGATGTCATCAGTGATGTCATCAGTGATGTCACTGACCATGTCATGAGTGATGTAATATGTGATGTCATCAGCAGTGCATTGCGGGGGCGCGCGAGTTATAGTTAGCTGAACTAACTATAACGGGGGAATTTCCAGGGTTTAGTACGAGGGAAATGTCCAGCTAACTATAACACCCCTGAAACCTATGTTTTTTTCAGTGAATATATATATATATATATATATATATATATATATATATATATATATATATATATATATATATAGACAATGCATGGTAATGGCATACGTTGTAAAAGCACAAGCATTGTAAAAGTAATGTGGGTTAAAAAATGCTCGGTTAAGGCATGCAAAGTATTTCCCTGCGTTGTTCCGTCATACAACCGTTTCAGTGCATAAACAGTCCCTGTTTACAGACTTGGAGGTGCATGGTTACAGAGAATTTGTCCCATTCTGCAAGAAGATAATGCTGTCAATTAATTTAACACTCATTTTACTCCTGTGTTAAAATATATTGGCCCTCATGTACAACAAAGTTTCCATATGAGGGACCATACATTGTGACAAATAACAATTTGCAATTTGTTATTCCTTAAATGGAATGTACAAAAATGGATTTGTTAGATCTGGTCGCAATTTGAGCACTGACTAACGAATCCATTGATATTTTGAGAACAGACCCATGTATTAATAGATTGGTTCTCAAAATACTGATTCGTAGTGGGTCGCAATTCTACTTACCTCATTAATATGCATGATGTAAGTCACAAATTGCAGCCCCCTAATTTTGGCCACAATGATAGGCATTGTGGCCTGCTGGGGTCAGCAGAACCCCATGTCTGTCATTGTTTTTAAATAAAGCAATCTTTTTTTTAAAATGCAGCACGTTTTTCCATAAAGGAAAACGGATGCATTTTAAAAAAAAAGAAACGAAAGATATTTTACCCAAAACTTTTTTATGAACAGATAGTGGTCTCACAGACCCCTGCCTGCTCATAAAAACGTTTTAGAGAACATTGCCAGAGGGGAAGGGGTCTCCAATTTGCGAATGGCTTACCACTTCCTTTGAAGAGGTGGTAAAATATTAATGTTTTGAGACCGGATTACATGGCTTAAAGATTCGGTATCTGAAAGGGATGCTATTTACAGGCACCATCCAAATACCGAATCTTTATGTAATTCCAAAACACAATTAGTGATTCTGTAAGATTTGTTAATCTGTTACCGAATCGCTATTTGTGTTTCGAGAATTGAAAAAAGCCATTTTACGGTCGGAAAGGCACTGATTTTACAAATCTGAGCCTTACTAACCGTAAAATAACCTCATGCATGAGGACCACTGTGTGTTTCTTGATAACATAGAACATACTGTAGGCTTTTTCTTGCAGTGCTTTATTTGACAATGTAACACTTCCAGGGTTGATATAAAGGGTGTGCCTACTGTCTGCAATCTCTGCAATTCCGAAATTATCAGAAATATGTTCTTTCTGTGGTTCTTCACCTTTTTTTTATTTCTCAACTATCATAATGTCAGTCTATTTAACTTTTTCCCAAGGGCCCAGGTTTTGCTGTTCTCTTTCAGCAAACCTAGATTGAGCTCATGGGGGTTTACACAGAATATGGGAACCAAAAATATTGTGGGACAAAAATATCATGAAGTTTCTATAGGTAAGTAAAGTTTTACTATAGATAACTCCACATATATGTACCTTGATGATATATTTATCTTCAAGGTACGTATATGTGGAGTTAAGAATAGTAAATCTATTCTTACCTATTTGCACTCGCCTTCCTGATAATTTGGTCCTCAATATTTTTGACACGATATTCTGTCCACAAAATATTTTTGATGACCGTCCTTTTGAGTATTAGGTTGGCTAGATCTTAACCATACAAGAGTAATCTAATTTCTGAAACATTCAAAATGCGTCCTTACACGAGTGCCTTTGTAAATTGCATCTGCGCAGGGATCAGAGGCGCAACTAGAGCCAAATTTCGGGGGGGGGGGGGGGGGGGGGGCTAAGAAATAATTTCGGGGGGGGGGGCTGAATCTTCAAGCAATAGGCAGAGTGGAGCTGCAGGGGCTCTTAGAAGGGGTGAAACAACAGCAAGGCCTCATTAACATGCAAATGGTCTTTTAAAGACCTGTGAAGTGCTCGGGTGCGGCCGTGTGTGGCAGCCCAGGAAGCTGTCTCATCCCGGGCTGCCACACACGACAGGGGGGGGGGGCTGAAGCCCTTTGAGTCCAATGGGTGTTGCGCGCCTGGCAGGGATCACAATGAAAAGTCTGTGGGGGTTTAATCAGTGCTAAATTTGTAAAGAAATAAGTGCCAGGGCTCTCGTCAGGAGTCCCTGCCATGCTGCAATAATAGTAACAACACAACTACTAACCATCACACTTCTACAAGCGTGATACTTCGGACTATTTCAGGCCCCCAAAGATATAAGAATTAATATTGAATTAATAATTAACTGTTCTTGTGGTCATCTCTAAATTAGCTAGACAGCGCCATCTTGTGGCAGACTGTCACAAGCACCGGTGTTGACAATTAAGTGCAGAGCTCCGGAAAACACCGGCTTAAACTAAGCACTGAGGTTACTGCACCCCGGAAGGAATTGAGTCCGACTCCAGGATTTAAATTTCAGCAAGTCAATAGGACCTGCTGAAATTAACGTGTCGAAACTGCCCAGAAAATAGCATTAAGCACAAAAATCCACATGTTATACCCCATTTTGCAGTGCTCAAGTCGGAACAGGCTATAACCATCACAACTGTTAAATTCTGATCCCAAGGTATAGATTTCAACTGGTGCAATAATTATTGCAATCTCTCCCCAGAGCATCACTCGAAATGAGGACCCAATAGTGTGGGATTCCATCAACAATGACAGCAAATCATTTAAATAAAGGCTAAATAGGTTTAAGTTAAAGTTTCAAGCTCGCTAGACTTCATTAAATACCAGAGTCTAAGGGTCGTGCTAGACATACACTGATCTATGACTTGAGGACTGAATATAGTTATCATTCGAGCCCCCGTCCCTGTAGGTTGTCTTTGTAGGGTGCATTTGGGGGCCTTTTCTAAGAGGTACATACATCTTGCTACCTTATAAGTGTGCAATTATCTTCTGCAGTTTAAAATTTGTATTAATTGATACTGTTTATAATTAATGGATTGCAAGTTTGCTATTGTTAGCAAAATGTTTACTTCCTCTACATCCAAACGTGCCTGCTGTAGAGGTTTTGAGCCACCACCTGTAATAATTGTTTGAGTTCCTTAATGTCATTTCCCCTGAATCTGTCTCTTTAATCCTACTTCCCTCTCTTATTTCATAGTGGTACCTCATGTTCCTCTGCTCACTGAGCTAGTAACTTTGAGCATCTTTTGATTCCTTTTGATGATATGCTTCTCGGTAATGCAGTCATTTTCATTCAGGTGAATTTGTGAGGGACAAAGGTCTTGCTTTTTTTGTTTACAGCAGATTCGTCTTATGAAAACTTGCTGCTATTTTTCAATATTGCATTTTGCACCTTGCCTGAGTCAACCAGCCTTTTACATATCTTTTGCCCGTTCCAACACGTTTGTTAACCCTAACTAAGCTTTTGGTTTAGGCATGAACTTCAGAGTCTTTGGGCCTCCTATTGGCTGATAAAACCAGCTGTTTTTTTAATTGCACGTTGCACATTGTATTTATTAGATACAGATTGGTCCACGGTTTTGCCAATTGCCATAAGTTTGAGAGGCTTACCTCCTTAGCTAATTTATGTGACTATCATATGTACTGGTACCCTGCTAGTTGTAAAAAAAATTGTGCATTTCACCTTGATTTGGAACCTTTTTAACCCTGTATATGTTTCTGTTAATTCTAATGGTTTTAATTACCACACAATAAAATATTCTTCCAGGCCTGCTTCTGACAGATCTCTATGGCATATCATTTGGTATGTCTCCACACCATGCCACTCTACAGTACTATCTGATAGATGTTGTCTGTGCATAGTAAGGCTAGCTCTGCCTGATGGTAGGGGGTGAAGGTGAGGACTGGATCTGACGAGTATGATTGTGACTTATGGAGAAGGCAGAGCATGATTGGATGACAGTGACTTATGGACACGTCTATATACTTGAAGGGTGTGACTGTAATTGATTTGAGATTATGTGCCGGTTGGGGTGACTGTGAGGCTGCCTGCGGCCCACACAGGAGGCCCCATAGGAGGGCGGCCACCTTAGTGCCACATTAGGCACACAGCCAAGTCTAGTGTTTGGACCCTTTGGGGTCTGGCGCGTTCAGCGTGATTTACGGCGCGCCAGTGGGCAGGGAGCCAGGTATATCTTCCTCTCCCGCCCTTTTGCGCCGAGACTTCACGCCGTCTGCTGGATACGACGTACAGGTCGGACCCTGGTTCCGCATAGCGTCGTGTTTTCGGGCCGGGAGGCAGAGATTTCGGCGGTGAGTCTGTGCCCTTTAGGGCAGTTTCTCTCCCCGCCTTAGACATTGTTTTGGGGCTGGATGCCCTTGCCCCAAGGCGTTGAAATCAGCGCTCTCTGCGGCCCACCCCCCCTCTTTTTTCTTAAACAAGTTATTCCGGTGAGGGGGGCAACCAGACTGTTTGTGGTAGCATCCTGGCAGTGCTTTCAGGTGGTCCGGACCCGGTTACTGCCGGGCGGAGGGGGTGGCAGGGGTTGTCTTGTAGGATGCGGTCCCAGGTCGGGCATTGTGCCGAGACAGGGCAGCTCGGTGTAGTGCGGTCACTGCTCACGCCTGATTATGCCAAATTGCACCCATTATATTCCTCACTAGATTTGGCACAGTGGTCTTTTATTTACCTACTAAAAGCGGTTGAGGGGAGCAAAATAATTCAGGATTATACTTTCAATATAAACATGCCGTAAAGGACCACAGACTCCGAACTTCAGTTCTGTAGATTTATTATATAAGGCCAAAAACAATTGGATGTAGACACAGCGAAGAATCAAAGTATATAGATACAAAAAGATCAATACAGAGCCGAGTCTACGAATATAGGTTATTCGGCACAAAAGGCATAAAATAGTAAACTCCAAAATCAGAATGCAACAAAGAATAGATGCAGAGTCCAGGTCCGTTTTCATTAGGAAGAAATAAAATATCTTTCCCTACACTATTCTAATGGAGGTCCTACCTAATTCCCTTCCATCATTTCCCAAAGGTGTCAGCACGTGCTGACTTCCTAAGAAGTACTCATGTCAAATGGGTTGAAAAGCTAAGCTTGGAGCTCGCTCTAGAATGCTCCTTCTCCTCCGAAAGCTAGCAGAAGTCTGGTTTTACTGTCCCTGCGCATCATACAAAAACATGGGATTCGACTGATAATACGTCATCAGAAATTTCCATTGAGGTGATTTTCCAGCCAGGGGCATGATGAACCTTCTTTGTTCGGATGGCCTTGGTTCCAGATAGGCCAGACACATAAGGCATCCTCCCTTCTCGCCATTCAGCCATCTTCAAAGACATTCCGGGTATCTCCATCAATCTGAAAATAATTAGTTTGCATTCCGGCACCTGCAGTAGGATGAGAACACTCTGTTTTCGAACACAACATGTATTTAATTATTTATTTCTCGAGAGACCAAGGAGATGTGAAACTATAAACACTCTGCTTCTTTGGGCCTAGACTCGGGCAACTTAAACTAACCACAGTTACATTATATGAGTATAATATCTTGTATCTTATACATTCAGGAATCATGCTGGAATCTCAATACATATTTGGTCCTACTTGAATATATTCACTACGATTAATGTTTAAATGGTTCCACTAAATACATCTTAATAATCATAAAACACTGCAAACGATAAACTACATGTGAGTGCGTCTTAACCATAAATATAGTGCACCCGTACAATATAGAGTGCTGAAAGCGCTCTATCATGGCTCTGTCCGGTGGGGGCACAAGAGCACAGCATGGGAGGTTTGCAGCCTTGGGGTGCCTCTCTCGACGCCTGCCAGTTCCGGAGCTCCAATGGGGTCGCGGTGTATTTTTGACCCACCTTGTATAAGGTTGCTCGCCTCCTAAGTGTCCAGTTGTGGATAAGTCGTGATGACCATGGATGTGTCTCGTCCCCACATATCCAGAACTTTTGACTTTTGGCTCCCAGTGCACATTACACAGCAAAGCAGAGGTACAGGTCTGGCGTCAGCGGTTTGGTGGTTGCATCCACGGGCATCCTCCGTCGTGTGGTGTGGTGGCGGATGAGTTGCATCGTTGACCGGCCTCTTCTGTTCTGCGGTGAGTCTGGACCCCGCCTGTATGTGGTGTGGGACAGCCCCCTGGGTGTGATGGGGGTTGTTGCATGCTATGGGTGTGTGGTCCCCACGCTCACTGCTGAAAGCTGTCATGTTGCGTTGTGTCGGTTGTGGAGGCATTGTTTCGGTGGTTTGAACAGTGGAGTTCGGGGCCCTTTGGGGGCCATCTTCAGTCTTAGTAAATAGTTCAGAGGGTTAACGCGCCTGCTACCAGGTCTGTGTAAAACAGTGTAATTTCTAATTGGTCAGCTCACCAGATTAATCTCTTCTGAAATGATGGATGTGTAACCTGCAGGCTGCAGAGGGGAATCCTAACAGCGACTGCCGACCCACGATTTAAATTTCAGTAATCAGTGACATGGGTATCGTTAAGTGTAGCAAAACACTTGCCATTCAAAGCAACAGGATAGTATAGTTTATGGCGTACATGGTCGAAAACTCGACATGGTCACGTGTTATGATGATTGCTTGCGGCAGAATACATCGCTTATGTATGACTAATAACGAAAATTCTGGAAAGAAATTTCTTAGTCTAGTGGTAAAATGGTTGTGTATGAAACTTGGAAAATAGGGTTCCAGTCCCCACTCCTATAAATTGTGTGATCCTGGGTAAATACTGGCCTTGTTTGTTGAGTTGGGCATCCGAGCCGAGATGTGTGTAGGTCGCGGGTTCGTTCATGTGAGTAAATAGCGCATCTTCTCACATGCACAGCCGGCCAGTTCCACCTCTGGAAAGTAATGTTATGATGAAATGAAATAAAAAAAACATTATATAGCGCATGGCTACCCGGGAGCATCCCAGCACTAGGACTGACACGGGGAAGACAGAAAGAACTAAGGAAACAGAAAGGTCTTCAATTGTTTACGAAAGGCAAGATGAATGGTCCTAGGGATCTCAGCCAGATGCAACTCATCGGACCGAAGTTTCCTATTAGCCTTGTAGGGACGGATCATGGCTCTCCTTTTGATGTATTGCTGTTTATTTGAAGTTGGTCACTATGAGGGGCATGGTTGGTGCTGTCAATAGGTCCCACGAATCTCTCGCAAACAATGAAGGGGAGTCTGGTGTGGCCGTTGGGGCTGAGGTGTGTGGGTGCCCGTGCGCTAAGTGTTTGTTCCCTCAAAGTGTACATTCTTTAGGCTTCCCCCGCCTCCGACGTGTGCATTCCGAAAAAAAGTCATGTGTGAAGTAGGATGGCATACATTTAGCTGGGGAAGGTCTTTGGATCGCTCACCCCTCATGTTCTGAGTGCGGTGATAATTTCAAATGCGCCCCAGGAGATAGGTGTTTCAGCCAGGGGGCATACGCAGTGGTGCAGTGTGCACATTGCATTCGTCGAGATCTTTGTATTCGATGCAGGGGAGTTTGCACTGGCATTGAGGGGATGGCGTTGCTGACAGTGCTGCCGCCATAGCTGCTGCGGGGCCAGATCAGAGTCCTGTCATCGGCCCTACAGTCTGGTATGTGTTGGGGAGTTTGTTGATTGTGAGGTAACTTTAAAGTGACACGGAAGTAGGTTCAATTCTCTTACATTGAAGCCATAATGTTGCTTATTTACCTCATGCAACTATCAACCATTGACTAAATCAATAGTCCTGGCTTGCTAGAGGTGCTATGTATGGGTTGATTTATAGCTGGATACAAGGACAGAAGAGGCAGAAGTATGCGGCACTACGCTAAGCAAAGAGTTCAGTCAAAATGTTTCAACCCAATGCCAGAAAAGAGAGAGCTGCTGGGGAAGATTAGCCTTTCGTTTTCAGTGGGCTGCTGGGTATGTCCGTAGGCCATATGTTGGACATTATATAAGGAGGCGGCTTCCGCAGGGGGAAAAACAGCCTGATTACCCAGTCAGTTGCCGCATACTCTGTGAGAGCATAGGATTTTGGGCATTAACTGGGCCCTGGTTTGTATGATGTATGAAAGAACCTTATTTGATGATCTTTCCTAAAGCAAGAGCCTTTGGGGTGCTACAATGCACTAGGCCACAAGGTTTCACTGCGCCGGAGCATACTGTAAACGTGCAGGAGGACCTGGAGAATGGTGCATGTTAACCTTTCTCGAATGTCTATCCTGCCTCGGTGAGAGGGGGCTAGGTGCTAATAGCTGAGACTGCGCTTTTAAGTGTCCTGGCTTGGTGTCTGTTATCTTGTTCTTTACACGCCACGCTTGCATAGTTTAGTCTCAGTGTAGACAGTGCAAATGGGTCCAATGGTAATGTTTTGCCGTGTAAACTTGGTAAGCTCATATGAAATATATGCACCCATTCTTAGCTAACCAACCACGGGTAAAACAAAGTATCCACTCCCGTTCAGCATGCGAATGAACTCGTTCTTGTGGGCTGGGGTTTTGTGTGGGGTTTAGATCAAGGGGTTGTCCTTAGTGGGGTAATGGGATACGTATTTACTTTATGCAACTGGCTACTATTGACAAGGTCAAGGCCCCCAGCTTGCTGTAGGAGTAAGGTTACGGGTTGATTATATATATGGATGCAATGACAGAAGAGGCTGAACTCGATTGTGGAGCCCACGAGCCCTGATAGATGGGCGCTATATGTGGGCAAACAGTTCCGGTGGGGGCAATAATGCTTGCTGACATCTGTCAGGTAACCAGGACTAGTTCATATGAGGGAATTCATGTTTGTTAACAAGGTGTTCCCATGAGTGCGACAGGCCTGGTGTGCGGTAATGTGATAGGCAAAGGGAGGGGTTATCCATAGTGGTGTCGGTGGTGGCCCATGTGCAGCACGCGCGCAATGGAGCAACACTGCGATAAAGCTGTAGTGGTGGAGTTTGGTGACTGTGATGCAACTTCTAACAACCACATTATAGATCTTGTACAGTCACATCAGTTCAGAACTGAAGCATTTTTCAATATTCCTACAAGGAAGCCATAACTGTTGCTTATTGCCAATGCAACTATCAACCATTGACAAAGGTAATAATCATGGCTGGCGATAGGTCCATACATTCGTACCACTATGCGGCACACTATGCCACGAAAAGATTTCAGCTTACATGTTTTAATCCAATGCCTAAGATAGAGCCTCAAGGTCCAGCCTAGAAACATTGGCCACCGGGAGGCTCGACTAAGTACTTTGAGCGTACAGATGACACATGTGATAATGGTGCAGGATTATTATTCCTTTTCGGTCCACTTCGTGACACCAGAGGGGAACAACTTGTACTTAGATGAACATACTTTTTTTAATCAACACTTTGTTTCAGTTAGAAGGGATGATTGGCCTATTTCTGACATGCCTATGACCATTATTCGTTAACTTGAAACTGGGTAATGTACAGCTTGTTTAAAATGGGTGGGGCGAATTGCCTACCAGCCGATATCCAGCATCAACAGTTTGGATGGCTCAGCAAGCAAGGGATGTTTGGCCTGCTCGCATGGGCAGGTGATTTCTTCTCGGGGTTAGCCTTGCATGCTACCCTGCTTTTGGTTCAACTGACTAGGGCGATGTAATGGAATTGTTGCAGGCATGCACCGGGAGATGGGTTTTTCAATAATATGCAACAGCATATACTTAACCGGGTCGAGTAATCAGGCCAAGGAGTGGCTGCGGGACTCTCGGGTGCTAGAGATGGTCAGTTTGTTGGCATGCTTTTCTAGATGTTGGTTGCAAGCTCGCACGTTTTGTGGTTACGATAGCCGATGGCAACATCTTTAATAAAACAGCTGGACGGACTTGTTGCTTAATGTAGATAACAAAGCAACATCATTGTAGCCAGGTGGGCCCAGCACGAAAGGCTTAAAGAATTCTCACAGTCTGGGCCAGGTTTTGTGATCTGGATAGGTGGATGGACTGGTTCCAGACCTTTACTTGAATCTCAAGTAACACCATGGTTGAGTGATATTAAGGAGTGCCGGAGTTAACAACTCCTTTTCCCACATAGGCAAAAGGACTGCAGACGATGGGAAAAGTGGAGCTGAACCTATTGGTGGTGGGTCCATTCTGTTAATTTCACGGGGATATGACGAGGCATGTGAAACTGGTGCTTAGAAAACCCAGAGGGAGCATGGGTGATTAGTTTGCAGTAGGACCACAGCAATCCACCAGTCCGCCTCTAGCACCGGTAGTATTGGGCTGCACCAATGACCTGCAGATATAAGGCAAGGTGTTTCGCACCTGGTGTCAGGGGCCCTGTACATGTTAAGGGTTCAAGCCCCAGAAGAAAGGGAAAGGGCACCTTTCATTGATCACCTGACTGCAACACATTCACCCAAATTCTACGCAGCAGGTTTGGGATACAAGTTCACCTGTCTGTTGAGCTGCAGCTGGCGGTTCTTTGGGGGGCTCCATAACAGGGTGTATCACGTTAGCCTAGAATGCAAAAGTCCCTATGGGTATAGTAGAGGCACATGGGTCCTCCATTTTCCCACGCTTCCAGGTTCCCGTAAAGGTGCCATATGGCTTCATGCTTTAAATCTGGAGGTTTCTCAGGCAAATGCCACAAGTTTCTGCTTCAATTGGCTAGAATTAGAGATTTGGAGGGCCATTTCTCTGCTGCATGTGTCCCATAAAATCGATTAAAACAATAAGTCTGGTTCTACGAAGGCAGGTGTTAGTCTCCCCAGCCACCTCAAGATCACCCAGACTCCGAATAATGGAACAAAATTTACTTTCAACAGGCCTGGGCAAACAAATGTAAAGGAGTTATTTGCAGCTTCAGCCAGCTGATATCATTGAGAGTTTCAGAGGCTGAGGGGTTGTACCCCCATGCAATATATTCTCAGTTCAGGAGCAAGGGGGAAGCAGATTTTGGGCCAGGTTAGCATACCTCAAAGGTGTATCTGTGGGTTTAAGGTATGTGTATCTCTGGTCTCGTGGCTCTGTAGACCCATTCTCATTTGGACACTGCCTGTGTCTTGTGTTCTTCGGCCGCCCCACCGCTGAGTTATGTTCATGGTAAATTTTGCACTTATTAAGGTTCTCATGACCAAAGCTGCTCATTGTATCTTTTCAAGGGTAAAAGATAGATGTCAGGTACCTAATTGCTTACATCGTAGCACATTAATGTGGGCGGTGTAAAAATTTCAGGTTGCAACCAGGAGATTCGGTCATTAATGTCAGCAACTACTCACATTGGGTGGTGTAAAATTTCAAGTTGCAACCGGGAGATTCCCCCATTAATGTCAGTAACTGCTCAGCAGCCTGGGAAGTCTTGGGGCAAACACCACAGATTAAACTGACCAGGCAAAAATTCCTGTAAGAAAGGAGAAATACATGGCAAGTACATGAGGACACCTTTCTTAATGTCACATATTACTAAGCTCATCGGATACTTGAGCTTTTACACATCATAGTAGGATAGTCACCAACGTGGAAAAGGCTATAGGGTATGCCTTGCCAGGACTTGACACACACTGCATACGAACTGCAGCCTCTATAAAGGATAAATGCTGTAAACACGGACTGGGGTACGTTTGGCTCAAAAAACCCTCTTCACCAAGCTGCAATGCGTCATGTTGTTGCCAGGTGTCTTTGAGTGACAGGCAGGTGCATTAAGGGAGCTGTAGTAAGTCGCGAGATTTCTTGCAGTGAGGCAGAGGGGTCTCAGCGGACTCACATAAGGTAGGCTGTGGCAAAACATGAAACTGGGAAACTTGATTCCGACATTATCATGGTTTAAGAATACGCAAGACTCTCTGGCTATGCGGGTAAAATTGTTCCAACATCAATCTCAAAGTGACTAGAAGATAAGCCAAACTCGGCTATGACTCTGTGGAGTTAACGAATTGAACTAGGTCTTTAGCTGGATTAAGCACCAAGGGTCACAGATGATTAGCAGGTAGTGTGTAACAGTGATCAAACTGCTGTTAAGTAAGCCTGGTGGGCTGTATAAGTTGTCACTCCAAAAAGGGTGTGGTGACTGCAATAGGGTGCACAATACAAACATTCCCTCAAAACCAGATTTGACACCATTAATGTGTTCGCCATGGTTTAGCAATCAAAAAGGGCTGTGAAAATGTCTGGTCAAATTCAGCAAAGTATGTGCACTCTGGAACCAAGGGCATGTGACCGGTTGATTCAGTTAAGCAATATACTCCTCGCCCTAATAGCTTCCACAACCAGCCTAGCCACTATGGCTGTCATCTATCAAGTGTGCTGCTGTCCCAAAACTTGGGCAAACAAGGTGTTAAAGCACAATATTGGTACAATGCATTAAGAAAATCTGGCATGTCCATTATTCAAGAATAGGTGGGTATCGGTTACTAAACACAGCGTGCATTCAAATTTGGAGGGAGCAGGAACATTTTCACTGCTGGTGCGGCACACGGTTATCAGTCTGAATCCCCATTTTGGGAATAATCGTGTACTGGGTGAACAAGGGCTTAGTCAACCCTACATGTCAGGCACATATTGCATGCAGTGCACAATGGATTAAATCTCACACAACCATGGTTACAAAGAGCAGTAGTCTTGCATTCCCGTTTAGGTAAGAATTCTGGCTGGCGTGTACTTCTACACAGGAGGAAGCCAGCTGGCAGAGATAAGGGTATGTGTTGGCCATAAACAATAACCTGTTAACAAATACACTGTTGGCCTGGGAGGCGAATACCAATATGTTTTCCAGTGTATTCTGAAATCAGTGACTGGGCGGTGATGGGTAATGCACAACCCGACAACACCTAACAAGTAGGCCCGTATTGGCACAGTGCACCATAGGGATTTCACCCTGAACTGCGGTTAAAGTAGAGAACAGTTGTTTCAATTCTGAGCAGGCCATCGATCATGCCTACGGATGGGTAAATAAAGCTGTGGTTAAAACAAAACAGTAGTCTCCAATTTAAGGGGAGGCCTGCAAACTTGCCTACGATGGGGTAAATAAGCCATGCACAAGCCCACCAAATGATGAAATCCACCATGTGTAAGTTAAATAACCAATTGGGCGCATGTGAATTATGGTGGTCTGAGATCATTCCACGATTAGTTTGGCATGGGATGCACAATAAACGGCGGGGTGTAAGAAAGAATGCCTGCCTGGGGATGGGGGCGCTCGGGTGTGACGGGGGCCACACCCAGAGCTATGGCGGAGCTACAGGGCGATCCTGAGGCTGAATGGTACAGAGGGGTACCCTCTTCAGGAGCACAACAAAGGTGCAAATGCCAAACATCCCCAGAAAGTCCTTACGGCAGGACCCGTGGTGGTCCACGTGATGTAAGGGGTAATCCCCCAAAAGGTTGAGAAGTGATTGGTGAGTGCCACAATGAAATTTGACTCTTCCGGTTGGGCAGGGCAGCTTAGGGGTGTCACTGCTGCCTGCCCTTGGATCACCCATAAGTTGACCCACTATGTTGGCACATTTCTTATACAAATAAACCTGCAGCAACGTTTTCTTCAACAATGTGTCTTTTGTGTTTTTTATTGGGAGATTACCGTGTTGCGGGTGGGGTGTGTTGCCGATATTGGCACTATGAACAGGAGTATCTGCAGCTGATGTGGGAACCATAACACAATACTCCTAAATGTGGGGTGTCGGCATGATGAGGGTGGCTGGCTTGATGAAGGTATGGTGAATACACAGCCCTACTTCAAAGGGAGTGACTGCTGATGGTAGGAGCGACGATGCCTGACAGTGGGAGACGGTGTCTGATGGTGTGGCGTGTCTGCGTGTAATGCAGGCTCACTGCGCCTGATGTTGGTAACTGTGCTTAACAGCTATGACTGCACCCAGAGAGGGAGCTTGCAATCCGGATCTTTATTAATGTTTCTCCTTGAGTACTGGAATTTCCCATCGACAAGGATAGTACCGGTACTCATAGAGGCCCTGCCATCACTGCCCAGAGCCAAGCAATGTTACTGTACCCCTCCCCACTGCAAGCAGAACCGCGTGTCCCTGAGTGGCTGACTACAGCGAGGGCTTAGGCTTCCGAAGCCCCACTGTAATCAGTCAATCACAGAGCAGATATAGTGCTCACACTAACGCTTTACAGACCAATGTACTGTGGCGCCAGCCTGCCCTCACCTGCTGCTGCCCACTGGCTGATTAGTTTAGCTAGGGCGTGCCGAGGGGCAGCCTGGGTGTCTGTGCCCACTTCTGCTCGGTCTCACTCTGTCCTTGCACTGCCTATGCTTCCATGTAGAGTGCGCTGGCTGGCATGAGCCATTTATCATCATTAGCCCATCCCTCACACAGCTCCAGGCCCTCTTACCCCAGGAGGAGACAGGACAAAAGCCAAAAGATAAGCAGGGCACACCTGTGTGTAACTCTATCATTGGTGCAGCAAGTGTAGCTGCACTGGAACCCAAGACCTGCCTTTCCTCTAAAAGTCGAACCATTAACAGAATTGGTAAATAAATTGTGCACAAACCTCATGTAGAAATATGATGCAGAGGTGACTGCGTAATTCAAAAAGGTGTCATTTTTAACAATCGAAAGCGTTTTTATATTACATCTCATTTAGTGGCATTTATTATTCATGATCCCCCCTCACCCTGATGGCAATGCCATAAGAGAACCAAGAGGCAAGTAGGTGCTCATGTGCACAAGGGGCTTATGTCATTTTAAAAATATGATGTTGGCGGAAAAAAGGTACATTTGAATAAAGTAACTGCTTAGGATCACACAATTTGGTCAAGCAGGAAAGCCGTGATTATTCCCAGGTTTTCTGATCTCATACTGTGCAATTCTGCTGCTAAATAGGTACCACTTTCTCTGTGCTGTTTTACACTAAAGGTTAATGCTTTGTGTTTAATTCATTCAGCAGCGGCATCATTAAACTGTTTTAAATAGGTGGACATCATTAAATGTTAAAATCAAGTGGAAAGAAAAAAGTCTTATAGAAAAAAATGACAATTAAGGAATGACGAGGTATTCTGTTTTAATATTAGGATCACCTGCTTCTTTATTTTTTAATGATTAAATTGAGAACATCTACTTGTCAGGATGAGTTCCCTTGGGAACAATTGGGCACACATCCGGAGAGTGTAACCCATTTGGTTTTGAGGTCTCGGCTAGCGTGGCTGCGCACATGCGCAGCTCGCTCGGCGAGATTTCATGTTTTTGAGGACTTCCAGTAAAGGGCTTCAAGCCCCTCTTTCCCATTGGCTGGCGTCACCGTTTATGCTAAACAGTGGCCAGCCATTGGAAAAAAACTTTTTGTGTCGTGTACTTTTGGCTTTTTCAGACGGCCCACTTGGACGGGCTCGTCTGCTTCCGTTCGTCGCAAACGATTTCTTATCTTTATGGGGCCAGGTGTTTAAACACCTGGCCCCATAAAGATAAGAAATTGTCTGCAGCGCGGTCCTCTTTCACTTTCGGGAACGCGCTTATTTTAATTTTTTTTGTAGCGTTTGAGGTCGCAGCGCCCGATATGCTGCTAGGAGCAGCTGCTTCTATCAACGCATTTTGGCACAGCAAGCTATCTCACAAGCACTGGAACACGTGATCTGCAGGTTCCATTCGGCTCACTGCAGCATTTACAGCTTCCTGAGCTGTCTCACTGTGAGTGGAGCCTGTTCATGGCAGTTTCTATGGTGTGTGATCAGTGATGAACTCTGGGGTTTTGCCAGCATCTCTGATCTCTTTTGTAACAACACACAGAGGTCTCAGGCGAGGATAGATTTGCATATTATCGACCTATCTTCCAGCGCATCTCTAGTGCCTCTTCAACGCCCCCCCTTGCCAGAAGCCCCCGCACGGCTTGCATCTTTTGAGGTGATACACAGCAGTGAAGGATGGGTGAAATCTGACACGCATCCTTTGCCAGCACACGCTTTTCTGTGCCCTGTCCTTGATCAGGGCTCGACGCACACCCTGCCTCATCAACCAGTCCCTGCCAGCCCACGAACAGCAGCCACCACTGCCGACTGGCAGCGTGCCACCAGCCGCCCGTACCATCCCAAAAGCATTTTATACCAAAGTGCCACAATAGCACACAGCTGGAAGCCTAAAGAGCACAGAACACCGCATCTACCCCCTATTTATTCCAAGTGGCACCAGTCAGCTCACAGCTCTAAAGAGCAGTGGCAGGCTCTGCCCATAGAAAGGCCAACAAACCACCACCATGCATGCACCGCATACCCCATGTCTCCTCTGGCCCGAAACCACAACAGAGAACGGAGACACGGCTCGCTGCCCCGCAGGCAGCGAGGAGGAATTCTCTTGGCTGGGCTGAAGTGAGGCCGCTGCTTCCGTCTCGCTGTTCTCACTGCAAGTTTCTTTGTATTCCTTTAAAAGCAGAAGGGAGAGATGCCGACGGTTTGAAAGCTGAAACTGCGGGGCTGCGCCTTGCAGGGCTGGCTGCCTCATGTGCCTGGGAAGCTGAAACCTCCTGGGGAACTCGCTGCCTAATCGGTAGAGCCGAGCTCCGCGGCAACGAGGGCTTCGAGTCTGCGATCTTGGACGCCTGTTGACGGGGGCAGGGCACACGGGGTACAGCCCACGGACAGTGCAGAGTCCGGCTGACCTGTGGCACAGTTTATGCTGGACCAAGCTGCGTGCATGGGGTTTGGAAACTGGATTACGCATGAAAATTGAATTAACATTTCTTTCCGCTTAAAAAAAAAACCAGCTGAAAGAAGTAGACACCATTACAGGTCAGTGACCAATTCCAACCAGCAACACAAGCAGCCTGCAATGGTGACCACAAGATAATCTGCAGAAACCGATATTGGACCACCTATGGGGGCCAATTCAGCGAAGATGCTCAAAGTCCTTCTGCACACCCTTTCACACGGGAAACACATTACCAATATCCGTATGCCATTAAACTAATGTAACTATATTATTTAAAAAAAATACAAACAGTAACTAAACGTCTAGCTAGTCTCGCCTAAACAAAACAAGCGCACATAACGGACGGAAATACCACCAGAGCCCAACCAAAGAGGTGTTCCGAACGCTTTACGGAAGCGCTTCAGTTCCATACTAGTAGTACAAGGCGCTTTACAAAGGCTGGTAATGTAATCTGTGAACGTTCAATACGTTTCAAACACAAGCCCCCAGATATAAGCTTCCGGTAGCACGTAGACAGACATCTGGCCCATCATGTGAGCTGCTAGTGGGATGCGGGTGTTTCCCCTCGTTAGGCTGAAAGCACGGGCGGGCCAGGCTGCCAGCTGCAAGGACGGGCACCACTCCCTCCTGGCACCGCTGTGCGTGCACCTCTAACGCACTTGGCCTTACGGTCGAGCTGCTGACTTTGGAGCTGAGATAACCAGGATCGAGACTTGGCGTCCGCTCAGTTTCCTGTGATTCTGGGCATATCACTTAATCTCCCCGTGGCCTCCTCCAAAAATGAAGGTGTCCCTGTGTAACATAGCTGGTGCTCAAGTAAAGCGCTCCAATACCTTTGGGTCGTGTCCTCAATATAAAACTGCACACAAAAAATGCACTGTCAGTATCAATCAATGCATGGGGGCACTCTATTCAATCTCTTTAACTTTTCTATGGCGCGAATCCGTCACAGTCGCGGTGATAGTGGACACGCCAGGATTTAACAGGGCAACACGAATATTAAGAGTGGCTTCACACTCAGGTACTGAGCACAAGTCATTGGTTAATCTATCTGGAACCCGCGCACCTCATTGCCTTAAGGCCCCCGTGTTTGGGTTATCATGCACGAGAGGAGCCCTGCTGCCATGCGCACGAAAGGTGTCCCCCTGCAATGATGCTCCCTGCGCCGTGTTAATCCTTTCGGGGAGGTCTCTGCCCTGCCTCTATATTTTAATGCCTCTTTTTCTTCCATCACTCCTCAACCAGACGTCTCTCCCTTACAGTCTTTCATTCTTAATCTTCCTCTGCCTCCAGCCTCCTCTCCCATTCTCCCTCCCTCGTTTCTTCACCGCGCTCAGAAGGATATGTGCCTTTCTCTCAATCTTTCTACCCCGTCTCGTCTTTAATTTCACGGCACTGCCATTGCCCGCATGTTCTTTTCCACATCTCTTTTTGAACCGCTGCCTCTGCCGCACAAGCTCTGCGAGTGTTTCTCTCCACCCACTCTTTTCTCGCTCCTCTCCCACCCTCCCCCGTCCAATCTTCACCACCTCTACCCCCTAGCAGTCTGACGGCGAGAGACATGCAGAGAGAAACTGGCCTGAGTGATGCTGTGAAACCCGCGTAAGCACCGCGAGGGGTCCGGTTTACTGGGAAGCGCTATAGTCAATCCAGTCTTATGTGCACACATAGCACAATTTTAGGACCCGCCATTTAGAGGCAGACAGAAGGGGAACCGTATACAGTCCGAAGCATTAAATCTCACCTGGGACCATTGTAGCAAACGTGAAATAAATTTGAAGGGAATGTAGCAAACACTTATTAAAACAAGCATTGAAAATGCAATAGGTCTTGCCTTTGATTAAGTTAAACGTGTTTTACAAAAACAAGGGGACCCAACATAGGTAAACAAGGACCTTGGGTATCAATTTATAACATGGACAACGGTCCTTATAAATAGTAATTCAGGTTAAATAAATATAGAATGGAATCAGTTCTATATGTTGACTATCCAGCCGGATAGGGAATTTAATCCAGTTTAATCTTAATTAACAAAGCACAAAAAAATATACAAAGTGGGATACAGTCCTGTACCCAAAGACATAAAGGTGAGGTAGTTTGTGACATTAGAACTCAAGGAACAAAACATTTAGGCAAAACAAAACAAAGAGGCTTGTTAAGAAATATAAAGAATGGAACAAGCGCAATAATTAGCACAACTGTGACACTAATATAAGAAAAATAGTAAGTGTGCACGTTGTTTACAAAGGTCGACGGCGTTTCGATCCCGTTTACAGGAATACAGAGATCATCATCAGGACAAACAATAATTGCCTAGAACAATATGGGTGGTTATACCAATTGTAATTGCAATTAGCAATGCGAGGAAGGGGTAATGTTGGAAACAATGGCCAACATCAGAGCGCCTTGGATTGAGAACTTAAAGCATGGATGTGGCGGCAGGATTTACAGGAGGTCCCGTAGTTTTCGGAACATCTATTTTGCAGGTATGTAAATTAATACGATGCTCGCCAGGTGGGGAGCGAAAAACCTCAATGAGGGTGGATAGGATGTCGACAATTATGTAGGGGTCCAAGGAACGGTAGAATACCGTTAAGAGGGAGCTCAATGGCTCAATGGTCCTCGACTTTGATTATGTTAAAGCAATTTGCTTTGCTAATGGTATTGTATAGCAAAGCAAATCGCTTTCACTTAATCAAAGGCGAGACCTATTGCATTTTCAATGCTTGTTTTTGATAAAATCACAGCGGAACAAGTGAGGAAACTAATGTCAGAGGTCAAGTCAGGATCCTCTCTAGACCCCCTACCCTAATTTTATCTATTCTAAACTAACTACTATGCTGAGTCCCCTTTTACCCATGTTTTAACCAATCCTTGGCAGAGGCAATATACACTCAGATTCTTGGAAGCAGGCTTTAATTTTACCTTTGGCCAAGAAGCCAGGAATGGATGTTTCTTTGCTCCCCAACTACCATCCTATATCTTTGCTTCCATTCATGTCTAAGATCCTGGAAAAATTAGTGAAAGGGCACCTAACTAACTTTTTAGAAAGTAACAATCTGCTGGATTCCTCCCAAGCGGGATTTTGAGCGAGAAATAGCACGGAGACCACTCTTTTGGCTGTTCTGGACGATATCAGGTCAGTGGTTGATCAGGCCAATGCTGCGGCCCTGATCCTACTTGACCTGTCTGGGGCTTTTGACACCATCTAGTATAGTCAGTTGAAAGTCCATCAAATGGGACTCCATTCTAAAGTCTTACAGTAGTTTGGATCGTTCTTAAAGAATAGAACTCAAACTGTCTAGCTGAGCCCTATCAGATCTCGATCCCATCTATCCAAATGCAGAGTTTCGCAAGGTTCCTTTTTGAGTCCGATTCTTTTTAACATTTACATTTCCTCTCTAGCAAACATTGTACAGAAATGGTGCTTTAGGATCTGCTTCAATGCGGAGGATAACTCAGTTGGTCATCTCCACGGGGTAAACATGAAGGTACTCGAGGCAACCTGACCAACTGCTTCTCAGAAATTGCAGATTGGATGACAGAGCATTGTCTTGAACTTAACACTGAGAAATCTGAAATCATACTGTTTGGTGGTGCTCATTGAATATGGAATTCATCCTGGTGTCCCAATTCTCTAGGAGAAGCACCGATTCCCATGAAATCGCCAAAGAATCTTGGAGTCATCACTGACGACTCACTTCCAATGCAGGAACAAGTTATTGCCCCCTGTGGAAAATGCTATGGCATCCCCAAACTACTGAAACAGCTTTTCCGGTGGTTAACTGGCATAAAACAATAGTTCAGGCATTGATAACCAGCAGACTGAATTATGGCAAAGCCCTGTATGTGTGCATGGCGGATTATCTATTCACTAGACTCCAGGTAATCCAGAAAGCGGCTGCCAAGATGATCTGTATTATGGACGGATATAGCTCGGCTTCAGCGTGCCTGGCAACCCTACATTGGCTGCCAGTAAGAAAAAGAGCCAGCTTCAATCTTCTTTGCCATACACACAGCACACTACAATAATATTTGGCCTGAAATTCTTCAAGACAAAGTGGGATTTTACATTCTGGCATGCAAACTGAGATCATGAAACTTGGCACGCGCCAAGGCAAAACGGCAAAAAAGTCAGAACAGTTGGCTGTTCTTTTTCTTATCTGGCAGCGGCCCATTGGAATACTCTTCCTTCAGACCTTCGCTCAACCGAGACCACCTATTTTTTAGGAAAAAAACCAAAAACGTTTTTATTAGCAGTTTATTCTTAAATTTTAGTCAGCCCTCACAGTTAAAAAGATAGAGAGCTTTCTAAGCACTGTGATATCCCTGAGGGATGAGTGCTGCACTATATAAATATAGTAAATAAATAAATATATATTCTCCTGACTTAATAAAGAAACCTATTGCAGGAAAAAGGCTTAACACCTGCAGCAATGGTCATTACATGCATTAACAGAGCAAAGGTCTGGAAGAGCCTCTGGAGTTCACAAGACCCAAGTGAAGTGTGGAGTTCAGTTACCCACAGACTTTTACACAGGACTCACAGCTTCAATGCTTTTCACATTTTTAGGTCTCGCCTAGCGTTGCAGTTCATGCACTGCTCACTTGGCGAGACATATAGTCAGAGAGGAGATTTCTGAAGGGGACTTGAAGCCCTGCCCATCATTTTCATTGGGTCGCGTCAGCGTTTATGCTAAACGCTGGCTTCCCATTGAAAATGATGCTTTTTGGCCACTGCCCTTTCTCCCTTTCGTCCGGCCCATCCAGACTGGGTCGTCTGCTTCATGGCTGTCGTGAAGCACTTTCTCCTGCCATCCATCCAAGAAGGACAGTTGAAAAAGATTATTTAAATAGATTTGAGTTAAGTTGGGAGGTACATGGAGCTACTAATTCCTGCAGTGAGGCTAGACACAGCGAACCCAGTTCATTGTGGTGAGATCTGAAGTATGAAAGCTGGATATTTGTTAGTTGAGAAAAGAATGGAGATAAACTTATGGCTCTATCTGCAACATGTGAGAGTAGAACAGATTGCACGAGGAAAGGTATAGGTGCGTAAAAAACATGTAAACCAAACAAAAATAATGTTCTCCTTCTGCAAAAAAAGTTAGTATATAAAATTGATCTAGAATATCACTTGTACTGAGAAATACATTTCAGCAGAGTTAATATAAACTGTCGTAATCTGCATCTGTATTATTATCTGAAATCTTTACGCAAGAAGGCGGTTGAGATAGCACATGAAAGTCATATGGGCGTGGTGAAAACCAAGACATTCTTGAGAGATAAAGTATGATTTCTAGTTCTAGATGTGCTTGTTAAAAATAATATTATGGAGTTATGTCAACGTATTGGGAAACGTTCACCTCCAGAAAAGCTGATTATGTCGAAATCCCCAGAAGTTATTTGGGTCACAGTGGCCATAGATCTCTTTGAACCGATGGATACAGGAACATATATACTTGGTAGGATTGATGAATACTCTTGGAATCTAACTGTGAGACAAGTACCTCGTCAACTTCTGTACTACCTGAATTGGATGAACTGTTTGCAGGATGAGGAATACCAACTAAACTCAAATGAGACAATGGACCTCTGTTGAATGGAAAATAATTAAGATAGTTTATGCAATCCATGGGAATATATCACACGAAAATTACCCGTGTGGCCGTAGGCAACCGACACAGTAGTAAGGTTCATGTGCAATATTTAGAAGACGATTCAATGTGCAAAAATTTCACAAATTACAATTCATTGATCCTATGTCAAACCCTTTGAGACTATAGGGCAACCCCAAATAGTTCAAAAGGGGAAAACCTTCTAATGTTCGGTCGCTCATGACAAACTAGACTTCTGCAAATGTTGAAATCTATAAATAAAGAGCATGACAGTGATTCTATCAAATATATTATTGCTAAATCTAAAATGAAGGAAGCTGCTGATTAATGAAGACACACCAGGGAGTCAGATATTAATGTAGGTGCCTGGGTCATTGTGAAACAGAAAAACAGATCCTTCCTTTCATCAAGAACATTTGCAAGTCACACAAGGAACTACGCAGACCCGGCCGCTGCAGGTAGGAGCGGTGATGCCAGGTGAGGGGGGATTTCGAGAGACGACCACGAGCGAAAATTACTTATTTAATTCTCCCTCGCGGTGGTCTCTCGAAAAAAACCCTCACCTGGCCCCACAGCTCTTACCTACAGCGGCCGCGACTGGTACTACGATTTCAACACCTTCTCCAAATTACTAAAAAAGTATCACATTGAAAAAAAAATAACTCAAGTGATAAATCAAGAACAATGTCAACAGAAGTAGAACATTAGTTGAATGAAGATATCTGAAGTGGTAATTCAACAACACAAGAAAATATGTGTGGAGCTGTAGGAGGAATTGAAAGTGATAAAGTAATACAGCGACCGATCTGTGTGAGGCCTCAAGGGTTAAGTGACAAAATAGGAGTCAAAGATTAATGACCCAACAATTTGCTCTTTTTTTTAGTTAAAATTGTCTTTTGTTTTTCCTTTTGTTTAGTTTGTATCTTTTGAAAGTGGGGAACGATGTAATGTTGCCCATAAAGAATGCTGTCTGCATGCAGATAGCATTCTTTAAAACAAAGGGCCTAATTACGACTTTGACACAGTTGGTCCAAAGCCGCGCAAGGACCTCCCGCCTTCTTACGAGTTGACAGTCCTTCACCTTTTCTATGGCGGTACTTTGAAAACAGGCACCGCAATGGGAATGGCAAATAAGTTCCAGCACGGCATGGACGGTGATGTCCATGCCATGCTGTAACTTTGGGGGAATATAGACAGGGGTCCACATGTTGTGCCCCCTTGAATGTATCACCGTGCCATGTGGGGACATGTGGGCCCTGTAGGGCCCCCTTTGTTCCTCCACCACCAGCCTTTTCATGGCTCCCGCCATGAACTGGCTGGCGGTGGCGACCAGGTGACGCATCTTACATTGTGGCGCATCTCCACCACCGCCAGTGAACAACTGTTCCCTGGCACAGCGACTGGTCCTCCGCCGCAACAACTTTTAAAGTCGTAATGCAGCAGACAGACCACTGCCAGCGTGTGTGCGGTGGTGTTATGACTGCAACACTCGTAATAAGGCCCAAAGCTTCTTTTGTGGAACTACAGGGACAGAACAGAAAATGGCAGGAGAAAAATAGGTCATGTATCTGTGCTGTGATCACTAAATAATTTATACTGCTATTCGGAGTTACCTGATTATTCATCTCAACACATACATCACTGGAACTGCTGGAACACTGCACTCCAATGAATCTTTCCCAAAGATACATTTACCCAATGCATTAAACGCAACAAAAAAGTCACTGTACAAGACTGCAAACAATTACTATACACAAATTAAATGACTGCTGTAGCAACAATACTTCACATTTGGGTAATTGGCAAAACAAAAATGGCAATATCGGGGAAAACAACAGCAAAGACCTGCCCACCTGGTCATAAAACTGGCCCACAACTGCTTTGAGAACGACCCACACAACGACGTGTCAGATCAGCCCATCGGGCACTGCTTGATCGACCTATAGGCCAGTCCGACACTGTCCTCACCACATTCTTCAGGGGGACCCATCAATTGGCGTTACACCATTGATGTCAGTTTGGAAACTCGATTTACATGGATATATTTCATTACTGACCTTCGATTTCTAGCACTTACTTTTGAAGCACCATCCACATCCAGTTTAGTCTCCTTCTAGAGCACTGTATTAATCTCCCTGCCAAGCCACTCCACATTATTTGTCAATACTGCTACAAACTCACCAGCCCCTCCACTCTGGGTCTCCTTCACCTCTGCATCAGGACCCTGATTAGATTTATCATTGTTAATCAGATTCTGTTGAATCCACTCTGGGCCTCCTTCACCTCTGCATCTGGACCCCAGATTAGATTTACCATTGTTAACCAGATTCTGTTGAATCCACTCTGGGCCTCCTTCACCTCTGCATCAGGACCCTAGATTAGATTCACCATTGTTAACCAGATTCTGTTGAATCCACTCTGGGCCTCCTTCACCTCTGCATCAGGACCCTAGATTAGATTCACCATTGTTAATCAGATTCTGTTGAATCCACTCTGGGCCTCCTTCACCTCTGCATCAGGACCCTAGATTAGATTCACCATTGTTAATCAGATTCTGTTGAATCCACTCTGGGCCTCCTTCACCTCTGCATCAGGACCCTAGATTAGATTCACCATTGTTAATCAGATTCTGTTGAATCCACTCTGGGCCTCCTTCACCTCTGCATCAGGACCCTAGATTAGATTCACCATTGTTAATCAGATTCTGTTGAATCCACTCTGGGCCTCCTTCACCTCTGCATCAGGACCCTAGATTAGATTCACCAATCATTGTTCATCAGATTCTGTTGAATGAGAATGAAGCCCGGCAAGGACACAAGAGTTCTCCCACCACTGATAGCACAGCACTCTCGAAGAAGCCCACCTGGTATATTTCTTAAACCCCCTAGATCTGATGCCTCTCTAACTGCCACACCACACCCATTTCCACACACCAGCTGTGCACTGTGGTCTGGGTGGCCTGCCTAAAAAGGCACTCTCCTGCCTCATCTTTGATCTCTCAATGGTACTTAAGATAGTGCCAGAGCCAGTTTCATCATCTTTTTTCCACTTCAGCATCACTTTCTCTGCTTCATGAAAACAGGCAAGAGGGCACCAGTATCGTAAGGGAAGCTCAGTATTCCTAGAGCTCCAAGGGAGCACACCATGATGTGTCTATATAATATTTAAATCACAGCAATGATAATGTGTCCAAAATTCTGCACGTAGGTATTACTACTACATCATATGCCATTGTTCCAGTCATTATTCATGAGATGGTACCCACACCAAGACAGGACCAAAACAAGGAAGTAGGAATGAATATGACCTTGCCTCACCCATCCTCCCTGCCTTCTTCCCCCCTGGGGTGGTATAAGTCATAGTCCACCCATAATCCTTCCTGTTTTTTCCTGTCTCGTGGCTCTGGGACGATGATGTAGAAGGATGGGATCTCTGCTCGGCATGTATCCTGAGGGATATCACAACTTAGGACCTCGTTGGAGCAGGGAGGTGAAGTTTAGCAAAGCCGTAGCAGCGGACAGGTACTAGGGAGGTGGTGAATCTGAATCCGCCTCAGCTACTACGATAAAGTAAGTTCATTCCCTCGAGTTCTGGTAGTGGTGACATGAATACTGGGAGGTAGCAATAATTACCACCGGTCTCTCATTTTTTTGATCAGTCATGGGTTACAGAAGTGCTAGTTTCTTTTATTGCCATTCCAGGACAGTTGGGGTAAGGGATGGTCTATGCATAGCCTCTTTAGTTTACTTGCAAAGGTGTACGCATGTGTAGTGGAGGCAGTGTTTCTGTTTCAGTGCATTTACTTGGGATGATGCACTTGCCTCTGCTTTCGTTTTTCCAGGGAGCCCTTTTCTCTTATTTAAAGAACGTGCTGTTACGGGTAAGACTGGTAAAGTTCAGAATAAAGAAATGTGATTATTACGGAGTATACTGGAGAAATATGCATGTGGTGGTGCTATTAGGGGCAAGCACCATAAGAAATGTAGACATATAGAGGAATCCTCTACATCTAGCTATGATTCCTAGAACCAGATCTAGATCTCCTCTTTGGAAGAGAGTAAGGAGATCTGGTATCTTGACTTCAATGATACTTTTGAAGACATAAGCAGTGCAGGAACATTTTGTTGGTGGAAATACAGGATAGTCCTAAAAAGCCTGACAATAGGAGGATAGCGATTGCCTTATCAGGAAGTGAGGTAGAAGTAGAAAAAGAGGCTATCCGTACCTCTGACCTAGAGGGCAAATATGTGTATAAGGATTTGAATCCAGAGATTCTAGACAGAGTCCGGATGAGCATGGTATTTCCTGCAAATGAACTCCCTCCGACCTCTACTCAGCCGCTTTCCACTCAATTTGTGAAAACTTAGAGGCCTGGCTTACCAATCCACCAACATGTAATGGATGTGGACTTAAGGGACTGAAAAGACCTGGACACGATCATTGTTCCACAATTTATGTCCAAACTGTATGCTTTAGATGACATGTGGATGAAGATTCCTGAATCAGTTCCAGTGTATTATTAGGTGGCCCACTTCCTTGGCAGAGGAGTAAATCATCAAGGGCCCAACCAACAAAAAGACAGATGCAGCTTTAAAGAAAGCATATGTAGGAACTAATCTGGCAACGTGAGCCAGCATTTATGGAGAATATACCAGTCAATCTATGCTCTAAGGAACTGTTGAAAGCAGTACAATGGGGAGGATTGATCATCTTTAATTGTGAATTTGGAGAAAAAAGTTGTGTTCATGTCAGATGTCTCATTTGACCTTGTGAGAGCAGTGATTTTGTCAGAGGAAGCTACGATGGCAGCTCAGAGAAATATGCTCCTGAGAGGCTGGCATAGAGATTATGCTCAGAAGAATGCTGCCCTACGAAAGCCTTTTGAAGGGACTGCATGTTGTGCCTGAGTTAGGATAAACATGGCATGAAATGTTTAAACATAAGAAGAATTCCTCTCATTTAGACAGAGTCAATATTCCTCAACGTCTGTTTTTAAATCACAGAATTCATCATTTAAGCAACCTTCAATACTGTAGAAAATCAAGGTGGGAAAAGACAACAGGGGAACATCTTTCAAGTCTCAACCCCAGAACAAAAACCTTTCCCACCTGGGAGGTCACAGAGATCCTGACTATGCTACAAATGGCCATGAATGGGGAGTTGTAGGAGAGGCTGCTCACATCCTGGCAGTTTGGAAGCATTGTATTTCAGACTCCTGGTTCCTACAGAAGATGGACAAAGGTTATATGATAGAATTCCTTTAAACTCCTTTGGAAATTGTAACCATTCATACGCGATACTAATCCAGCAATCAGAAAAGGATTACATTGGAGCCATTAATTCAGGCATTGATCAGCAAGAATGTTATAAAGAAGGTGTTGAAAAAATAACAGGGAAAAGGTACCTACTGGACGGAATTTATGGTTCTAACAGTAGCAGGAGGGTTCTTTCTTGTGATAGATTTATGTGAAGTGAATACATGTCTAAGGGATATCCATTTCAAAATGGAATCTATTCAGGGAGGTAATACTTCTAATAGCTCCAGGATAACAGTGGGGTTGATGGCTACATATTTCCACATCCCGATCGCAGAGAACACCAGAACTTTTTCATATGCTTAATTTTCGTGATCCATTATCAGTTCTAGGTGTTACCATTAGGAATCTAATCTGCCCGAGAGTTTTTACAAAGCTAGTGGCCATTCTGGTAGCTTTCCTTCTTTTTCAGGGTCCTCAGGATTTCCTGTACCTAAATTATTGCGTTTTGGTAGCCAAGTCAAAGGCAGAGACTCTAAAGAGGGTGGAAATCATAGAGAATTGTCTCAAAGGTCACAGGCTTATCTTGAACTATGCAAAGTGTTAACTGAATGCATCTCAAGAAAGTATGTTCATTGGAGTTCTTTTCAACACTATCGAAGGGATGCTTTATCTTCCACAAGACAAAATGAATAGACTGAGAGACGCCTTACATTATTTGCAGAAACAGAACGAATCATCCGTGAGACTGTGGATGAAAGTACAAGGTCTCAAGCCATCTTGTGTATTTCTAGTCCCTTGGGCACAATTACACAAGTCCTGCAAGATGTTCTGCAGGCTGGCATCAATTGAGTATGACAAAATAAACCCAGTAACAAGACAGAACTCAATCCAGCTTCTATGGTGACTTCCTTTGTGATCAAGAGATTTCCCCTGAACCCCAACCCACCCTTATGTTTTAACAACCGATGCTAGTCTAGAAGGTTGGACTGCGACTCTGTTCAATCAAACACCTCAAGAGAATGGTCTATGAAACAGAAGGTAAAATTGTTAAGATGGAGAGAAATGCTAGCAGGCTGGGAAGCCTTAAAAAAAAAAATCAGGATATTCTTAAATAACATTATATGCTGATTTGATCAAAATCTTCATCCAAGAATCTGGTGGGAATGATGATAGGAGAACTCCAAGATCTGTGTCTCTCACGAGCAGTGTTCTGGGAGATATGTCACAGATTCGGGGAACTTTTCTTGCACCTCTTTGCTTCTTCCAACAACTCTCAGCTGGAGAACATCTGTGCACACAGTTTCATTTTCCAGGAGCATGGGGGTAGATGCACTGGTGACTCAATGGCCTCACAAGCTAATTCATACCTTCCCTCAGTTTCTTTAAGTTCCAGATTCATATTGTAGTTTCAGAGGGAAATGGCAGAGGTGATATTAGTGGTCTTTTTCTGGCCAAGGAATTCATGGTTCCCTTTGTTTCTGTCAATGGCGCTTTTACCCTGTTGAAAAATTATCTTGGTTCCCTCTCCCCTGGCAGATGAGGGGAGAGGGACACTTGATTTTTAAGGTTTGGAAGTTGAAAGGGTGGGACTAAGAAACAAAGAGGTACCATATCATTCAGCAGCTGTAATTCAGAAGTCTTATATGTTCTTCTAGATTAACAGCAAACTATAGATACTGGAAGAATTTTCAGAGATGAAATTCAGAAAAACAAAACTGTTCTATAGGTGGTGGGATCTGAGTGTTCATTCAATTTTTGTTCTATGGTTCCAACAGAGGTCTAACAGTGGCAACCTTAAAAGCTCAATGGGCAGCTATTGTAGCTTTCACAACCTTGGAGCAGTTTTCCAAACAAGGGAAGGCTATGATTTAGAAGCTATGATTTAGACTACTTAGATGTTTCTTCATAAATAGACCCGTTTTGGGTCCATTCTTCCCTTTTTGGGATCCAGTTTTAGTTCTTAAAGCTTTACAGTTACCCTTTGAGCCATTAGCCTTGGTAGAACTAAACTGGCTTATGGTGAAAGTGTTTTTTCTTGTGGTTATAACTTCAGATAGGAGTATGGGAGAATTAGGAGTTTTATTCTGCAAACCCCCATGATTGAGAATTTGGGAGGACAAAATTGTGTCAAGGACTGACCATGGATTTTTTTAACTAAAATTCTTCTTTATCTCACAGGGATCAGAAAATGTTCCTCGGTCCTTTTTTCCTTATCCTTCCAAGCAGGCGGAAAGTTTACATCATACCTTGCATGTAAATAGAGCAGTGTTGGTGTATTTGAATTGTACCAAAGTTTACAGGAAGACAGATCAATTCTTTTTAATTGAACAATTGCTCAGTGTTACAAGCTTGACGACATGTTTCAGACATCGAGATAAATACATCTTACATAATACATTGGTAATGTACACAGTCCATTCTACTGTAGGGACTAGACCTTTCCCCTCGCCCCGGTTTCACAAATGCGTTGCTTGTGGGATCATGCCGGCTTCATATCTCTGGGAATTGGCCTTGCTCCGACATGTTCTAACTCCCTGACGCTTCTCTATAATTGAGCCATGGGTCCCAAAATGTTCCCCATTTCTTCGAGCATCCCCATCTCTGATAGATCGCTGGATTGGTTTTAGGGCACCAATCCACATCTGCCACCCAGTCCACAACCTGTGGCACACTCCCTGCCCCCCAGGCATGGGTCATATTCATGCCAATGCAGCCAGACTGCTAGACATCTGGATCACCCCTCTTCCCCAGAAATACACAATATGTGCCACCTGGCCGCCCGAGGTACTTTGTGACACTCATCATTATTTGTGTCATCTTGGTCCAGTACTGTTATACTTCCGGGCAGTCCCAGAGTATGTGAAAAAAGGTACCCACGCTCTCACATCCCGAGACAAAAAGCGTCTTCAGCCCGTCCCAAATGATGGAACAATGTCCTAGAGTAATACGACCTGTGTAGTATGCGTAGCTGTATGAGGCAAAACCTTGCATGTATTGCCGGTTCTCTAGGGCTCCTTATAGCTTCTGTCCAGTCGTCATCCTCCAGGGGACCCAGGTCCTCCTCCCACCTTGCTCTTAGCTTTACCAGTGGATCCGAGGAATTGTTTACAAGTTTAGCATAGAACAGGGAGACCCCCTTCTCCGGCATGGGATCTAGTAATAGGCGATCCTCCATGGACGCCGCGTCTGGCAACGTCTCTCCCGCTCGTATGTGATCCCTGAGTGCATGTACTAGTTATAAATATTTGAAGCACTCAGAGTCTGCCTTGGCCTACTTCTGCTGCAGAGTATCGAAGGTTATATAAGGTTACCTCCTCCATGCGTCCCCCAGCCGTTCTAAGCCATTTAGGTCCCATTTGGAGCATCCCTGTAGTTTCTGGACCTCCCGCAGGGTGGCGCTATCCCACAAGGGGGTCTGCAATCCCATCGTAGAAACTTGGTTGCGTCCCGCCAGATTCTCACAGTCGCCTCTGTGTGCAATGGAAGAGTGTCTATATTCCCGGTATGGGTGAGCATGGAAGTGTAACCGCACGCTCTCAAATTTTGTCTGTTCACCCTGTACGCAGGCTCCATCGCTTCTGAAAATACCCAGTCGTTGATCTCCACCAACTGCGATGCCCACTAATATTTACGTATGTCGGGGATTGCCAGGCCCTCCTCAAAGACTCCCCTCTGTAGTTTTCCCAACCCAATTCTGGCATATCCCCTATCCCACAAAAGCTGTTGCACTAAACTACCTACTTTTTAGGTCGAGGCTAGAGTCAGCACGCATGCGCTGCTCTGTAAGACTTGTTGTAGTGGAGTACGGAGTTGAAGCCCCGCCCACTCTAGGCCCATGTTTGTCATTGGCTTGTGTCTTTGTCCTTCGTAAATGCAATCTTCTGATTGGTTAATAGGCTTGTTAATCCCGCCTCAGTACCGCCTTGTCTTCATTAGTAACAGGGGAGTAACACAGGCCCCCGCAGCCCCCGCGGTGCGGGGGGGGGTCCACGCGCTCCAGGGGCCCCCTCACTCAGCAGAGCCAGCAAGCAAGCCTCTTCAAGTCTTCATGAATTAAATGGTGCGCATGCCCTCCCCATAAAATTAAATGATGCGCGCACGCCACGGCCTCTTCATTTATTAAGTTGTTGGTGCGCATGCGCACGCCCGGGCCCGGCCGGGCCTCTGAGGCTTTTCATAATTAAATGGCGCGCAGTTGTCTCCATCGGCGCAGGTCTGTGGAAGAAAGTGTGGCATCTGATGACCCCTGTCTGCATGCAGCGATGTGCACGGCCTCTGCCAACCCCGCAGGTCAGTACTGGAGGAGACTCAGATTTGGGACACTGTGTAGCTCTTTCTCGAGCATGCCCGGCCTCCTCACACCCCGTGGCCTTGCCCGGAGCCACGCACGCACCCCTCACACTTCCCAGAGAGTAGAAGGCGGGCGCCTTGGCGCAGTAGGTCACGTAGTTGCCGTAGCCCTGCACAGAGAAGTAGGGGCTGCCGTCGTGGCCATCAGACTTCTCTCATACACCTGTCAGTAGACGGGGGTCTGCGCCGAGGCCCCAGCCTCGGACAGGCCCCTGTCGCCGGACTCACAGCAGGTGGTCAGGGAGTTGGTGGTCATCAGGAACTGGAGGGGGAGAGAGAGAGGCGTGAAAGCAGAGCGGAGACATGGCCTGAGCACAGACCACCCTACCGACACACTCAGGGAGGAGAGACAGGTGCTAGATCCGGGGCAGGCCTCAGATAGCTGGAGCTGCCAGGCTGAGGGGCTCCAAGAGCTTGAGCAGAGTTGAGGCAGGAGAGAGGGGAAGGGGTCAGGCGCGCAACACCCATTGGACTCAAAGGGCTTCAGCACCCCCGTCGTGTGTGGCAGCCCGGGATGAGACAGTTTCCCGGAGGTGTGGCACTCACTAAAAGATTTCCGAGTGATGGAGAGAGAGGTGTGCCAGTGACTGGGGCAGAGAGAGCACACTGGCACACTCGGGCAGAGAGGGGTTAAAGAAGCAGCACGCGGTAGGTCGCTAGCACTGACTCACCTGATGAACGGCGAGGCAGAGATGGCGGGGAAAGGGTCATGAGAGAGGATTAGGGCAGATGTGTTGTCCAAGACACAGCGAGAGCTCACTAGCATGGACTCACTCGGACAGAAGAGGGTAGAGAGGAGGGGAGAAAACCAGGTGTGGTTTGCACCAATATTTCACTGTCAGCACACGTGTGGAGCACAGGGCGCCCAGGGGGTTATAGAAAGGGGCTAGAAGCTTGCAAAATAAACTCACTGGTGCCGACAGACTAGGACAGGAGGGGGCAGAGAAAGAGATGTGTGGTCTGACGCACAGTGGGGCTTTGTGGCACACTCGTGCAGCCGAAAGCGCCAGGGGTTAGAGTCTAGAGAGAGAGGTCTAGAGAAGAAGGGTGCAGTACAAGTCAACTAGCTCCGGCGGACAAGGGTGGGGCAGAGACGTGACGTGCACAGAGAGGCCGTTAGGACTGACACACACGTCTTGCAGGGAGGGGCACGGGGCAGAGGGAGATGTGTGGCCTGCAGCGAGGACTCGCGGGCAGCGACACACAGGGAGGAGAGAGTGACAGGGAGAAAAGGTGAACACAGACAGGCACCCTGCCAGTGAAACACTCAGGAAACAGAGAGAGGCCAAGGGGCCTTAAAGTGAGGCCTAGAGCAGAGTTCAGTGGTGCTAACTCCCTAGGCAGACTAAAGATGGGGGCACGGAGGTCTGAGGTCACAGACCTGGCATAAAGGGGGGCCACAGTGAGACTAACACACTTCGACAGTTACGAGTGGCACAAAGAGGGTGCGGTCTGGAATCTGAGGAGGCGGGCGTCCAGGCCCGGTCATCCCGCCTCCGCTGTAATTACCCAGCGCCGCAGCTCACGGCCTGGAAAGCTGAGTCGGATTCTGCACTTCAGGCTGCAGCGCGTGTTAACAATAATTTGCTTTTTAGTGTAAACTGCAGCGCGCGGCGCGCGATCAGCTTGCCAGTAGTGTTACTACTTAAATCTCCCTTGCCAGTTTCAGACTACCTTTAAATGTAGAGTTGATGATGCTTTCATTGTTCATAAACCACTTGGACACATGCACCCAGCGGCTCTTAGACTCAGGCGGGTCTCAACATAGGGGCACAACGCACAAAGGCGCAGCCAGAGCTGCGTGGGTGGGTTTCTGTAGTCCTAAATTTACTGTTTAAGGCGTACAAAAGCTCCTCCGCGGAGGGCTAGCAGGTGCCACCGGAGGGGCAGAGGCGTAGCTAGAGCTTGTGGCGCCCGGGGCTGTCCCTCAGATTGCCGCCCCTGGAGAGAGGGGGGGGTGCTGGGGAAAAAGGATGGCGAGCACTTGAAAGAGGTCCGAGAGACACATAGTATTGCCGCTAATAGTTACCTCGATCATGCAAATTACATGCACATACATGACGCGGTCCAAGGCTACACAGTTGAATAGACCAGTGACTGGCAGTACAAAAGAGAATACACAGACTGCATGATCCATCTGGGGACTTGTGACATGGGACATGGATGACATGTGACTCCTACACTTTTAGTCCTTTGGCTTATGTAAACATTTTCTATACTCTGATTTAAAACACGTATGATTGATTGTCTCTGTGTAATGTGTGTGTGAGGCTTTTTAAGATTGCATGCAACTAAGGATGTAAAATCGTAAACCTAAAACAATACATATGTGAGATGGTGCTTATGTTAAGTATTTTGAAAAGCACTAGAATTAGGCAAACAGTCTATCTGCTGTTAGGAATGATTTCTGTTTGAACGGGAATGTCCCCTGCAGGGTATGTACCTTTGCCCTGAATGCCTACTTATCTGTTAGTCTGATTTTTATTTCAGCCCTTATGTCATGCTAACCTAGCATGTGCGGAGAGGCCTAGGCGTGCCTGTGACTTGGGGGCGCACCATGCATACTCTAAGAGTGAACGAAGGGCAACTATCTCTATCGTGGGTTTAGAACATAAGACGATGATGGCAGCATATCATGCTTTAGAATCTCACATTTGACCAAACCTTTTTATCCTATTCAGTAAAAGTGTTGCCCACTGACTCCTATCAATGTAAAGTTCTGCTGTTGTGGGAAAATGTAGAACTGCGCACTAGCACCCTGTGAGTTTGTAGAGTGCTTGTGCATGTGTGTGTACATGCATATAAGCACATGCGCAGCAGTAGGACTCGGTGGGTGCATGAGCCTGATTACTGAAACCATTGGAATCCATATTGGATGCCCCCGGTTGACCGTAGCTTATAATGGTGGACGAGGACAGCTTCCCAGACAGTAGAAGTGTATTGCTTGCTTTCTGTGGCTGGAGGGTGGCGATCCAAACACTGAAGTGAGGACTGAGACAGGCCCACGTTCAGAAATTCCACTAAGACTTTGTTAGCATAGGACTTTTGATTAGTTCTTGTGCACTGCCATTTGGTAGATGGTAGGGGTGAAAGATGGGATTGCGCTTTTTGATGGGCAAGGTGAGGTAGTTTGTAGGTCAGGCCTGCGATTTGTAGGTCCTTGATAACTACCACAAAGTGGCGGATGATAGCCAGGTGCAGGAACTTAACTCTTGATTGTGTCCATGTTTTGGGCACTCCCGTTTGGAGACAATCCCAGTAGTACCTGCTGTGAGCAAAATAAGTTTATTCAAGGGCTGCCTGGATAGCAGCCGTCTGTAAATGACATTTGAAAGTGAACCACCTCAAATTACATGCATTTGAAACATTTTTGGGCAATACAGAAACCAAATTCTCTTACAAAGTAGTGAAAGCCACTGTAAATAGTACTGTATATCTGGTCCCGGATTGTGCATACACTCGCATTGTCTTTATACTTTCTGGGCTGTGCATACACCTCACCCCAATACTGCTTCATGAGCTATACAGATGTTAGCACTTCCCCTGATCTCCCGGGCCAAACAAAATCGGCCATTATTCTGCCAGGCCTTTCCCATGCTTAAGGTCTGCCCAAGGCGCTATTGCCTGACGTGTTCCCCAGTCTGCTGATTATGTTCCAGCGTGGGTTAGTTTGTCGCAAAGAGGGGGCAATTTAGCATCAGTAGGTGGATTAGCAAACTGACCACTGAACGTCTCAAGCGTAAAAAAACCCAGAGACAATGCTAAACTGACAGCGTTTGTTATAAACCATGCAAAAACAAAACAGAACTTTAGCACAGTTCACAAGATTGAAGATGAAAATGTGAATAAGACTTTTTTTTCCACAAAATGTTTTTGCTTTTAATCAAAAATAAACAGTAAAGTGCAGGACAGCAGCAAGTGTATAAATCTGAGATTTTGACAATATTCAACAAGTGCAGCCGTTCAGATATAAACTTATTTTCTGTTTAGCATGGCAGATCATACATATCACATACAAAATGCAGTCGACCTGCTCCAATCACAGTCTTGACACGGGCCCGTTCATCAACTTCCCCTACCCCCACCCCATCCCCATCCCCTGCCTCACATCAGTTTATGAATCACAATGTCCTTCGTTCCTCCTGCACAGCAGTGTGTACTGTCACCTATAGTATCTTAGAGAGGGTATGGCCCAGATCCCCCTATCCTCCTGTATGGAAGAGGTTAAGTTTAGGTTTCTCCTTGGTCAGGGTCTGAAAGTAAGGAGCTCTCAGGGGAGTCGGTTGCAGGGTTTTTCAGGCTTTTAACCAATACATCCCATGCCCTGGCTTTATCAATCGTGCTACGCCCCCTCTGCACCTCTTGGAACAACTTAGCGCCTTTGCCTATTTCAGACTGAGCAAGCACCTCCCTCCATTTATGCACCGGAGGGCTTGTGGCAGCTTTGCATGCTTTGTGGAAGTACTGATAACAGCCCACTATGCAGAGAGAAGCAGCGCCCACCTAAGGGAGGCAGAAGCAAAGGTAGAGGGGGAAAGGCCTTGTGATGACGTAGTAAGAGTGCGTCCTCTATTGAGATGGCAAGAGAGACCCCCAGTAGTTTGCAAAATACCAGTCTGTTTTTTTACTTTCGCTCTATGCATGGGGAAAAAACTGAAAAATATGCCAGCAACAGTTATCAAAGAAGGGAGTGCTGGCAATATGGTCGTAGGTATGATGTTACTTCTTGTATCACATAGCTGGATGCAATGACAGAAACAGCAAAATACAAGTCAGGCGGCACACTATGCTAATCAGATATTTTTAGGGTAAGTGTTTTAAAGCCACGTCCTTAATTAAATCGGCCACCCCCCTTTGAGAGCCCCCCCCCCCCCTTCCTCCTCCTCCTCCCCCTCCATCGTTTTTTTATCCCACTTAAAGCCCTGTTGGAAAACTCTAGTCTTACCTCACTTGTGACTCGCTCCCGGGTCTCTATGGCAGGCAGGGGCGAGGTTGGTTCAAACTTCTTTAGCCGCCAGACCTGTCTCCAGAGCCATCAAGCACTGACTGCCCCCAGGCCAGAATGAGCGCGAGAGCGCGTAGCGTGAAGCGCGTGACGCATCACTGCTACGTCGTTCTCATCGCGAGGGCAGGGCTGGCCACAATAAATTCATGTGTTTTTGTATTGTTGCCCAGGGCCGTCATTGGTAGCGCTCGCGCTACTAGAGTGATTGACGGCCCTGGAGGCTGGTCAGTGCTAAGTGCGCTCAGCGCACACTTTCAAACAACTGGGCCACGCACGGCACTGGTGACCGGTTGCGGCCGCGGCAGCCGTTATTTATTTGGGGACACAGTGAGTTTAACCAAATAAATTATAAAGGCCGCATCGGGCGACCAGTGCCGCGCGGCCACCCCCAAAATTGTGCCGCCTAGGGCGGACCGCCCCCCTCGCCCCCCCCTAGCTACGCCAGTGCGGAGGGGGCTGGAGTTATGCGAGTGTGACATCCAAACTTTGCCAGTGTCCAACCTTGAATGTGCAGATAAAGTGTATTTAAAAAGCGCACATTCATCCAATTGTATCTTTGCGCTGAATAACAGATATTTATCGTTACCCAACTCAATGGAACTCATTTTATCGACCTCAGAAGGATAAAAGGCCTGCTGGGATTTTAATCTGTGACCACAAGAACACAGGCCCCCACAGTGGATGTATTAATCCACTAAGCCACCAGACCCGGCTTCAGTTACTTAAGGGGGCGTGGACTAGGGTGTAAACAAGGAACCAACAGGGCCATGCACGTGTGCGGAGTGGGTAGAAAAGGCACGACGCACCGGTCACAAAGCCTTAAAACGGACACTGCGCACGTGTAGGGTCTGGGGACTCACATAGCCAGGAGCCTGACAATCTACTCAATTCAATTCAATTCAATTCAATTCAAAATGCTTTATTCGGTATGTACAAGTACAACCATATAGCAACATACATCAAAACAGTAAAGAATCAAATTTATGCAAATTAAATACAAGAACATTTAAAATGACATCACTATCCATGCCAATATTGTTAAATCAATAAAGTATATCACTTTGTGTGCAGAGTTAAATTTAATCATTAAATACATTGTAATAATAGTTGTTAAGGGGGGAGTTAATTCAGTTTAGACATTTTAGCAGCAATTTGTTTGTAATGAAAGTTTGTGCAAATGCCAGTACAGAAATAAATATACAACAAACAATGTAACTTAACAGTAAATCACCAATAGTCATAGCCAACGGGTGAGCGGGGATAACGGAACGAGGGGATCATATAATAATTGATTTCCTGTGCCAGGTGCACTTTAAAATGTAGATGGCCACGCGATAGCACACATTCGGGGAAGCCAAATCAAACAACAATTGTATTGCGGCTCTTGTATTGTATATCTTATATTCTAAAAATAGTTGCTTCAAATAAAACTTCCTAAAACCAGTATAAAAATTACAAAAAAGTAAAAAGTGGCAGATGCTCTGTTTTGATTTCCCGTCGCATGGGCACAAACATGACCCGGGTTTTTTTACGGTTGGGAAAGCCACCAGATGGTGGACTATTCCCAACCTCAGGCGTGCTAGAACGAAGCGATGAGAATTAATACTAACAAATGTAAGATAAGGTGGGAATCTTGTACTAAGATTGTACTCCAAATATAATTTGAACGTACTTTGCATTGCATACTCCTTCGTTCTGGTCCCTTTTGCATGGTCCAAGTAAATGGTTTTAAGGTTACGCTTTGTTAAAACCGATGTTGTTAAAATATCTTTAAAAATATCCTGGCCAAAGAGAATCTTATACCAGGAGTGAATATGTTCTAACCAGGGAATTTTCGAATGATGATCTAGTTGGATACAGTCCAAAATTACTTCCTGGGTAAACCTAGTTTCTTCTTTGGCCCATATGGACCGCCATAGGGACAGGGGACGCAATGCAATCAGATCTGCGGCATGATTTATGCCTAGCTCTCTGTGGGTAATCTCATTTGAGGCAGAAGCGGGGAGGCATAATAGTCGTTTCAGGTACTTGTTTTCCTCTTGCTGGATGGACAGAGCAATCTGACGATTATATCCCCATATCCCTGCTCCATACAAAGCAGAGGACATGCACCTTGAATTATAGATAGAAATCATCTCACGAATTCTACGACCCCCCAATTTCGAGGCAAATCTGAAGATGCAATTTGTATTTCTGGTCATCTTCATACCAACACAGGATTGCTCGTTTACCCATCTCCCATCACCTGAAAAGGTGATACCTAAATAGCAAAAATGTCGGACTGCCTCAAGTTTATCCCCATCTAAAAAGAATGACTTGTTTTTCTTTATTCTCTTACCACAAGTCATAGTCATAGTCTTACCCTTGTTAATTTTAAGCTTTCTGCCCTGAATAAAAATATGAAATTTCTCAATTAACTTTTGCAACCCATTCGCGGTCCTGGAGATCAGGACCGCGTCGTCCGCATATAGTAGGACGGGTATTTGCTTTCCGTTGATGATGGGAGCATCAGCATAAGATTCTTGTAAAAATTGATCAACCTGATTTATAAAAAGGGAGAATAAAAGGGGAGCAAGCACACACCCTTGTCGGATCCCTCTACCAATTTTAAAAAGGGGGGTGCATTCACCATTTGTTCCGAATCTAACCTTACTTGAAAGATTACCATACATTCTAGCCAAGAGGTGGATGATTTCAGGTGGTGCGCCCATGTCAAGTAGTACTGGCCAGAGCAGTGCGTGTTCCACTAAATCAAAAGCAGAACTTAAATCGGCAAAGCACATAAACAAATTCCCCTCCTTGGCTTTAGTGTACTTGCCGATGATAAGTTCAAGGTTCACGCACTGCTCCATAGTTCCTAAACCCCTTCGGAACCCAAACTGAATAGGCGAAAGAACATTATTGTCCTCAGCCCAGGTCTCTAGTCTCACCAGAAGTATACGACTCAAAATCTTTAACGACGAGTCTAAAAGTGAAATTGGGCGATAATTTCGTGCTTCAGCCCTTGAACCCTTTTTAAAAAGTGGTACTAAGATGGATTGACCCCATGAGGTTGGTAACTCGTCCTCGATTGCAGCATTAAAATAACGAGTTAAAATGGGGGCCCATAGAACAATCTCAGATTTAAAAAAGTCCACGGGGACCCCATCTGGGCCCGGGGCTTTCCCCCCCTTACTCTTTTCAATTGCCACAATCACCTCGCTTAGTGTCACCGAGAACAATAGTTTCTCCCATTTAAAACAGGTTGGAGTATCAGTTAAAACATTAGAATTAAAAACGGTAGTAAAATCAGAATTAAAAATCCCAGTAAAGTGAGCTATCCAGGCCTGACAACTGACATGCGAGGTTAGTTCAGGGACATTGTCATTCTTCAAGAATGGGCTATTTATAGTGTCCCAAAAAAGTTTATGATCTTTAGTATCTGCAGCCTGGTCTAATTTTTCCCATGCCGCATCCTGCAATTCCTTCTTCCTAATGGAAAGTGCAGTTTTATAATTATGACGCTCTTCCCTGATCTTACAAACGTCTCTTGGTATTGCATCAAGTGAAGTTTTTAACCTTTTTAAAGACTGCGCACAATGGTCATCAAACCACACCGCCTTAACTTTCCTTGATTTCCGAGGTTTGTGTGTCAGGGATTTCTCAATGGTTTTGGTAATAGTTAGGAATTTGGATAACAGAATTCGTGGGCATGGGTCCAGCAATAAGCAATATTCGACCTCCCCACAACAGTTTGTGATCACATTGGCAACAAGTTTAATGGGGTCAACTTTTGTCCATTTCACTCTCATCCCATTCGGTCTTACTGCAACAATGTCCTGAATTGGTTGACCAAAGGTATTCCTTTTGATTCCCCAACCCAATAGTTCAACGGTTACACTGTTGTGATCACTGACCGTTTGTTCAATCACCCAAACATTAATATAAGCTACAGAGCAAGATATCATAATATGATCAATAAATGTTTGACTGTTCCTCCCATGGAATGTTGGACATCTAACGTTGTTTTTGTTCTTATTACATTCAAGGAGGTCCAGGTCATATTTGGCCAATAGGTTATTCAGAGCACTACCATAGTTGTTATGCGGGAAATGATTATATACACATGTTGTTTCCCTTCCCGAGTACTCCTCCCTGTGGCCACAAGCCCCCTTGAGTGCATAGGTACATGATTTAATGTTAAAATCTCCCACCCATATGATGGCAGCAGGTTTGGGTGTACTCAATAAAAAGGCATCAATGGCCTGCTCTATATCAGAAATAAACTTTCCCTGTTTGTGCCCAGCAATGTTGTTATAAAAGTTCACTATTATTAAGTCTCTGCATCCGCTATGGACCATACGCAGAACCGAGGCATGTTCGCCTAGAACTACATGATCACTAACACAGAACTCAGTCAGTGCAGTGGATATCAGGGTCACGAGTCCACCCTTGGCTCGACCAGCTTGGGATGCCACAGCCTGCACGTTAAAAGAAGTATAGCCCTCAACATGTACTTCGGCCCTATCCCAAGTTTCTTGCAGGCAAATAATATCATAACCTTGTTTAATAAAATCAGCCCATATGGGGGTGTTTACCTTAGAGGCTAGCCCAGCTATATTCCACGTAATAGCCCTTAGGTTCTCTTCTAAGGCTACTTGGGATGGGTTGGTATCTATTGTGGCCGATAATATTATTGGATTTAACATACTTTTTTCGGCAGTACATGTGGTGGTATCTATCACATTAGGAATTCTTAAAGTAGTGTTTTCTGCATCCTGGAGAAGCACATCACTACTTTGGGGGTCATCAACCACATTGGGTAACACAGTAACGTTCCCCGCAACTCCACCTCCAATTGGACTCTCCCACCTACCCTGCCCAGACTGTAATTTTCAATCACAATCATCAATGCTGGAAAAAACATCAAACCTGTTCCCTAATTCTAAAGGTGTAAAAGGCCTCAGGTACTCCATTCTCCGAATGTTGTTATTCCTGTGGCCACTAAAGGGAACCGTGTTCCAACCTTGGTGATCGATTCGCTGATTTGGTGCATAAAGGGCAGTGGGGTCATTTGCGTAAACTGAACGATTTTTCCTTACATGGGATGTGGGGAAAACCAAAGACCTGGGATAAAAATAGGTCAAAGATCGAGGGCGAATTTGGCTAGTACCATTGCCTAGGGGCCAGTTCAATATAAGAGCTACCGCTTCTGGGTCTCTGAAATTAATCAGAACTATATCTCCATCGACGTCTTTATTCCTTCCACCAAGCCATGGAAGACGTCTAACATGTAATATCTCACCATTTACTTTCCTGTTTATGGGTCTATATGTTCTTAGCCAGTGGATAGTTTTGTTTTTAAGCTGGGCATAATCCTCACTCTTATTAACAGTTAAAACAGGAACCCCAGTCAACACCACCACTAAGGGTGCAGCTTCTGGGGGTAAATCAACCCGAAGACCGTGAATCCCAGGAACCCCCTCCCACCTAGGGTTACCCTGCGCCTGGACAGTGCTCCCTTCTGGGGCAATACTGGCTTCCTCCACCAAATCCATAACGGGCTTGCTAACTAAATGTTCCTTCAGCAACAAAGGTTCATTTCTGCCCTGATCCGTAGTTAGGTGGCCCACAGTCTGCACTACATTCCTACTGAGATCAGGAGGTTCCCTGGGTGGATTTATAAGGGGAGCTCCAGCCTGTTTACTAGTACCATCCGTTGTAACCTTACCTACAACGGCCATATTTCTCATTGTAGATTCGATGTTCGCTAGCCTATGCTCCAGCTTCCTTAAGGTGTCAGTAATTGGTAAAAGGAGAATGCTAATCATGTCCCCCAGTTGGGGTAAAAAATCTATGGGGATGGGCACCTGTGGGATAACTTCAGCTGATAGAGCAGGCTCTGGGGGGGTCACAACAGGGTTCACAGCCGTTGGACAGGTACTAGTGGCCGCCGTCTGGCTATGATCTGGCCCAATTAATAACCCAGAAACAGACCCTTTAGAATGATGGTGGCCAAATTCTGAATGCTGTGTTCTGGGGCCATTGGTCACCCCCACCCTACGCCTTTTTTTCCTGGGAGGAGGGCCATGAATAATCCCCTTGTTCGGATTCTTAGCCTTTTTTCCTACCCCCCGTCCCACAAGCCGCGTATTAAAAAGTTTAGAATGACTTATGGCATGTGGGGGGAGAGAATCGCTGATAACCTGAACATTAGGGACACAGTTTGTGGGCGAACAGTCACGTAACAATAGCGGAACACCCTCTTGCGAGAGGGGGGTGTCGTTTACACCATTACTACCACTCTCGACAACAGGAATGTTTGGGGAAACAACCTCTGGAGCTCTACGTTTCATGTTTTCAATAGAGCGACGACGTTCTAGTCTGCGCTCCTCCAGGGTAGTGTCCAGCTCCTTATCCGTTACGATAGGTTTTTTAAAATAACTGTCAAGGGGGCCATTTACCACTGGCCTTGGTTTCTCCCCAGGCATAACAATCTCACTAGAAGCCATGGCAATGTTTAAAAGAGAAACTCCCAATTACCACGATTCTGCAGAGTCACTCCTGGCCCAGCCCAGCCTCGATCGGCCTCGGAGGGTCTCAGAGGGTCCGCCCTTAGTCCGGGCTTTGTCCCGGGTGATGTCCCGCAAACGCGTCCCGCTGACGCGTAATACCTTCAGGTATTATACTGGCTGTTGATAGAGGGGGCGGAGTCACGGGAAGAGGCGGCAGGTGTGCTGGATGGAACACGCACAGCCTGCTGGTCCTCGCAGTCCCGTCCTCCTCCACAGCAGCTCCCCGATCAACTTTCAAAGCCCAACGTGGCTCCCTGGACACAGGTTAGGTGAGGTCAATGCCCTACGGGGCTCCAGTAGGCAGCAAGCAACGCAGGTCAAGTACTCCTCTACGAGCGGCTCCCGCTCACTTTGCCACTGGATTCAAGCAAACCTGGCTGAAGACGGCTGAAATGCCAGAAACCGGTCCTAGGAAGCTTGTTTCCGGTCCAGGGAAGGCATGGCTTGGCAGTTCGGGCTGGACTGTTCCCATGAGGCACAGGGTCAGACTGATTTGCATATGGCCATGTCTGAACTGGGGTGGCAGAGTGGGCTAAAGAACGGTGATGGATCAAACCCAGATCTGTTGACTGGGTGTGAGTGTTTGATTGGTTCTGATGCTCCGTCCATCACCACCCCCTTTTGTACCGCTTTGTTCGCCATAAGTTGGCAGGGTATGCTCAGACGTGAGTCCCTTGCTCACTTTGCCACTGGATTCAAGCAAACCTGGCTGAAGACGGCTGAAATGCCAGAAACCGGTCCTAGGAAGCTTGTTTCCGGTCCAGGGAAGGCATGGCTTGGCAGTTCGGGCTGGACTGTTCCCATGAGGCACAGGGTCAGACTGATTTGCACATGGCCATGTCTGAACTGGGGTGGCAGAGTGGGCTAAAGAACGGTGATGGATCAAACCCAGATCTGTTGACTGGGTGTGAGTGTTTGATTGGTTCTGATGCTCCGTCCATCACCACCCCCTGGAGATTTTTTGGGCATAGTCCGGAATATTTCTGCAAAACCACAAAAAACGAATACATCGGTTGAATCTCACCAGTGAAATGTAAACCTCGCAGACGTAATCTATACGTTGTTAATGGAGACCTTCGGGAATGTCTAGTGAGGACGTTGTCCATTCATTGCATGTGATGTAATTGTGGGCTCTGCTGATGTCTGATCCGGCCAGCATCGAGTACAGAGATGAGCACCCACCCTGGTACAAACATGAACCACCTTGTGGTGAGAGAGGCTCGGATGCATTCCCCGGCGAGGCCTTGACGCTGGAAACGGAAACATTCCTCCATCCAGACGCACACACCTCTTTTGAGGTTTCCAAAAATGAACGGAGACCCCCTACTGTTCCAGCAATATTTCCTAGGACGAATTGTGCTAATGAAAACCTAGGATTCCAAGTATAAAACACTTTTGTCCGATTCCATCCTTTATAAAAAGCCCTTTCCTTCGTCACACCTGGGTCTGGTAGGCACTAAATGAAACTACAAATAAATGATCAACGCGACAAAGAGTAAGGAACGGTAGCTGGCCTGGGCCCTCCCTCGGTCTGCATTAGCGACTCCGAGAGAACCTGTTTTTAGGTCTCGCCTGACCCAGCGCATGCACTGGTATGGCAAGACATTTTGTGAGGGCTCCAAAAAGTGCTACCAGGCCAGCCTAGACCTACAGTGCATGTGCGCGGGCTCACGCGTCGCGCTTTACCGCGATTACTTTCACTTTCGCGGCCGCTTTGATGTTCTCTGTGAGGTTTCAATAGATTGCAGCAGTTAAAACAAGCATTGGCATAGCCAATAGGTCTCACTTTTGGGACCTTATAAGTGTTTAGTTATGCATCTGTTGCATGGCTAAACACTTATAAGGTCCCAAAGGCGAGACCTATTGGCTATGCCAATGCTTGTTTTGATATGCATCTGCTGCTTTCAGTTTGGTATTCCTATTTGAATCAGATAATGTTGAGTGAAAGCAGTGACGCCAATGACGAGGTACACTACGCGGTGGACTGGTGAACATGATAGAAAACGTGGCCATGTCATGCTGAAGTCAAATCAAAATACACTAGAGTTCTGGGTGGTAAGGCAAAGTGGTAGGTGGTGGGCCGGGCCGCCAGGGAGGGGCCCCCTCCATGTGCTTTGCAGGGTGGGGGGGCCCTCAAATTTCGTTACGCCACTGCTTAGTAACCTTCCATGGCGACTGGCCCCTTTACATCGGTTGTTACACAGGATGCTTTATTTTAGTCTGTAAGCACTCTTTTCTTTATTGAGTTTCTTACTTGCAGGCACGTCGTGCTTTGCTACTTTCAGCATGCCATGCCCGCTTCCCGCGGTGATTGCCCACCCCACTACTGTTCTGAGATCGTAGCTTTTTATTATTTATTTTGTTGCTCGCTGCTGCACGTAATTTCCTTTTGTTTTCATTGATTTTGTTACAATCTCGGCACCAGCAAGGGTGTCACGATTACATCACAAGTAAGAAATAGAAAAAAAGTGCTTTTCTATTTCTTTAGTTTTGATGCATTTGTGGCACCCGCGTCGGTGCCGAGATTGTAACAAAAGTAATGAAAACGAAAGGAAATGGTGGGCGGACGCTTTCAGAATGTAAATAAATAGGGAACAAGTATTTGCAATGCAATAGGTCTCGCATTTACACAAGTTAAAGCTATTGGCATTGTAAATGACAATGGCTTTTATTTATGCTTTAAAAACGAAAACATAAATAAAAGGCGTTGTCATTTACAATGCCAATAGCTCAGTCGCGTAAATGCGAGACCTATTGCACTGCGAATGCTTGTGTAGGCCGACTCCAACTGTTCCTGAGCCCCCCTAACTTGTCAGAACTTTCTTCAGCAGACAACATTCCCGCAGTCTTTTCTTTGACAGCCGTCTTCTTCTTTGACTTTGCCGTGCAATAAAATTTGCATTTGTTGCGAACACAATTCGAATCTTACTGTCTTTAACAGGAGTGAGAGGGAGGTACAGTAGACAAGACAACGTGGCTCCTTTTGTGGGCTGCGGTTCTTCGCCATTATTAAAGGAAGACACACCAGCAACGTGGGAAGTGCTTTTTAGGTCTCGCCTGACCCAGCACATGCGCTGGTCTGGCGAGACTTTTTGAGAGGGCTCCAAAAAGTGCTACCAGGCCAGCCTAGACCTACAGTGCATGTGTGCGGCCGCGCGCGCCGCGCATGACGCGAGTACTTTCACTTTCGCGGCCACACGGCCGCTTTGAGGTTGGATCGCGATCACTTTCGCGGCCGCTTGGCATAGCCAATAGGTCTCGCTTTTGGGACCTTATAAGTATTTAGCTATGCAACTGTTGCATGGCTAAACACTTATAAGGTCCCAAAGGCGAGACCCATTGGCTATGCCAATGCAGATTTGTTATTCTTATTCCTTTATTGTTGCCCCCAGTGAAACAGCTGCATTGGCAAATTCCACCCAGTGAAACAAGACACAGCAGGGCCCTGTTTGGATGTATACCCAATGTTGCTCTGGGCAAGGAAACCAGAAATTCATCTTCTCCTGTTGTCTCTTCCTTTTAAAACCGAAGAAGTCCAGGATTCGATGTGCAAGGACTTACACGCGTTTTGAGCAAGATTAATAAACCCAAGTTAAAAGTTTTAAGCCTTGGGGTTAATGCTTAAAACGATGTTATTTCCTGTTTGTTACTGTCTTCACTAAAGCTGACTCAGCTGAGTGGGTTAATGTGCTTGCTGCAGAAATCCGAGCAGCTTGTAAGCAGCTCAGCTTTTCATGTATGCTGCAGAATGTGTGCATTTTAATCACTGAGAACTCCCTCCCTCACTATGTGCTTATTTGAAACCAGGCACTGATCATTCCCTGCCTTTGGGGTGTGAGCTCTTCGTAGAGGGATTCCTAGGATGAATACTATCCTAAACCTAAATATGTAATTCATGGCTTATATATGAATAATGAGGGGGGACAAAGAATGGCCAATGTTGTTCCTCTGGGCGAGCTGTCATTCCAGGCTATCAGGGCAACCACTGACAATGTAAGCCATTTCCATTTAGTATAAGTTGTATGTAAAATGCATCTCGGGCGCATATACTGAAAACCTAGCTTGGCTGCAACTGTCCTGGTCAGCTTTTAATATTCTTGGTGTAAACAGATTTACAATTATATCTACACGTAAACAGCATATTTACACATACAACAGTGAGTGGCTAACCTGTTTACAGAATCATTGATTTTAATTGTTACATTTCCTAATGACTGCTATGTAACCGTAAAGGTGTTGTCTAGTACTGTGCATCAGCATCACGGCGGTCATTTTGTGTCACTCTCGTTGCAGTGATAAGTCGTAGCCATAGCAAAACATGCCCGATTTGTTTACTTGCTTTGGCCATGGTTTTTAGTGGTTAACTAGGTGGTTTGTGGTCAGCACCACCACAGAAGAACATCACCTGGGGCCTTTGCAGCTGAAACATGTTTCTCGTAAGCAGTGCTGGAAATGAAACAAGCATTTGCAATTGGTCTCGCATTTACGCTAATTTGAGCTATTGGCATTGTAAATGACAATGTCTTTTATTTATGTTTTGGTTTTTAAAACAAATAAAAGGCATTGTAATTTGCAATGCTAATAGCTTAAACTCTCGCAAATGTGAGACCTGTTGCATTGCAAATGCTTGCTTAAAAAGTTGTGCGGGACCTTGTACGGAGTATTCTGTACTACATAGAGCAGTCTTGAAAGGGTCTTCATCTTAAATAGTCCCGATCTCCCCATTAGTGAGAGCGGGAGCTACCGCCAATGCTAAATGTCCCCGCCAAATCAGTTGAGGTGAGGGTAGAGATTCTGCTTGAGAAACTCATCTTTGTTCCTTGTTATGTAAATTCCCAGATACTTGAATCCCTCGCCGCAACTGGGATCGTACAGGTGGCCTGCACTATAGGAGCGCCCCCACTCAGGGGAAAAAATAGGGATTTTTCTCAATTAATTTGGTACCCAAAATATCCCTCAAACAATTTGAAGGTCCTACCTATCCCATTGTCAGTCTGGTGGCATAGAGCAAAAGTTTGCCAGCATACAGGGAGACTCTTTCCTCCCAGTCCCTCCTCAGTCAATGGCACATATTAGGGGGTCCCTCCTTACCCATTCTGCCAACGGCTCCAGCGCCAGGGCATAGAGCATGGGGACAGCGGGCACCCCTGATGGGTACTGCTTTGCAGTGTGAATGGTTGTGACGTCATGTTATTGACCCTCACCCTGGGTAGTGGGCTGCTATACAAAAGATTAACCCACTGACAGAATTTGATGCCGAATGCCAGCTTTGGCAGCTTTGCAAATAAATAGCCCCACTCAATACAGTCAAATGCCATGCAGGCGTTGAGGGCAATTAGAACAGCTTGCTCGGACTGAGGGTCTTTGGTCGAATGGAGCCTGTCATATAGGCGTCTCAAGTTGATACAGGTTCCTCTGCGCGCATAAAGCCCGATTGGTCGGGGTGGACCACCGATGTAATGAACGATCTCAGTCTGTTCACCAGGGCCTTAGCTAAGACCTTCGCTTAGATATTCAGCAATGAGATGGGCCCGTAGGAACTGCATATCGGAAGCGATTTATCCTTTTTGAGGAGGACAACTATCGTCACCATCCTTTGGTACTTAGACAATCTGGCACCCTCCCGAGCTTCGTTGAACATGTTCAACCTGTGTCCTGCTATTTCTGATGCCATGCATTTATATTATTCTGCAGGTAGCCAATTGGGCCCCGTAACTTTGCCAGATTATAAGTCTCGGGTCACCTGTTCAACCACCTCGACTGTCATTTCCTGCTCGAGTGACAACTGGTCGTCCACAGAGAGGGACGGAAGGGGGTTGTCTCTTAAGAGTTCCTCTGAGTCTGTACTCGACCTACAGGTTTTAGAAGTGTAAATGGTCTCGTAGGATGGCGCAAAGACTTCAGCTATTTCCTTCCCGGAGGAATGAAGTGGGACCACAGCATCCCTAATTTCTAATACCCAGTTGCGATCCTTTACTCTCTTGTCCAGCCAAGCAATTACTTTGCTGGCTTTGTCCCCTATGTCAGACAGCCACCGCTGGGTGGCCACGATGTACTCTCTGGCCCATTTTTCCATTAGATCTTTCAATTCATGTTGTTTGAGGAGGAATGTATGTTGTGTTCCCTGAATATCTGCATCAGGCCCCTTCACCCTGGATTCGAGTTGCAGAATCACTTATTCTAGCCTGTCACATTCTAGCTTCTTCTCCTTCTTCTTACTCCCAATCTGGGTCTATACTTGTCCTTGAAGGAAGGTCTTAAATACTTCCCACAGGACTCCTGCCGATTAGACCGATTCCACATTCTCCTGAAAGTAGTGTGCCGCCCCCCTACCTTAATTTGTCATGGAACGATGCTCCCTTCAAGTGCCACGGATTTATCCTGGGAGGCGATATCGTGCTCTTGACTGGACCTTCTAGTACCACATCCAGAGGAGAATGGTCAGAAATTTCCCTGGCCCTGTGGGAAGCCCTTCAGAACAGACCCGCAAACAGCTTCTGAGTGAAAATCGAATCCAACCCAGATCTATTACCATGTACCGCAGAGAAGTATATGTATTACCGAGAATCCGGATTGTGATCACGCCAGAGGTCTACCAGTCCTAATGCCTCAGCAAATATTCCCAGTGAGGCAGAGATGCTGCCCCGCTCGAAATTGTGTCTCCGTCCCTCCCCGGGTCCATCGCTGAGTTAAAGTCTCCTCCCAATATCAATATTCCTGGGGGTAGGTTCATAGTATGCGCACAACGGGACAGTCCCTCTTCCCCAAATTCCTTCCCCTTACTGCCCGCTACGCCCAAGAACTCTCGGAATCAGGACGTGTTGTCTACAGCGTAGCCTTTTATTCACATCAATCCAAGTGAATCATCATAGTCCATTACCAAATACAAGTATCCTTCTTGTATATATAAGAACTATTTACAGCATCACACTTTATCTGCATCAACATGTCAACGGCAGTAAGGAAATTAGGTACGACATTACACTTCAACATTTATCTCGGCCGTACACTAGAACAACTTGGCCGTACATTTCGAACTTACACTTTAACTTTTAACTCGGCCGTGCATTTGAACTTGGCCGTCTAGGCCGCCAATTTCCCACTCAGCTGCGCACATTGCGCCGGCAGGCCCCAACGCGCTACAGCCAAGAGTTCCATTACTTGACATGCAGGACACCGCACACCGCACCGGCCCACCGGGGTACCTGAACACAGGCATCTTCCCCACAATCCCCAACTCGGCTGCGCACATTGCGCCGACAGGCCCCAACGTGCTACAGCCAACAGTTACATTACTTGACATCCAGGGCACCGCATACCGCACTGGCCCACCGGAGCACCTGAACACAGGCATCCTCCCCAAGATTCTACTCAGTCCATAAGTGGTGGGTTAGGCCAGTAGAGTTCAGGACTACCGGCAGGCCAGTCCCTCCACCTCACCTACCCACTGCACTCGTGGAATCTACCCCTTCCAGGGGTCCATCGAATGTCAGCACCTCCATTGTTGTGCATCCCCCTTTGTTGTAAACTGTCAGCGCTCCGCCTTATGAAGCCTTGGCCTTCTGCCGGGTGGGTGGGTGGTCAACGACACTCCTGTAGCCAGGCTGTGATTCGAGGAGACAAAGAGAACGAAACCCCTGGAGCACAGCCTTAAATACCTCTGCTAATTTTCGTTTCTGATAAGATTCGTTTTCCACACCGCCAGCCCTTCATTATCCAGCCAGGCCCACCTCCTTCTCTGATCCACGGAGGAGGCTCAGCCCCGCGGCAGAGCTAAGGGCGCCCCTCCCCTAGTCGCGGGGGGGCCTGTTCAATAGTGCTGTGACCAGAGCAGGGAAACTTTTGACTTGGAGCCGTGGCAGCTAGTAGACAGAACAAATATTGAGGGTGAGTCCCACCCATGTCCCGGACTGTGTGAAATATCTTCCCAAGGGGTCCATCCATTTTGATGCGGAATGAATGGCACCGAGTTGCGGAGCAAAATACTCACTCCCTTGGAGCTAGTTGTGAAGCTCGAATGCGCCAACAGTGTATAGCCAAAGCGGTTGAGCGCCTTGTAGTGGTTACCCATCAAGTGTGTCTTCTGCAGGACAACTATATTGAGGCCCTTTCTATGAAGATACTGCATTACCACTGTTCGCTTGATTTTGTGTCCCAGACCGTTCGTGTTCCATGTGAGGGTCTTCAATGTTATGTGAGCGTGGTGTGTTAGTGGCAAGATTAAGGTCCCGAAGGATGTGTGGTTTCGTGCAGGCTAGTAGCTGGCCCCCCAGATGTCTGAAGCTTCCCTAATGTCCATATTGATGTTGTGGTGTTTCCTATGCTTAGCATAGTGCAACCTGAATATACTGAACACAAAACAACAAACACACAAAATGTATTTCCAAATAACACCCCCCTCCCTGCTCTCCTGCTTGATGGGTCAAAAACCGCACACCACCCCAATACGCAGAGTGCCTGTCGCCCCCAGGAAAAACATTATGAAATAAATTGGGCTAGCGCCTCCAAGAAGATTCGGATGTCATAATCTGCCACCTCTCCCCATAGTACGACACTGCAAACTGGTTTTAGCTCCCATGTAGTAAGTTGTCACATCCACGTCCCTCCCACCCCCGCACCGCCCTACTCATGAGCATGTGTTTGCAATACCAACTCAGACCCCACTGTGGAAATGTGCCTTTTAAGCGGCACATCGGTGCAGGGGTCACCCTTTTCTGTCCACGGGTCCTTAAACCAACAAACTAGAGATTGGCACTGAAGCTGGAATTCAAATAAAAAGTTTTTAATCACTCATGAGTGGGACTACGTCCACACAGCACTCTCAAGTGCTGCCTGAGGTAGTACATGGAATACAGAGACCATGGTGCTTATATACACCATTTGTTGCAGAGTAAGCATGTAGTTACAAATAGAAGGTACATGCATACACAGGAATAGTTACAGCCAGACATGGGCAGATGGGAAATCACTTAGTTAGCAAAGTGGGAGAGGGAACAGAACTGCTTACAGTTGCAAGACACAGTTGACGGTTATGTCTTTAGTTAGGTGCATTCTAGCAGCTACAGGCCTTTTCTCAGCACATATACATTGCTTGAGCTTAGAATAGAAGGAGTCAACTTAAGCTGATGACGCAAGCAGAATAGAAAAGCAAGCAACAGTGAAGACGGAAGAATCACAAGGCTAGCAAAATGGATGCTGCAAACAAGATGGCTTCACTCATGCTAACAGGAATTATTTTTGATTTCCACAGACGACCCTTATAGCATTGACTGAAGACATCTCTACAACTTAGAAGGGGCACGGAAGATATCCTGTACATCTATTCTCATGAGCTCATTAATTTCCTGGTCCATTGCTAGGCGGGCATTTACATTCTTGGCATTTTGTTTAGTCGGTATACATGAGGTACAGGTAGAGATACAAAGGGAACAGAGCATTGGGCCGCATTGAATAATAGGCAACAAGTGAAAAGAATCACTAAAAATATACATAGGGCTGACAGTATTTTCCAGCCCCATACAGTAAACATAGTCCATAGCCATCCAGTCAAAGTCCATGTCCCTGAATCCTGATGGATTTCAGTGGCTATTTTGTGCATTTTGGAAATTGCTTCAAAAACTGAAGGGCGTGGTCAGGGATGTAGGCACAACAGCTGCTCCCAATGATGCGGCATGCTCCACCACGGCCGGCCAGGATGACATCGAGGACCATCCTGTTTTGGAGCACCATGGCTGTCTGATTGGTTACAGCCTCTACAACACGTGTTAAGCGCCTTATCTCTCTGCTGTTTAAGGCCGCACCAACTAAGAAGAACAGTCCCAAATTAAAGTCAATATACTGCTGTAGTGCAGTATCAGTTTGATCCACTTCATCGTTGTTTATTGTCCTCTTGATTCTATTTTTGGAAATGTCATTAAACAGTTTATAGTCTTTATGGTAGGATGCAGGTGCCAAGAACACAGGTGGTAGCAAAAAGGACACATAGCAGCTACCTGACCAACCAATAGGTAGATGGTAATAACCTTTATTTCCGCAAATGAAATAGGTGTTATGTGAGGGCAAAAAACTGCTATTGTTCATTCCAGTAATGTTCAGCACTAAGGTACAGTCACTTTTCCCACAGGGATAGTGCCAATACTGCTCACACAAAGGTCTGCTCGAGCTCTAGTAACAGCTATAACAGGAGGTCCATTACCCTTGATAGTTCGAGTGTTGGGGAAAACATAGTGTGGGGAGGAATGTCCTCGATGATACTCCTCCATTTCACACAGTTCCGTTAGCTTGTGGATCTCCTTCCTCATCAGGGTAGCAGACTCTATTTAACTGAGCGTTAAGTCTTCCTACATCAAAGTTGGTAATATTACCAATATGAGAAGCCCACAATAGTGTAAACCAGGCTTTGCAGGAGCCATTATGTGAAAATGGCAAAGGAATAAAAGGCGTTCCTCCCTTTTTCTGATGAGCTGGCATCATTCCACACACCCAACAGTTGGTAATGTTCATAGCATTGTGGGTGTGATGCAACATTTGAATGAACGTATTGTTGAGATAGGACATTCTGTGCTTCTGCACATGATAAGGAAGAGAAATGTAGTGGTGTTCAATGGGGACAGGAGTAGTAGCAGTCAGTAGATTTCGAGCAGAAGCTACTCCCTCTACAACCCATGTTATTGTAGCAATAATAACAACAATTGAAGTGAGTCCAATAATGAACATACTCTTTCGATCACAAACTCTTGCAGCAGCTTGCTTCTTTTCCTTAGGCATATTCATCTCATCGTTGAAAAACAGATGGTGCCCTAAGGTCCTGGGCAGACGTTGGTTTCTTCACTGAGGTTGAGACGAGTAGCCACTAAAAGATTACCCCCCTTTGTAACTCAGTCTTTCACTACCCAGTACAGTGGCTCAAACAGTCTTTTTCAGCAACAAAGTGTCTTTCTTCCAGGGTCGCAGCTGATATCGAGATGTACCAGGGATCATGTGGTCTGGGAAGACTTCCTCAGGTCCTTCAGGTGACTTGGCTTGTCCTTTCTCTGTGACCAAGATGTCGCGGTGATCTGCCAACGCAGCTGCCTCACTAGGTCCTGCGACACTTTCTGGCAATGTGTCGCATGAACCCAGTTCTTCCGGTTTGTCACTCGAACCGCAGTCCTGGTAGCAAAGAGCACCTGCTCAGGGCCATGCCAACGAGTCTCCAAGGAGCTGATCTGCTGAAAGGACTTCGTCAGAACAAAGTCACCAGGCCGCAGATCATGGCCCTCACCCTGCGACCTGTCTGGAAGAGTCTCCTGATCCTGTTGATAAATAGAAGACAAACTGTCAGTCAACTGAGACAAATAGTCACTCATCAATACACAAGGTACATCATGTATAGGGTGTGGCTTAGGAATCCCCCAAATATTCATTGGCCTCCATAAAACCACCTCATACGGTGTGAGGCCAGATCGTGTATGTGGTATCGATCTAATAGATAGCAATGCTAAAGGCAGCGCTTCAGGCCATTTCAAAGATGTGGAAGCCTGTATTTTGGCCAACTTCAATTTGGGGGTAGAGTTGTAACGTTCCACTAGTCCTGCTGATTGTGGGTGAAAAGCAGCATGACATTTCTGCTTAATTCCTAACCCTTTCATGAGATACTCAACAACTTGCCCAATAAAATGGGGTCCGTTGTCACTCCACAAAACTCGACAAATTCCAAATCTGGGGGAAAACCCCTTTAGGAGCACCTTCGCTGTAGTAAGAGCTGTATTATCTTTCGTGGCTTATGCCTCCACCCATTTACTAAAGGCACAAACCACCACCAGAACATACTTCAGATTGTTACAGCATTCAAATTGGATGTAATCTATTTGCAGGACTTCAAAAGGTACAGTTTGTACTGCAAACCATCCTGTTGGAGTTTGTGCTCCCTTTCCAGGATTATACAGGAGACAGATCAGACAAGACTGGACTATCTTTTTAGCTGTGCCGGCAAAATCTGTATGATCCCAAACTTGCATAAGTTACTTTGCTGTTGGGGATGCTCCAAAACGTGCCGGCCCATGCGCCATGTGAATTATAGGATGTAAATAGGCTGTGGGTAACTTCCATTTTGTCATTTATTTATTCCTCCAAAAGCCCTCATCATCCAATTCTCCCTCCTTAGACCATTGGTCTAATTCTTCAACAGAAGCAGATTGTTGCATGTCCAGCACTTCTTGCCAGGCATCATGCCAACGTTCAGCCTGTGATTTGACTACATACATAGATGTGGTACTTCGCTGTGGGGTCTCTCGAGCTGTGTGATCCGCAAAGGCATTGCCTGCCCCTATTTTATAGGTCACTTTCTTGTGCGCTACATTTAACAATTACTACTTTCTTAGGACAGGTCAAGGCGATAAGGAGAAAATGTACTAATTCCCCATGCACTATTTGTGTCCCATGTGAAGTGAGAAATCCTCTTTCTTTCCAGAGTTGCCCGAAGTTATGAGCCACGCCGAGGGCGTATTGGCTATCAGTGTAAATGTTAACAAGCAACTCTGTACTAAGCTCACATGCTCTTGTCAGTGCTATCAATTCAGCTGCTTGAGCTGACTTCTGTGGGATACCAGCTGTCTCAACTACTGTCTGAAGTGTTGTAATTGCATAAGCAGCAGATGTAGTGCCATCAGGCAATTTCAGGCAGGATCCATCAACCCACAATTCCCCATCAACACTAGAAAAAGGTTTATCTTGTAGGTCAACACAACCCTTTATGTGTTCTTCAGTAAAGGATATACAGTCATGTAGCTCTTGTGGCTGAGACTGGGTAGCTGGAAGTGGCAATAATGTAGCAGGATTCAGAGTCAAACAGCTTTTCAATGTGATATGAGAGGCCAAAAGTGTCAATTCATATCCTGTCAAGCGAGCACTAGTCAAATGCTGTGTCTTTGTTTGATTTAGCAAGGTATCGACTGAATGAGGTACTAACACAAACAATCTATGTGACAAGACTATTCCCTCACTCTGACGTATAGACACAGCCGCTGCTGTTACCGCTCAGAAACAACCAGGCAGCGTGCGAGCAATTGGATCAAGGACAGCTGAGAAATATGCACAAGGACGTTGTTTATCACAGTGTGTCTGTGTTAAAACCGGGAGGGCACAACCTTCCCTCTCGTGTACATAGAGTGTGAAAGTCTTAGGGTAGTCTGGAGTTCCTAATTCTGGTGCAGAACAAAGAGCTTGACATAGCTGTTGGAAGGTTTTCTGGCATGCAGTAGTCCATGGGAGAGGCATCGGAGTGTCTTTAGTCAAAAGGGCCAACAAGGGTTTAATAATGTATGAAAAGCTAGGGATCCACTGCCTACAGAAAGAAGTAAGGCCAATCAATGCACGGACGTCCTTCTGAGTACGGGGCACAGGTGTGTCTAAAATGGTCTGAATGCGATCTGGTGTGAGGGCACGTTCTTCCTTAGACAGGAGGTGACCTATAAAGGTAACCTGCTGTCTACAAAATTGCAATTTCTCCGAGAGACTTTGTGATGATGATAGGCAAGGAATGATAATAGTGACATTGTTCCTTCTTTACACTGTTCAAGGATATCGGCAGCCAACAAGATGTCATCGACATATTGAATAAGAGCCACCCCTTTCGGTACAGGGAAAGAATCAAGCTGCCTTTTCAATGCCTGACTACAAATGCTTCATATTGGGGCAATCGAGGCAATGAAGAACCTTCCTTCACTTGAATATGCACTGGTGGAATAACCATTTGTCCCTCATCAGTATCTGATGTAGCCCATAAAGTACTAGGTAAAGATGCCAGAGCAATATCTTCTTTAATGAGACAAGACCTCTCAACCATTGGATAGTTATCATTTAAGATAACACGCACACCTTCTGGGGAACAATGTATTGTAGCATGAAAATGTTTGAGCATATTGATACCCACAATGTTATCCGGCGTGGTCGGGGAAAGCAAAAATCTACATGCTGCAGTAAATTTATCAAGACCAAATGCAAGTGGCTGTGACAGTGGGCTAGATGTAGGTGTCCCATCGAATCCTATCAATGTTATCATTGCGCCAGACAGGGGAGCCCTAGGAACCAATTTTTTAGGTTTAGACAGAGCACTACGAGTAGCTCCTGTATCAACCAGAAACCGATCAGTAGAGCCCAAGACATTTGCATCAACATAAGGACCTTTCTGATCTACTGGGACCTCAACCGGTTCCTTACCCCATCCTAGGCATTCCTATGCATAATCAGAATCCCTAAGACCATCAGCTGAATAATCTGACATTTGATATTGATCAAAAGTATTAGAATAATTTGGCCCATGTTCAACTGCCTCAAACCTGGGACGAGTTCCTATTCCTCCCCTATTTCCTGAATTCCCTGGGCGTCCTCTTATGCTTCCTCTACCCCGTAGATACTGCGGACCTCGCAAAAGGGGGCACTTAGAACGCCAATGTCCAATCTTTTTACAGTAAGCACACTGATCAGAAGACAAAGTTGATCGACAGAAAGGGGGTACACCAGGGGTATATACTGCACGTCCGCCTCTACCACCACCTCTGAATGGTCGACCATATACTTGAGCCAACATAACTTTCGTTTTTAACTCCTTTACCCTCTTATCCTCTTTGCCTTTTGCTTCCAATTCCTGACGCTCATAATACTGGGCCATAGTCAAAAGGGAGACTGGGGAAGAAGTAGTCCATGGACTCTCGCTGGGCTTTAGGCGACTATTTCTGGCAACATGTAAGCGACAAATTTGTCGACGAACAGATTCTTACCCGAGTCATCTGTCAATGACTGCCCACTAAAGTCATGAAATGTCTCTTCAAATCGTGTAAAGAAATCAGAAATGGACTCATCTGCTTTCTGTTTACAAGACGCTAACGTTGTCCAATCTATTTTCTTAGGGGGTATGAGAGTTTTCAACTTAGTTACAATAGCTTTGTGACGATCTAATATCTCCTGTTGTGGTTTCTGCGCAGGCTCTCTAGCCGCATCTTTTTCCTCTAAATGCACCCAAGTAATACCATAGGATACATTATCATCTATTTTCTGAATTGTTCTCTACATATCAGAGGTGTGGCTCACTGGTTAGAGGCGGCAGACCCGTAAGCAGAGAATTGGACAGGGACCAGGGTTCAATTCCCGATGCGGCAGGGTCGTGGACCAGGGTCAAACACGGACTTGATAATTCTCGCCTCGGTACCTACTCTAACCAGGAACACACTCGGCAACTCTGGGCATTAAGCTTGCCTCATCTCTACAACGGCCCCCCACAGACGCTGGGGATGCCTGGTTTCACCTTGGAGATACCCAGAAAGGGACCATCTCACAGGGATAGCCAGGACGGGTTCCCCAGCGGTCTATAGCGCCGGGACACCTCCTCGTGAGGTAGCTGTTCGCGCTTTACAAATATCAGTATTATTATTTATTATTATATCAGGGGGCAAAATAAGTCCAAAAACATGTTAATATCTGGCAGAGTCATAGTACAGGAGCTAATAGCTCCTTCCACTTCTTCATAAAAAGCAGCCAGATTTTTCCGTGGATCAGGCAATGCAGCTTTAAGAGCCATAACATCTGCTCTACTCCAGGGAGTATAGACCCAATTATAGACAAAATATCCCTTTGCATCAACTGAATCTTTATCAGCACTTGTTCCCGTACCCTCTGGAGGAACAAACAGAGGCGCAGCTTCACGCATCGGTTTTACAGTAACCACAGTATCACTAGGGTCATTGTTTGTCCCCAGAACTTCTTCTTTCTGCACGGAGGTCTGGCTTTGCCAGCTGCTTTTCTCTCCTCTTGCAGACGGAACGTGTCAGTGCGCAATTTAACCACTCGCCTAATTAGATCAGGCACCTGTGAAGGAAGAAAGGTGCCATCACTTAATTGTTTATAATCAAAATTTATATCAGTGGGCTCTAGATCATTAGAATGTTTTCTAAAACTGAGTATTACTTCCCAAGTAAATGTCTCTACAAAATATAACTGCTCTAAATCTTTCCACTGCTGAACCATTGCTACGAGTTTTGGAGCAGAGACACTCCCACGAGCTGCTTTACAAGCAGCGGATCTAAGAGTGGCCTTGCCTTCAGTAGTCAAAGTAGAGCGAGTCTTCCGCCCGTCCTTCTTATCTTTATCTTTTTCTTCTGAAGACAAATGCTCCTCATCAGAAACCTCATTCTCAGGGGCACTAAGGAATTTATACGGGGTGGAGGTCTATCTAACAAGATCGAATCATCCTGTGGTTTATTAAGTATGGGATAAATAGGGCGCCTAATAGGGTACTGGCCAGTTACCTCTAAATGACGCTCCCTTTCTTCTTTTTCTTTTATTGCAGTCATCTCTTTACTTTTTTAATTCTAACGCTTTTTGATATATCGTTTTACGCTGTTCTTTTTCTGCTATAGCTTCTTTTTTCTTCACTCTCTCTTGCACTTCTTTCTCCCACATTCGTACATAATCAAACATATCTTGTCGACTCTAATGCTTAAACAAACACTGCTCTACATACTGAATCTTTTTAAAATCAAATGACCCATTCACAGGCCATCGTAAATCAGGATCCTTTTTTGTATATTTGTTCCACAGTGTACTATACATTATGGAGAAATACCATATTTAATGTACATATGCCTATTAGGTGTGCCCTCTGGGGGAGCCGGCTGACTTCTTTCTAAATCCATTTTGGTACCACCAAGACAGCAACACAACCTACGGAGTGGGCTAGGAGCAGGCATGCTACCAAATTTTTCTAAAATATAACTTATCCCAGATATGTCGAAGTAGAGTAAAATCTCCACATCACCTGCCTTTATCTTTTGCAAGAGATAAACAAACAAACCAAACCAGAATCTTGGCTAAGCAAATCCAAAATCAAGAGTGCAGCTTCAGCGACCTTACCAAACAATAGTCTCCAACCTCCAACTGCCAATCTCTTGGTCTACCTAATGGTCACTGCAAAACTTGCGTCAAAAGAAGTCTCAATCGGGACCGGCCACCACCTGGAGGGTCAAATCTAGAAAACCGGAAAAGTCGCTTCGGTCTGCAAAGACAAGGGTCTCCTCATGCAGGACGTCTCCTTAGCAAGATTCCATTCCTCCGTCAAGACCACTCCTTCAGGCGGCCGCTTCTCCCATGAGCCCCACGAGTCGGGCGCCAAACTGTGGAAATGTGCCTTTTAAGGGGCACACCGGTGCAGGGGTCACCCTTCTCTGTCCACGGGCCCTTAAACCAACAAAATAGAGATTGGCACTGAAGCTGGAATTCAAATAACAAGTTTATTAATCACTCATGAGTGGGACTACGTCCACACAGCACTCTCAAGTGCTGCCTGAGGTAGTACATGGAATACAGAGACCATGGTGCTTATATACACCATTTGTTGCAGAGTAAGCATGTAGTTACAAATAGAAGGTACATGCATACACAGGAATAGTTACAGCCAGACATGGGCAGGTGGGAAATCACTTAGTTAGCAAAGTGGAAGGGGGAACAGAACTGCTTACAGTTGCAAGACACAGTTGACAGTTATGTCTTTAGTCAGGTGCATTCTAGCAGCTACAGGCCTTTTCTCAGCACATATACATTGCTTGAGCTTAGAATAGAAGGAGTTAACTAAAGCTGATGACTCAAGCAGAATAGAAAAGCAAGCAACCGTGAAGACGGAAGAATCACAAGGCTAGCAAAATGGATGCTGCAAACAAGATGGCTTCAGCTCATGCTAACAGCAATTACTTTTGATTTCCACACCACTAGGATCCCTGTTCAGTCTTGCCATCAGTGCAGCCCCAAGTACGATATTTACAGCTGACCACAGCCACTCTCTCTCTTCATGTCACTTCACTACTGCCGTTGATTAAGTTCCTTCATGGGTGCAGTCCCTTTGTTGCCTTGCTGATCCTTAGCATGTCCCTGTCGTGTCCCTCGAGTGGGCTATGTCTCTTTGTTCGTCATCTCTCCAGTCACTCCCAGGCTTCCTCCGGCCTGGCAAAATGCCATGTCTTACCCTCCACTGCCACAAGGAGCTTAGCTAGAAACAGCATCATGTATTTAAGATCTCTAGCTTGCAGTTCTCGCTTCACCGTTTCAAAGCTCTGGTCTTGGCACTGAACCTGCAGTGTGAAGTCCGGGAAGAATTGGATTGTGGCTTTTTCATATTCCACATCCCACTGTGAATGGGCAGCATGCAGGATGGCGTCACAGTCCTAGTAATTTAGAATCCTAGCTATGATGGTGTGTGGTGGGGCTTCCGGCCTCGGCTTTGGGATTGCCGCCCTATGTGCTTGCTCCACTGAGAAGAAGTTGAACCGGCGTTTGGGGCTAAGATGCTTGAGCACCAAATCTTCCAGAAAGAGGTCTACGCTCGGTCCTTCGGCTCCCTCGGGGACTGCCAAGACCCTGTTTCTGGGTGCCTTTCCCTCCTGATCTTCCAGCTTCGCCGCCATTTGAGTTTGTTGTTTCATAAGGTGTTGCACCTGCTCTTCCAACTGTTTGGCGGTCGATTGAAGTTGGTGGATATGCATTTCAGCTGTATTGACCTTGTCGGGTATCTTATGGAAGCCAGCTCTGAGTAAGTTAACATCTACGGTGACTGCATCTTGTTTCGGCTCTATAGTGTCTTTCAGGTCCAAAATGACTGCCATGATGGCTCTGAGTGAGGGCTCCGGGGCTGCTGACTGCTCCGCCGCCTGGCCTGACACCGGCTTCAACACTGCATATTTATCCATTTTGTTAGACTGTGTTGCTGCCCCTTCTTTGGGTTTCCCCATGTTGAAGTCCACGTTGCTGATGGGCCTCAGCTCTTCAAGTCCCCCCAACAAGGGATTTACGGCTGTGCCTCAAACCTGGCCTCGGAGCACACTTCTTCATAGAGTGCGGTGTGGGCCATCTGAGTCACCAGCAGTCTGCTCCGCCGGGGGCCCAGTGCCTTCCCGCCACGCAGTTACCACTCTCGGCACCCAAACAGCGCCCACTTGATCAGGTCCAGTGTACGTCTGGAGGTCTTCTTGATGCGTAGTAGGTGCCCCCCAGCGCGCAGCCTACAGCCGATGCCCCAGGTGCTGGTATGGGGGCTAGAGTGGGGAGAGTCCTGGCCCTCACTCCAGCTGCTGGACGCTGTGTGTAGCAATTTACCAGGTGGAGCCTCCACAACGCTCACCCCTACTGTTCGCTTCCCCCCATGGGCAGTGTCTCCTCGAATGCTCTGGAGGTGCGCACAGGGGGGGAGCCAAGACTGCTACTCCCACAGAGTGTTTTTGCGCTTAGACGCTGACTGGGAGCATGGGCTTGTTCTCTATGTAGGCTGTGATGCAGCCTGCATGGAGAACATGTGAAGTATGTAAGACTTTTTTCCGCGGCCCGAGAGGGCGGACCTAGCAGTTATTGCGCACTTAGGAGGATGCCACAACACCTCCCCTGCCCCCTTACGCAAAGCTGCAGAATAGGAGAAAATAAGATGATAACGCAAGATATTATCATTTTATTTACCCTTTGTTTCACTGCAAAAAAGCCGTGTGGTGGTGCTCTAGCGGAGGAGCCATCAGTGCAATTATCAGCACCTGGTCTTACGAATGGGTCCTCCATAATATTAATCAATGCTGTTTCGCTCTTCCTCCAGGTCTAAACCCCTGCTGAAAATCACTCAGATATGATGACTTTCCAGGTGAGCCTGCAGCTTCTAAGCCACAATATTTCCAAGACATTAGTTGCAAAACCAATCTGTATAATGTAATTCCCTTGCTTCTTTTTACATTTATCTAACCCCTTAATTCTTTTAACAATATATGTTGTGCTCCTTCTGCACACTGTTCTATCGCTGCTGTTCTTGGAACTTTTCCTATGCTCCCAAAAACTGCTTCTGGAACTGTTGTACACTCATCATTTCAGGATGGCCGTGACTCTGGAGTACCTATTAGTTCCCGGAGTCATTTTCACTGCCCTCATGTTTCTCTCTCTATCCCATAGACTTTTCTATTTTTGAAGCCTGATTCTTGAAATTATGCATATTATTCACTTGAATGCCTTGGAGACTATATTTTTCAAAAGGTTTTGTTTCTTTCCTTATTTTTTTTTAAGTAATGGTTATCTGCAGTCTGTTCGAATCTGTTAACACTCTTTCTAGTGTATGTTTATCTTTTATCACATTCTCTCTGTTAACAGTCCGCCGTGACAGATTTATTTGCTCTCTGAATCTCTCTATAAAGGACTAGTCTGAAACCGTTTCGGGCCTCGTATGCCAAACTGAAAACTGCAAAATAGTAAATATCTGCAACAACTAGTATTCTCCACCTTGAAATATAGCCTTAAAATAGTAAAGACAAGATGATATCACTATAAAAGCATTTTAGTCCCACATATAAGTAATTATGCTGTACCAAACGCCAGTCCTTTATTTACACGACAGGAGTAATAGGGTCAAATATTCAAAATTGGTAATAAATGAAAAGCTTGCTAGATTGTGAACAAATATGTTTCAAAGCTTTCAAGTGAGGTAAGACCAACTCGAAGTCACGACAAATATCGAATGCAAAATCAGCTTTAAGGCAAAGTCATTTAGGTTTAAAGTTTGGACTAGAAATACTCCTCGGGTCGCCTTTTGACACATTGTGCTTTGATTTTACAAACACGTCAAAAATAGATGTAGGAAAATATTGAGGAACTCTGGTTAATGAATCGCTCTTTATGACCTGAATGGTTCTTCTACACACGAATGTTTACACAAATAAAAGAAGTCTTTGCTAAATACTGTCTGCCCCCCAAGACGTGGCTGCAATCACAGCTTCATCAGTTCTGGAACCTCACAACCGAAGAACATTTTTGCATTTTTGACATGGAAAGGAGACACCTGTGCTGGCACAGGGCACCCTGTAAGTAACTGCCATCTGTACGCACGAGCCAGCTCACCAAAGCACATTTGTTTTCCTGTGATTGGGTGGAAGGGGAATTTTTGCAGAGGAACTTGTGTAGTAGGTCAGCTGGTTTGCATACTGCACAAATAAAATAGGATGTCATGCGCAAATATAAACATTTGAAGCTGAATTATTTTGCACACCTGTTACATGTGGCCCCTGTGGTTGAAAGAGAATCCCTAAAGTTAGTTTGCCATTACTATGTGGTTTTGGGTCAAACAGATTGCAGGAATCATACTTTAAGTGGGGGGGAGGTGTATCTACTACAAATTAAATAATTATGTTTCTCTAGATGTTCCTGTGCAAGGAGTGCAAAGCATAATTCTCTCTGCACTCGAATGGACCTCTGTCATTAGCTCGATAGTATACTGGGCAAGTTTACAAACACAATCTATTTTGAACAAGTCAGTAGTGCGTGAACAACAGCATCTTGCACAAGCTCACTCTCTGATGAGATGTGGCGGGGAAATGATATTGTATGCATTTTACATATCATAGCATATTCTCAAGCCTGTAAATTAAGGAGCGATGCCCCGATTAGAAGGGGTAGGGAACAATTCTACATCATCTACAAAAAGGTAAGGTATGCCCTAGGTGCACCCCATAGTTCACAAATGGCTTATCATCAGGCGGATGCATAGATGAACCTCATGTTGAAAGGTTTGGCTTCACCATGATACCCACGATCATGCACTGTGGTCTGAACGGTTTTACTAAAAAGTGAAAACTTATCGCTTACTTGCTCTCCTGATAACAAGCTGAGCAGACCATTACAGGCTACCTGCGCCTGATATTTACAGAAGATAGGGGATCCCACAGGACGTGTTGCCTCCTGTAGCAGAATCTGGAGATCAGACAATAGCTCCAGGAGGTTCCCCAACCATTCACAAATCTGGAAGCAAACAATTGAAAGAGGAAGTTGTTCATGATGCAAACTAAGCATGCTTCGTGGAAAGGCAGATCTCTAAGTTGTTTAAAAATGTGTAGCTAATAAGAATGACGTTTTGCGAAATCAGTTTTCTTCCTCCACAGTTCCATGTCCTAAACAAATATGTTTCTTAAGATACTCATGAATGTCAAGCAATCTGTACTTTTTCAGCTCCTAGCAAACAAGGGAAACATAAAAGAAATGAAAAGTATTATTTTTAGAGAATGGGAAGAAATAGGAACTGACTTGGGGTTTTTAATCAAAGGAGGGACGGGGAGCCGAGTTTATGAGGTCCTGCTCACAGGCTCCCAGAGGCGAACAGTTTGAGGTGAGCAGTTCCTAGTTGGACAAGGGGGAAGGAGGGAAAGGTAGGTCTTTCTTCGTGATGCCCTCACACCCCAAGGGATGTCATGCTTCATCATTTGGGCATTAGCCCCTCGTCAGGCCGGCGCTGCAATGCCTGACGGGCTCCCGAGACTGGGGCTCTTTGTCGGGGATCTTTAGAAGAAGCTGTTTGGTGCGTGCGGGTGTGGGGACTAGGTAGTGCACGAGAAGTGAAGTGGGATAAAATAGGTCTGGAACAGTCCTGCTTAAGTCAAGTTTTTTATTATTAGGTAGCTCTAGCCTAGTTAAAATTTGTGTAGGTGCCCCTATATTAGAGTAATGTTCCTAAAGGGCTGATAAGATGTCAATGGTCAACATGTTTCGTGCCCAGACTGCCCCTAACGGGTCAATTGGCACTTCGTCAGGACCGTGAAACTAAATGTAATAGGTGCACTACCGTCTGGTAATATGAGTCAATTATACCAGAGGCGGTAGGGAGTATCCTAGTAGACTTGTACTGGGGTATACTTTAGACCTGTGGAGAGGGGGAGAAAAAGGGGGAGAGAGAAATGGGGGGGAACGGACAACCAAGGGAAGTAAAACAAGGTTAAAATAAAAATAAAAATAGAGGGAGTTGTCAACTCTATAGCAGTAATTTCAAATCAAGAGAACAGCAGTGGCAAGGGAAAAATCACATTAATTTGAGACACACTATTATGCGTCAAGGATAAATGCAGAAGTACTTGTCATGAGAGTACCTGGCCCAAGGTTAGTCTTTAAAAGTAAAAGAAGCGGTGTAAAAAGGGCGGCGCTAGTATTGTGACTAGGTGTCTAGTAATACAGTGGCTGTGAAGTTATCACGATTAGAGGGCGCACAGGAATTCATGAAAGGTGTGGTATGTGACCTCGTGAGTATCACACTTGCGTATGTTAGCTGCTAGTCATAAAGATAAACTATACGGAAAGGTATAGTCAAATGAATGTTGGCGCCACGAATTGTGATGACAGACGTGCGTGGTCATACGACAGAAGTGGAAAGGAATACACGAGTCAAGGCTCCGTGTGGCTCGCAAGACAGAGCGAAGCAGTAGCTCCGAATAGCTTGCTGGTGGTGAAGTGGCGTGAACTAATGGTTAAAACCGGATGCAATAGCAACACATAAAAGCCATCGTAACCCTAGTCAGGCAGGTGCGCACGGATTACTGACAGTGCGGGAAAGTAGTGATCGGGTGGTGCCGATGGCTGGGCGAAGTAATCAAGAAGGCGCGGTATAACGTACTTCAAGAGTGACGTAGCAAGGATGGTAACTATAAACATCAGAGACAAACTGACTTGGGGTATCATGTGGAAATGGACAACTGGATAGTGAAAAATAATTTGTGTAGGATAGGATTTTAGGCAATATAATAGCATAGCCGCTCATTGTCAATTAAATACCCGCTATTAAGCGGGCAATCCCAGACATGAGTCACACAGCCCAGTGTGCCTGTTTCTCACGTTCAGAGGCAACTTGGATCATAATTTACACATGGAATATATGGAATATTCTGCTCCTACTGCAGCAGGTTTGCCCCCCACTGTACATGATTTGCCTCTCTGTGTAGTCTCACAGTGAACATAAACAGATGGCCTGGAATGTGTCTCAGAATGATTGCCTGTGGCCGAGACTAACTGAAACATTCGTCCCTCACTTTTTGCTTTTCTAAGTGAGACTCCAAGTGCAACACCTATGCCCAGATCTGGTTTGCACAGCTCAATGTACTTAAGCAACAAGATATTTCACTGATAACTAGGTTTTTTAAAACCGTTTCACAGAAAGTATATAAAAAAGCACTGCTTATCAGTCTGAGGAGGACATGTAACCGGACAAGTCAGCATTTTGTGAAAATTGACCAGACCTCAAAGAGGTTAGACTCTGACAATAAATGTCAAAAGCCATCATGGTCAGTGTAACACGACAAAAATAAATATAGGAGTTAGAGAGAAAAGACCAGTTTTAGGGTATAATTTACTACACAGCTTAGAGTCCGTTTGTGAAGCAACATGAAAGTAACATGTCTTCTGTGGCATTAATTCCTCTGAACAGCTAAATGTATTTTTCCTATCAAGTAACCAAGAGACAAGCGGACTTAATAAGGTAGCAAAATGAGTAGACAATAGCCCTGAAGAGAAATAATTAAAGGACAGAGGCCCTCACTTAGAGTTTGGAAGACAATGTACTCCACCACAAATGTGGTGGAGAGCTTGTCCGCCAAACTGGTGGTCCACCCGCTCTCTTTAGAGTCAGACAGACCATCATTTTTCCTCCACTTGTGCCCCTGCTGGGTCCGCTGAAAGAAACTTTACACCGACTTTATAAGTACCTCAGACTATTCTGACATTCTGCAATATATTTTTCGAAAGCCTGGTGGTCCCAAACAAAACATTTAAATAAAAAAATGACCCCCATATCTTGGGAGAAAACTCCCACAATAATTATTTTTGTTTTAAAAAACACAAACTCCCATCTGAGAGTTTATTTTTTTTCAAATCAAAAAGTTTGCTGAGCAGCCGCATCAAACATGTAACTCATTCAAACACAAATTTATGATTATCACAGATATTTCTGAGCAGACTGAATCCAAAACACATCAATGAAAAATGTAAAACACTTAGAAGGAGCAATAATAACTAAATAATAACAAAAAATAACAAATTCTAACAATAAATTAGGTAGTGTTAAGTGAGAAAATAGTAGCAGCAGACCCCAGGTGTGTAGTCAAACCAAGACCAAGAAAATAATGAAAGAAGTGAGAATGGGAATCAACAAGAAAAGGTGGCTGATACAAATGCGAGGCAGCAGTTTCAGGTACAAACAGTCATGCATCCAACAATGCAATAATTGTATCTGCAAAAGGCAAGAAACTTTGTCTGTCTCTACACTTGTGTCAACGGCGTTTCGGCCCTTTCAGAATAATAGGGTCTCCCCAGGACTGAAGATAACAGGGGTGGGCCTGAATGGAAACCATGAGATTTATGTCTAAATTTCGTGGATGGGTGACATCCAATGAAGGCAGCAATCCCTAAAGTCCTCTTATATGTAGACCAAACAATGATAGTTCGATGGTCAAGGAGATGTGGGAATTAATCTAGTCTCTGTGGCATACGAGTTACATACTGGCTGAGTTATTATTGCTCCTTCTAAATGTTTAAAACATTTTATTGATGTATTTTGGATTTAGTCCGCACAAAAATATCTGTGATATTCCTAAATTTGTGTTTGAATAAGTTCAATGTGAACGTACTTCTCAAGGATTACTTGATACCCCTGTTCACATGGACATAAGGGTTTCTCTTGTTGTTTTGTTTAAATAATGCTGCATGAAACATGGCACCAGCTCAGCAAACTTTCAGTGCCTTGAGAGGAGCTGGTGTGGTGACAGCTACACTGAAGGCATAGGAGACTCAACATGGTGGGTAAAAATGTCAAGGAAACAGAGGTCCTTACCTCTGATTCTGGCCGATGGCAAGCCACCAGCCAAACTGTAAATGAGGGCCAGAATCTAAGTATTTTCATAGTTATCTGTCCATGAATAAAGTACACTTTACTGACCTAAGGTACCCTTCCACTTGTATTCTTTAATATCTCTACCTACACCCATGTGAGATGATGGGGCAGAGTATTTCTGACAGTCATATTACTTTGACCCAGCATATTTTAAAATACGAATCTAGGATGCAAGCCTGGCTTGCACATGCCCAAGTGCAGCCTCTCATTTGAGCCCACAGTCTTTCATATCCTGAGTCTACACTCTATTTGAACGAAGGCCACAGGAGGCTCAGATAAGATTTGTCAGGAGCGGCTCGTGCAGTTAAGAGCGGTGGGTGGAGTAGGGGGAACTCGACAGACGACAATCTCCCACTGCAACGGCGATGCATGCACACAGACGATTGTTCTTTCAACTTTTAACCCACTGCAGCTCATGTTCATTAAACAACATGGAAAGCCTGCGTGGATAAATGTACAGAGGAATCAAGGTTTGAAATACAATCTGAGACCATGGAAAAGGCAGAACCTATCTCCGTCCCACTCGATTTGCTTCAGGTATTAACTAAACTTTTCCTAAAATCATATGAGATCAACGGCTGTCCTGGTGTGGTGCCACCTGGAACATGAACATTGTTCATTCTTTGAGCTAACAACAAGAAAAACAGAAGGCTGGCTTGGAATCTGGGTTCTAAAAACAGCCATTCACTCTTTGGCCGACAGGTTAGACACTGTTATTCCAATCAGTGCTGCATTTCTCAGTCAACATTAGGCCAGATACTATGCTGTGACCGGTATTTGCATGAGAATGTGGAGCTTTTAATGAAAAGCTGTAACTCAAACTGGAACTACTGCAAACATTGTTTTCCAATACAGCTGAACTAATCTGATGAAAGCGAAAAACAAAATGCAAGCCAGACCAAACAGACGGGTTCCTACCTACAGCCAGCGTTTGGACTCCTGGTCTGCCAAACCAAACATGTCACTTTTTAACATGACAGGACCATAAAGGGGCTGATTCCTGTACCAAGGGGATGGAAAAGATTAATAACAGTGGTGTTCAATTAAGGCTTTCACCAAGGCTTTTAGAGGGGCTAGCCAGTGAAAACCGATTCCCAACGCGTGTCCATTGAACAAGAACAGCATCAGTTACAAAGCCAATGTTGCATTGTGCTAGCCAAAGAACACGTGTCTTTCATATATCCACAGGGGCATGACACGAAACCCATCTGACTGAGACAAAAGTGAGCAGATGGGGATGATTTAAACAACAATCCACTGGATTCAAGAAAGTCACTCCTGTAGTTGCTGCCCTTTTTGTTGTCAATCCCTTCTTGCAAGTGCAAGGTATGCCAGCACAACAGGGTCAGGAAGGATGCAGCCTTGATTTGTGGTTGGAATGCTGAGTCAGTGTTCAAGACAGCTACAGTTCGGTGTAAGACCATGAATGATATTGTGTCATAAATGATCATTAATACCACAGACATAAAATGAAAATCATACAGCATTCCGACATAATGCAGGGTTACCCTCCAACCAAGGGCCCCATTATGAGTTGCTGGAGAACACTCTGGAAACTAAGGGGCCTATCTTGCACCACAGAACGTGGTGCATGAGCAAAGCAAACCTTACATGTGCTTTATGAAGCAATGCAAGGCCACTTTGTGTGGCCCTGAGTGGCACCATAAATCTGAAGTAAGGCAACACAGTGCAAATCGCTGCGCTGCCTTACTCTGCCCTAGGTAGGTGTTCCATGGGCATTTAGTGGGTGTTCACACATAGAAAGAAGAATGTGCCTCTCAGGATTGTTTTTGTGCAGGAAGGTGCCCCTTCCAGCACAAAAATAATCCTGCCTCCGTTGAGGCTAGGCGACCAAAAGGGCATCAGCACAGGGGAAAAGGCCTGAATGTGCCATATTGCCTTAAATAGGGCTCATTTCTGCCCTTTCCCTTTCTACATGCATCGCGCAATATGTACGGGACTAATACAGACCCCTGCAGGTGCACTTAGGAGTACAATATTATTCTGTGTTGATGTTTAGTAGTGCAGTGAGTTCAGATGCAGGTACACAGCTCAGCCTCACCCGCATTAGGCCTTGAAAACTCTACAACTAGTTGCAAGGGTTTGTCTGAACGCAAGGTTCTTGGACGTCCATGCATCATGGTATTTGATCGCATCATATGTGCTCATACGTCAAGGTCCTCTATTCTTGGCTATGCTTTGCAGTCGATATTCCATATTTAGCTCCACGCTGCACTTTTTTAAATGTATGCACGCGTAGCCAAAACTGTTCATTGAATATCTATGCTTTAAATCCCCCATAGATGCACTGCTGTATTCTGATCTATGCATTATTTAGCATCACCGTAGATTCCACGCTTTATGTTTATTCTGCTGAACGCATGCTTTCCAATACCAATGTGTATGAATCGATCGGCAAAGAGTGCCCCGCTCTGACCTGCTTCTGTTTCTGATAGAGACGTGAATACTTTAGGGGACAGAACAGAGAGCGCAGAGAGTGTGTTATTGAACAAGAGAGAATAATGCGCCGCCCAAAGTCACACAGGTTATTAGAAGAAAGCTAAACACATGGCGTGATTACAGCGTGACTGCAGAGGTGATGGGCTCTGAACTGTGAATCTGTAATGCACTCACGGTGTAACATCGGTTCACAAAGCTCAGAAATAGCGTGTAGCTGCAGTGTATGTACAGTGTCAAGCAGTTCTGAACTGGGCATGTGTGCGTTTTTTGGGTGGACCTATCTGCAAAAGATAATGAGCAATCATGTAACTCGTATGTTTATGGACATTCATAACCTTCCTCCATGCATACAAATTTACTCCCATCTAAAACAGGAGTAAGTGTTTGTAATGTACAGCGCTCGGTTGCCTCACAGCTAGATTCAAATATTTAATAGATATATGTATGTACTGGTATATAGCACAAACCTAGCTGCGAAGCAACGGAGCGACTACACAAGTACATTTTACACGTATTTAGTTTCAGGGATTTGCCCAGAGTCACACGATTCTGACTCTTGTGCCGAGGCCGGGATTCAAACTTGTAAGCAATTTAGTTAATAATGAATTAGTTCATTTTGGTTAATTAAAACCATTTCGCATAACACAAACAATCTAGAACAAGCTAAGATAATACGTTAAAACAAGCTGCAGCGTGTAAAAGATACAGGCCAGCGTGAGCCGAAGGTTGCTGCACGAGTGCGTCTATTCATGGCAGTGACCACTAAATGGCAGTGAGTCAAAGGGAAATCCACCACATTAAAAAACAATCAGTCTTCACTTTTCAAGCACTGCACTCGTGCTTGTGGCGTGCCACTGCTCGCTCCCGCAAGGTGGATGCCGCCACAAGCACGAGTGCAGTGCTTGAAAAGTGAAGACCGATGGCTAAAGGTCCTCCTAGAGCAGCGCATGCGCGCTGCCTAGGCGAGACCTAAAAAGGAAACTACCTTCCTGCGACCTCTGCCACCTTTTAGCCCACCCACCAGCAAAAGAAACATCCCTTGCAACATTTATAACATGCTCCAAGCAGATGGCTAATGTTGGCGGATTTGGGCACTTTATATCTTCTGGAAAGGGAAAAACATGCAGAATTGTACGCAGAATTACCGGTTCTTTGTGTTATTCTTCATTCTGGGGGAAATAGCTTACAATCACAGATAACTCATACGCCCCGTATTCTTAATTTTGGTCTTGGTATTTCCCTGTGGAAATTACGGGGAACTCATAATGGAGCCCCAAAAGGGTAATGGTCCAATGATGCAAGAGCGCCACATAGTTAGACCCGAGACATTTTTTAACACAAAAAAGCCCTCAATCCTTGTTTTACCAAATCCATTTTATTTTAAGGTGGTAATGCTTGAAAAAATGAATCCATTAAAAATGCTAAGCAACAGCTTTTGTTCCAATCCAAGTTACTTTTAAAACCAGTTCTCTTTAAATTGTATCCATAGCCGTTGCAAAGCAGACAAGATATTAATTTTTTTAAGGCTTATATATCGAATACTAATGTTGTGAAAGCAGTTTGCAGTTTAGGTTCTTAGTAACCAAAGTAGCATATCGCAGATTTTCTGACTGACGGAAAATACGTTGTTTGTATCACTGCATCATAAGCTATTAATAGACCTATAAACTCATTTAGAGGCATCACCACACCAGATTACACTTTTGCAGGTGCGTGGCTGTTGGACCAATGTAATCCTACACGGTTATGGAACGCAATGAAAGTGATCAATATCCAGCGATCATACAATTTGATCTGGAGCTCCTCGCATGCCAACCACTGCATATGCTAGGTGTATCTACAGGTGTGGAGAAAACCTCACTGGTCAGACGATTCAAGTGGGGAAAGAAGCAGCAAGATACATTCAATATGAGGAAGACGAAAGTGCCAACTTCCTTTATCAGCTTGGAGAATCCATAACATGAGAGGGATCTAATCACTGACTCACTATACCGCTATCTGAAGGGCAAGAAAAAACACCACCCCACCAGCACCAAGGAACACAGCAAAAAGCACGCACCCTGGTTCTCCACGGCGCTAAGTCTGAGGAAAAGTGCCCTGAACGCTGCCCTAGAAGGTATAGGAAATACAAGAGTAATCAGGCCGCTGGACAGGAGCAAGGGGAAAGCTCATCGCACCCTGCTGTGGAAGACGTAAGCAAAGTACACGGACCCGGAATGGACTCACCTATTCACCCTTTTGTCTAGTAAAAAAACAGGAGTTTTGGCACCACATTAACACACTAAACAGCAAATCTGCCACCAGAGGGAATGGCGTTCCATCTCCGAAAAGGGTCAAATGTGTACAGAATGTATATGCTGACCTAGGCCCCTCGGTCTGCCACAGTGAAGCTGACACAAGTAAAGGAACTAGACCTGGATAATGAAGAGATGACAACCAGGTCCACACTATTTAACGAGATTCTGTGACCAATGCCATCAATGCCACGAGAACCAACAGGGCTTCTGGTCTTAACGGGCTCCCAAGGGCACTCTTCAAGTCTGACGTAGACTTCTGGACCGACTGCCCAACTCCCCTGTATGTGGACACTTTCCACAATACAAGGGTCCCTTCGTCTTGGAAGGGATCTATCCTTCAGCCAGTTCACAAAAAGGGCTGCAATGCTAACCCTGGGACCTACAGGCTAATTGTGTTGTTGGATGTAGAGGCCAAAACATACGCCAGAATTTTACTTCATGAACTTGAAGCATGGGTCACCTAATCCAGCTTCATTCCCTTCAACCAAACTGGTTTTAGACCGCATTCCTCCTCCTCTGACAACATAGTCGCCTTGTCATATCTGGCCCACAGTGCCTAAACCTTCTTACGGCCACCGCTGTTAGCATGCTCTATTGATTACTCCGCCGCTTTTGACAGCGATGATCTTAACTGCCTTTGGGCAAAGCTGTCAGATTGGGGTATACCTGCCAGCTTGCTCAGAGTTATTATTGAACTGTACTCAGACACGTGGGTTCGTCCCAAGGGTGGCACAGACAACTCAGTGACCCATAACATTTTGACCACACATGGGGCTTAAAACACGGGTGTGTTCTAGCTGCAATGTTGTTTAATATATACACTAAAGACAAAGGTCATTTACTAGCAAGGGCAAAGTCAATTCCACCAAAGATCGCCCGTTAGACTCCCAATGAAACAATATGTGGACGATCTGCTAATACTAGATCACACTAAAATAGTTCTGCAGCCTGCTCTCAACGAGCTTCATGCTTACAACATAGAGAACAGACTAGTGGCGAACCCAGACAAAACAAAGGTGATGATTGTTGTCAGCTATAAGAATAAAAATAAGATGAACCAAAGAAGGGGGCTTGGCAACCAGTTGGTTAATCAAACATCAAAATACAATAATCTTAGAGTATGGTTCACGGATACGTGCAAACAGACCCTTAACCACATTAATAGGAAGGCATATGCAACCACACATGCACTGTGCAGATTACATCACCAACTATGCTCTACAATAGCCAAGGCATACTATGAGACACACAGGCGAAGTTGCTAACTAACATCTTGTATAGTCAACATGCTTACCCAATGGCACTCACATCAACACTGGACAAGGTGCAGTGCCAAGCGATCAGGAGGCTGTTTCATGTCCGAAATTATACACCACGTCCGCTACTTCGCATGGAGTTTGGTCTGCATGGCCAACATTTCAAATGTAAGCCTGCCTTTGTTAAGTATTACTATGCAACGCAACAAGCCAATCCAAACCCCCTAAAGAACGTACTCAAAGTGATTTATACGCCCTCACCTAGTCTATGGTGTTCATACCTGATAAAGGCAGCTTCTGCTCTAGAGGTTAACCTGGAAACACTGTTGGCCTTGAATGGCCCCTACTGTAGTATAAAAGAGATTTTGAGGGAAAAGGCTGCGCTCACCTAAAAGTACCTCGAAGAAAGCACACATGGCATCTGTTAACTCAATCACCTACGCTGCCCCAATTTTAAAATCATATGAGGACAAGACTATACCTTTAGAGTTTTGGGTTATTGGTGAAAATTGGGTAATACACAAATCAAATGTTAGATATTGTCCTCAGAGAAATAGTAAACAGGACCACTTTCAAGGTAAACAGGTGTAACTCCTGGGTGCTAACCCGTTTCTTTTCTTCAGGTTATGTAATCTTGTAGGAGCTAGATGCCATCATAGAAGCTTTTTGCCAACGCCATCCAAACACTGTCACAACCTGAATACTATTCGGGTAATTCAAGTCCAAGAACAATGGCCACGGCTTGCATGGCTGCATGACACGATGCAGGGAATGCGGACAAAGAATAGACCGCATCCTGTGCGCCATAACTCATACTAGAGTAAAGTCTCTGTAAGCGACGAAACTTGCGTACTGCAACAGCCATGGTACAGAACTAATGTTCTTATGTTGAATCACATTTGCAAGAAATCAGACATGAAAGTGTGCTCAACTTTACCAACATACCCTCTTAAAGTTTGGTTGTTAACCCCATATCCTGATTAGCAACCACAGTTTAAAAAGTATAGGGCCCTATTAACGTTCCACAGTTAATAATAGTTATGGAAAAACAAATAACCTGAGATTTTAAAAGGGATGCTCCACCGATGGTGAATCAACAACCAGGAAATGACTTGTGCAAAAAGTGAATTAAAAGCCTAGTGAGACAATGCTTCCCCCACCAGTTCTGAAAATGAAAGTTTGCAATATTAGTCACAGATGTTCCCAGTAACCAACAAACCTATCCTCGCCTTGCTCACGTGTACCTCTTATTGGTTCTCAATGAAGATGGTAGTGACAAGAGCGAAAGGATATCCAGCTAGGAGAAGCCACCTGATGCCATGCACCGATGAACTAAGGACTTTGACTCCATCTGACCTCCCATGACTAGGATGGGTCTTTACAAAGTGGTGCTGGCCACTTATCCCACTTGAGGAACAGTTGGGTTAATGGATGTGCTGGGGGATTCTGGATAGTTCCCCTAAGACTTCTGTGGACCGACCCTGGACTCAACTGACACACTATGCCCTTCAATAAGCCTGGAGGATAGGGGACCATGGGAGTGTGGCATGGAGAGTTCTTTGCTAACAAGTTGTAAAGGGCTGCACATGATTGGCATACCACCGGGGGAAGGGCACCAGGAGCCAGGCAGAGGATATGTCTGGCAAAGGGAACAAGAAAAATTAGCTCCCCAGTAAAAGTACCAAGGAGGCCTGAAGAAAATTCTCCTTGGGGCTAGTGCTGGCCACCATGAGCAAAACAAGGCAAACATTAGGAAAATCAGCCCTATGGGGCCAGAGTGATGCAGGTTTAAAGTTGTGCCCCCTTTCAAAGAAAACGAGTGCATAGTGATCTGCCCAACTTTGAGAAGCTGGCATGGTATATGATGATCACTAATGTAAGTGGGCACCTTGCAACAGTCCAGACAACCCTTATGGTGATTTAAGGGGTCTTAGACAACCTTAGAAAGCTCTCTATGTGGTAGCTATGGAGAGCAGCCTTCAGGCTTCGTCCAGAAGGAGTATAAAGCAGCTTGTTTTACCAGAATGCAATCTTATAGTATAGATTAAGTGAAAAAGAACCACACAAAGTATTTATAAAAATATGTATTAATTGTATAATACTCTTTAACACATAGAAATATCTCCTACCCGGAGATGTGCACAATGTACACAATACTTCAGCAAAGGAACACAGTATTTAGCACAAAATACACAGTGGACCCAGGGGGGTGGGGGGACCAAACCATATACTAAGTAAGTGGTATAAGAACCACGACTCGGGTCAGGACAAGGTCGAGAGGACATAGAAGTGCTGGGGACCCCCCAAGGAACCACCCAAGGTGAATAGATAGGGACTCCATGGAGAGCGTGTGCAGTGTGGGAACACAACCGCGCGATTCGTGTAACTCTACGTGTAGGTCGTGGTTGGATTTTTAAAGATTAAGGACCCTTCCAAGTGGTCCATGAAGAAACCCCGTGGAAGACAGAAGGTTGGAGAGCCACCCCACCCGTGGATACCGTAATACCCACGTTACCTACACCAGGGAAGCCGGGTGTATACGTGTGAAGTGGTGTCGGGAACCGCAGTCAAACCCAATGGAGAACTTCAGGAAAGTGCCATTGCTGAAGAGGAGAACGTGTCCGGTGTAATCTGAAGCTGGATTCAAGATGAGAGGTACCTGCAAGCAGAGGGGACAGAGTCTATGTCACTCAGGAGTGACAAGGAGACTTGGAAGACGAATACCCTCCGATGTTGGGTGTTGCAGGATGGATGACGATGACATTGACTCTGCATCTGTGAGGACCAGGTGACGCAGAGGAGGACCAGGAGCAATGCACAAGCTATCCCACGAAGGATGTCGGGTGCCGAGGAGTCAGTGTCCGGCGGGAGCGCCAACAAGCGTTGGCAAATGCAACCAATGCAGGAATCAAAGAAGGAGCAACGTCGGGACCAGCAAGTTCCAGGGGACTCCCCAAAGGCAGGGGAGCCCAAGAGAAGCAAGGGTGATCCTGGAATGGACCCACAGGCCGGGGGCACTGTAGTCACAAGAGGACCTCAAACAGCTCACCAAAAGTGCAGTACACAATGCACACAATGCGGTGTGGCTGAAGATTCTGGTCTGGAGATGCTTGAGGTTGGGACTACTTGGGGCCCAAAGATCTTCTTGGAAAGAGGTCAACAAGCCTTTGCAACTGTAAGTTGATGCGGTGCACAGGGGTTCAGTTATTGCAACCCCCACGAGGGATACTGGCCTCAACCTTGGTGAGAGGGCAGAGCAGGCCTCTGGAGCTACGGAAAGCCACCACCTGTGTTGCAGAACCTTTCGGAGTCTGGAGGAGCTCAGGATCAGCAGACCGGTCGACTTAGTTGCGGTGCCTCCAAATGCAGGGGAGTTACTCCTTCACTCCAAGGGAGATTTCTTCAAGTGTCTTTCATGCTTCACAGACCTTGGAAGGTTCCTGTATGATGCACAGGTACAGACAATGCAACAGACTGGAAGGGAGATTAAGTCAGGCCCAAACGAAGTCCAGAGTGCCCAGACGGTAGAAGAGCAGTGGTGTCTGATCTGAATCTTATCCCAGGACTACTGGGCTAGCCCACGGGCTATCTGAGGGCTCAATCACTCCCAACTCCAGCATCTTTTGGATCTCTGTCCTGATGCAATCTTTGACATGATCATGCTGCCTGTAGATTGTATTCTTAACAGGTAGACTCTCACCTGTGTCCACTTCATGGATACACTAGGTGGTTTGACTAGGAGTCAGAGAGAATATATGCCTGAAGTGATTGAGGACCTTCCTGCAATCAATCTGCTGCTGATCAGTGAGGTTGCCTGCCAAGGCTACTCCATCAACTGATCCATCATCAGGGTTTTGTGAGAGGAGATGAGGGAGAGGGTCACTCTCTACCTCCTGCCCCTTATCAGTTGCCAGGAGCAAGCCCAAGTCAGCCCTGTCTACAACAAAATGATTTAGCCTGTTCAAATGAAGTACCCAATGGGGACTTCAAGGAGTGTCAAGGTCCACCAAATAGGTGACCTCACCCTTTTGTTCAAGGATGGTGTGGGGTCCACTCCATTTGTCCTGGAGAACTGCTGGGGCCACAGGCTCCAACACCCACACCTTCTGACCTGGCTGATAAACAGTCAGGACAGCCTTTTGGTCATGCCAAGCTTTTTGGAGTTCTTGGCTTTCCTCAAGGTTTTTGCTTGCCTTCTTCATGTACTCAGCCATGCAGGAGCGCAGACCAAGTACATAGTTCACTATGTCTTGTTTGAGAGGTAACTCCCATCCCTCCTTCACCAAACACAAGGGACCCCTAACTGGATGCCCAAACAGAAGTTCAAAAGGGCTGTAGCCAACCCCTTTCTGAGGAACCTCTCTGTAGGCAAAGAGAAGGCAGGGCAGTAGGACATCCCATTTTCGCCTAAGCTTTTCTGGGAGGCCCATGATTATACCCTTTAGGGTTTTGTTGAATCTTTCAACCAACCCATTGCATTGAGGATGGTAGGGTGTGGTGAATTTGTAATTCACTTCACACTCTTTCCACATTGCAGTAATATAACTTGACATGAAGATTGTACCTCTGTCAGTTAAGACCTCCTTTGGGAAGCCCACTCTGGAAAAAACTCCTGTGAGGGCCCTTGCCACCACAAGAGCTGTAGTGGTGCTAAAGGGAATGGCTTCTGGGTACTTAGTGGCATGGTCTACCACCACTAGAATATAGCTGTGCCCAGATGCTGTTGGAGGGTTCATGGGACCAATGATATCAATCCCAACTCCCTCAAAGGGAACCCCAACCACTGGAAGTGGAATTAAGGGGGCCTTTGTTGTGCCACCTGATTTGCCACTGGCTTGGCTGGTGGCACAGGAGCGACAAAACTCCTTTGTGACCTCAGACATATGGAGCCAGTGAAAGTGAGGGACAAGCATGTCCCAAGTCTTACTTTGCCCTAAGGGTTCTGCCAGGGGAATGTCATGTGCAAGGCTGAGCAGGAAGCCTCTAAACTTCTGGGATATAACCAACCCCCTGGGGGCACCAGGCTTGGGGTCTCGACCCTCTGAGAACAGAAGTCCTTCATCCCAGTAGATCCTGTGGGACCCACTAACATTCCCAGCTGCCTCAGCAGCTGCTTGCTGTCGGAGGGGTCAAGAGAGGGGCAGTTCTGCTGCTTCAAACTCAAACCTGCCCTAGAAGGTCCTCCTGCCCCCAAGAACTCAACCTGATCAGGCAGGTTCCAGTTTATTTGGGGTAGTTCCTTCACAGAGGCTCAGATCATCTCCCTCAAGAGACTGATCCTCATTTTGAGTCTGGGGGGGGGGGCCTTACCCTTCCTGTTCCTCTTTTTGGAAGGCACCTGGTCCATTGTTCCAGGACCCAGGGCCTGTTCAGTGGAAAGCTGCTTTGCTTGTGACCTGGTCACAGCAAACACACTTGCGGAGATGCTCAACATCTCTGCATGAGTCCTCAGCTCTACTTCAGCCCAGGCTAAAGTTTCCAAATCATTGCCCACCAAACAATCTACAGAGAGGCCTGAAGAAACCACAACCTTTTTCGGCCCAGTTACCCCTTCCCAGCTGAAATTAACAACTGCCAAGGAATGATCAGTCCTGACATTGATAGCATTGGTCACTTGGTACATGAACCAAGTATGATCTGGTCAGGAGACACAAGATTCTCAGTCACCATAGTGACACTTGCACCTGTGTCCCTGTAGGCCATGGCCTCTTTTCCATTTATCAAAGGCTGCTGCCTGTACTTGCCCAGGTTACTGGGACTGACAAGTAAGGTGGCAAGATCTATGCCATCATCACCAACCAACACAGCCTGAGCTAGAGCTCCGACTAAGTCAGAACCCATCTCAGAACACAAGGTCACTCTACTAATCCCTTGTTTCCTGTACCACCACGTGTACCTGTGCTAGGGGGCGCAGTTGCCTTACTGGCAGTGGTAGTAGGAGTGTTCTCCTTGGCTTTTGGACAATCAGCATTCCTTCTCCAATGGGTTTTCACCTCAAAAAAGGAACTCCAAGGTTTCTTCTTGCCTTTCTTGTTGGATTGGGACTCCTCCCCAGGTGCAGGTTTTTGGGGCCCAAGAGAAGACTCTTTCTTGTCTTTGCCCTTGTCCCCACCGTTATCTTATGTTTTAGAAGAATCTTGCTTCTTCTGGTCACCATTATTTTAAGACTGGGGTCCTGAGTAGCAGGATCCCAGTCAGAATAGTCAAAATACACTTTAGCATCAGGCAAAATATTGGGGTAACCATAGAAGCAGATCCTACTTTCCTACACCAACCTTCCAGGACTTCCCCATGGCAGGGCCAAGCCTCCAGGGGTTGCTGCAAACCCATTTACAAGTTTTAAGTGTGGAGGGGTGTGCGTGGACCCCCCTCCAGAGGCTGTTTTGACTTTAGGGAACACCCATCTCCCGGGGCCTAACACAATTAGCAATGTCCTGAGGACCTCGTCCCTCAGGGGTGAAACTCACAGGGGACCACATCACTCTTCCTACTGCTCCCGGGGTGGCCAGAGACCTGCAAGCGATACCATGTACTTTCTCTGCACACCTTGCTTGTGTCTGGGGGTGTGGTGGGCTGAAAACAAGCAGTTCCCCTCCCAAGCTCCACACAGACAGGAGGAGAGAGACTTGTTCTCCCTGCTTGTTGAAGCACCAATGTGGGTGGAAGAGGGACAACGGGCCCTTCCTTGCAGCACCTGAGTGGGCTCCCCACACTGCCCCTGAAAGCAAAAAGGAGTCCAAATGTTGTGGGCAACATGGATGGACAAGGGCAACCAAACAAAAAGAGAAAACATGGAGAACAAGCATTGGCATAGCCAATAGGTCTCGCTTTAGGGACCTTATAAGTATTTAGCTATGCAGCACAGTATCCATGGTGCAACAACAACTGTTGCATGGCTAAACACTTATAAGATCCTAAAGGCGAGACCGATTAGCTATGCCAATGCTTGTTACCATTGCTTTGGTATCTCCCATCTCTTTTACCATCCAGTCATGACGTGCATTAAGCACTGCGGAATTTAAAGGGCCAGCAGGAGAACCGTGGTCTTGTTACTTAGAGATTGCAGAGTACAGCACAGACAGTTATTAGAAAACACTGATTATTAGTAGGTGTCCCAGGTGTAATTCCAGTAGTGTCTGGTTCCACAGGGGGCTGACTGCTGCTGCCGTTTATCATAGCTCTTTGCTCCCTCCTTTAGCAAGGCCGTCTCCCTGCATTGTACTAGCAGAGGCCGCCCCCAAAGGGGGCCTCGAGGGCCGGCGCCATAATGGCCGCCAGAGCCAGAAAAGGAACAGAACTGGTTTGCGCCGCCAGGAATCGGAGCGCAATGGGGGGCCCGGCAACGGTTCGGATCACCCAATAGCGTGGCACTCCCTCCCCCTTTCTACGCCAAGGGTGAGAAGACGAAAGGGGAGATATAGAGCAACGCTCCCCCTGGGACAGCTCACTCTACATCATGGGGCTGGGGGAGCGGTGTCGAGAATTTCTAGTGGCAACACCATGATGTAGAAATCTAGTGCCGCCCTGCCCCTTACCTGGTTGTTGGGCGGTGCCCTGAAGTAGCGCAACTCGAGGCACTTCACCAGAGAAGAGGAAGTAGGGAGGATGTCGACTTACAGCCAGAGATATTGATCTGGGAATTGAGGAACCGGGTTGGGCCCCGGCGTCGGCGCAATATCCAGTAGCATCCAGGTTTTATGGGGTTGACGCCTGAGTCGCAGTGAAATTGCCACGAAAATCACCGTCGAGGTCCGCGTCTGCGCAGCACTCGGAGGCCGTGAGGAGGTCACAGGGAGGCTTCAGCCTGTTAAGTGTGAATGAAGGCTCTTGTAAAACAAATCGGTTAGTGGGGAGCATGGCATCTAGAGGGTATTACTGGTCACCAATAAACGTATTTAAATGGGTATTTGTTAAAATTCGAGAAAAGAGTGTGCCCAAAAGAATATTGCCAGCTAGCTGACGTGGGAGAGGTTGTTGCGTAGCGCCTAGAGCTGCCGCCTTTGGAGCTCGAAGTAGCAGGCGTGGCGTAGGGTCCACCATCCTGTGGCATAAGTAACTAGTGCTCACGTAAAGCGCTTAAGGTCATTGCGGCTTTATCTAACCCAGGTCCCCCCTCCCCCCACAGCGTACCTCAGCTAAGCCTTAATGTTAATTGAAACTTTCAGCATGGAGAGTGCTGTACTGCATGTGTTTAAGTGTCTTCATTTCTACACATGGGTAGTTCTTGCCTATTACACGTGCACAAACAAAGGAAAAAGAAAAAAAAAAGAAACAATGCTGTAACATCGCGCGGGGCTGAAGGCGGCGGATTGGAAAAACCCTCATTAAGTATGATATAATTACCCCAGGGTACTTGTAAAATGGCGCGAAGATTCCATCTAATTGCGAGAAGGTCCCGGGCAGGACCTACCTTCGACCTCTGCAGTTGCTTAGTGAGCTGCATGGTTGCTCTGTGAAGATGGAGAAGAGCCTTGCGAACATTTAACATCTAACATCAAGTTCCCAGCACATTTGGTAACCCATCTAAAACAGCTGCTAAGGGGGTCTATTACTTAGGACCAACATACGGTCTAACAGCTAAAGCTGCCGACGCTGGCGCTCAGAAGCGGGGTTCGGGAATGGAAACAAGGAGTCTTTCCATAACATCTGTACCTCCTCCAGGTGCAAAGGTGTCATGACCACGAAGACAGACGTCGTGGGGCTGAGTCATCAGAATGTGCATACGTGTATGACAGAGCTCTGTGATAGGGCAAAGTCATGGACAGGAGCACCCTGCGATTGAAACATGCGCATTGGTTCTTTAGAAGCAATTTTATTTCACCTAAAGTAATGGCAGCTTGCTTGCATGAATGATTGGAACTGTGGGCAAAACTGCACCTTGCCATTTGGGCACGGTTTCAAACCATTTAACCTCTTCATGCCGGATACGAATGTTGGGGGCTTTTTGAATTAGGAGGTGGGGCTAGGGCAAGGGAAAAGGCAACAGATGCACTGCTCGCTAAGTTCGCAGAAGGAGTGGGGTCCAAAAACAAAAATACTCCTTACGAGACGGGGCATAATGGCTAGAGCTGCCGCCGGTGGAGAAACAGAATAAATCTATCCTCATATAATGCAATTGGTTCCCGAGTAAAGCGCTCTGATGCCCCATACCTTCGCGGAAAGTTCATGCTAGAAAAACTGTCCTGGTGCGTAACTCCACGTGAGTACCCCAGATGCAAATATTAAGCATTTGTCCTTATCGTAAACAAGAATGGAAGATGTTATGGCTTCCGATCTATTCACGGCTACTAAAACAGCAGTCCCCACTGTCGAGCACTCTAACTTTGGAGCATGGGGAGATCGGGCACTAAAAAAGCCGCCTTTATGCAGACGCATGATCTAAACACACTGGGTGTGGAATGGAAACCAGGTTTTGAGGTGCGGTGTCTCATACGTTGAATGTGATAAGTTCAAGTGTGCTGTTTGGGCAAAGTACTGTTGTTTAACTAAACACCGCGCAGGACACCCCTTTCAGTGTAGTGATAAACAGTATGATGTAATGTTGTGAAGAAGAATTCGTTTAAATGCTGTGCCTGCGTTTCATGGCAAAAAATAAATAAATGGCGCAGTGCCGAGTGCACGAAAATGATGCGGTGTCAATGGCGCTTCGTGGCCCAAAAATGGGACGGTGCCTAGTGCCCGAAAAAGGATGCGTTGCTTTGGGGAGGAGCATTCCGAGGAGGGCGCTAAGTACAACAAGCATGAAAGACAAGCGCTGCCCCGCGGCCGAGAAAGTTAAAGCGATGCGCAGGGTTTACCTTACGGGAGCGGGGAGCGCGATAATTGCAAACAGATGGCGCCGGTGCTCACTCCCGCAAGGTAAACGCCACACATGCACGAGGGCTCATTGGGAACAGTGCAGTACATGCACGAGTTTCCCAAAAAAGTCCTGAGCGATTCCAAGAGGTCATCTCCAAAGCAACGCTTGCGCGCTGCGTAAGCGAGACCTAAAAATTAGCATGGGGGAAGGTGCTTGCTGATCACAAAGCTGCTCTTCAGTTATTAATGAAAACAGGCCTGGCGCGCCCCATATTTCCCTGCGAGGGGTTAATTTTGCATATTTTCCAGGTTCTGCGATGACCCAAACTGGACAAGGGCACCACCAACATTTATCTAAGAGTGTTTTAGGGGACTGCAGAAAGGAAGCAGCCAGCGCAATGATGTTTTGAACAAGCATTGGCAAAGCCAGTAGGTTTCGCCAATGTGAGGTCCATTAGCTTTTTCAACATGTTACACAGCAGTACGAGCTACTGTGCAATATGGTTCAAAGCAAGTAGGAAAGAAAGCGCTAAGACGCGGCCAGCATTGATTGTGTCATAGCGCCTTTTTCCCCTTTAAGCCATATTGCACAGCATCTTATGCGGCTGTGTGATGTCTACAAACAGTGTATTAGGGGTCAAGCAACACAAGGGGGATCTAGGAGAGGTAAAAACGGAAAGCGGGAGGGTGAAAACAGACAGAGTGTGTAGGGGGGGATTAAACAACGGACAGGCGGGGAAACAACCAAATCAAAAGGTTTGGCTAATGTTGTGATGGAATGCAACCAAAGTAATTACCAGTGGTAAATTATGTATTGGAATGCACCAAGGGTATTTTCAAGCAATCATTTTTCTCCCAATGCTAATTCATATTGTAAGTAACTGCTACCAGGCTGTGGCATTGGATTGACACCTCTGTAATTAATTGTAACTGAGACGCCGGAGCTTTAATTGACAATGCCTCAGTTGAAGGTCTGAGGTAGAACAGGTTTGTCTAGTCACTCTCGTGGTTGTGCAGTTAGATGTGGACTTGGCCCAGAACAACTGGGCTGACCTCAAATCTCTTCTCTTCCAAAGACACTTTCAGATCTAAGACTTTCATTAGTGGGCCCCTCTAGGAAGTTCGCTCATCATTGTAAACTTGTATTTTTTCTTGTACATTCCTCACCCTTGCGTGCTGTGTTGGATTTTGTGTGTGTGTACCCTTCCTTTTAAGTCTTCTATTTATCTTTGTAATGCTCTATTGTGTAACACTTTTCTCTTGTAACGTAACTGGTTCTATTGTACAGCACGCTGACACCTTCGGGTAATGTCTGCGCTTTATAAAAATGCACTAAATAAAAAATAAATAAATAAAATAAACAACTGACATGGCAGGAGAGTGGGAGATAAGGTGACAAGGACACTGCTGGAGGTGCAGAACCCACAACCAGGAGTGGGAGAAGGGCGGGTGAAGTATTGTCCATGTTATAGCGCGCCATCTTTACATTTTACTTAAAGCATGTTGCACAGCAGATCTTGCTGCTATGCAGCATGTAAAGTAAGCAGTCCCACCTGCCCCCGGCTCCGGATAAAGTGAGGCGCATGCAGTTCCAAGATACATTCGCTGTGACTTTCTTGCCAAGCTCTCAACTCTGTGGCCTCTGCTCCAGTCAAAGGCGGGGCTGCGACAGTTTGTTTCTTTTATGTGCTTTCCTGGGAGTATTTATGAAGCTGGTGCCTATAGCCTCCAAACACATACATTGAAACTCGTACTCAACACATGTATTAAAACATGCATGGAGGCTGGTGAAAGCAACGATGTGGGGAAAGGGGCGCTCGCTGCAAGTAACTGTGTGGAAGGAATGCGAGGGAGGAGAGGAGACCGTCCGAAAATACATGCACTGCTATGGAGTATTAGAATGTAAATTTAAAAAAACTACTTTGAGAAGCATGCGGCCAGCCGGAAACTGTACTTGGTCCAAGCTCCAGGGAACAGCTGAGGAAACAACCAAGGAAAGAGAAAGTGAAACCTGATGACCTAAATCTTATGGTGCTCACCAGTGAGAAGCAAGAAAATGAGAGTGACCGTCAAGCCTATCATTAGTAAGTAATTTGTGGGCAGTAAGTCCCTTTAAAAATGTTTTTTTTAAATACCAAGAGGGATCACAAGCACATGGCAAGAGCTGTGCAGGTGAAACCTAAAAAGTAACCATCCAGGGGATAGAATCTCTGAACCCAGGAGTGGGTTAACATTCTTTCAAGCACTCTTGGAGCTGGAGCGTTAGCTTTTGGGTTCTGGTGTGCAGGGATTCCTTGGGGTTGGTTCTATGACATTTTGTGGCCTGTAGAGCAATGATTTCCAAACCTTTTAGAACCATTATTCAATTTTAGGAAAAACAAACTTTGGCAAACCACCTAGCTTTAATGGACATGAGGTCGGGTGATTTTTTAAATGTAGTAAAAGTGATTGTTTGTAAACATCATGCCTTGACCACAATCCTTTGATATCTGACTATGGGCAAGATATTGATCTACCCATAAAAGTGGCAGATGATGACCATTAATTGAGTCTAGAGCTGGAACGCCCTGCAGAGTCACTTGCTGGCCTGTGGCACCAGTTCACTAAAATCACAAGGCTTCTGAAAAATCTTGGTGTTGATATTAGTACCTTGAGCAAATCTGAGAAACCCTTTTTGCAGCAGAGTATAGGGCTTAAGAGGTTATGAGGTAGTAGGTATAGAGTATAATGGGGAACAACCTTTACAACGCAACTTTTACAACGCACTACACTTACAACGCATTTTTTACAACGCACAATCCATTACAACGCATGACATTACAACGCATGACACTACAACGCATTTTTAAAAACTACCTTTACAACGCATTCCATTACAACGCATACTACCATTACAACGCATACCATTACAACGCATAATATTACACTACACTATCCAACACTTACCCTACTGTTGCACCCCCTGGAGTTAGAATAGTAATTTTTACCCCTATACTATCCAACACTTACCCTACTGTTGTACCCCCTGGAGTTAGAATAGTAATTTTTACCCCTATACTATCCAACACTTACCCTACTGTTGTACCCCCTGGAGTTAGAATAGTAATTTTTACCCCTATACTATCCAACACTTACCCTACTGTTGCACCCCCTGGAGTTAGAATAGTAATTTTAACCCCTATACTATCCAACACTTACCCTACTGTTGCACCCCCTGGAGTTAGAATAGTAATTTTAACCCCTATACTATCCAACACTTACCCTACTGTTGCACCCCCTGGAGTTAGAATAGTAATTTTAACCCCTATACTATCCAACACTTACCCTACTGTTGCACCCCCTGGAGTTAGAATAGTAATTTTAACCCCTATACTATCCAACACTTACCCTACTGTTGCACCCCCTGGAGTTAGAAAAGTAATTTTTACCCCTATACTATCCAACACTTACCCTACTGTTGCACCCCCTGGAGTTAGAATAGTAATTTTTACCCCTATACTATCCAACACTTACCCTACTGTTGCACCCCCTGGATTTAGAATAGTAATTTTAACCCCTATACTATCCAACACTTACCCTACTGTTGCACCCCCTGGAGTTAGAATAGTAATTTTAACCCCTATACTATCCAACACTTACCCTACTGTTGCACCCCCTGGAGTTAGAATAGTAATTTTTACCCCTATACTATCCAACACTTACCCTACTGTTGCACCCCCTGGAGTTAGAAAAGTAATTTTTACCCCTATACTATCTAATACTTACCTTAAATGCAATTTAATATTATGCGTTGTAATGGTATGCGTTGTAATGGTAGTATGCGTTGTAATGGAATGCGTTGTAAAGGTAGTTTTTAAAAATGCGTTGTAGTGTCATGCGTTGTAATGTCATGCGTTGTAATGGATTGTGCGTTGTAAAAAATGCGTTGTAAGTGCATGCGTTGTAAAAGTGTGCGTTGTAAAGTCATACATCCGAGTATAATAGCCTTATATCCATATCTGTGTTAAAACGAGGCCAGTGGTGCATTTTGAAATATATTCATATACATGATATATTACATTTTAGTGCAAACACAATGTTTACTGGAGAACCAGATAACATTACACCAGGTCATATTAATTGTATCAAAAGCAAGGGTAATTGAGTGATTTGTACAGATTCGAAGGATGATGGGCAAATAGCAGGAGTCAAATCTGCTTCCCCAGTTCCAAAGTTAGCAGCTCTGGCCGTTATGAAGGTCACATCCATATTTCTCAATGTATGTGTGAAAGTCATACACAAGTGCTATGGTTGTGTATGATTACGTACAGTGAGAACAGTCTCTGTTGAAATGGCTTTGTGAAGGAAAAAAACAGCAGCAACAAATACTGGAAGGTTCACAGGGTGACCTTCTTGCGAATACTTGCAAGCATTTGTTTTACAACTGGACAACTGGACTTAGGGATGTTGTTCAGCACCTTTGCAGTGGTACACTAACAGGATAATCATTTTAATGATTACATACATATAGACCAGGACTTTCACAACCTAACAAACATCGGCGCGCAACCCACCTAGGAGTACTGACCCAGTATTAGAGAAACACTGCTTGTAGAATGTATAGAAAGACTCTGGTCATATTTGTCTGCAATTTAAAAAATGCTTTATTGACAATACGGGGGGCAAAAACAGTGCAATATTGACAATTATAACGAATTCCTTGAGTGCTGATATTTTTCTTAATTCCAGTGGTGTAATACTGACAAAGTATCACATTTGGTAAATAGAAGCTTGTGGACTTATAACTTGTGACCTACTCCCATCTTTTGCAACTAATAACCCAAATTCTTACAATTCCTGGAAACACGACAAAAATCGGATGACTGCGACAAGGGTTGTATTTAACAAACTAAACAAAACTAAAGGAAAAATAAATACGTGGCATTCCTTGTATCTTGCTGGTCACGCTGCCTTTTCTGAATGCCCACGGGTTGTCTCATTGAAATAAATCTGCGTGGCGCATGACAGGACCTCTTCAGCAGAAGACCATTTTCCAGAATACATTTTCCATGAATTGCCATGAAAGAGAAAATAACCCTGGCTCTTTTGTTACTACTAAACCTCGATATTAAAATGAAAATTTATAAGGTTAAAGTAAATGCAAATCATCTAGCTCGTGTGTGCAATTCTTTATTTACAGTCACATGGGATTTGTGACTCGTACAAGGATACAAGTGTAATCCGGGCTGGGTATTCAAATGACCTACATTTGCAAGATCCTCGCACAGTACACAATTCTTTTAATCACGATAGTTTAGGGAACGGGCTTATGTTGCTCCAACATATGCAATGAAAAGAACTTCTCTGGGGATACACAGGTAACATAATATCATCCAAGTCGAGAATTCAGCAATCCAAACATGGGAAAATAGCTAAACTGAATTATATGCATGGATCCTACACACAAATGAAGGGGAAATAGAAAATGCTACATAGGCATTCGTGAAAAAATGCATTCCTCTGAAGAATTTAACATACATTTTTGATGCCCGGTCAAAATCAGTTCAAGGACTCAGGACATAGATAGGACTTTCGGGTCTAAATAAATACTTTTCAAATCGACTTAAACAAACAAGGCCTACCTAACAACGTTTTTAACACCCACAGATATGACCTACTGATATAAAAGGTATATTTGCGTATCTAGGACCTTATTCACAAAGATTGAAATTTACAATTGTAGGCTAATGGCTAAGAGTGTGGCATAGTAGCAATATTCTTGGAATTCATTACGAATTCTAGGAGTGCTTATTGGGCTCTGTAAATGTTGCAGATTTCCAGGGGCAGTAACATGTGTAAACATTTATGCATATGGAATTGAATGTCCCAAATCACTGTTTATGCATATTGTAATGAAACACAAAATTGCATTTTTATTATTTAAGCTTTAGTTTTCAGAAGGGAAAATAGTTTTCTTATTGAGGAACATGTTCCCTCCGCATCCAACAGTTTTGCAGATGTTCCCTCATTCCCAACCTTAATGTGAACACCTGCCCTCGACAAGAGTCAATTGGTAACCATATTCACGGTTTGAATACACTTGCCGAGTGTTTGTGAATATCACAATCATGTGCGGTTATGGATGTTCACCTTCTTCAGAAGGCAACCACCACGAATCATAAACAGCCTTCGCAACGCAGACTTTTACCACACATGTAGGTAATTCTTTTTAAATAACATAATTTTTTATGTTATTTAAAAAAAAAAAGGGGTAAAGGTGAGGGTAGAGGTAAAGGGAGGAAACAGTGATTTTAGGTTTAATTTGTGGATAGAGGGAAGAGTAGGTAAGGGTAAATATATGGTTTAGAGGAACGCAGACGTAAAGGGAGATAAAGGTAGTTTTAGGGTGGGTACAGGTAAAGTGTGATTGTAGGGTTTAGGAGAAGATAGGGTGAAAAGGAAATAATAGTAGTTTTAAGGTTAAGTGGAGAGTTGGTAAAAAACACTTTTTTATGTTAAGTGAAAAATGGGGTAACAGTGAGGGTGGGGATAACGGGAGTTAAGGGTGATTTCAGGGTTCAGGGGAGGGTAGGGTGAAAGGGATGAAAAGGTGAATTTAAGGTTAAAAGAGGGTAGAGGTAAAGAAAGGTAAGGGTAAATCTAGTCCTTGAGTATGGGTAGAGAAAATGGAAGGTAAGGGTAAGGGTAAATTTAAGGTTAAGGGGAAGGTGAGGCGAAAGGAGGTAACGGTAATATTAGATTTTAGGGGTCGGTGGAAGTAAACGGAGATACAGGTTATTTTAGGGTTTAGGGGTGGGAATATGTAAAGAGAGGTTAGGGTTTTATATAAATATAGGAGGCGTGCCGGTATATGAGGATCTGCATTGTGCGCTTGCCCTGCCCCGCATATAGAGATCTAGCCCTCCCAATTGCCCGAGAATTGATCTCACTGATCCTCGAGACATTGCATTCTTCTGTGGGGACAGAGACTTTCATGAGAGAGTGACAGTCGAATTGATAACAGTCTCTCCTCCAAAGGATACACTATTGATTGTATGGTACCAATGGTGGGCACTAAGTATCTTTGAGTGATTCTAAGCACATCATTATATCCGACACGGGTTCTCTTATCTTTGGGTGACCTTAAGCATATTGTTCTGCCTTCAGGCACAGGAACTTCTTTTATTCATTAAGCACAAAAACTTTCTTGAGTTTTCTTCACTCATGCATCATGAACAGGTGAATCTAGTTGAAAATACATTGTCTCGTGATGTTTCCTCCTTTATTGTTGTTCATTTTTTCCACAGTGGCCCCTGAAGAAGGGAGTGACTTTCCTAAATGCAATGGGCAACAGACACACGTTTGGAAATGAAACCTTAAGTTGTCAAATAGGCCATTTCACCTGTTTTTAAAGTTGTTTGGTTCATGTTCAAAATATAGTATATTATTGTGAACTCCAATATTAATGAATGAAAAGTAGAGACATGCATTATTGATGAATTGTCAAATAAAAAAATGAACACTGATGATAATGTTTAATTAGTCACTCTAGTACAGTTCTAACTTGAGGAAAAATAATCATTGATAGAATCAAGATCTGTGTGGTCAGGTTACAATTAATCAATGACACTTGTAGTAAGTTGTAAACTACAAGTTTACCCCACCCGACCATCCGCAGTGCAATGGGCTTGTTGTAAAGTTCAACAAGACCCAAAAGGGTATGATCATGGGACTCCCAGAAAAGCTCAGACAAAAATGGGATGCCTTACTACACTGTCTTCTCTTTGCCTACAGAGAGGGTCCGCATAAGGGGCTGGGCTACAGCCCATTTGAACTTCTGTTTGGATATCCAGTTAAGGGTTCATTGTGGCTGGTTAAGGAGAACAAGGAGCAGCTTCTCAAACCTCCTAAACAGGATATGGTGGACTATATCCTTGACTTGCGTTCACATATGGCTGAGTATATGAAGAAGGCCAGAAAAAACCTTGAGGCCAGCCAGGAGCTTCAGAAAGCTTGGCATGACCAAAAGGCTGCGCCGACTGTTTACCAGCCAGGATAGAAAGTGTGGGTGTTGGAGGCTGTGGCCCCAGCAACTCTCCAAAACAAGAGGAGTGGCCCCCACAGCATCCTTGAGAAAAAATGTGAGGTCACCTACTTGGTGGACATAGGCACTCCAAGAAGTCCTCACAGAGTTCTTCATGTGAACCGCATAAAAGCCTTTTATTAACAGGGCTGCCATGAGCTTGCTCATGGCAACTGATAAGGGACAGGAGGAAGAGAGTGATCCTCTCCCTGATCTCCTTTCTCAGGACCCTGTTGGTGGGTCAGTTGATGGAGTAGCCTTGGCACGCAGCCTCACTGGCCAGCAGCAAGCTGATTGCAGGCAAGTTATCAATCAGTTCCCAACGTGTTCTCTATGACTCCAAGTCAAGCCACCTGGTGTACCCATGAAGTGGACAGAGGTGACAGTCTGCCTGTCAAGAGTAAAATCTACAGACAGCCTGACCATAACAGAGTCTGCATCAGGACTGAGGTCCAAAAGATGCTGAAGTTGGGGGTCATTGAACCTTCAGATAGCCCTTGAGCCAAAACCTCACACCCAAGATGGCAAGAGAGAGATACGGTTTTGTGTAGACTACAGAGGTCTTAATGCAGTAACAAGGCCAATTCAATTCCCATGGCAGATGAGCTGATTGATACTCTGGCCTTAGCCAAGTATATTAGTACATTTGACCTGACTGCTGGCAAATCAGACTCTCTGAGAATGCCAAGCCAAAAACAGCATTTTTAACCCATAGTGGGCATTATTAATTTATTGTGATGCCTTTTGGTTTGAATACTGCACCTGCCACCTTTCAGAGGTTGGTGAACAAAGTTCTCACAGGTCTGAAAGCCAATAGTGCAGCATATCTAGATGATATTGCTGTCTTTACGTCCACCTGGGAGGATCACCTGGTCCACCTCAGGAATGTTATGGAGGCCCTGCAAAAGGCAGGCCTCACTACCAAGGCCATAAAGTGCCAGATAGGGCAGAGAAAGGTTGTGTACTTTGGCCACCTTGTAGGTGGATGCCAGGTTCAGCCATTGTAGAGCAAAACCCAGACAATATTGGCCTGGGTTGCTCCCACTACCCAGACTCAGGTCAGAGCTTTCTTGGGCCTGACTGGGTACTACAGGAGGTTTGTTACGGGATATGGGCCCATATTGACTCCCCGTCATGATCTCACCTCCGAAAGAATGTCTAAGAAAGTTCAGTGGACGGTTAGCTGTCAGAAGGCATTTGAAGGCCTGAAGTAGGCCATGTGCACTGCTCCCATTCTGCAAGTCCTAATTACGCCAAACATTAATTGTCCAGACAGATGCTTCTGAGAGTGAGAGAGGTAGGTGAAGTTCTTTCACAACGTAATGCAGAGGGCCAGGACCAACCAGTACCTTTTATAAGCAGAAGGTTGACCACCAGGGAGAAGCGTTGGTCAGCTATTGAGAGGGACCCTTTTGCTGTGGTATGGGCCTCGAAGAAGTTAAGGCATACCTCTTTGGTACTCACTTCATTGCTCAGACAGACCATAATCCCCTCTTATAGCTAAAACAAATGAAGGGTGAAAATCCCAAACTTTTGAGGTGGTCTATTTCACTACAGGGCATGGACATTTCTGTGGAACATAGACCTAGGAATAACTATGCCAACACAGATGGACTCTCCAGATATTTCCACTTAAAAAATGAAGACTCAAATGGAAAAGGTAAGTCTCATCTCTTTTTGTTTGGGAGTGGGGGGGGGGGTTGAGTTGGAAAGTAGGATCTGCTTTCATGGTTAACCCACTTTTTGCTGGTGTCGGTATGTTTTTCTTGACTAGTCTGACTGGGATCCTGCTAATTAGGACCCCAGTCATTGTGCTTCCTCCCTAAATTTGACATGGTAAGTACTTCTGTACCACCACAATTGGCTACTGGTGTACCCCTATAAGTCCCTAGTATATGGCACTGAGGTACCCAGGGCATAGGTACACCAGGGGTCTCCCATGGGCTGCCGCATGTATTATGCCACCCATGAGAAACCACTCACACTGTGACTGGAGAAGGTGACCACTATATGCAGACCTCGCTAGCGCTAGTTGCGCTTTTCTATTGGCTTACTAGTTTTAAAACTACCCGTTTTTGTATTTTATTTATACTTTGTTCTTTACCTTGTTTTTAATGCTGCGATCCCCCTGGCCTCATACTGCACCTTAAAACCCCCCTTGGGGACTACCACCACTGCCTTTGGCGGGTCCGGGAACACGGGGTACCTGGGGAAGAATTTTAGCGCCATTTTGGATTGGGCGCGGCTACTCTCGCGTATTATCGCGAGATTTCGACATCCTGAGCCTATTTGAGCCTTATGTTGGCGCGCAGCGGAGCGCCCTCATCGCGCCTGAGTCCAGCCAGAGTCCTGCCCGTCTGCGCTCGTCCGCGCTAGGCAGGGTCTGGCAGGGGGCTGCGGACTTTCCAGGATGATTACTGCTGCGAATTTGCGTCTTTTACGCCATCAGGTAGGCGACTGCTGTCCCGGCAGCCTGGATCCCCTCAGTGGTCCCTTTCAATGCTCCACTTGTCTTTTTAAACTCCCAACACCAATGTGTATTAATAGTCTCCAGTTGAGGCCCTCGGTGGCTATCCAACCAACTCCTACCATAGGCACAGTAAATCAATCCTCTCTCAAAGTCATGCATCTGAATGTTAGATCTTTATCTTGTCACTCCCAAGAAGTCCTTTCGTTGATTTCTGATGAGAATCCGGATATTTTTTTCTTTACGGAAACATGGTTGCACGATCAGTCCATGGCAGTCATTAATCTAGCCCTTCCTGTAGGCTACATTATGCACTCTCTTCCTCGCAACACCAGAGGTGGCGGCATCGCAGTTGCAGTAAAATCCTGCTATTCCTGCATATGGAAACCTATCGCCATAGCCGGTTGTGAGAGCGCTCTATTTAGCATCTCAGTGAACCCCCATTTTACTTTCACGGGACTTCTAATTTACAGACCTCCTGGGCCTGAGGCCGCCTTCCGTCAAAGTCTTCCGGAGGTAATTTCTTCCTTAGCTTTAAAATCTGCTAATTTTACGATTGTTGGCGACCTCAATCTGCATATGGACGTGCCACTTTCCAATTCGATCCTTAGCCTGCTCGCTGATCTCGAAGCGTTCCAATTGACTCAAATGGTCCAATCCTCTACTCATATAGGTGGCCATCTATTGGATCCTGTGTTGACAAACCTTGCTACGAATATTTCAGTGCTCCATCCCAGACCCATGGCATGGACTGATCACCATCTCATTGAATTTCGTATTACAACTTCTTGTTCTCCACCTAAAAACAATCCCTCAGCCAGTCTTAGACGCCCTTGGAGAAACTTAAATCTAGAGCATTTCCATCAGCTCTTGATGAAATTTCATCCCCTACCCCCTTCTGAAGTCTCCCGCGGCTATGACTGCTTTTGCGAGTGGCTAAATAATGCATTGGATTCTCTTATTCCGGCTAAGTGGAGTAAGACCAGATCTAGCCCTTCTAAACCCTGGTACAATGATGCTCTTACAACTCTTAAAATCTCCTGTAAAAAGGCAGAACGCGCGTGGCGCAAAACGTATGATACTGACCTCAAGGCAGCCTATAGGGCTTGCACTAGAGTGTATCATCGGGCTATATGTGCGGCCAGGGCGGCTTTTTACTCCCAGGAGATTAAGAATAGTGTTAATCCGACCAAGATCATTTTTAGGATATGTAAGGACCTTACCAGTAAAAGGACTGACACTGTTGCCCTTCAATCCTCTATGACGCATTGTGAAGATTTAGCCTCTTTTTTCGTCGAAAAAGTGGAGGCTATTTATAAGTCATTTGCCCAGCTTCCCATTGTAGAGATTCGCCATACGTTACCGGTTCATAAACCATTGTTGATTATTCCTAGTCCGACCTTGGATGAATTCTCTGCCTTGACGATTAAAGTTAAATCCGGTTCTCCGGATGATCCCATGAGACCATCCCAATTCCGGGAATTTGCTGATAGCTGCTTCCCTGCTCTTCATGGTCTCATTAATTTGTCCTTCAGCACGGGTAGTGTCCCTAAAGCTTGGAAACAGGCGACGGTAATTCCAATACTTAAAAAACCCGCCCTTGATCCCACCAAGCCCGAACACTACCGACCTATTTCCCTTCTGCCTTGGCCTGCTAAATTAGCTGAAGCTCATGCTAACGCTATTTTATCCTCTCACTTGCAGGAAGCTAGTATATTGGACAATTCCCAAAATGGGTTTCGTGCTGGCCACAGCACAGAAACTGCCCTCCTGGCTATGGTGGAGCACATCAGGCAGTTGTTGGATCGGGGCCAGACGGCGGCACTGATCCTGTTGGATCTCAGTGCCGCCTTCGATACGGTGTCTCACCAGATTCTTTTACACCGCCTGATGGAAGCAGGAGTGGGAGAGGTGGCACTTGAGTGGTTTCGCTCTTTTCTTGAAGACCGTGCCTTTAAGGTTTCCACCCCCCCTTTTGTTTCTGCTTCTCGCCCCATACTCCAGGGTGTTCCCCAAGGGTCGGCCCTGAGCCCCACCTTGTTTAATCTTTATGTTCAGCCATTAGCGAAGGTTGCCCATAGTTTTGGTCTCTCCTTAGTGTCATACGCCGATGACACGCAGCTGGCGGTGGCTCTTAATGGTGACCACAGCATGGATGCCTCCACCTTTCAGTCAGCTCTAAAAGCTGTGGCTGGCTGGATGGCGAACAATCGACTCCAACTGAATGCCTCTAAGACCGAGGTCATTATTTTTGGTAGGGACAATGAATTATGGGGTGATCAGTGGTGGCCGTCCGATCTTGGCCCCGTTCCTTCCCCTGTTACCGAGGTTAGAAACCTTGGGGTGTGGTTCGACCCTAAGCTTTCCTTTATTTCCCACACAAAACGTGTGGCTGGCACTTGTTTTGGTACTCTGCAGTGTCTCCGACCTATTTTTAAGTTCTTCGATGCGGAGACCAGACAGATTATTGTCCAATCCCTGGTTCTCACCAGGCTGGATTATGCTAGCTCCCTGTTCCTGGGTCTGAATCAAGCCGAGTTATCTCGCCTTCAGAGAGTTCAGAATGCGGCAGCTAGGATGCTTGTTGGCCTTCCCAAATTTGTATCGGCCCGTCGGACTATTCAGGATCTTCATTGGTTGCCGGTGGGGCAGAGAATTAAGTTTAAAGCTCTCTGCTTAACTTTTAAGATTCTCAAAGCAGCCTCCCCACCCATCCTTGCACAGACTATCCAGCACTATGTTCCTGTCAGAGCTCTCCGCTCTGCTGGAGCTAATTTGGCCATCGTGCCACGCTTCCAAAAATCTAGGATGGGCGGACGCTCTTTCTCAGTTTTGGCGGCCACTCTTTGGAATTCTCTGCCTGCCCCTTTGCGCTCCATCCCTGAGTTGCTTCCTTTTAGAAAGGCTCTTAAAACTTTCCTGTTCACCACAATTTAGGTCCATCTCTTTTATCTTTTGTCGTGTTGTGTTTACTATTCTCCATAAGCGCCGGGACGCCACTTTGCTGCGGCATCCGTGCGCTATATAAAAGCATATAACATAACATAACATAACTACAGGCCTGCCATTGCAGCCTGTGTAAGCAGGTGCTAACACCATTTACAACAGATATAAGTTTTCTTATATCTGAGGTCACTACACTTAAAACCTATAAGTCACCCCCAGGGCAGGCCTTTCAATCCCAAAGGCAGGGTGCTGGGTTATAAGTGTGAAGGTTCCCCTGCATGAGCAGGACACCCCTACAAACCCCAGAGTCAATTCTCCAGACTTGTAAGTGTGGTCAGCCATTTTGATACATAGTGACTGTAAGCCATTACATAATGGCTAACTATATAGTGGCTGTGCCGAACCTGGGCATGTTTGGTATCAAATATGTTGGAATCATACCCCAACACCGTTACCGGTGTTAGAGGTATGATTCCATGCACAGGGGGGCTCCTACGGGGAGCCCCCATGATTCCGGGTAAGAGCCTTCCAGGGTCTTCCAGCAATCTAGTGCTGCTGCCGACCCCAGAGACGATTCAGCCCTCCTGCTGCTGCTGAGCTCGATCAGGGGAAGGTAGCACAACAAGTTTCCTGTCACATAGAGCTGTGACCACCTCCCAGACAGGACTTAGTGTATTTGGCTGGGGTAGCGGTGCTTCCCAGTGCCACCAAACTGCTTTGAAGGGCACATTTGGTGCCCTCCTTGCATACGCCAGTTGGAAGCAGTTCTGGGAGCCCTTGGCTCCCACTCTGGTGTGAAACTGGACAAAGGACATGGGAGTATCCTCCCCTCTGTCCAGCCCCTCCTCTGGGAGGGAACCCTGAGTCGTCCTAACCCCTTTCTTAGGCTATAAAAGGGCTTACTTGTGGGTGGGTCCACAGATTCATCGTGGGACCAGACTCTGGCCTGAAATCAAGTCACTCTTTGACCATCTGGACACCTGGACTTCGCCTGAAACCGCAACTTCATCAAGGAAGACTCCTGCTACTCCAGGTCTTGCTGTTCTGCAAGTCTTCTTCGTCGTCTGTGTTTGTGCTTCTTCCAGGATCTTCAACAGACCTGTGGGCATCAAGGGCAACCAAAGTAATCTCCCTTGGAGAGAAGGAGTCACTCCCCTGCATCTGCAGGCACTGCAACGAAGCTGACCAGTCTGCTACTCCTGACGTCCCGTAGGACGTCGAAAGGCTCAGCACGCAGCAGCAGCCTGTGCAGGTAAAAGCACGGGCGGGCAGATGACACAGAGGGAAAATTAATAAATAATACATTTTCCCTTGGCGTCGTCTGTCAAATCCCCCCCACCCCACCCCACTCCACCCCACCCCACTGCTCTTACCTGTATGCTCTTGTCGGCAACACAGGTGGTAGTTCTGCAACTCCCTTGAGGCCGTACCTGTCCTCTCTGCAATTTTGAGGCTAGTATTCCTTGTCAGAACCCCGGGGATCAAACTCCTGTGCGCGGTGTCGATTTGCCGTTGTCAAGGCTTGTTGGATCTGCACTCCAGAGATCTTTGGGCTACAAGAAGCTCCGGCCTCCAGCATCTCTTCCTGCCAAGATCAGCATCCTCACCGCATCCTCTGCAACGTGGGCCTTCTTCTTTGGTGAGCTGCTTGAGGTCCTCTTGCAAATCCTGTGCCCTTGGCCTTGTCCTCTCGAGGGTCTTCTCCTGCTTCAGTGGGCTCCCCTGTTTGCTCGGGCCTGCTCTGACTCTCCTGCTTGTGGGGAGTCCCCTGGACCTGGCTGGTCCCAACGTTGCTCCTTCTTTGCCTTTCACGCATGTTGCAGCTGCCAAGGCTTGTTGGTGCTCCCTCCGGACACCAACCCCCCTGGTTCTCGACTTCCAACGTGGGACAGCTCGTGCCCAGCTTCTGGTCTTCCTCATTATCGCCTGGTCCTCACAGCTGCAGCGACAAGGTCACCGTCATCACTTCTGCATCAAACAACATTGGTGGGCATTGCTCTTCCGTGCATCCTGGGCACCTCAGAGTGGCATAGACTCTGTCCACTCTGCTTGCAGGTTCTTCACTTCAAGAATTCATCCTTGGATTCCACCGGACTCTTGCACAGTCTTCGCAAGCAGCATCTTTACTGAAGTCCTCCATTATGGTCTATGGCAGTTTCTGACTTCACCCAGCTTCCATGGTGTAAGTATCCTGGGGTATCCACAGGTGGGTGACTCTCCAACCATCTGTTTTCCAATGGGTTTCTTCAGGGTCCACTATGAATGGTACTTCTTTTTTAAAACTGCAACCGCAACCTTCCCCTTGACTTCTATTGAGTACGCAGCTGTGTTTCCACTCAGCACACAGCCTATGTGGGGTTCTTGGGTACTTACCTTGAGTGGTCCCCAGCTGTTCTGAGTCTCCTGGTACAAGTCCTGACTTCTGTTGCAGTTCGCAATCTACCTTTTTAGTATATGGTTTGGTCTTCCTCTGGACACCAATGAGTATTGTGCTTATTTACCTATTTGCAATTGTGTGTAATTGTGTTTATATCTCCGGGTAGGAGATATACCAATGTGTTAGTGAGTGTTGTGTAATAAATAGAGCTATTTTTATATATACAATGTGTGGTTATTTTTCAGTTAACCTGCACTACGTGATTAGAGCTGGTAAAACAAGCTGCTTAACACTCCGTTCTGGATAAGCCTGAAGGCTGCTCTCAACAGCTAACACTTAGAGAACTGTCTAAGGTTGTCTACGACCACTAAAATCACCATGAGGGTTGTCTGGATTAGTTCAAGGTGCTTTACTTAAATAAGTGTGCACCATATACCAAACCAGCCTCCTATAGTCTCCACTGCCTTGACTTCTTGCTCATTAAGAAGGAACAGGAGTAGAATCCTTTCCCTTTCTGGGAACAGGGAACTCTCTCTATCACCCCCTTCTGCAACATTGTTTTGATCTCTGATCTGAGAATGGGTAAATGTTTCTGGATGTACAAATGAGGTGGAGTTGGGGGAGGAATTTGCATAAATTCTAACAGGTGTCTTAATTGAATAAGATCTAGGACCCATTGATCCATTGTGATGTGTCTCCAATGATGAAGGTGTTTGTTTATTCTTGCTGGCAATTTGGGCAGACGGAAAAGCGGAGAAGCTGGTGCCTGATGGAAGTGATTATCTACGATTGGTATCTTTGCCGTCATCCTGACTTTCCTCTGAGGGGATCACGGTAATATAGCACTGACTGTGGTTTCCGTTGCTGATATTGTGAGCAGAATTTGTTGAGTATTGGAGAAATATGTTGGATAATGGTATTGCTGATATCCTCCACGAAAGGAAGGCTGACCTTGTCTTTGGGCACCTTGAAAAGACATGTTTGTATACTGTAAAGTACCCAGTGATCTGGCAGTGTCCGTTTTTGCTTTGATGGTTTGCAGAGCCTCATCAACATGCTTTCCAAACAAAGCCTCTCCATTATATGTAAGAACTAATAGTTTTGTTTGGACTTTCGGTCGGAAATGGGTCACCTTCAGCCATCCCTGATGGCCTAGGACCACGTCCACAAGCTGCCTAAAGCCTGTGGAGGTAATAGCCATTGTGCAGTCGATTATCTCAGAGGAGGAATGTTGACCTTCCAACAACACCTTCTTGGCTTCTCCTCTAACCTGCTCAGGAAACTGGTCCATAGATTGGGCTATATCGAACCACATTTGGTGGAGATAGCAGCCAAGGAGGGCTAAATAATTCACAGCTCTTACTGTGAGGGCTGATATAGATGAAAACAGTTTGCCTATGCTATCTTAACACCAACTATCTTTGTCAGGAGGCGCTGCAAGGGGTGTGGAAGGATTCAGACATCTTCGTGGTGCCACCTGGGAAATGACTGAGTCTGGTTTAGGTTGACCAGTGAAGCAAGGAGGTGCATCCCCTGGGGCCTCATACTTTTTGCCCAACTTGGTCAATACTGCTGGCACTGTTGCCGTGTTGCGCATTATCTTTAGGCCCCGATTCTAAACATAGTCTATGATGGGTATGGCTTTTATTGTTTTGCGAAAGTGCTCCTTAAAATCATACAGGATGCAATCCTGTTGCATGACTAACATAGGCAGGTCAAAGAGAGTGGCCACCCTCTTTAGGAGGCAGTGGAAACCTCTTATATGCTCAGGAGGTGAGTCAATAATTTGAGGGGATGGAGATACTGGTGTCTGTGGTCAATAGTAATCCCATAATGGAAGCTCACCTTCTTCCCTGTCCTCCTTAGATGAGGTTGCGTTGCATAATGGTAGCACAGACGGAGATCGGTGCACTGGTGGAGGAGGAGGTAGAGTAACAGATGGCTGAGGAGTGAGAGGCTGAGAAGGAACTGAAGCTGCTGCGTCAGGAGCATGGTGACCTAGAGTAGAGACTGGAGGGAAGAGAATCTTGTAGTCAGATAACATAGCCTGAAAATCCATCAGGAGAGTGGATGTCACACATACCATATCTTGTTGATATTGCTGAGGGTAGTCCTGCTCATAATTGTCTCCTTCATCTGAGTAATCCTAGCATTTTACATTAAGCTCAGAGGGGCTCGGAGCTGCTCCATAAAGGCTGTCTTCATCCGAGTCTACCTGATCCAGGAGGTGTGATGAGAGAAGTGAGGACACCTTACTCGAAGAGGTAAGTGATGGTGTAATCCATTTTTTAAATTTCTTTACCTGATTCGTCGATGAGGTCGGTGACGATCAAAGAGGCAATGTTGATGGTCTCTTGATCATCAACGGTGGAATCTCCGACAGGTTAGACTCTGTAGATGGGAAGACACCCGTGGTCAAAGGAGCTGTCGTCAGTTGCTGCGTCATCGATGAAAGTAATAAGTTCATTGTTGATGGCACTGTCAATGAAGCCATCGACGAAAGCCTCAGCATCGACGACGATGCTGCCACGGACACCGTTAACTGTAGACGCCACTGAAGATGCTTAGGAGGGCGTCATTGATATCTTCGTCGATGTAGATGCCATCGCCGACCCGGTTTTTTAAAGACGTGCAGCACCACAGGAGGTGTTGAGGGTCTCTAAAGTAGACTTCTGAAGCGATTTTGAAGAGAAGTCTGGCCTCTTTTTCACCTTTCTAGATGGAGGTAGGGCACATTTGTGAGGAGACTTGGAGGGGCTTTTGTGCTTATGAGCACCCTCAGATGACTTTTTACACCTTTTTTAGGGGTTCCCGGGATGCATGAGACAATGAATCCTCTCTGGCTCTTTAAACAGGCGTTTGAGAAGATGACCTAGAGGAGGTGTTGCTTTCTGCATCAGAGAGAGGGTTGTCACTGGATTAGAGTTTCTGCAGGCAGAGAAGAAGACATCCTTCTCGATCCTTCAAAGTTTTATTAGAAAACGTGTGGCATATCTTACAGTCCCTTGTTTTATGCTCTGATAGAGACAGTGTATACGGTCTTTATGAGGGTCATCATTGTGGAGCCTATTCTTCTTACAAGTGCCACAGGATCTGAAGACCTTCTTTTTTCGTGTCTCTGGCATGGTGAAAACCAGTTTGAAGCCCCAAAAGACCAACAGTAGGTAGCTGTAGATGGAAACCACTGATATCGAGTAGAAAATGCTGTGAAAATCTTAAGATAGTTGAGACTGAATAAAACTGAGTAGAGTTCAGTGGAGACTCCCTAGCACGATGTGCGGTAGAAAATCAGGCACTGCAGCTTTTCTCAGGAGGGTTCTAAAGGGTGGTATCACCTGATTGGTTGGCTTTCAAGTTTGATTTTTTTTTATTAAGGACAGTGATATGATACTATGGGCTCTTTGGATCTAAATATAATTTTTTCTAAATCACACACCATGTGTGTGGGAGTAAAGCCAAGGAAAATCAAAACGTTTAGTTGTGACGGCAACAAAATATCCAGTGTCACCTCATTCCCATACTTAGGTGTTATATTTGATGATAGATGCTCATGGGCCCCGCAAAGAAGGGCAAAGAGAAACGCCATGGTACGATCCACAGGTGCGGTACTCAATTTCGCTTGTAGGTTGAGTGCCAAACCTGTGCGCACAATGTTAAATATATGTAAATCAAAGTGTATCGCAACTGCGAACTATGGTTCCGAGATTTGCGGTTACAAAAATTGCACAGAGCTCCAAACTGTGGAAAATTTTTTTGGAAGAAGTTTGCTCTTAGCCCCCCAATCCACATCTTGGTACATAATTCAAGAAGAATTGGTTATCGGTTATGTGGTTGATTTAACTAAAATGTCCCCTCTCCTCAAATGGATCTCAATCTGGTGTAATCCGGAGTTAGTGTTAAATCAAGAGATCATTTGTGACTGTATGGCTCTAGATAGGGCCAGCAATATTCCATGGCTGAGATATGTGAAAAGCATAGCAAGGGTGCTTGGCCGCCCAGAGGTATTTGATAATCCTGAAAGAATATGCAAAAAAGACCTGGGGGCATATGTATCAAACGATTTTTTAATCGCAAACGCTGCGATTCGCAAAATTACAGCGTTTGCGATTAAAAAATCGCTAATCGGGATGTATGAGCCAATATCCCATCGCAAAATTAAGGAATTGCTAATTTAGCGATTTCTTAATTTTGCATAAGCATTTAAGAAATCGCAAATTGCGATTTCTTAAATGATATGTAAAAAGCACCCAAATTGTGCGAATTATCCTTAAGAAATCGCAAATTACCACCAACTTCTAGTTGGTGGTAATTTGCGATTTCCTTTCAAAATGCACTTTTTTGAATTTTACAAAGTGCCACGTGGCGCTCATACATGCCCTTAGGGCATGTATGTGCGCCATATGCACACACATGCTCATTTCAGGGGTGCATCAGGGTGTCATCATGACACCCTTGCACCTTTGAAATTATTCTCAAATTGCGATTAGCAAATTGCGAATCGCTATTTGAGAATTACTTCCCATTCATTCCTATGGGTCTCCTGGCCCATAGAAATGAATGGGCAGGTATTCCTTAATTGCGATTTCGCAATTTGCTAATCGCAATTAAGGAATTTTAAGAAATCGCAAACATTTTGCAATTTTTTAAATACATCCCGTTTTGCAATTCTCAAATAGCGATTCTTTAAAAATCGCTATTTGAGAATCGCAAATGGTGATGTTGATACATATGCCCCCTGGTGTGGGCCAAGACCTCATTTTTGCGGTTAGCATCGGCAGAAAGAGAGGCCACCGAACTATTGAAACCCTCTGTCCGTGCTCACCAGATCTTAAAAACCTTTTATTCAATGGAGCCTTACCTGACCATTGTCAATAAGCCCCAACATCGCTTTCTCCTGACAAGATTGAGGTTTAACCTCTTATATTTCTTACTAGCTGAACATTTGGGATGGAGTAAGATAGAGGATTTGGGACCATGCCCTTGCGACAATTTCTCGAGGCAAGATATTGTGCACTTTGACATGTTTTGCGACTACTATTTGCAGATTCGCAAGCGTTTTATTTTCCCAATTTTACAGGACAAAGGTTTCCTGCAGGTTAGGCTGGACCTAACTTATCTGCAATTGTTGAATAGCCCTTGGGAAATGTTTTGTATCGCTAGCTTTTTAGCAGCAGCAGTTAGAGCAAGGAAGAGAAGGAAATAATAAGAATGCAGGCTTTTGGGACCCAGCTTTTTATTATGAACATTTATTTTACGATTCTGTAATATTTCTCGTTATCTTATTTGTATTTGTTAACATCAGACAGACATGGCATTATATTTTCAAGGTGTAACTGTCCCTCCCTTTTATCATATATATTTTATATTGTATTGTTGAATTTTTAGTCATGTATTTTTACCTATGATGGATTGGTGTACTAATTGGTTTTATGTGATGGGTATTTTTAACATGCTTTTATGGTTTTGAATAACTGATTAAGTGATTTTGGCTGACTGACTGATACTAAACAAAAGGGGTGAGGCCACTTTGTTCTATGTCTCTTGTGACATTGCTTTTATAAGGTACCAGGGACTCTCATTTTGACAACGGGGAATGATGCAAGCATGTGAATCTATGTAAGTTCCAATACTGGAGTAAGACATATTATGTAAAGGGCTCCAGGATCCCCGTACATTGGCGAAACTATTCAATGCTTATGAACATCAATGGACATCCCCTGAGAGAGTACTGAGATTTACAAACAGTGATTCGGTTAAAATCCTTTGAAGAATAGATGGCAGAGACAGATGATTTGCTTTCTTATACTTAGCAATACTAGAAAGAACTTTATCCACATAGTTAGCATTAAACCACATACCAGCGTTGTGTAATTAATATCATATTTAAGCTTTTTTAATTTGTTCAGTAATGATTTGTCACTGATCTGAATGTGTTGAGTTTCCAATAACATGATCCTAGTTTCTATAGTACTTGAAATTCTGAATGCACAGTTATTGCGTTTGCTTTTCATGCCGTCATGCTGAGCTTTATTTCTCTTGATGTGGCTTTGAAGAATGCAATAAAATTTGAATTGTTGAGTATGTGTGTTTATTTCATAAGTTTAACATTTGATTTGCCAGTAAGTGTAAAATCTTGGTGACATGTAAGTTTGAAATAAAGGTTTTTGCTGCATGAAAACAGATAAAGAAAACAAAAGAACATGTAATAACATCTTGTTACATCATGTGACTCTCATACGTATACGCTCAGATATAAAATTATGGCAGCTACGATACATGCAATGATATTTACAGGCAACAGATTTGTAGTGCATTAACAATTTAAAACAATAACCAGCATTGTTGGTCATCCCAGAAACCACCAGGAAGAGGTCAGCCTGCACCCAATATCTCTAGGAACCCTGCCGGCTAAATAGAGACTAAAGTAGGACACAGGTATTCCTGGCTAGAAGATATGCATGCAATGGTGGTCAGATATAACTGGGTTGAGCAGAATGTGGCAACAGTGTAATATATTTGTTCAACTTATCGAAATATTGTATTAGATCTTTTAGCCAATCCTGGCATTTGGGTACTGGACCCTGACCCCAGTTAATGGAAACTAGCCTTTTCATTAAATGTAGAGTCATTGCCACATACTATCGAAGACTAGCCAGAATGTTTGTAACGTTGCACAATAGCCCCTTCAACTGGGACTCATAAAGTTGCGTACCATTGCTAGGGACTGGGATCTGAACACCTCTTATCAATATTTAGAGTTTCATGACCATGCAAGATGGAGGAAGCCTGGCTCCCCCACGCTGCAATGGCGACAGTTTGTATCTACCCCTAATCCCATCTCCACCATGCTCTTGGGACTAAGTATATATTATGTAGAAATTTGCAGTGAGCTAGGCGATGTCTGTTGTTAAAGGACACTTCTTCAGCAATATGTCTCTGCTGATCAGGGACTGGCCCACTCAACTCTATCTCTCTTTCATTCTGACTGGCTACAGTATCTACAGTGTCATACAAGACCTGATTATGAGTTTAGCAGATGGGATACTTCGTCACAAACGTGACGGATATCCCTTTCACCATATTACAAAAGTCCATACGATATAATGGAATTGTAACACAGCGGAGGGAATATCAGACACATTTGTGACAGAGTAGCCCTGTCTGCCAAACTCGTAATCCAGCCCTTAAACTTGCTCTGCGTTAAATTACAGAGTAAAGAGTCCAAGTGCTGTTGGCATGGCTTTAATATTATATGAGCAAGAATTTAAAACGTTGCAATATAGGGAACATCGCTAGGCAGCTAGAATGTAGATGGTAGAATAGGAAGGTATCTGACAATTTATACTTGAGGAGGAGCATCGTCTCCTGCAGTGACAGAAATGAGTTATCTTGTCTCTGAATGTGGATAGACCTAGGCGCATTAATCTAGATTTTGCCTTCTGGGGGGAGTGGTAGAGAGTAATTGTTCAATTGCGGTATGCAGGACAGTATGTAGATGGTGAGGAAGGGTCAACTGTGTTTTTTTGTTTGTTGGATGAGTGCAATTACAATAACCCAACAGTAAATACCATAGCACTCACATTATTGTCACCGAGGATAGGGTTTCATACAATACAAGCGGGAGAGAGAAGAATGAAGGGAAAGCAGAAATAACAGGAATAACATTCTTGAACCACCCAAAATGTAACAGCAAACAGTGCTTTGGGAAGAGAATGTATAGTAATGTGAGGAAAGAAAAGGGAAGAATATATCATTACAGAGAAGAGGAGAGAGTAGACACCAAGGGTAGTATAGTGATAGCATGGGGGCTTTAGGATATATAGGCCGAGAGGTGACAATTGAACAGGAGTTTTGTAAGCTGTGTACAAGGTGGTCATGCAAAGTTCTGAGGGGAAGGATGTTGATGTTCTGGGGACAAATCCTAGGGAGGCTTTGCATTTTCTTGAATCGTGAAGTCTCTAGGCACAGCACCTCAGTCTTGTAAATGACTGTTCATCCCCTTCAGTGGCCAGCTTCTCAGATAGGTACAGGGGAGATTTAGTGTAAAGACCTTTGTGCAACTTTTAGATTGTCTTTTACTTTCTGAAACATATGAAAACTATAAGAACCTTGTGCAGTGATTCACCAGGTACTTACCAGGGAGGAACTTTATATTTATCATTAGAAAACATTGTCAACTTAGTACTACTGTATTGCTTCAGTGGCCACAGAGAACATACATCAATAGTGACCATGTTTGTAAAAGCAAGAATGAAGAATAGTTTGTAGTGTTTTGCTTCTCAAGATTTTACATCTTTCTGTGTGTTCTTTGTAACACTCCAATTCATGAGAGAAAATTCATGTCCATTTTTTCTCTACTGAACGGATTTGATCCAAGACGTTGCAATTTATTTGATGGCCGGCATTTAAGTCTGAGGTTAATACATGACCATGATGTACACTAGCTGGGATGGAATTTGCCACATCATCTGAGCAGAAGTATTGCCACTCAGATTGGCATAGTATCGCATTGTCTGTATATACTGTGGCAACATGGAAGATGGTCGGCATACACATCAGAGGAGGTGTCAGCGATCCGAAGTATAGCTACAGGTGAGAGAGAACTGAACCTGTCATTTACAGTCAACTGAATTCAATCAATTCTCTAATAGATGAGCCTTGAAACTGTAATCCTACTACACTGCAGAAAAGCACGAAGACATACAGTTTCTGAAGGTAAAAAATCTAGTAGCTTACATGTGCAAGGGCAAAAGATCCAGGAAGCGCTAAAGATGCATTATGCTGCGCATTCCATCGATCGAAAAGGCCCAAATAGCATGCTCTGTGCTTATATGTGTCTTAATTAGCACAGTTGCACTGTGACATATCAAAAGGACATGTTATTGTGCTTTAATGAACACAGGTGTTGCCCAGAAGGGTGGCCCCACGCTGAAGGATTTAAAAAAGAGATGACTCCAGCAAGCTCCTTCTTTTATCTGGGGAAAGTACTTTTAGGAGCATATGCATTGAGAAGTTACCTAGGTGGAAAATAATGTTGGCATCTATCTTGAAGGCACTTTGGACCAATGTTAGAGAAGGCAGAATGAAAAGACAGGGTACCTTAACAGAACCCTCCTGCCAATAGGTTAGAGGTGAAGCAGACATCTGAGTGACGAGATCTGAAAATGTCTCTCAAAACTGAAGATAATGCACATAGCTCAGTTCTGAAGTAACCGTAGTGTGGCAATCAGGCACTTGCGAGACTGGAGAAACAGTGCATTACTGTAGTCCCTTCTAGAATTGATCAATACCCAGACCACAATTTTCCAGCAATGCAAGGAGAGAAAAGCACATTCCTTGTTCAGCATTGTTAAATGGAGGAAATAGGAGAAGCTTCATTACGTTAAGGAATCATCCATAGAGAAACCAAGGTTCCTTACAGTAGAGATAGGAGTGGGTGGAGGGTCAAGATCAGAAGGAAACCAAGAATCTCACCAAATCTCATTGGGACCAGCCAACACCAGAACCTCGTCTTATCAGTATTGAGTTATAGGGCATTGTTGCGCATCCAGAGATGCAGTGCAGAAAGACAATTTAAAAATCTCTCTTTGAACCTGTTCCGCTGAATTATCCGGGCAGATGATCAGTTGTGTGTCGTCGGCACAGGTCATAAAGGTAAAACAATATACCCTGATAAGACGGTTCAAGGAAGTAACACAGATGTTAAACAAGGTGTTAAACAAGGTTGGGCTCAAAGAAGAACCCTGAAACACTCCATGAAGCATTGCTTTAGGTATTGAAAACTAAGATGAAATCTCCACTGCTTTGGTGTGACCCTGGAGATACACAAAAAGGGGAATGGTGCTCCATGCCTGTGGCTAGGAAGTGAAGGGCAGCCATTTTTGGAGGTGCAGTGGGCCTCTCAGACTCTGTGGCTTCTTTTCCACTGCACATGCTGCATTAAGGGCAACTTCGCCCAGGTGGTTACACTTTGATGATATCTGACTGACCTTTCAGTTGAAGAGCCCATCAGGAGAGATGTAGTGACAAGTGGGAGAAAGGAAGGAAAATTTTTGGATAGGGAAAACCTAAGTGAGAATAACAAAATGAATGCTGCAATTGTTTTTTCAAACACAAAATCTACTGTGTTAAAAGTAAATCTGCACCTACACCTAGAACAGGTATGTATTAAAATGTCAATGTTCCTTTCTGTGTGACACTGCATCCCGAAAACCGACGATTAACAGGCCTGGGATTTGTTCACCATGCCCTGATTCATAATGCAAGATTCAAAACGATGTCTCGCACGTTGCACACAGTTATCAGCAGTGGGACCTTAGTCACTGAAATCTCTTATAAGTAATTAGTAGGATTAAAAAATATAACTGTGCTGGACTCCCCTGGGTTAAAAGGTTGTAGTGCTATATTTAATCTATGTAGTATAATAACATAAGGAAAAACAAAATGGCATATCAGATTATGACATAATTCACATACTAGCACACGTGCGTGCGCACACACACACACACACACACACACACACACTCTCTCTCGCTACATATGCAGGAATCGAATGTGCTTTTTATAATACAGTTCAACAGTGTGAAACTTGTGAACATCAGCTCGATAAACAGCAGAATCAACCTGGTGGAATTGTGATTCACAGGTGTGTATGGCACAAACCTATGGAAGAGTACAACTGCAAGATCTGGTCTGGCCACGTAATCACTACACCACTACTCGCTGCGTTATTAGCACTGTTGTGCTTTGCTGGCGTCTATTGCCAGTTCAGGTACAGTGGAGTGGATCTCAGGGCCGGCTTTAGCACTGGTGGCGCTCAGTGCCACAATTGCTTTTAGCGCTCCCATATCGCATAACCGCCTCCTCAGATTCTCTCACTACCACCTGCAAAAGTGCCCCATCTCTCTTCTATCATAAGACATTGCTAAACACAGCGCCCCCCAAGGTCACACAGCGCCTCCTCCACAGGTCAGCGCCTAGTGCAGCCGCACCAGTCGCACTGCCCTAAAGCCGGCCCTGGTGGATCTTGTAGTTTCTTAGGACAATTTATGACCAGGAGCCGCTTCAGTGGAATTCAATGAATACAGACTACAAGTTGCAAAGTGTTGTTCAAACCTAAAACATGTCACAAATCACAAGCTAAACCACATCTACATCAAATAAATTGTAAGTTCGCTCCCATGTAGGATAATATTACAAGGACCTACAAGAGACTAACAGTAAATGAGGGTAAAAAAGTTGGAAAAATCCCTACACTGGCCCGGGTTGGCTATGTGCTTGCTGCATGGCTGTACTTATCACAGGGACTGACGGACCTCCGGTCAGCGGTCCCGACCGCCTGATTAGGATGCAATCGAACACTGTTCGGTCGCATTCCGACATTTTCCTATGGGAGCATGTGTTATGCCGTAAATCGGCCGTAGGACATGCTCCCATAGGGAAATGGGAGGTAGTGTTAATCCCTTCACCCCGTTGCAGGCCCCTCAAGGTGCCTGCCACGGGGTGCAGGGATTAACACGTGCCCCCTCGGTCACCAACCGGAGACCGCCAAGGAAAGGGGGCCCTGCTAGTGGCCCCCATACTCTCTCTCCGACAGGCTAGCCATGTCAGAAAGCCCGGCATGGAAAGCCTGCCAGAGACCGAGTATTGTAATCCCACCATTTGAGATTACAGGCCGGCCTTCGACTGGCCGGCGGGCACCTTGAGCTCATCGGAAGCCAGACGGAATGACCAGCCGGTTTTAATTCCAACTGGCTGATTTATAATCAGCCGGTCAGAATTGAAACATCATAATCAGCCCCGAAGTGTAAACCCACATCTAAATCTTCTGTAGTTATGTAATACAAACAAAGTTATCTTTGGGTCAGGGTCACAAAGACAGACCCTTGACTTCACCTCACTGGAGATGCAACATGAAATGTCCGTGTTTAGGCACAAGCCTGGCCTGGTGTTCACTCCTCACCACGAGCTGCCTCTGCTTAACCCGCTGTGCTCTGATTATGTTGTTGTCGCCAAAATGTCTTAGGTAAATGAAGTTCAGATGTAGCCAAGTAGTAAGTGCCAAGAAGGTAGTTTATTAATCCAGTTCCAAGTAAAGTAAGATGGTAAATGGCTAGCCCCACCAGGAGCAGCCTCCCTGATGCTCAGCCTGCATTCATCAACTGACACTCCACGCATAAGAAGGCACCCAAGCCTTCCGTGACATCCCCACACGTTCCAACACTCATCCTGGCTGAGCAGCAGAGAAGAAGAGAATAAAGACAAAGAGAGAGAACAATCAAGACACAACATATGTCCTAGTGCAGTTTCATGCTGGGAGAAAGACAATTTTTTTGTGTGGGAGAACCAGAGTAAAATTAGAAATGTTTTATACAAACACAGATTAAATGTAAAACTGTGTCTCAAACATGTTATTGGCCTGGCTCCCAATCACTAATCCTTAAATAATCCCCTCATCCTGAACTTTGAGACCCAGAGCAAAAGTGCAGCCTCTTGCCTTTTGGTATCCTTCAGATTCATCTCCTGCCAATACCTACGTGATGTGACCAGCGTGGCAAAAGCTCAGGCTGCATGGTTCTGCATTTTGGATGGTCGTGAAGAAGTAGGGGCAGGTGGGTGGCATAAAGATGAATGTAGAAACAAGCAGGAATAATATCAGATCTGGTATTCTAGACAATCACTGTTTTTGAAATTCTGACACAATGGCCATTGTCCAATCAGTTAGATATTTCGATTTTATTTTTGTATGAAATCCTATCATGAAACGTCTGGCTTTTGGGAATGGGAAGTTTGCTGCCGAACTGCTCAGGCAAGATGGAGTTGGCATGCAGGGCACTTGCGACGATGTACAGCAGCAGAGACTTTGTTGCTGATACATGAGAACACTTAATTTAGTACTTACATTTTTTTTTTTAATGTTGTAATCTTTGCAATTTGAAAAGTTGCGGAATTAAAACAAAAGCTGAGTTCTAAATTTTGCACACCTTTATATACAACCTTAATACAACGTGCCCAATAGTTATACTCATTCTATATACAAAGACGTACAGATATTACAGTGGCAAAATAATGTATTATGGCCACAATAGTTAAAGTTGAATTACACTTTCTATGTGGAAAGCAAACTCCATTTTTGACTAAACTTTTAAACTCTTTGACAAATGTTTACGAAATGTCAAAACTCTGGGACTTAGATGTGGTTACACATGTAGTTTGATGAACATAGATCAAGGATTTCGTGGTTTAAAGGATGATTTTTTGGTAAATTAATTTTTAACAATTTAACATGAATTTCTTCACACATCACCATAAAATACACATTTCTAAAAACTGCATCAAATTTCACAAAACACGACATGTTTATGTAATGTACATGATCACTTTTTTTAGGTTATTAATGAATTATAAAAATGTTTTCTTCTTTTGAGGAAAAACAGTTTAAGCGAGTTCAAAAAGTATCTACAGATTCGGTATACACAGACAGAAAAAATCATATTTGGTCATTTTCTGAAAGCGATTCTGCCGGCATCACTGTACCAATGCAGTTTCTATTAGAATCCATTCGAAATAAAAACTGGACACTCCATGAAGAAACTGGTGCAACATCTACTTCATTGGCTAGATAGAACACTTGAAACTTATTGTTACCTAATTACAATCACTATAATATACGTTCATTTGGACAACCAAGTGCAGATGAAATGTAACGAATACAAATGTGAACCAATAAAGATCATCTCAATCTACAACCGTACCAAAGAATGTACCTCTAGATAAATACATGTACACTCACGAAACAAATATACATTTGGACAGAGTCCGCACAATATAACATTCAGCAAGACTGAGCTCACCCTGTACCAAGAAACTGACCTTAACCGACGCATTTTTCATTCAGGAAAACAATATTGCCTGCAGGTGCTCAATGCCAACCAAATATGGAAAGTCATATATACGCAGACAAATGTGCACTTTGTGATTCATAGCTCTGCTTAGTCACTGCCACTCATTTAATATAGATACTTCAGCGGGGGGGGTGGGGGAGGGTGTAAGGTACAATGGGTGCGGATTTAAAACAAATATTTAAACGTTTCTGATATGCATCAGTTAAGATGCCTTGAAAAAACATAAGAGTGGCATGCAATATCTAGAACTAGTTCTTAAGGCTCATCAATATTCTGTGGCATAACCTTCTGCTACCATCGGACTAAGTTCATGTATTTGTAGTTTGCTCTGATGTATTTTCTTTAAACAAAAGCATGTGAAGTGAAGAGCTTGGTACTTTTGGGAAATGTTCCTTTTGTGGTCTTGCTACAGACAGCTTCAGCTGTGTGTCGCAGGCTGCGTTGGATCTCGTGCTCATAGAGTGGGCTTCGGATCAGCTCTTGATAGCATGGCTCACTTGTCTATCCCAGCTACTTGCACTTTACTCATTGGCTTACCCCACTATTCTTGTGTTACTTCCACCCCTGGGGCACAGATGCTTTACTCTCGCTTTTGACTGGGTGACTTGTAGCCTTCCACTGTTGACATCGAGGAATTATTTTTTCTTTTCTTTTATTTTAAGTGCCTGTCCAGCTGCTTCCTCTCAAACTCTTTATCTTGATTGCCCGCCTTGTCATTCGCACCCCTCTCCCCAGTGCTTTTCCCACCATCGACACCGCGCATAGCTTCAGTAGCAGCATCAGAATCGTTCTCACTCTCTCGCCTCGGGATCTCACTCCCTTCCTCGGGTTTTCAGTCCGCCTCCTCCCTCTCCCACTCTCCTGCCGCCACTATATTGCCTACCGCTATTTACTTTGTCGATGGCGGATAAGTGCGACATTAGCTAGGCCGATAGTGCCGGACACCCATCTTCAAAGTTTATGTCCCATACATTCAAAATGACTGCCACACTGCACCACACCACACTGCACCAGGCAATGAGGCAGCTGTCTTGTAAACACAGAAAAAACTGTGAAGATGGGCGGTGGCTGCGATTGCTCTTGTCATTGTGGCACGGTTTTAAAAGCATCTGCCAAGCCAAGCTAACAGCTCTGACTGGAGAGCATTGGCACAGAGAGAACGACGGGCTGTGCCTATATTAGTTTGTACTGCGACCTACACTGCTTGTGACTTTAACTTCCTTTGAAACCTTTGTTTTTTCCATGCGGTGCTTGCTACACCATGTTTGCCACAGCACTAATTGATACGGCGTTTATCAGTCTCGGAAGGATGAAATCATGAGAGTCAAACACGTTTTCTGCAGGATATACACTGATCCATGTAAAAGGGACATACCCCGATCCACAAACACATGAAAATCATGTGAATTAAGTATAATGATTCATAGAGTGATCTGTTGCAACTCGATGGATGCGAGGAAACGTCTCTCTTGTTCACTTTTCATTTACTTTATTTTTCATATTGTGCTGCTAGTTATGACTGGCCTCACAGAAGGAAGACATTAAAGCAAACAACTGAAATATATGATGTTATTGCACATTCCCTTTACTTTACATGGGAAGTCCCATTCCTTTTCACATTCGTTCTGCCATGGGACCCCTTTTGTAATGTACTACCTTGTAGTCTCTAGTAATAGTAGGCGCTTTGCAGGATAACAGCAGCATTCACCCTTGCTGACTTCACACCTTTCCAGGCACTTAAAGTAGCTTATGTCACTGATGTTACTCAAGAAAGTGATGATCTGCAGGCGCACATGTGAAAAAGAGACAAATAATGCATTAACACTTGTAACGGTGTTGGATCGACCAGAGGGTGCAGGGGAGGTGGCTGTGTGTGTGGGGGGGGGAGTAGGTCTGACACACCAGAAACCTGCACCCTTATAGTACTGGGCCAGCTCTTAGTAGCCAGACAGAAAGTGACAGCGGTACTCATCGCCACCCAGCAGTGGACTATCCAGAGTACTTTTTTCTGTGGGCATGCACAAATAATTTGCACTTGAGAGCATTCTGGATAGTCCTCTGGAAGTATCATCTTTCCAGCTGAAGCCCATGTGATCGGATTATGTCACAGAAGCACCTCAGTACACATTTGTGATGAATCGATAAAATTAGTTCAGGTGGGTCCCTCGGAATGAGGGGGTAGGGAATCGTTTGGCGCCTAATGTGATTACTGATAAAAAAATTGTTGATCAGGAGCAGTCCACTGTTAGGTTCATGATACAGCTTGAGTTTATCTCTGATTTTTGTAGTACATAAAGTGGTGCTATTCTAGTGTTCTTTACTTACTATAAAATGTAAGTCACTTGTCTACCAGTTGGATCCTCCACCTCTCTTTTCTTTGGAGGGATCTTCACACATAGAAGTTTAATACTTAGGCCACGATTACGATGTCATTTGGAAACTGTCCCGTACGAATCAGTTCCGGACTAGTTTCCAAACGAATGGGGTCCTGCGAGTCTGGACGATCAATTACGATGCTTCCCAAACATTGTTCAGTCAGACTCGCATTGATTTCAATGGGAGCCTTTGTTCGGGACAAGAACACAGGCTCCCATTGAAAAAAGGGGTGGTTGAGATAAACCATGCACCCTGTAGCGGGCACCCCATGGTACCTGCCTCAATGTGCATGGTTGGGAAGAGGAGTCCCTTGGGTACCCCCACGGGCTCCAATCGGATGCCTCTGGGTGAAGGGGGACCCACAACGGGCCCCCAAAGGCCGATTCCGGCAGCCGTTTCGTCTCAGACAAACCGAATCTGAACGACTGTCCGAATCGGTCATCGTCATCACTCGTCCGGAAACCATGTCCAAAGAGCTGTACGATTCGGCTCCGAAAGACTCGGACTGTCCCAATGCCTTTCGCAACTGATTCAGACTGCTTGCACATTTTCTGGGCATCTCAATCGGTCGTTGGGAAATCTGTACGATTCAGTAAGGAACAAGGGTTCCGAATCAGATTCTGCAAAACCGAATCCCATCCGGAGCTCTTCCTGAGGACATCGTAATTGGACCCTTAGTAGTAAATGTGGAACAGACTGGGGTGAATGGCTGTGAAATGGGGAATACTTGCTTATAAATGGGAGTGGTTAAGGAAGGAGTAAAGAGGGTTTTTAGGAAGGGCTAAAGAGGGGTTAAGAGAGAGACAGACACCCACCCAAAACGAGTAAGCCCATTGTTATTTACAAACCACACTTCTAGATTTACTACAGAGAAAAAGGAGCAAAAACAGTAGTAAAAGTGCTCCAGCCCAGACCCGGAGTTACTCCAGTACCACACATGGCCAACCACTGGTGCTGCAACATCCTTCCATAGACAAGGACTTAAAATAGAACCTCATAGAAAATAATACTAAAATAAATTAATCTATTTCAACTTTTAGAAACTATATATCCAATTATTCATTTGATGTTACACACATTATATTTAAATAAACAATGAATATTATTTTATGATAAAAATATTTTGATACCCTTTTTTAATTTATAAATATATGCAACTTTATTTTAAAAAAATTACATTAATTTAAATGAATTCTATACAACTTTTTTGTAATTTGTAACAGAATAAATTAATATAAACATTTAGGTTTAGCTGTGACTTTTTAATACAAATCTAACAACAATAATTTTAATTTAATGTCATATATTTAAATCCATTACATATTGAATCCAAAAGTAAGTTAATAGTGCTGTAGCATGTTTTTATTTTGGTCTACTCAATGCCTATGGAGCTCCATTGATGCTGGTCAGTTTAGTTCATCTCTTATTCAGTCAAGTGATTCTGGGCAAATCACTTAATCTCCCCATGCCTAACAAAAAAATGAATGTGTGTCCTCATGTAACGTAACTGGTGCTATGCAAAGCGCTCTGATACCTGATTGGATTCGGGTCAAGTTCGCGCTACATATAACTCTACAAAAAAAAAAAAAAAAACTCTTTTGGTCAGCCTCGATTCAGACAGAGCTTCTCGTAACTACCATCAATGGCTGGACGTATCATTAACTCAGTTAGCTACAGCCGAGAACCTTTGTAGCCATAAGACTAATCCCTCGGAACCCTGGTTTACCGATGATCTTAGATGAAAAAAGCAGGAATGTAGGAGATCTGAACTTAAATGGAGACTTGAGTATAAACCAGAAAATAAAGAGACATATAAAAACAATTTACAGACCTTCAAAAAAATTATTTTAATTGACAAAAAGAAATACGTTGTGGCAAAAATAGAAGGAGCTGTGACCTACTCTAAGGAATTATTCGCAACAGTTAAAAAAACTTCCAGATCCAAAGAATCCTAATATTAATCAACAATTCTGTAAAAAACTAGCACTTCACTTCCAAGACAAAGTTAAATCTGACTATGAGTTTTTTCTAGATATTAGTCAAACTGTCGATTTAAAGAACAGACCGGTAAAGGGCACGCCTAATGTCAGCACCCTATCCCATTTTGGGCCCTTGACGGTGGATCAGACACAAAAGACACTGATGCAGATTAAATCAGGTTCACCACAGACCCATGTCCAGCCAGAATACTTCACTTGGTCCCAGAAGTGATAGCCACACACCTCACGGCTATGTTCAACAACCTAATTGAAGCAGGATATTTTCCAATAGAATGGAAGATACGGTCTATTCTTCCATTATTAAAAAAAAAAATGTAGATACTGATGGCCTCAACAATTATCAACAAATTACTGGTTTACCTTTTCCTGCCAAATTGGTCGAAAAAATCATCAATCAAGAAATAACTACCTTCTTACACAAAACAAAGAGTCTTGATTCCACACAGTTCAGATTTCGTAGTCATCATAGTACCGAACTGGCGTTGATCACAGCCACGGAAGAAATCACGCAGACAATAGATAGAGGAGGAAATGCAGCTCTGATCCTCTTGGATCTTTCAGTCGTATTTGATACGGTTAATCACGCTCTTTTAATTGATCACCTCAAATCAATTGGGATCAAAGACAATGCACTCCAGTTTATAACCTCATTTCTGGCTGACCGTATTCAGACAGTCTCTCTCAGTGATTTTACCTCACCAGCCTTCTCTGTGCCCTGTGGGGCCCCTCGGGGCTCATCCTTGAGCCCCACTCTATTTAATCTCTATGTTACCCCACTTGCAGCCCTAATCAGATCATTTGGCTTCTCTCTGGTTTCCTATGGAGACGACAAGCAGATTGTTGTATGTGTCACTGATAATCCTGAAGCCACGGAAATTCAGTTTCACAACTGAATGCTTCATATCGGGGAGTGGATGAGCAGCAACTGCTTAAAATTAAATTCCTCAAAGACTAAGATCCTGTTGTTTGGTAATAACCCCTCTTTCTGGTCGAATAACTGGGGGCCCCAGGAACAGGGGATTCTACTGATGTCTAGTGGTAAAGCAAAACACCTTGGAGTAATTATTGATACTAAGCTATCTTTGGAGGGACAAATAAATCACATCACTTCCTCGTGTTTTTTACATTTTGAAAACTCTAAGGAAGGTGTTGCCTTTCATTCCAGTGAGCCTACAGAAGATAGTAGGTAAGAGTCTTATTACATTCAAAGTAGACTCCTGTAACACGCTTTTTATTAATATTCAAAAGCGTTTTTTACATAAGTTTCAAACACTGCAGAATGCCGCAGCACGGTTACTGCTAGGCATCCGAAACATACATCCACATCGCAAGCATTGATCCAATTACACTGGCTCCCCATAGGTAAAAGCATCCAGTTTAAGGCACTCTGTATTGCCTTCAGGGCACAACAAGCTGTTGGCCCTGAATATTTGATATAGCGTTTTCAACACTATATCCCAGCATGCTCTCTACGCTCATCCACCAGTGGAAACCTTGCAATCCCCAGATTTAAGAAAGCCAACTGGAGTGGAAGAGGATTCCTATCATGCATAGCGAGGCTGTGAAACTCACTCCTGACAGAAATAAAACTTAAGACAGATCCACTGGAATTCAGTAAGAATCTAAAAACCTGGCTATTTAGTAAATAATCTGACATCCTCTAGATTTTTTAGCCTGTCTGTGTCTGCTAGCGCCTAGATACCCCAGGTGATTGTTGCACTTTATACATTTTATTTTTATTTCTACATTTAAAAGAAACATGTTACACTTAATTCATATTAATATTTAATATAAAAACAGCTTGACTATTTTTATTAAAGTTTAAGATTTTTTTAAAATGTTCTCTATACTTTAACATAGGGAGATCTCCACTACTGTGGCGGGGGGAACAACCTTTACAACGCAACTGTTACAACGCACTACACTTACAACGCATTTTTTACAACGCATAATCCATTACAACGCACTACACTTACAACGCATGACACTACAACGCATTTTAAAAAAATACCTTTACAACGCATACTATTACAACGCCTACCATTACAACGCATAATATTACACTACACTATCCAACACTTACCCTACTGTTGCACCCCCTGGAGTTAGAATAGTAATTTTTACCCCTATACTATCCAACACTTACCCTACTGTTGCACCCCCTGGAGTTAGAATAGTAATTTTTACCCCTATACTATCCAACACTTACCCTACTGTTGCACCCCCTGGAGTTAGAATAGTAATTTTTACCCCTATACTATCCAACACTTACCCTACTGTTGCACCCCCTGGAGTTAGAATAGTAATTTTTACCCCTATACTATCCAACACTTACCCTACTGTTGCACCCCCTGGAGTTAGAATAGCAATTTTTACCCCTATACTATCCAACACTTACCCTACTGTTGCACCCCCTGGAGTTAGAATAGTAATTTTTACCCCTAAACTATCCAACACTTACCCTACTGTTGCACCGCCTGGAGTTAGAATAGCAATTTTTACCCCTATACTATCCAACACTTACCCTACTGTTGCACCCCCTGGAGTTAAAATAGCAATTTTTACCCCTATACTATCCAACACTTACCCTACTGTTGCACCCCCTGGAGTTAGAATAGCAATTTTTACCCCTATACTATCCAACACTTACCCTACTGTTGCACCCCCTGGAGTTAGAATAGTAATTTTTACCCCTATACTATCCAACACTTACCCTACTGTTGCACCCCTGTAGTTAGAATAGTAATTTTTACCCCTATACTATCCAACACTTACCCTACTGTTGCACTCCCTGGAGTTAGAATAGTAATTTTTACCCCTATACTATCCAACACTTACCCTACTGTTGCACCCCCTGGAGTTAGAAAAGTAATTTTTACCCCTATACTATCTAATACTTACCTTAAATGCAATAAAATATTATGCGTTGTAATGGTATGCGTTGTAATGGTAGTTTTTAAAAATGCGTTGTAGTGTCATGCGTTGTAAGTGTAGTGCGTTGTAATGGATTATGCGTTGTAAAAAATGCGTTGTAAGTGCATGCGTTGTAAAAGTGTGCGTTGTAACGTCATACATCCCTGTGGCGGTGAACTCTGCCCATATATGAAAAGTTACTAATAGTAACTTTGCAGTTGTACATGTGGCTCCATACCCTATTGCAAGGGGACATATAAGTCTACACTTTGTAGCAGATGTATACCCAGAAATGGTGAATGGTCAAAGGTAGTACACTTACTTTAAAGTGGAAGAGTAAGTTTACCTTTGTGAATAACCATGTGATTCCAGTAACAATTAACTAGTGGGCAAATAATAATCCCAACCACAAAGGCCAGGAGATGAAGTTTACAAGTCTGGTTATAGTGCTTCAGAGAAACCAGAACTTCTTTCTGGTAACAGCATAACCCTTTAACTCTTTCCAAAATGTTCTGGGGAGAATCACATTTTAAAAAAATGGCTACAATGAAACTAATAAAGAGCAGCTCAGGAGAGAGGACACTTCTTAAAATCGAGAAGGTTTTTACCAGGGATCAGCACTATAACTAACTTTGGAGCACTAGCGGTTAATTGAGGTGCTTACATTGATGACTGCACTGATTGGACAGAAGCCAAACAACTGCACAATTGCACACATTTTTATTTCATGTATTGCACTGCTACAGTGGCAAATAGGCAGTGATGCCAGTGACACATAAGACCTCTCCCAGAACTGCCACATCCCGATGCAGGAAGAGTCTATGGACTGCCACATCCTGGTAGATTTGAGCAAAGCCAGCATTATACTTCTAAAATACTGAACCCTTGTGCAATGTGGGACAACCTGGCTGGCCAGGCACTGGCATAGCCAGATGGAGATTTATATTTAGAACACCAGTTAAAACAGAGAGACACTCTGAAGTTGAGCCACTGCTTGGAAGTAATCTATCAATTCATGCTTTTTTCATTGAATCCTGGCATGTGTAGTTTTTTTGCATTGTAAATATTGGACTTCATACACCAAAATGGCAACAAAAATCAGCACTGGGCATGCTGCGTGTGAGGAAATGCCTCTACTTGAGCGCCAGGATACCCGTTGGGTGATGGTTGCGCTATACAAATGCACTATACAATACAATACAATACTTGCCTCCAACTTTTGGCCTGGAGCTGTTGATATTTCGACTCTGAGAGTGCACTGAGTTCTGCCAAACAGGCCTCGGTGCCAGTGCTCTGACCCTTAAAAGGTATATGTCTAATTGGTCTACCCACAATTGACATACATTAACTTATTTATAAAGTTTGTTAAAGTTTGTAGATTATAGCGTGGCTTATCATTCGTGAGGGCATCCAGGGACTGTTCATGGGCACAGGGAGATTAAGTGATTTGCCCAGAATCACAGGATGTTGCGCTGACGCCAAGACCCGAACCTGGATCCCCTGCTCCTGAGTCAACAGCTCTGGCCGCTGCGCCACATCCTCTCATAAGTCCGTAGTATATGGTACCATGGGTACCCAGAGTCTGTAAATTCAGTGTCCCTCGTGGACTGCAGCACTCGTGCCACCATGAGCGTGACAAGACATGACTTCCAACCAGCCATTGCAGGCAGAGCAGAGCAGTTTGAAAACTGCTAACTTTCCTTCTTTTTCAATATTCATAAGTCACCTTGAAGGCAGGCCTACTGAGCCCTAAAAGCAGGCTGTATTAAATTAAAGGGTTTGACATGTGTGCTGCTAACTTTGCATGTCCTGGCAATAAACCCCCCCCACATTATTGTTTGTACTGTGGAAAGGGTAGTTAATTCGGATCTTTTATAGCGCACGGCTAGTCCGAAAAGTGTCCCGGCGCTTTAGCAAAAACCCGAGAAGTGAGGCCAGGGCAGATGGAAGTGGACAGAGGGTTACTGGGCAAAGAGCCAAGATTTCAGCTCCTTCCTGAAAGTCAATAAATTATTGATCTTCCTCAAGGAGACAGGCAAAGAATTCCAGCATTTAGGTGTCAGAAAGTGAAAGGAGCGACCTCCAATTCTAGTCAATCGAATTGAAGGGACAGAAGCAATGGACAGAAATGAAGATCTCAAAGTTCTGCTAGGAACATAAAAAGCCAAGCACTTCCTGATGTATTTGGGCCCTACCTGATGGAGTGCCTTAAAGGCAAGAGTTAATGCCTTAAAGGTAACCCTTTTAGACATAGGGAGCCAATGCAGATTTTTTTAGTAGGTCAGAAGCTCTAGCTCTCCGCTGAAGACCATAAATGGCTCTAGCAGCGGAATTCTGCACAATCTGCAGACGTGAAAGAAGAAATTTTGGCAGTCCCAGATAGAGCACATTCGCATAATCAAGGCGAGAGCCTATCGGGGCCAGCACAATAATCTTTCTATGCTGCAGAGACAGCAGCGGAAGAAACTTGCGCAGCATCTTTAAGATGCCAAAACATTTTCCCGCAAGCCCGAGGATCTGAGATCGGAAAGAAAGACCATCATCAATCAGAACACCAAGATTTTTAGCTTTAGATGAGACATCTGCCGGTGGAAACATATCAGGAGGCCACCAAGCCTTCCATCTAGGGTCAGGGGAACACCCAAAAAAGAGCAGTTCCGATTTATCGGAGTTACATTTAAGACTGTGCTGTTGAAACCAGTCAAAAACAGCCCCCAAACAATGTCTGATCCGAAGGCCGTCAAAGTCAGAGCCCTTAGCACAAGTAAAGAGAAGCTGGGTGTCGTCAGCATAGGATATAATCTGGGCTCCAAACGATTCCACCACTGCCGCCAGAGGAGCCATATAGATATTAAAAAGGGTGGGGCTTAAGATGGAACCCTGAGGTACCCCAACCTCCAGTGGCGGCATCTCGGCGGAAAAAGGTGGGGCCCAGACCGTTTGCCGGCGGCCGGTCAGAATTAAACCAGTTCAACACCGTACCCCGCAGACCAATCTCCTGGAGTCTTAAGAGGAGACTGTCGTGGGGGACGGTGTCAAAGGCCGCCGACAGATCCAACATTACTAGGATGGCCTTTCCTCCGGTGTCAAGTACATCCCTGATGGCATCAGTGATTTCAAGAAGAGCGGTCTCCGTGCTCATATTCGCACGAAAGCCCGATTTGAGTATCGTGCAAGATATTATTGCTCTCAGTAAAGATGGAAAGGGAGGCATGCACATGCTTCTCAACAACCTTTGCCAGAGCAGGGAGGAGGGAGATAGGCCTGTAATTGGAATGAATTAGTGGGTCCAGATTATGCTTCTTGACTAACAGCAGGATCAGAGCGTGTTTCCAAGTTTGGGGGACAACTCCTGTGCTCAGGGACATATTGAGCACCGGGTTAAGCAAGGGGTTTAAGGCAGGTGCTACTCGCCCAAGACATTTTGCAGGGCAAGGGTCCTGCGGGGAGCCGGATTTCAACTGAGTGAGGAGATCAAGTGAGGCGGAAAAAGATAGAGGTGAAAATTCAGAGAGAGAATGACCTTCAACCACCCCCGATGGAAGCAGGGCCGGCCTGGTCTCAGGTGTCGACACGGGAGACATAGGGGAAAAAGTATCCTGAATGGTTTTAATTTTAGTGGTAAAGAAGATTGCGAGCTGATCAACCCAGATTTCAGTATGGGAATGAGAGGATAAGATCGAAGTAGGGGAGACGAACTCCTTTACAATGCGAAAAATGTCTTTACTAGTATTCTCAGCATCGTCAATCCTCCTTTCAAAATAGGCTTTTTTTTCAGCCATAATGTGGCTGTGATAAAGCCTAATAGCTACCTTATATTTAGTTTTGTCCACAGGATCATAAAGGCGACGCCATACCCTTTCGGCTTTCTTGCACTCTCGTCGCATCTCACTAAGAGAGGGAGTAAACCAAGGGGCAGAAGCGCGCCGGCAGAATTTGCTGGACATTTTCCCCGGAGCTAGCTCCTCAAATCTATCTACAAGCCACCTCTGTAGCAACTCCAGATCCTTCTCTAAACTACCGGATAGCTCACAGGGATAGAGAGACAGAGCATGCGTCAGCATTTCAGAGGACACCCGGTGAAAAGCCCGTGTCGTCCCTCCTAAGGCCTCCATTGGTCTAATGGAAGTCTTAGTGGTACTGAGGATATAAAAATGTATTAAGTAGTGGTCGGACCACAATACCGGGGCAGGGGGAAGCGTGTTAATCATTGTGGTGGAAAAAACTTGGTCTAAGGTATGACCCTTGTTGTGTGTGGGGGAAAAGATGTACGGTGATAAACCCAGAGGGGCTGTGATATCCAACAGTTTTACAACATCTGAATCACTGCGCATATCCATGTGGAGATTAAAATCTCCCAGCAGTATGCAGTGTTCGGATTTTAAGCAGAGTACAGAAAGTACAGCCTACAATTCCTCAAAAAAAAGACCTAACGGTCCCGGAGCTCTATATATTAAAAGGCCAACACAGGCCTGGTGAGGGGACAAAGAAAGAGTGAAACCGAGGGACTCACATCCCGTGATATTTTCAGTCGGAAAGGTCGTACAAGGAAAACGCTTGTTAACCACCATAGCCACCCCACCACCTCTGCCAGCAGCCCTGTCTGACCTGATGATGGTATAGTCAATAGGGACAGCATTAGCCAGATCAGGGCCAGAGCTCTCCCCCAGCCAGGTCTCTGTTAAAAAGAGGCAGAGCGGTGTAGACTCAGATAGCAGATTGTAGATATCCAAAGAGTGTCTGCTAAGAGACCTGGTATTAAGGAGAGAGCATGGGTGGCGTGTGGGCAAAATTTCGGGGGTAACTGCGTTGAGTCCATTCAGACGCCAACCACATCCGGGGCAGCTCCTCTTAAGTGCCCTGCTACCAGGAAAGACGCAGCGGCAGTTAGCCGCCTTGCCACACAATGAGAGGATTTCCGCAGAGGAATAGAGACGCATGATGTCAGGAGGCAGAGTACACCCACAGAGAAGATATATGCCTCAGTCCGCAACCGTCCGCACTCCGGGACGCTGACGGGCGCAGACGGGCTTTCCTTAGGCGCTCCTTCGGCGCGAAAGAGGCGCGCCCACCACGCGCATCCGCTGCGCGGAAGACACAACCACCTCTCACTTATAGTCGTGCCGGGTGTGTGGAAGGAGAGCCGCAACGCTGGTCCGCCGACCGGCGTGCAAAGACTCCTCCCAAGATGGCCCCCGTTTCTATCCTCCAGATACCCAGCGGCACCTCATATGCCAGACTGGGAAAATGATTGGGAAACCAAAAACAAGGCAAAGTCCCCCCCGCGGCGCTGTTGCCACCCAGCACACGCGGAGAAAAACCGGAGAAAAAGAAGAAAGAAAGCGAGAGAATGCACCCGGCTTTCCGCCTCAGGTACAGAACAGAGAAAGGGTCAGTAGGAAACCACAATCAAATGCGGGACAGATACAGCCTATACTATTTAAAAATATACACACAATAGCGCTGCAAACGCTAACAGTCAGTGCGAGAACAGAGATTAAAAATTGCACAGCACGCTGGCTCACAGCGTGACAAGCAGTCAGTTAAAAGGAAAAGACAGCTCCGGTGATATAATTAGGAGTGCCACAACACATCTAACCCCAGAGCACTGCCTCAGATTTACAGCGTGGTAGGGTAGGACGAACTTGAGCAGCTCCATTAGCAAGTGCAGAGTTACACAGTAACTTCTAAAATAAGCTAAGAACATTATACATCAATGTATCAAACAAATCATTGCATTAAATTCGACTTGCTGCTCAAGTCGAATTTACTGTAACTTTTATACAAAGGCCAAGTTTAGAAAGTTGCCACTTTGTTGCCAAAAGTCTCCAGTAGCTGTTGCCGGTCACACACAAGCTTCTGTCCTCGAGACAGACAGCCTTCTGTTCTCCTGGGGGAAGGTGACAGACTAAAAAGTACTGGTGGCAGCTCTTCATTATTGTACCAGCATGTTATCATATTATCATCTGACATGAATATCACGTCCTAGGCATCGTCTACGAAAAATCACTCCTATGGAGTTTATTCCAAAAAGTCTACTCTCAAAGGGGCAATATTTTTGCAAACAATAGTTAGGACAAGAGGTTTATGTCAGATGATATTTCTGTATATAATATTCTGACATATAGCCAGCACTGCTCCCTGAGGCACTCCGCACACCACTGAGTTGGATTTAGAATTGAAAGCAGCAAGAATCACTCCATGAGTTCTTAATGACAGGACGGAATCCGTTCATGAGAGAGATTTTTACGTCAGGCAGCACTTAGCTTGTGCTGGTGGCTGGCATGGGGATCCAACCTAACTCAATAAAATGTCCCAAACTGACTGGAAGTCTGCCCCACCACTCCTGTCCAGGAACTGGCATCCATCACCTGTCTCTGTAAATGTGACTACAGGTCAGGCAGGGGTTCTTCATAATGGTGTCTGACCATCAGAAGCGGTCTTCAGTGACGGCACCAGAGGCCGCCACTGCTCAATCAGTGCTTCTTTATTAGATAATGTGCCTAACGTTCTGCTGGGATGGGGCAGACATAGATTTCACTCATATGCAGATGAGCAGCAGACGCTGTCGGCAAAATGATGAGCCCCCGATTGAAGAGCCTGAAGCCACCCACTGTACAGCAGCTGAAGCGAGCGATGGCTGATTGAGATGTGGGTGTGCATTCAATCTTCATTTCCTCTGGACTCCCAGGGGCATATTTACAAGCCCCTATCACCATCACAACATGTGATGATGATAGGGGCCTCACCTTATTTACTGCGCAGCATTAAGCCACTTAATGCTGCCTTGTAAATAAGGCCCCCTCTAACGCTATGCTTAGCGTGAATGGGGCGGGCAAGGAGTATTGCTGTGGGCATTCCACCGCAACACCCATTGATTCAGACGATGCCTCCTATTTACAAGGGAGGCGTAAATAGTAGGCATCAGAATTAAGATCAGGGAAAACCTGGTTTTATCCTGGCGCAGCAAGGAGAAATATTTCATTTCTCCTTGTTTTTGCTGTTTCATGTGTGCTGCGTTGTGCAGCCCACATGAAAACAGCAAAAGGCCAATGATTGTTTACGTACAGGAAGGTCCCCCTTCCTGCACATAAACAATCATTTTTTTTAAATGCCGTTTTGCAACTTGTGTGTGTGCTGCATTAAGTAGCACACATAGAAGTTACATGCAGCATTTAAAGATTGTACCTTCCTGCCCATAAACAATCTTCCCCTGAACGCAGGCACCATTGCACTATTGTGCTAGGGTGGCTGCGTTGGCAATAGGCTGCTAAACTTAATACAAGCGCAGGGGGAAACGCAGGGCTGCACCATATTCTTGTACATATGGTGCAGCCCAGTGTTTCAGAAGTGGCGGAGCATGTCGCTAAGCCAAGGAGGCTAATAACACGCTCCGCTACTTCTTTGTAAATATGCCCCCTAGTATGTACCAAGCAGCACTGAAAGAGTTCAGACACCACCTGCCTTCCAGCAAAAGAGAAAACAAAAAGCGATCAGTAGTATGCCGGAATTACCAACCCGAACATGGAGTTGTAACTAATTTGCAATGCGGAAGGGGTCCGTTTTGGACCCCTTTCCACTTTATGAAATTCTGTAAGTTTCAGGGGGATTAGGTAGCGGTTACCAGGACCACTTCCAACTCTCAGTGAAAAGAGAAAATACTGATTTCTTTTTGTTAACAGCAGACCAGTTAAATTTTTAAAAAACGGATAGCTTTTTAAAAAAAAGGTTACTTTATTTTAATACAGTCACTAACATGAAGGGCTCCTGACCCTTCCAGGCCACCAACACTGTGATTGTGGCCAATCTTACTGAGTCACAATTTGCGACTCACCTCATGAATATTAATAAAGTAGGTTAGATTGCGACCCACTTTGACTACAAATTTTGTGAACTGACTTGTTAGCAGGCGCGGCCGGTTCAGGTAAGAGTGTGGGTGGGGCGGGGAAGTCGACATACGACAGGATAGGGAAAATAAATAAAACCACTCACCTTGCACTCGCGCATCGCCGACTCAGCGAAGCGGCGAGCGCAAGGTGAGTGGTTTTATTTATTTTATTTTCCTTATCCCGTCGTATGTCGACTACCCCCCGCCCTGCCCTTCCCGACAGCTCTTACCTCTACAGGCCGTGCCTGCCTATTGATACATAGGTCTGTTTGCTAAATTCCACACTTGTCACAGAATTCCAATAGTTTTTGCGACCAGTGCATTGATACATCTGACCCCCTCGTTCTTTGTGCATGCTTCTTACCTACATGATAGAAAAAATGCTTTGGACAAATATACTTTTCCCACAGCTGGCTTATCAAGCAAACAAGAAATAGGAATAGGTTTCCAAAATGCAGAATTGGGTCCTGTTTCCTTAGTAAATGTTTGCTTTAGTCACCAAAGCCACATAGGCGGAAGACAGACTTTTGTCCGATGAATTTCCAGAATATAAGGAATTCGAACGACCCTCAATTAACTACAGTACCTGGTGCCATGCTGCGACAGAAAACATATCCTACAAATTAAGAAATATCCGATTGTCTCAACATACAAGTGCAGTTTAGAACTGCTGATTTAGTGCTCCTGAGAACTGCATTATATTTCAGTGATATTTAAAACATTTACAGTGACAGTAAGCTGCGGTGTAAGTCAAAGCAAAGCACTTACCTCAGATGGGACTGTGAACACAAAAATAAATCACAACTCCTTTCTGGGACCCATATTTGTTAGTAAAAATACAACGTTAAATCAATCCCTGCTCGGGGAATTAGCTGTTAAACAATAACAAGCTTTCCAACTTAAATAAGGTGAGGGATTATTATTTCTCGAGAAGGATTTACCCAATGGAGGGATTGCATATTCCCTTTGCTGAAATACGCATTCGCTTGAAGCAGCTAAAAATCGCATTTGAATTAATCAAAGGCAGAGAATACATTTATTAGAATATGCTTTCTATATACGTTTCTAATCCATACGACAGCTTGACAGTCACTGCTGAGTGTTGAATATGTACAGTACTGAGGTGGAGTCCACAACACATTATTTATGCCAACCTCTGCTTTTATCCATCTAACGGTTCCACCCAGGAGGTGTTTGACTTGCAAATAAATATATCCAATCCATCTCAGTGTGGGAAAAGATTAAAGAAGAGCAGTTGAAAAACCCTAAAACATGCAAGTTTGTAGGTTTGCAGAGACTCAAAAGTATTTCTTCCCTGAAAGTATTGCTTTCCACTGCCTCCCGCCGAAGTGTGTAGATTTGTAAAAAGGTGGCAAAATAAGAGAATTACTAGTATTCAAACTCTGCTACAGTACAAGCCCTGGCATAATCAAAGACGCTTCTATCAGAGCTCTTATATAATGAGAATGCTGCCATAATTTGCCGTCGCACTGCTTGGCGCCAAAGGGACAAGTAGACTTTTTTACAGGACAAGAAGATTTATGAAGCATACTGTCCGATGGACAAGCAAATATTCAATTAAATTCCACACCCCTGAATGGTATTTGCGATTTGGGCTCCAGAAGAATTATTTCAAGTGGTCCCTAGGGCTGACGATGATTGAAGAAGCAGATACATATGGATATTTTGGCACGCTACTTTCATCTAACCTGAGCTGGAAAAACCACTGTGAAATGGCAAATGCCTAACCGACAGTAAGGTGGGTTATGTGAATTTAGAAGAGAGTATGGGGAGCTGGATATAAGTCCAGTATTAACCACATATAAGGCATAGGTTCAGATCACGCTTGTATATGGATCCACAATGTTATTTCTAAGTGGTATGCACCATTGAGAAACTATTGAAGGGCAGCGTTTGAAACGCATCCTGAGTTCACCAACGTCGGCTATGATTCAAGCAATAAGGTTGGAGACCGGGCTGACATCATGGTTTACTACTCTCTCTGTGAGAACTACTCTCGAATGTTGGAATAGGCTCCTAGATTCAGGTTGCATCTTAATGTAGAGATGAGAGAGTGAAAAGTGAATTATAATGGACTGGAAGTCTAAGAAGAGATCTTCTACATATTGAAAAGCAGTTTTTGTGTGACTCTCCCATTAGTTTGGAATTAGTAAACCTCCCAAAAAACGGATTCCGTTTACTAATGGAGAGAGATAGGGATCTTAGTTAGGTATGTAGCACTCACTCGTGGGATGCGGGGAGTAATCAGTCCTCATTCCTGTGTCTATCCTCCTTGGCTAACTATGAAATGAGACAGGAAACCCCTCCATGAAGGATTGGTCTTAACCCGTTGTATTCTTGTTCAGAGGCAGCTGTACTTTTATGTGAAAATGGTGGGGTTTGTAATTGTGAGTTACAGATGAAATGCACAATCTCCTATTTTATTGGGCTGTTTTTATTTTGTGACGGGAAGATGGAGAATTGTAATGAAATATGAGGTGTTTAATCATTGTGAAGCTGGGAAATTCTTATTTATAAGCAGTTCCACGGTGTGGCAAATGCAATTAGGTGGCTCTTATTATCAGTAAAGCGTAACATCTCCGACCAATGTTAAGGGGCGATACAGAATGGTTACATTGGCTTGGTTTTATGTGAGGTAAAGAAGGATAGTTTTATTTAGGTGTTTTAAGGAATTGTGTTGTATTTGTTTTATCTCTTTTTAATTCTAAATGTTTGAAATGTACGGTCTAAATAAACTTTGTTGTGTGTATGTATATATATGTATATGCATATGCCTTCCTTAGTGCTTAAAATGTATATAAAAAGCGCACAGGTTTAAATTCATTAAAATAGTGAATACTTCATCCTCTTGGTACTTTCAAAACATTGCAAATGAAAAAGGACTGTGCAAATGTTATTCTCCTTGCGGCGTCATGTTAATGAGACAGGGTACTGATACTATGACAGGAATGTACAATAATACGGCATGCTGTGGCTGTAAGGACAATGACTTGTGGTCACGTATGGAGGTGAGATGACTTATTGAGGCATCAGTCAGTATGTAATATAATATCTACTACGAGTGCATTGCCTCACTAACATGGCTGCTGCAATGAGAAGAACATTTTCACCATCGTTTTTCCTTTGCCAGTTTTTTAAAGTGCGAATGTCGCTTCTGGGTGACGTGTGCGACTGCGGTGGTGACGAGCCTGGGAGGATTGGCATCTCCCTTAACCCTTCCCTTTTATCTCCTAACCCCTATACCCTTTGGGCGCATTGTGTTGGCACTGTGAATACCGGGTGCCGGAGGGGGGGTGCTTTTAGATGGTATTGGATGTACTGTCTTTCCCCCTGCAGATTCTTGGTCCCAGGTGAGTGGAGTCTTGACAAGGGTAGTTGTAGGAGAATCAGCAGTGCCCAATTTTGTTTTTTGAGGCTATGGGCGATCTTCTTAAAGGCCATCATGTTCCTGCCTTTGGCTTGGATCTTGATGGTGCTGTATGTATAAATGTTGATAGGGAGTCTGCGAATGTTGCGCGGATTGACAATGAGGTGTGCGTGGCCACTTTGGATTTCTAAAAGGTTTTTTATGTTAAGTCTGGCTCTGGGTTTGTGGTAAAGGAGAAGAGGTGAGTCCTGGTGATTGATGTCCTCATTTTGAGGGTTTCTGGGTTCTCTCATGATGGCGTTTTCGAGTCTTTTTCTGGTTTTTGCTGCTCAGGTCTAAGAAGCCTTACTGTGAATTCTGATGAAGAACCCATCCTCTTTGATTTATTTAAAACTACAAGCACTTGAGCTTGCTTTATTGAGTCCCAGCGAATGTGCGGTAACAGCACTCACTGACTGACAGCATTGCTGTGGGTCCCAGGCTGCTGCAGAAATCACCAGAAGAATAATGCCAGTGACTGCTGAGTAGTTTAGGGGGAAGCGAGGATATGTGCTTTAATTGTGTTGGCCTCCTTTCATGTAAATGCATGAAGCAGCTGTGCGAAGAAAGAGCCCTTGGTGTACAGTGGGCCCATTAGGACCCTGTCAATGGACCACATTTCTGAAGTGCTTTTCATGGCAGGGATCGCACTCTCCGGCAGAACAAAGGCAAGAAAGATGTCAGCTTTTTTCTGAAAAGCCTGGTCAGAAACCCTGCCCTCTGCTACACTCAGTAGACTTGAGCTCTCGAAAACTAACCCTGCTTGTGGACGATCTGAACAGTTCAAAGTTCCTTCAGCGCTGACCTCGGCCTACACAAGGGAACTGAGCGCAGTCACGGGGTCTGACGAAAGTCACAGATTCACTGAGAAAATTGGAAAACAGGCGATAAATGGACAGGGATAACATATGCGTTCTTGTACATAGTTAGAACTGGCCTATGGAAGAATGTTCCAAGACACCAGTGATATCTAATATTTGTGTAATGCTCCATAGGTTAAAAAGATTTAGCGACGACTGTCTGCACTACAGCCATATAATCAAATTGGACGATTGTTTTATGGTATGGGGCGCGTAGGGTGTAAATGACCAAGTCATGTGTGGGGAAGCCTGACATTTAAAGTCTCTCAACTCTATTGGCATCATACAGATGTCATTTGTCTGGAGTCTACAGGATAAAGTGAAGTGCATGATTGGTTTGGAAGCTTCCAATACTGGAGAACTACAGGTACAGGTAAGTAACTTGTCTTCTTACTCCAGTATTGGAGATTTCATAGATTCAAATGCCTGAATGAGAATAGCGAGCAGTAAAACATAGCACATTTTTTGTTACCCGAGACCTGGAACAAGGGAACATATGTAACTCGATAAAAGCGGTCTTCATACACCAATACACACAGAAAACACTTTCCAAATTGCATATAATACAATATAAAACAATAAAATGTGCATATGTAACCAATAAAAGGAAGGAGGGATGGTGAAGAGGGCTCACCGTCACTGGAAAAAGGTCCTCAGTACTGCCTGTCCTACTGCCACATCTTTCTCTGCAGGTGCATCAAGGCAGTAATGTCTGGTGAAAGTATGCGTACTCTTCCAGGTAGCAGCTCTGCAGATATCCTGGATAGGTACTCCTGCAAATAAAGCAGTGGAGGTGGACACTGCTCTTGTAGAATGAGCACAGACACGTGCATTCAACGGCTTCCCTGCCGCCTGATGACAAAACTGTATTGCACTTGAAATCCATCGGGCAATTCCCCTCTTTGACAAAGGGAACCCCTTCCTGGGGGCACTATAAGCCACAAACAGTTGGGAAGACTTGCGGAAAGGCCTTGTTTGCTGCAAGTAAAACTTCAGACAACGTTGAACATCCAATGAATTAAAAGCTCTCTCCGCTGCTGTTAACGGTTGAGGGAAAAACCTCTTAAGGATCAGCGGTTCATTGTATCGTGAGAACCTGTATTTCCCCAACTGTTCTGGCTGAAGTGAGAGCTATTAGAAGAGCCACCTTCCAGGATAAGAACTTTAGATCCACCCTGTGAATTGGGTCGAAGGGCTGCTTCATCAATTGAGATAGAACAATGTTCAACAGCCAGAGAGGTGGAGGAGGTCTTATGGTAGGAAAAGTCCGAAACAATCCTTTCATGAACTGTTTGATAATCCTTTCAGACCACAGTGATGGACCCGAGGAAGTTCTTCTATATCGAGAAATCGCAGCAAGATGCACTTTAATAGAATCTCTTCCATTTCATCCTATATGTCTTGTTTGTACTTTCCGCTCTGGCATTTGCTAGTATATCTGTATATCTCTGCATTCTGGTGAAATATCTAGGCGTTGAAATTCGCAGTGTTCAGGAGCAAGGCCGCTAAGCGTAGCGATTTCGGGTCTGGATGAAGCACTTGTCCCTGGGACATTGCCAAGAGTGATGGTATTGGCTGCAGACATATCGGATGATCCTCCCACAGCAGGAGCAACTCTGTGAACCACTGTTGCCTGGGCCACCATGGAGCTATCAGTATCACTTTGCATGGTTCTTTCTTTATCTTTGTGAGAACGCATGGCAGGAAGGGAATCAGAGGAAAGGCGTAGGCAAAAACGCATGACCATGCCATCAAAAATGCATTCCCCCAAGATCCCCTTTGGTGATGCCAACTTGCGAAGAACCGGCATTTTTTGTTCTGAGCTGTCTCAAACAGATCCACTTTCCGAACTCCCCATTTGAAGAAGATGCTTTGTAACATCTCCTGGTTGATTTCCCACTCGTGGCATGTGGACTTCAGTCTGCTGAGAGTGTCCGCTTTGACATTCTGATCTCCTGGAAGATTTTCCGCTTTTAGAGACACCTCGTATTGAACAGCCCTCTTCCATATCTTTTGTGCTTCCTGCGACAGGGAGAGTGATCTTGTACCTCCCTGCTTGTTGAGATAGTGCATTGCAGTTGTGTTGTCTGTTCTTATCAGAACAGATGCTCCATGAATTCTTGGTAGGAAAGCCAGCAATGCCAAGCCTATCGCTTTGAGCTCCAGCAAGTTGATGTGGAGCTGCTGTTCCTGCAATCCCCACCGACCGCTGATGTGTAGATCCTGAAGGAACGCCCCCCATCCTTCCAGGGATGCATCGGTGGTAATTGCCAATGGAGCTGGTTCGGTCAGGTTCAGGGACAAGTTTGGTCTCTTTTACATCACGAAGGTTATGGTTTGCAAAAGGGAAATGGGCCTAGGCCTCTTTCAGTTTGCTATCCAACTAAGCATTGCTTTTTTATATACCGGAGACTCCCGTCTCGACGACGGGCAATAATACAGGCATGTGAATCTATGAAAGCTCCATTACTGGAGTAATCCCACTTTTCATTCCACCGGACTCTTTCCCCTTCTTCGCCAACGGCATCTTCACTGAAGTCCTCTATTGTGGTCAGCGGCGGTTACAGACGTTACTTCACTCCTATGGTGTAGGTATCCTGGTTCCTGATGTATCTACGGGTGGAGTGACTCTCCAACCTCCCAACTTCCACTGGGTTTCTTCAGGGTCCACTGGGAAAGGTACTTCTTCAAAACTGCAACCGCGACTTCCCCAGTGACTTGCATTGAGTGTGCTGCTGTGTTTCCACTCTGCACACAGCCTCCGTGGGGTTCCTGGGTACTTACCTCGGGTGGTTCCTTGGGTCCCCAACTCTTCTGAGTCTTCTGGGTCAGGTCTCAACTTTGGTCGCAGTTTGCATTCCCCTTCTTTAGTATAATGTTTAATCTCCCCCTGGAGACCCCTGTGTATTTGTGCTTACTTACCTGTTTCCTTTTGAAATATTGTGTGTATTGTGTTGACATTTCGGAGTAGGAGATATTCCATTGTGTGAGGGGGCGTGTATAATAAATATAACTATTTTTATAACAACACTGTGTGGTTCTTTTTCGTTTAACCTACACTACATGATTAGTTCAGGAAAAACAAGCTGCTCAGCAATCCTTTTGGACTAAGCCTGATGGCTGCTCTCCACAGCTACCACTTACAGATCTTTCTATGGTTGTCTAAGACCACTAAAAATCACCATAAGGGTTGTCTGGATTAGTGCAGGGTGTTTCACTTAAGTAAATGTACACCATATACTAAGCCAGCCTCCTACAGATAGGAAATAAAAATACCTTAGAAATTCACTGAAAAACAAAGGTTACAAAGACGTTTTTACACGAACAAAACCATAGAAATTCAGCAGTTATAGTTACCTCAAGTTACTATAACTCGTGCCCTAAGGTAACTATACCTCACACCCTCGCCGTGAACTGCTAATTACCTCACATATTACATCACTCATGACATCTTCTATGACATCATTGATAATTTCACTTCAACATATATAATGAAAATATTGATGAGAAAACTATGCATGGCAGGGGTGATAGTTATAGTTACCTTCCGGAACAAGTTATAGTTACTTGAGAGAACTACAACTATAACTGCGGAATTTCTATGGTTTTGTGTGTGTAAATTCTGAACCTAACTCAAAAGTCCCTTTAAATTTTGTTTTTTTCAGTTAAAGTATATATATATATATATATTGGTTACAGGGGCGTTATAGTTAGGTGAAAATGTCAGTTAAAACATGCTGTTTTAAACATGCAAAGCCACTGAAATTCACCAGTTATAGTTATCTCAAATAACTACTAGTGCCCTAAGGTAACTATAACTCGAGCCCCTGCCATGCAAAGTTTTCTTGTAAATAATTTAATTTCAAATAGTGCAGTGATATTATCAATGATGTCATAGAACATATGATGAGTGATGTATTATGTGATGTAAATAGCAGTGCATGGCGAGGTCTCAAGTTATGGTTACTTTAGGGCACGAGGGGATGGGGACTTCCGGGCCTCCCACCTCGACGACCTCAGCGACACCAACATGACTGACCTCCTGGAAAGCATGAGCAGCATCGGTCTCAGGCAACTTGTCACCGACCCTACCCACATTACAGGCCACGCGCCCAACCCCATTTTCACATCAGGTGACAGAGCGAAGTACAACTACATCTCACAGCTCATCTGGACCAACCACTATAGCATCCACTTCACCATCTCAGGACCTATCAAAACTGGCACCGTGCTCCCCAACTCCACAAGCAGAAACTGGAAAAAGATATCAGAAGATCAATGGTACAAAGCTCTCAAATCCTACCTCCCAGACATAACATCCAACCCAGAACAGGTGGCAAAGAACTTCTCCCAGTGGATCACAGAACTCGCCAACGCAATCACACCCCCACCCAAGCCAGCCAAATATAAAGAACCTGCCAGAAGAGACAGCTGATTCACCGCGGAGCTTAAATCCATCAAACGCAACTACCGGCAAGTAGAAAGGAAGTGTTGCACCAGCAAAGACCACACCACCTTCAAGACAGCACTCAACCAGTACCACCGCCTCCTGAAAGAAACAAAGAAGAATGCCCTAGCAGACAGCTTAGAAGCCAGCAAACAAAAGAGAACAAGCTCAAAATGCAGCTTTGATCAACCAAATGGTAAAGGTCATCGAGGAAGTCTTATAACAAAAATTCTTCAAAAATGAGGAGGGTCCTAGGGATTATTTTTAAAGACCTGTAACAGTTTTAAATCCCCATACAAATACACACTACAAGAAAAACTGCAGGTCTAAACTTGGACACAACCCAAAGGAACAACAACTAGGCAAAATGTGAAGTCTTATGAAAAAGAAAAAGAGATCTCATCACCCACCGAAGTGGCTTGCTTCATCATCTGGGAACTCTAAAAGAACCTAGCTCTCATAAGGATATTGAGAGTTCCAGGTTCAACAGAGATTAGTGAAAAAAAAATTCTCACATAAGATAAAGCAACAAAGCTGTTTTTTGGGGGGTGATGGTTGCAGTGCTTGTGAATTTGTGATAAAGTGATTTAAAATTGACTAACAAGACACAAATTCATTTTATTCGATGCTGTCTTGGTGTCAAAATAAAAACAGTGCCATTTACAATTTAAACAAATAACTGTCAGGTTGATTGGTCTACATGTTTCAGCCTATGGATGTTTGAATCCGGGCTTTCGTCAGGACCTCTGGATTATTTAGCTACTGCAAGTGAATTTTGTGTATCAGTGAAAAACAAACATTGTAAAATACGGTTGGAAACGATACAAACTGCTCACTTCTGTAAATTCCTGATAGAAGAGTACAGACAGTGGAACTTGAAAATACCTAAGAAAAGAAAAATGAAAAGGCTCACATAAAACCTAGTCTATAATTCCAGGGACATTGTCACAATGGGTTTAACAGTTCAAAATGATACTGTAAATGTATCCAAACACCATTTCGTGTATTAATAAATTAATTATTTAAATTCTTTAATGCACTTACCCGGCTTTCTGCGGGTGCGCACCTCACCTCTCCTGGCATCCGCTCAGGACGTGAGGCACCGCTCTATGTATAGAAAATTGACAAACAACCAGGATCAGAAAGAGCATTATCAGATCACAGTCATTGTCCACTCTATATATCACTTTATTGTCTCTAAGTCACATTGTAAACGACCATGGCAGAAAAGACAGTGAAGGAATCCTAGTAACCATCTCTTCATGATCCTAAACAGACTTTCTCATGTACTGGTCAAAACTCTTGATAAAAAACAGAAGGACATTGATCACCATAAATGCCTACTCAACTAAAGCAAGTAGATAGTTGATATTCAATTGTAAATCCATTATCAAAAGAACGAATCGTATAGCGGTGAGGATCCTACATGCGATAAAACGTACACCGTTGGAACAGCAAAAAAACACAGCAAAAAAACGATGCACATGCGTTTACAACTGATTTATGTAAAAGACCTAGGCCCTTTTTGATCAAAATTGATAACACGTCCTTTAGTGCCAAACCAGGAAGTAATGGCCACTCAAAGCACTTCAAAGTCAAGAGTAAAAATACCACAAATCCGGACTTGTCTGCACAACTAATGGCAAGGCGGATTGGTTTTAAAACCCTCTCGCAATCCCAATTTCAACTGCTCTCAACCGTCACTTGCTTAAAGACAAAGTACGTAAATGACCATGAATAAATCAGAAGGAGGCCCCGTAGCTCACCTCTCCGTCGGTACCCCTTTCTGGATCTAAGCTGGAAGGGGAGGTATCCGGCGGAGAGAGAGACGATCTTAAATACTCACTTAACTGACACATCCCGCTCCATACTCGCCCGCGACGTACTCGGAAGACGCCTCAGGCTAGCATTGCGTTATGACGTCAGCACGTAGTGTCGCGTGAAGTGCGTCCCATTTATGGGAAATGTAGTGAAAACACGTAGTTGTTTTTAATCTGCGATAAATCGTATAAAAATCGTTTGTAAAATTGAAATATTGAACCTCTATATAATTTGATAACATTTCTCTGTATGTTTTGGTGCATGAAACCGGAAAGTCATGAAAACCGTGTCAACTCCCTGAGATAAATGTCAATAGAGGAACAAGGGCACCCTAGTGTGTTAATAGTTGGTGCAAACATGGTAGTTGTACCAGTAATATCTTACTCTCCAGAAAAGAAAGATTCCTTAATAAAGTGAAACTTAATGCAAGAAACTGAAGAGACAACGGCCAAGGACTGCTGAGTTGTAAGGCAAGCTGAATTATAGGGCACCTTGTGATTCATAAATCAAGCATACAAATAAGAATTTGGGTTATAGTGCCACCCATGGTATATCATCATTAAGTCCAAAGCGATCACTTTTAAGTTTGAACACCCATTGTTGTTCTTTCATAAACAGAAATTTACTTACATCAACAATATGTGGAGGAATAAAAGGGTGTTCTAATACTACCCAAGATAGATCCTCAGGCTTGTGTTGAGTTGTCAAAAAATGATTTGTAAGTCTGGTTACCATTTTATTTCGTCTGATGGTGCTTTTATGTTCGTTGATATGAACCTTCACTTTGCGTGTTGTCATCCCAACATAGCACAGGGAACATGGGCACGTAATAAGATAGATAACTCTTTCTGTATTACAATTTGTATGTTTTTTAAGGACCCAGGGTGTACCGGTCCCAATATCCACTGTTTTGGTATGTCGAGTCTGAGGGCATGCAGAACAAGACCCGCATGGAAAATGTCCCTGTACTGGAGGGAGATCCCACAGTGTGCTCATTGTAGTCCCTTTGCAGACCTTGGGTCTAGTATGTACAAGACTATCCTGTAAATTAGTTCCTCTTTTGAATGAAAAAAGTGGAATAGGAATATTAAAATTCCCTACGTTCAGGATTCGCCAATGTGAACGCACAATTTTTTGCACATGGTTGTATAAAGTGCTGAAGGTGTTAACAAAAGTTCATCTTGAGAGCGGAGGTTTCGGTATAGGTGGTTCTAAGAGAGCATCTCGGTTGTTATTAGCGGCTCTCTTCCAAGCCCGTCTGACCAGATATCTAGGATATCGTCTCTCATATAACTGTTGCGATAATTTGTTTGCATGATGTTCAAAACTTTCTCTATCCGAACAGTTTCTCCGTATACGCAGGAACTGCCCCACGAGCAGATTCTCACGGAGAGATCTTGGATGGTAACTGTCAAAATTCAATAGCGAATTCTTCTCCATAGGTTTCTTGTACAACTCGCTCCCGAGTTTACCCTGCATAGGACATATCATGATGTCTAAAAAGGGAAGTCTCTTTTTGTCATATTCAACAGTGAATCTTAAAAACCTGTTTCTTGTATTCAACCAGGCATGTAACTCCAAGAGTGTAGCAGTAGTTCCATGCCAGACGACAAAAATGTCGTCTATGTATCTCTTCCATAACAAAATCTTGTCACGGAAGGGATTGCCATGATAGAGTACACTGTTTTGTTCAAAGAGATGGACATAAAGATTGGCCAGACTGGGCGCAAAAATACTGCCCATAGATGTTCCCGAGATTTGGAGATATAAAGTTTCTTCAAATTTGAAGAAATTTTACATCATGGCCAGTCTGGCACACTCCATTATGAAGTGTACTGGTGTTATAGTGTCCATATCTCTGGCATCTAGGAGGCCTTGTATGGCTTCCAATGTCTCTTCTTGTGGAATACAAGTATAAAGAGATTCAACATCGAAACTGACCAAAAGGTCAGTGTCGATGTCGAAATCAGTGTCAGGTAGCAATCTCAGGACATCCTTCGTGTCCTGTAGATAGGTGGCCTAATGGTCTTATGTATTTTTGGAAGCACATAAAAGTACGGAATTATTGGATGTTTAGTTACCAAAAAATCAGCTTCTAAAGATGTTATCCAACCTGCACTCTTCGCCTCGTCAACGAGACTGTGAATCTCATTAGTTAGTCTAGGGGTGGGGTCTTCTCTTAAAGCAAGATATGCCTTAGTGTCATTCAACTGCCGAAGATACTCTGTACGGTATACATCAGTGTCCAGAATCACAATTCCTCCGCCTTTATCTGCGGGTTTGATTGTTATCTTCTCATCATTAGCTAAAGTTGTTATAGCTTGTTTCTCAACCGTAGATAGATTCTGATTGTCTTTTGTGGTTACTGCTTGCTCAAAGACCCTAACTTGATGTGGTATCAGGTGAGCAGGGGGATTGAAAGTCGAGGGTGGCCTGAGACCAGTATTTCTGTTTCTTTAGACTTAAAAAAGAAGTGTAGGCGTATTTTCCTAAAGAATTGAGCTAGTTCACATCTGAGTTTGAATTGATCACCTGTGTTCGTAGGGACAGAGCCTAGACCTCTGTTGAGAACTTTTTGTTCATGTGATGTAAGAGTACGTGAGCTCAGATTAACAACTAAATTGTTGTATCTGTGTTCATCCCTGTCAGTTGTGATCCTCTCCTGCTGCGAGTGTTGGGTAAAGGCTGGTCTGTCTCCGAATGCACCTGGGCCTGTCCTCTTCTTCTGCCTCTGGTGCGCCCTCGGCCCTGTCCTAAAAAAGGCTGCTGTCCATAAAAGGGTGGATGTGCTGCAAAATGAGGCATATGCTGTGAGAATGCTGGACCAACACCAGCATTCTCATGGAGTAGAATTACACCTCCAAAAAAGTAGGTTCTACCCACGCAACCTACCGTATGTTTATGTTATGTCTATGTGTGTATATGTCTATGTGTTTCACTATATTCACTCAAGCACTTTATTTTTCTAAGGGATACGTAAGATTTATGACACTTGAATTGAGTGTAAATCGTTTGTGGTCCCCAGTCCACAATATATAGTGGACTAGGGTGTGTAACTAATCCTTATGTGTCATTATATCTTTGTACAGAAACTTTGACCCTATGCATCAAAGAAATTCTTGTTACATGGGAATCGTATGTATTTAGCAAACTAAGTACGTTTGCATAAAGTTTAAAATCTAACTGAGTGTTCTTAAAGGCACGGAGTGGTACACGCAGGGCTGGTTCTTTCATGGTCCTGATGAAGTGGTTGGGGTAACCACGAAACATGTCGACCAAGTAAATAGGGACAGCTTCACATAATGGTTACTGTACTCTGTTACTAGCCCCATTTTATTATATTACCGGATAGGAGCAGAATAAAATTAGGGCTCACTATCCAGGTAATTTTTATTCATTTATTTCACTTTTCACTCCACACAGCACATCACTACACATAGAATAAAATAAAAAGTGCTCCTGCGTATTCCGCCAAGTTGTAGCACGCCCCAGACAGTAGATGCCTGGGAGGACCCCTATGATGAAGCATGTCACCCTGGGGAAACCCTAGGTGAGTGAGGGGACTCTAGAAAAACAAGTGTTTTTTTCTAGCATAGGACTCTACTAATTGTAGAGCACATAATCTTAGGTAGGTTTTATTAGGATCCTCTTTGGATTCATTTTGATAGACATATTGTAACAGGAGGCAAAAAACCTACCTCCCTATCCTCCAACTCCCTTTCCTTTATTGTAGTCAGGGTGAAATTGCCCTGAAATCGCGTGAACTATGCACACACGCTAAGGTGTGCATAGGAGAGTTAAGTGCATAACTTACGAGTTTCACTGTCAGTTTAAATAACTTCTGCAAGAAAAAAGGAGACATAGAATGATTATAAACATTACAAGGCTTCAGGCGGTAGAGCCCAAGCATCAAGGCATGTACCCCCAGGTCAGTGTTAATCATCTTGTTGTGTTTGGCTTTAGATGTCCGTATATAGGTATTCCTGAATCATGTCCTTATATAGGCACAATTCGCACTGCCCTTATTTAGGCATAGAATACCAGTCCTTATTTAGGCATTAGCGATGCTATCCAAATACAGGCATGGTCACCTACATCCGACCACCCCAACGTCACAACGAGTTCTTATAAACCAGACCCTTAAGCCATTGGGACTTTCCCTAGATAGGATTATTGATTTCTCCAAGAACTCATCTATTATGCATGAGCTACTATTCCTTAGTGGGTCATTCATGACGTCTTCCTCTGCCTGACTTTACATCAATGCTAACATTCCTAAGCACCTTCCAGGTATAAATATACCTTCCCTTACCATGGCAAATCACGGCTCGGCTACACAGCTCGATACGGCTCGCCACGGCAAGTTCGGAAGAATTCGAGTCCCTGCCTGACGCACTGACCAAATGCTGTCATCCCTGCTCGCAGAGAATCCAGCTTCCAATGTTCTGACTCCCTTCGCGGGGTGTTAGCGTTTGAGACCCGGAAAGAGATTCCCACCTCTCTCATTCTAAGGTATGGAGCTGACTAGAACCTAGAGGGACTCTTGGCATACGCAATACTATAGCATACAGCACATACTTCCTACCTTGCGCTACACTTAGGGTAGAACGATTTAGAAGTATCAAACGAGTATCCACTTTTTATCCTATGTTATTTATGTATATGAATATATGTCATAGCTAGAAGACAATGCTATTGCAGTATTATTTCTTCTTACTGCTTACGCTGTGCATATTATAGTTCGCATACTGTCTTGCGATTGTAAGAGCTCATATCTCTTACACGAGAAACAAGACTGTTCAATAAATCCTTTTATTGAAACGCCCGTCTATCTATCTCTGTGTGACTCTGAAGAAACTAAGCATGCACAATTGACTGAGTGAAACTGTTATCTGTTGTTTCCACGATTCTGAGAAATGTTCCGATTCTAAGGGAAACAAAGTTGTCATGTTTATGCGGTTGCCAGAAACTAATCCCTTCTTGTTTATTCAAGGAGATTCTAGTGGCCTCTGAGTTAGCTGGCACACAAAGTAATTAAGTTTAATGTACTCGATAGAGGCATACTGACCTCAGTCCTATGCCACAACTATAGTGTATTTTATTCCAATGCGCAGAGCCTATAAGGGAAATAGGAACTACACTACAATCTACTGACTGATGCGACCGTGAGTGAAATAGTCGTATCGTCTAACATGCAGCATTGAGTACAAGATTCATTTAATCACAAATTAATTTCTTGCTTGTTTTTTGGTTGCTCTAGTTTTTTAAGAGCCCCCTGATCTGAAAATAAAAAGTACACTTAGCGTGTCGACGGGTGGCCAATTAGCCCGTTTATTTTGTCATTGATTAAACACCACATTGTGGCAGCACGTCAGGTAATTTGGCAGGCCAAAGCAAGGAAGGGGAGTAGTAATACTCTAGTAGATTGCCAGTATATACTTTGCAAAGTGTGAGTGAGAAATTATACCACCTACTTAAAGTAAGAACATTTTCCGTAACATAAATCCCGTTGAGAGGCGGTGCCTGTTGTCACACTCTATTCATGTAAATCAGGGTAAAAAAAGGACGGCAATGGTATCAGCAAGGGTAATAGCTGTCATGCAACTCATAGAGTGAGTGGTTGTTTGCTTTTGTTACTCACTGCGTTAAGGTGAGCCGCTTGCTGAGTTACGTACTCTTCGTCTCCTCCGGGACCCCGGCGAAGCAGTGTCTCTGGTCCTGGTAGGTGTATATGCAAGCCTGCTTCCCCCTACGTTAACGCGCAGTGCTTGTTGACGCGGGTAGTAAAGCTTCCTATTGGTTGAGACGGACGAGCCCCTCTCATGAGTTAACCATTACCTTCCCCAGATTCCAGTGGAAGGAAACAGCTAATCAACACTTTCTGCTATTTTTAGTTGGTGGAACCGATGCGGTTCAGGGCTAATATTCAAAAGATGGTAAACATGTCTTGTTACCTCCATTATTAATAAGGAAGAACTCCCAGTAAATTAATGCCGATGGTTTCTTTTTTTTCAAGGTTCTCAGGTATAACTGGAAGTCCAACCCTCTGTTTGGGAAAAGTAACACTCTATGTTGAGATGAAATTGCAATAAAAAAAAGTCAGAATTACTGAATAAAATTCCGCTTCATCTCTAAAGGTTTATGGAATTCCAGTGCATATCATTATTTAATCCTTGTTAATGTGTGCAAAGGTGATAAATCCATCTCTGTTCTTTCTTCAAGAGGAAATTCTGGGGGTCATCTGGATGGATAGCTAGTTGTTCTATTACCACCCATTTCAGGGCGTTGGTCGTGTGGCATGCTTTTCAAGAAATGGTCCGTCATTTTTGTGGTATTTCGTTTCCATCTGATGTTACTCCGATGTTCACATATTCTTGTTTTGATGTTCCTACTTATCATTCCTATGTAACGCAACTCGCAAGGGCATGCTATCATGTAGACGACCTTGCTAGAATTAAATTTTGTGTGTTTTTTTTAGAGCCATATTTTATATGGTTCTAAATCCAAAGTTTTTGTTTCGTAGGTCAGGTGGCATACACTACAATTGCCACAAGGATAGTGGCCCATTATGTTTGGTAACCTCTAGAACAAACCCCAGCAAGGAGTTCTTTATCATTGTGAAGGAGTTCTCCAACCCCACAGCCACCTAGAACGAAATCACCCCTCCCAAGAACTGTGTGACACCCTGGTGGACTTCTCCACAACAAGATCCCAGTAATCTACGAAAACTTCAAACCCTGACGCCTCGCCGTTGATGACATCGCCATGCTCAGACTCACCAACACAAACCCCAAACACCTACTTACCCATTAGGACCCTCTCACAACTCAACCCACCATCTCCATCATGAAATCCGTGCACTTAGGAGCACTCAAGGACCCCTGCCCATACACATCTTCAACTTTGGAAGAAAGACGACTGGTGACGAGCTCGAGAAAGTCCTGAATACCTTCATCACCCTGGCCTCCTTCATTGAGGACTGGAAACAAGCTGAAGTGAGACCCCACCCAGACGGAACCATCCGCCAAGCCAGCAGAACCAAAGTACTACAGACCCATTTTCCTGCTCCCCTTTCCAGTAAAGGTCCTCGAGAAGGCAATGAACCAACAAATCATCAACACCTGGAATGTAACAACCTCCTGGATCCCTCCCAAACCGGATTCCGAGCCAAACGCAGCACACAGACAGCCCTGGTTCCAGCCACAGACAATATTAGGGCCCTCCTGAACCACTGCAAAACAGCAGCCCTCATCCTCCTGGACCTGTCAGACACTTTCAAAATCATCTCACATCACATCCTGATCAACAGACTCTACAACATCAGAATCCAGGCAGACCCCCTCAAGTGGATTGCCTCGCACCTACCGAGAACAACCCAGAGAATCGGTCTCCCACTGTTCACATAGGAACCAAAGATCACCTGCAGCGTCCCTTAAGGATCGTCCCACAGCCCCACCCTCTTCAACACTGTTGGGGGCTGGCTTAGTACATGGTGCATACTTATTTAAGTGAAGCACCCTGCACAAATCCAGACAACCCTTATGGTGATTTTAGAGGTCTTAGACAACAATAGAAAGCTCTCTAAATAGTAGCTGTGGAGAGCAACCTTCAAGCTTAGTCCAAAAGGAGTGTCAAGCAGCTTGTTTTACCAGAACTAATCATATAGTGTAGGTTAAACGAAAAAGAACCTCACAGTGTAGTTATAAAAATAAGTATATTTATTATACACACTCACTAACACATAGGCATATCTCCTACCCGGAGATATAAACACAATACACACAATATTTCAAATGTAAAACAGGTAAGCACAAATATACAGTGATATCCAGGGGGAGACCAAAGCATATACTAAAGAAGGGGAATGTGAACTGCGACTGAAATCAGAACTTGGAACAGAAGACTCAGAAGAGCTGGAAACACAAGGACCCACAAAATGCAAGTATCCAGGAACCCCACGAAGACTGTGTGCATAGTGGGAACACAGCCGCGTACTCAATGAAAGTCCATGAGAAAGTCGCAGTTGCCGTTTTAAAGAAGAAGGACCTTTCCCAGTGGACCCTGAAGAAACCCCGTGAAAGATCGAAGGTTGGAGAGTCACCCCACCCGTGGATACCCCAGGAACCAGGATACCTACACCAGGGAAGCTGGGTGCTTAGGTGTGAAGTGACGTTGGAAACTGCTGTAGACCACAATGAAGGACTGCAAAAAAGATGCCGCTGGCGAAGAAAGTGAAAGAGTCCGGTGGAACCCAAAGATGGATCCTTGAAGAGAAGTACCTGCAAGCAGAGGGGACACCGTCTATGCCACTCAGGAGTGACAAGGAGGCACCGATGACTGAAGATGCAGGAGAGTTGACGGTGACCTTGTTGCTGCACCTGTGAGAACTAGGCGATGCTGTGGAAGACCAGGAGCCGTTCACAAGCTGTCCCACGTCGGAAGTCGCGAACCAGGGAGTCAGTGTTTGGCAGGAGCACCAACAAGCATTGGCACAGCAACAGAACAGAAGTCGCAGATGAAAAAGGTGCAGCGTTGGGACCAGCGAGGCCCGAGGCATTCACCAAGTAAAGGAGAGTTGACCATGCCTGAGCAAGCAGGGGAGCCCATTGAAGCCCAGGACGACCCTCAAGAGGACCCACAGACCGAAGGCACAGGAGTCGCAAGAGGACCTCGAGCAGCTCACCAAAGATGCAGGCCCATGGTGCAGAGGATGCGGTGAGGATGAAGATCTTGGTAGGAAGAGAAGCTGGGGGCTGGAGTTTCTTTTTGTACGAACATCTCTCGAGGAGAGAGTCAACAAGCCTTGGCAACGGCAAGTCGACGCAGTGCACAGAGGTTCTGTTCCAGTAGTTCCGACGAGGGATACTGACCTCAAACCTGCTGAGAAGCCAGTGCACTAAGTCCTGTCTAGGAGGTGGTTACACCCTGTGACGCAAAACCTATTGTTCTACCTTCCCCTGCTCCAGCTCCGCTCAGCAGCAGGAGGGCAGAATCGTGTCTGTGGTCGGCAGCAGCACTAGCTTGCTGTTAGACTCTGAAAGGCTGGTACCGGGAATACAGACGGGCTCCCTAGGGAGCCCCCCAGTACATGGGATCCTACATACAACACTAGAATCAGTGTTGGGGTAGGATTCCAACATGTTTGATACCAAGCATGACTGGATTCGGGCAGCCACTATATAGTTAGACATCTCGCAATTAACTTGATGATCACTATATATATTAAATGGCTGACTGCACTTACAAAGCCTGGAGAATAGACTTCCGTGTTTGTAGGGGGTGTTCTGCACATGCCGGGCACCCTCACACTTATAACCTAGCACCACGCCTTCAGAATTGAAAGGCCTGCCTTAGGGGTGACTTATAGGTTTTAAGTACAGTGAACTCGGGTATAAGGAAACTTATACTTGTTGTAGGTGGTGCTAGCACCAGCTTACACAGGCTGCAATGGCAGCCCTGTAGTCACAATTTGAGTGGTCTCTCATGGGTGGCATAATATATGCTACAGCCCACGGGAGACCCCTGGTTTACCTATGCCTTGGGTACCTTAGTACCATATACTAGGGAGTTAGAAGGGTACACCAGTAGCCAATAAAGAAGGTACCAAAGTGCTTACCATAGTCCAATTTAGGAGGAGAGCACAGTGACTGGGGTCCTGACTAGCAGGATCCCAGTCAGACTAGTCAGAAAACAGTAGAACACCAGCAAAAAGTCGGGGTAACCATGAAAGCAGATCCTACTTTCCTACACAACCCGCCTCCCCCAAACAAAAGGAGATAAGACTAACCTTGCCCAGTTGAGTCTTCATTTTCTAAGTGAAAATATCTGGAGAGTCCATCTGCATTGCCATGGTTACTCCCAGATCTATGTTCCACAGAAAAGTCCATCCCCTGTAGGGAAATTGACCACCTCAAACGTTTGGGATTTTCACCCTTCATCTGTTTCAGCCATAAGAGGGGCTTATGGTCTGTCTGAACAATGAAGTGAATACCAAACAGGTATGGTCTCAACGTCTTCAAGGCCCAGACCACAGCAAAGGCTTACCTCTCAATAGCTGACCAACATTTCTCCCTGGGGGTCTTCTGCTTATAAAAGCTACTGGTTGGCCCTGGCTCTCTGCATTACGTTGTGACAAAACAGCTCCTACCCCATCTCAGAAGCATCTGTATGGACAATGAAGTTTTGGGAGTTATCAGGACTTTGCAGAATGGGGGCAGAGCACATGGCCTGCTTCGGGTCATCAATTGCCTTTTGACAGCTAACTGTCCACTGAAATTTCTTAGGCATCCTTTTGGAGGTGACCTCATTAAGGGGAGTCAGAATGGACCCATATCCCTTAAGAAACTACCAGTAGTACCTAGTCAGGCCCAAGAAAGCTCTGACCTAAGTCTGGGTAGTGGGAGCAACCCATTTCATTATGGTCTGGATTTAGCACTCAAATGGTTGAACTTGGCCCCCACCTACAAGGTGACCCAAGTACACAACCTTGCTCTGCCCTATCTGGCATGTTGTGGCCTTGATAGTGAGGCCTGCCTTTTGGAGGGCATCTAGAACATTCCTGAAGTAGACCAGGTGATCCTCCCAGTTGGAACTAAAGACAGTATTATTGTCTAGATATGCTGCACTATAGGCTTACAGACCTGTGAGAACTTTATTCCCCAACCTCTGAAATGTGGTAGGCGCATTCTTCAAGCCAAAGGGCATTACAATAAATTGATAATGCCCACGTGGGTTGAAAATGCTGTCTTTGGCATGGCATCCTCAGAAAGTCAGATTTGCCAGTAGCCAGCAGTTAGGTCAAATGTACTAAGATACTTGGCTGAGGCCAGAGTATCAATCAGCTCATCTGCCCTGGGAAAAATGGATGGGCATCAGTCTTAGTGACTGCATTGAGGCCTATGTAGTCTACACAAAACCTCATCTCTCTCTTACCATGTTGGGTGTGAGGTTTAGGTACAAGGACTACTGGACTAGCCAAAGGGCTATCCGAAGGTTCAATGACCCCCAACTGCAGCATCTTTTTGACCTCAGTCCTGATGCAGTCTCTGACATGGTCAGCCGGTCTGTAAATGTTGTTTTTTACAGGCAGACTCCACTTGATGGGTGCACCAGGTGGTTTAACTGGAAGTCAGAGAAAACAAGTTGGCTAACTGATTGAGGACTTGTTAGACTTGGCATCTTTTGGCGTGTTTCCCCAGAGTTTTTGCTTTCTGACCTCCAGGTTTTGACTTGCTGGAGTAGTGTTTCTGCGTACTTTTCTCACTGCTGATTAGTGGTAAAGTGCAAGTGCTCCTGTGGGAAATTGTGTTATGGATTGGTGTTTCCATGATTGGATATTTGATTTACTTGTTAGTCTCTAGTAAAGTGCACTGAGTGTGCCAGGGCCTGTGAATCAAATGCTACTAGTGGGCCCGCAGCACTGATTGATTGATTGATTGATTGATGTACTTATAGAGCGCAGCTATCACCCTACGGGCATCTTGGCGCTTGCATTGGGAACCCGTCCTGGTTTTTCCCTGTAAGATAACCCGTACTGGGCATCCCCAAGGTGAAAGCCAGGCCTCCCGCCGCGGGGGGCCGTTGTGGAGATTAAGCAGGCTTGTTGCCCAGAGCTGCATAGTGTGAACTCATGCTTAGAGTGGGCACCGAAGCGAGAATTATCGAGTCCGTGGACGATTGGGCTCTGGACCCTGCCGCGTCGAGAATCGAACCCAGGTCCCGGGTCTGATCTCTGCTTCAGGGTATGCCTCCTCTAACCAGTGAGCTACACTTCTCCACTGATTGTGCCACCCACTTGAGTAGCTCTGAAAAGGCAACCCAGACCCGCCATTGCGGAGTCTGTGCGCAGTTTGTAACTGCCATGTCGACTTGGCCAGTGCACACACTTGCCGGTCCCTCACCTTCCCTTTTCTTACATGTCAGCCACCCTTAAGGTAGGCGTAAAGTACCCCTGTTGGCTGGGTGGAGTGTATGTGAAAATTAGGTCATACCCTGGTGTGTGTGGCATGTCCTGATAGTGAATTACGGCCAATTTCGTTTTTCGCTATTTCAAGGCTACCTTTTCCCCATAGGACAGGTTGGGGAGTTTGTTTGTAACATCTTATAAACATAACTGGCCCAGAGAATTAGGCAGGAAAATAAAGTTTAGCATGCCTGAACTGAGAATCTAAAGATGCATCTTTTAGTGAAGGTGATTTATACATTCTGTGTTTGAAAATACCACTTTTAGAAAGTTGGTATTTTCTTGCTCAGTCATCCCATGTGCCTCTGCTGGAATGTGGATTGCCTGTCTGGGTTTTGGATGACAGAAGGCTTGGGATCAGGATTGGCTCCAGATAGTCTAGGTGGGTCAGGAAAGGGCTGAATAGACCTGGGCTGCAATTGGGGGAAGGGGGAGGAGATTTCCTTGAACCTCAAAGGGCCTGGTCTGCCTCTGACCATGCCATCTCCACCTCCTGCCAGGAAGTCACACCAGAGAAGGCAGAACTGGTTCTGGCTGGGCACAGACACTCTCTGCCTAAGAGATCAAAGGATTTTGGGATATAAATATTGCGGCTCAGACCCCTGAATTTTAGAACTCTTTTGGACCAAGAAGACTGTCAATAAGAAGAGCTGGAAAAGCTGTGAGGAGGAACTACCACTTTGCTGCATGCTTTGCTGTGTTGGCCTGCAGTGGCTGCTTCTGTCTTGGGCAGTGAAAGGACTGGACTGAACTTTCTGCAATCTACTTTTGTCAGTTTCTCCAAGGGCTTGAGGTAGAGCTTGCCCCCTGGTTCAAGAAGTCTCAGGAACAACAAAGACTTCAAGCTCTTCTGCCCTCAGCACTGGGGACTGTGTGTTTTGTGCTGCAACAGAAGAAGCCGATGGCGTTGACGACGACGCTGCCGACTCCGTGTCCTGAAGACAACGCAGAGGGCCCCGCCGCAACACCGCACCACGACCCTGGTCTCATTGACGCCTGCTGACGCCGCCATCGAGCCACTGCTCGAACCGTGACCTGTGGGCACCGCACTCCGCACCGCCTCGCTCCATATCCCCGACGACGCTCCACGCCAAAATATATACGCCGCTGCTTGCACCATAGTTTGAGGGCACTGCTCGTAAAGTTACATGACGCACCGCCCTCATTCGGCACCGTAGCCTTGGCCTACTGTCGCCGGTGCCATTGACTCCCATTCGTCAGCCAACGACAGCGCTTCAGCAACGACGACACCGCTGCTGCACCGCGACCTGCCACCACCGCAATGAGCAACGCATTCACTTCGCACCGCGACCCTGGTCTCACTGATGATGCCATCTGACGCTGCCACCGAGCCGCTGCTCGCACCGCGCCCTAAGGGCACCGCACGCCGCACCGCTGCACTTCGCACCGCAGCACCCGATGCCTACCAACGCCAGCGCTCCTGACTGCAACAGAGAGGAGTTCGATCTACAACACGTGTGACTTTGAGGGCCCCAATGACTCCTGCACCGACCTTCGGAACCGACGCCTGCGGACGCCGTTCTTTCAGAAGCTCAACAAGAGGTCGCCGATGCCCTACATTTCTAAAAAGTACTGTTTGCGGGTCTTCCCGACACCGTAGCTGAGCCACGACGCCGCGGTCAGCCAGAACTGTTTGGATTTGTTTTTTCACGACGCCGAGATAGCCCCAGGCAGAGCTATCGACATCAAGGAACTGTTTTTCAAGCATATTTTGATAACCGAAGATTTTTAAGTACTGTATTGTGGATTTTTATCGTTTTTGGTTTTGTCTTAAGTATATAAAAATATTGGATATTTTTCTGAACTGGTGTGGTGTCCTTTTGTAGTGCTTACACTGTATTACTGTTGGTTATGTGCAAATGCTTTTTACACTGACTCTAAGAAAAGCCTGACTGCTCGTGCAAAGCTACCAAGGGGGATAGCAGGGGTTATTTTAGGAGTGTAACTCCGTTATCCTGCCCAGAGTGGTGGTTTCTGCCTGGCTTTGGCACATGTCCTATCCTACCAAAATTCTAACAGGACTTTACTGCAATTAGCTTGCTGCTGGTCAGTGAGGCTGCCTGCCAAGGCTACTCCATCAGCTGACCCATCAACAATGTCCTGAGAGAGGAGATCAGGGAGAGGGTCATGTCAGCCCTGTCCACAAAAGGCTTTAGGCGGTTCACATGAAGTCCCTTCTGGAAGTACCTAGGTCAACCAAATAGGTGACCTCCCCTTTTTTCGCAACGATGGGGTGGGGGGCACTCCATTTGTCCTGAAGAGCTGCTGGGGCCACAGGCTCCAACACCCACACTTCCTGTCCTGGCTGGTAAACAGTCAGCACAGCCTTTTGGTCATGCCAAGCTTTCTGAAGCTCCTGGCAGGCCTCAAGGTTTTTGCTGACCTTCTTCATGTACTCAGCTATACATGAATGCAAGCCAAGGACATAGCCCACAATATCTTATATATGAGGTTTGAGAGGCTTCTCCCAGCACTCCTTAACCAGATACAATGGACCCCTAACTGGATACCTAAACAGAAGTTCAAATGGGCTGTAGCCCATCCCCTTTTGAGGAACCTCTCTATAGGCAAAGAGAATGCAGGGTAGTAAGACATCCAATTTTCGCCTGAGCTTTTCTGGGAGTGCCATGATCATACCCTTAAGGGTCTTGTTGAACCTTTCAACAGGCTCATTGCACTCTGGATGGTAGGGTGTGGTAAACTTGTAGTTTACACCAAACTCTTTCCACATTACAGTAATGTAACTAGACATGACGTTTGTACCTCTGTCTGTTAAGACCTCCTTAGGCAACCCCACTCTGGAAAAGGCTCCCAGAAGTGCCCTAGCCACCACAGGAGTTGTAGTGGTCCTAAGGGGAATAGCCTCTGGATACCTAGTGGCATGGTCCACCACCACTAGTATATAACTGTGTCCAGATGCTGATGGAGGGTTTAAGGGACCAACAATGTCTTTCCCTACCCTCTCAAAGGGGACCCCAACCACTGGGAGTGGAATTAAGGGGACCTTTGTAGTGCAACCTGACTTACTACAGGCTTGGCAAGTGTAAGCCTGGGTGGAGTTTGCGTGGCGGTGCTAGGCGGAACTCTGTGAAACAGTTAAAAAAACTCCGCCGCACTACACGGAGTTCCATGAGCAGGTGGAGTTGCTTGTCCTTCCCGTTCGTGTGGCGTTTCCCGCCGTACGGCAACGCGGATTGCGTGTTCCGGGGGAAATATCATGCTGACTGCCTATGCAGTCGCTCATGGCCGCGGGCATCTTGATTTTTTCTCTGTTATGGTGCTGGGACCTATTTTTCAATCCTGCCTTACAAAACTTTTTTTCTGAGCTTTTTTATTTAACGTCTTTCCCTCGGTCTTCTTAAGTATATATTTTGTGTGTTTTTCTACTTTTTGTGTGTTTTTTAGTGAGTTTTGTACTGATTTTCTATATTACTTGCTTTCTCCTTTTTTTGCTTCCTTTCTTCTTCTCCCTTACTTTTTGACTTTCTACATTTTCTCTTCCGCTTCCCCAGCATCATGGCAGAGAGTATGACCCGAGCAGAGAAGAGCAGCATTCCTTGAAGAATGTAGCGCCCGGAGGAGGTGCATCCTGGGACCTTGTTTTCTGAGTTGGAGGTGGCAGCGCTTGTTATTCTTTGTGCAGCGCCATCTCCTCCACCCTGGCAGCAGGCGGGAGGGCTGAGCCTGGAAGGGGCAGCAGCGATGGGCGAGGGTGCGTAAGGCACTGTATCGCTGCTCTGGGGTCCGGCACACCCACAACCAGCTGACAAACCGGTGGTCCGACATCCTGGACTGAGAGCAGGACCTGCTGGACCTGCTAGGGGTTGAGGTCATGGGGCTTGGTGAGTAGCTAATTATTATTATTGTGTGTTCTGTTATTGCTAATATTTTTTTCCCAAATAGCAAGCATGCTGTTGCTCACATGCAGGTAACAAGTTATGTTTAAAAATCTTATATAATTTGATCGTTATTCTCGGTGCTACCTGATCGTACTTTTTTGCAACTTTGTGCTCGCTTCGGCTGATTATGCAAGAGAACTTAAGTTCAATAATGCAGGATTGAGATACTCCTTTCCTTTGTCCTGTCACAAAGATAGTGGTAGTTAGTTACTTAGTATTAGTTATTTAGCAGTCCGTGCCCTCTCACTTCAGTCCTTAGTAAAACCTTTTTTGTACTTCGTATAGAGAGTGACTAGCAACCAACCAATTTGGTGTATGCAATATGCTTGCATCCAGCTATGCATTTAAAGACTGAATGCAGACTTAGTGAATTGGCCCATCAAAGGGGGTTCAGATGATTGTGAATGAGATCGGAACTTAGAAGCAAATATCATGTTTTTGCAATTAATTCCAAAGTCTTTGGAATAGGCGGGCTAGGTAGGTTTAGGATTCATGGTGGAATAATTAAGATAAGACGGTCCTCGACCGCAATACTGGTCTACTGCTAGTTGATTGGATTTAGGAAAGGTCAATGTTATTGCAATTGCCGTTTCCTGTCAAAAAATATTTTTGGAGCTATTATTTAATATTTATTTAACACCAATATTTTTTTGTCTCTTTAATTATGTCTTACATGATCATCAGCATTCAGGGGCAAGACGAGGTTGTCTGAGGTGGGTGCTGGTAGCTGGAGGTGCCTTCCAAGAACGCTCCTCATCTGATGGCTCTTCTGGCCCCAGTAAATCCTCCTGTTGTTAATATTAATATATATTTCCCTAACTTTTACCACTCCATAATTTGAACTATTATTTCTGCTTCCTAATTGTATTTTTTTCCCAAATCCTCTTCGATCTATCTGTTTCTAATTCTTATTATCCCTGCATTATCCTATTTACTAACTTAGTTATATATATTTCTAGTGTCTGTATTTGTTTTTACCTCATACTGCCTCTGACTCTGTACTAGTCTGTCTGTAACTTGCTTTCTTCTGGTTTTTCAGTCAGCTTTCCCTCCCTTTTGTGGACTGCCTAGTGGTGGTACTGTAAGACTTAGACAACCCATTGGTCCTTACAACTACTAGTCCCAGTACTACTACTCTGCCGTGCAGATTGCATGCCCAAGTAAGGTATTCTACGACTGTTTGTTGAGATGAGAAGGCTTTCTTTTACTTACTCATGCTCAATCAGTAAATGATGGTCACGTTGGATACCCCAAAATTGTGTCTTCTTCTCATCTAGGCCTAGTATTATTATTAGCAGCAGTTGATGGTGAACTGATTACCATGCACCATGGCTGCAAGGAAGTATGAGTATGAGGAGGAAGGCACCATTACATTTTCCAAACAAGAAGACCTTATGTCTGAAAATCTGCCAAGTTGGCCATTCGTTTTCTTTTCAAAAACTCAGATTCACCAATAACTCTAGCCACTGAGTCCAGTCGTTTACAGGTTGTCTTCTTGAGAGGCTTTTCAAAAATTGCCACCAACCAAATGCCCAACCAGATAATTTATTATTTTTGATAGGATATACTGTCTGTAACTGATTTGTAGAGATGTGTCTGGTGTATTTTCAATCTTTCTAGTGAAAAAAATTAATCGGGGGATGCGTATATGGCATCTAAAAAATGGGTAATATTTTTTGTCGCCGAACCGACCACCTGGGCCAGCTGGGACGGCGACGCTAGCCAGCAGAGAGCAGATGCGGAAGCTACAGGGGGTGAGCCAGCAGCAGTGGAGGGCTGTGGTAAGTCATATTGCTTGCTGCAAGGGTGTACACTGTACTGTTGAGACTAAGATATGAACAGTTGAAGACACCCTTTACTTAGCATTAGCATATACAGCGGGAGTTGAGTAACTAATGGCCTCTTCTATCTTCAACTCAGCAGAGAAAGTTTTATGAAGAGTCAGACCTTGACGGATTGACGGAAAAGGGAAAGAATGATGGAAGGAGGAAGGATGAGTAAAATGTAATAAGACTGGCAGAGAAGGATGTGTGGGTGAAGGCCCGGGATGCAAATATAAGTGGCTGACAGGATGCATGGGTGCTTCAAGGATCGGTGAAAGGTGAAAGGAAGGATGCCTACCTGGGTAGGATAAAAGTGTATGGGTGAAAGGAATCCTACCGGGGGATTGACGGGTCAAAGGCATGCAAGGACGCATAGGTGGTTAAATGACAAATGTATATTGGTGAAATGTTTGTTGAGAATGATAGCCATGTTTGGATGGATGGATTGTATTCAATCATAGGCGAAGACTGGATGATGAGAATGTAAAAGAAACTTACATCGTGCCTAAGTAGCAAAGTCAAGGGTAAAGAATAAAAATAATGCTAGACGAACAATGCAATGATAAATGGAAAAATCCCTGGGAAGAAGAATAAACAAGGAATGTTTCATTTTTATCAAGGTTTTTGATTCAAAGGTTTAAGGTCGTATTTCAGACTACTCCCTTGACTCACAGTAGTTTTTAAGCACAACATATTTATTATGTACCCACCCATCATCAATCGCCTCCCTCTGAGGCCCACTCCCTACCTATGGTATTTCGATAGTGTCAGCCATGGGTGGCCTATCGGCTGTATGATTACAATAGTTGCACCTCACGTGACGTCCTGACGTATATCATCATTCATACTCCTTCCCAACCCACCAGCAGCCAAGACCTGGAAACAGAGGCTGAAGACCATCAGGACCGAAGCTGGAGGCATTGTAGGAGGAGGAGGCGGCAGCAGCTGCAGCCTCCAATGCCCCGGGCTCCAGCCAGGCCCCCTAGTGCCTCCAGTGGTACGGCGCAGTGGTCCAGCAGCCGCCAGCCGCCACCATTCTTCAACCACTGCTGCTACCCCAGTACACTTTGAACCCTTCAGTGCTGTATGATCCTGAGGATGACGTGCCTAGAGGTCAGGATGGAAGAGCGTTTTGACCAGCTGGAGCGGAAGATGCAAGTCCTAGTCCACCGCTAGAAAGACCTCTCTTGCCCCTTTTTTAATCTTTTGTTTGGTTGGTGGGACTTGTTGGGAAGAGGGTGCGAATGTCGGAGTTGGGGAAAATTTGGGTGTATAGTATTTTTTTATGGTCATTTGATTTATATGGAAAATTTAAATTTTGGACTTGCTTCACTGTACATTGGTTGGGGTTAGGGAGAGGGATGGGTCGGATATTATGGGTTTCTTTCAAGTCCAGGGAAGACATGGCTTGGCAGTTCAAGCTGGACTGTTCCTATGAGGCACAGGGTCAGACTGATATGCATATGGCCATGTCTGAACTGGGGTGGCGGAGTGAGCTAAAGAATGATGATGGATTAAACCCAGATCAGTTGACTGGGGGTGAGTGCTTGCATTGTTCAACACACCATCCATCATCCCCTTTGGTTTGCTTTGTTCGCCCTAAGTTGGCAGGGTATGCCCAGACGTGGGTCCCACTTTGCCACTGGATTCAAGCTAGCCTGGCTCCAGGATGCTTGTTTCCGGTCCAGGGAAGACATGGCTTGGCAGTTTGGGCTGGACTGTTACCATGAGGCACAGGGTCAGACTGATTTGCATATGGCCATGTCTGAACTGGGGTGGCGGAGTGAGCTAAAGAATGATGATGGATTAAACCCAGATCAGTTGACTGGGGGTGAGTGCTTGCATTGTTCAACACTCCGTCCATCATCTCCTTTGGTTTTGCTTTGTGAGCACTGTCCATTGGCGCTCTTCCCATATCAATACAGCAATGGGTTTTGATCAAAGTAGACCTCTGGTGGGTCATCCAGATAGGCATAGACCATCTGCTCAATGGTCATGGGTGCTCCCCCTTGCTCGGCCTCTTTTGCATTTGCCTCAGCACTGGACTTGAGCCCTGCCAGTAGAAACCATTCCTTTGCCGATTTTGGGGCTGATGCTCCTGTTCTTGGTGTTGATGTTGTTCTTCCTGTTGTTGGCTTTGGCTGCTGTGAGCCAACCATACTGCCCTCAGGCTCTGAACTTGAAGGCTGCCCTGCTGTACTTGTTGTGCCCTAGAGGGGCAGGCCACTAATTTCCGCCCGTTTCTTTTTCTAGCTGACTGGCTTGCACATCTATCCAAGTTTGTAGTTGACAACATCACTGCCTGAAAAAGGAATGAAAGTGGCCAGTAAGGAAAAGTTACTTACCTAGTTCTCTTCCAGGGGTATCCTCATCAAAGTCATAAGCACTTAAATATTCCCACCCATGAGCGGGGAACCCGGAAAACATATAAAAATTATACATGAAAACATATATATAGCTCTATATATATAAAGTCCAAATACCCACTCACTTCTAAGAATGGGTCCGACACCACCTGGCAGAGACAAAGGATTTATTCAGGATCATTAGTCAGCGCAGGAATCTGTGGTTAACTGTAACTTCTGGGCAGACACGTTTCAGCATGTGTGCTTTCTTCAGTGCCAGTTACAGAGGCAGGACCTCACACCTGGGGGCCGTTTTGAATCCTGCTGAAGCCCCTCCCTTTGGAGCCTCGTCACGACCTCTCTTCCGCCTCACAGTTGCATTCCATCCTGCGTTGCCGATCTGGACTGCTGCATGCCGGTAAGTGAAGTCCATTGTGGATTCCCCTTTAGTAAGTAGGAGATCCAAAACACCAAGTGGTGTCCCAACATTGTGGTTCTTGGCCCTCACTCCGCCGCAGCCGTCTGATACGATGTAAATGCTGACACCACTTTTCTCTGCCTCGCGGTTAATACCGCTCCTCTCTCCCCGAGCAGTGATGTGGCACCCTGTGGTGATGAATCTGCGTGGGGGGGCAACGCGTATGCTCTATATATATATATATATAAATATATATATATAGAGAGAGAGAGATATAGATATATATATTATTTTTTTCTAACAATGCAGCCTTCCAAACACAACAGGCTAAGCAATGCTGAAAAGATCTTATCTTTGCACATATCCAAATAAAGCAGGGAAACCAAAAGACACTTGAACTGCTTTTAATGAATAGCAGAAAACATATCCCTGCAAAGAGAAAATAAGGCAGGCATTGATAGCCCATAGGCTGCATTGTAACTTCGTTACCATAGAACGCTGAAAGCCAATACAGTGAAACATAAAAAACTGGCACCGTGCCTTTAAGGCAGCCATGACCCTTAGCTTCCCATCATGCCTCAGGATTGACAGCTAGGTCGGTTGTTCTTTGCGGAGACCCGGAGGTCAGGGCACAAAGAGATAACAATCTTGGTTCATTTGCCCAGGGAGGTGGGTGGGTTGCTTATGACTTTGATGAGGATACCCCTGGAAGAGAACTAGGATTATAGGTAAGTAACTTATCCTTCTCTTCCAGGGGATCCTCATCAATAGTCATAAGCACTTGAATCGAGTAGCAAGCCCATCCCCTCTTCCTGCGGGCAAATGAGAACCATAAATGAAAGTAATATCAAAGAATACCATTCAAAAGACTTTAGCATTGAAACAAATTCCTCAAGGAGGCTTGGCCTACTTGGGTATCTGCTCTGGAATCACACAATAGTGTCTCGTAAAAGTATTCACCGATTTCCAAGTCGCTGCCTTGCAGCTCTCGGCCATCGGTACATTGTGTAAAACAGCCACTGTAGCTGCTTTTCCCCTAGTGGAGTGTGCTTTGGGAGAAACCAGAAGGGGTTTATTTGCCAATTGATGCCAGCTTGATGCAAGACACTATCCATCTGGAGATGGAACGCTTGGAGGCTGGGAAACCTGTCCTGATGGCACCATAGTTTAGAAACAGTTGATCAGATTTTCTAATTGTCTTAGTTTTATCTAAATAGAATTTTAGAACTCTCTTAAGGTCTAGGAAATGGAGAGACCTTTCAGCTGGCTTGGATGGATTGGGAAAGAAAGAGGGCAGAGCGATCGTCTGGTTGACATGGAAATCAGATACCACCTTCGGAAGAAAGGAGGGGTGAGTCCTCAACACTACTCTGTTGTGATGGAAAACCGTGTAGGGTTCTTTGGAACAGAGAGCCTGAATCTCGCTTACTCTACGAGCTGAGGTAATAGCCACCAAAAATGCGGCTGTCCATGAAAGGTGCTGAAGGGTCGCCTTATGAATAGGTTCAAAAGGAGGACCCATCAGTTTGGACAGAACCAGGTTCAACTCCCAAGGAGCAGAAGGAGGTCGGACGGAGAGAAGACTTTCTTCAAACCCTGAAGGAAATCCTTAACCACCTGGAGCTGGAAGAAAGAAGGTTGATTAGGAGCCTTTCTGTAGGCAGTAATGGCAGCCAGGTGAACCTTAATGGAAGTATACTTTAGACCTGATTTGGCCAAATGCAGGAGATACGGTAAGATTACCTACTCCTGCCCCCTGGTTGGTTGGAAACCATTACGTACACACCACAAATAAAATCACTTCCATTTTAAAGAATAGGAATTTCTCGTGGAAGGCCTTTTGGATTCCCTCAAAATGTTCATACAGTCCTGAGGGAGATCTAAGTGGCCGTACTGGAGGACCTCAGGAGCCATGCTGCCAAGTTCAACGAGGGAAGGTTGGGATGATAAATCCTCCCGTTGATTTTCGACAGAAGGTCCGGTCTGCACGGAAGCCTCCTGTGTAGCAGGTGTAGCAGGTTCGGGTACCACCACTGCTGGGGCTAGTCTGGTGCTATGAGAATCATTCTCATCCTGAAGCGTGTGAGTTTGGTTATCACTTTCGGGATAAGAGGAAGAGGCAGAAAAGCGTAAACAAAGATTTCTGACCAGTCGATCAAAAGTGGATTTCCTATCGATCTGGTGGTAAAATCTTGACGCGAAGGTGTGGCATTTTTTATTTGACTCGTCTGCAAAGAGATCGATTGTTGAACGACCCCATTGTAGAAAAATGTCTGCCACCACTTCGTCATTCAATACCCAGTCTTGCTGATCTTTGTGAATTCTGCTTCCCTGGCAGATGTACCGCTGTGATAGAGAGTTGTTTGGCCAGGAGCCAATGCCAGATGGCCTATGCCTCCAGGGACAGAGGGCGAGAGTGAGTCCCCCCTTACTTGTTTAGATAGTACATGGTGGTCATGTTGTCCGTTTGTACTAAAATTGACTTGGATTGTATCGACGGGTAGTAAGCCTTGTGGGCTAGATGTACTGCCTGCAGTTCCAGCATGTGTATATGACACGAATGTTCTTTGTTCGACCACCTGCCCTGAGTCTGTAGAAGACCCATGTGTGCTCCCTAGCTCTGAAGAGAGGCGTCTGTGATCAGGGTTTGTGTAGGAGGAGGTTGGTGGAAAGGTATTCCCACTAAGAGATTTCTTTGATGAGTCCACCACGGAATGGATGCTTTCGCAGCCTGGTAGAGAAGAATCCCGTCTTCCCATTGTGCCGATGTTTGATCCCATTTGTCCTCCAAGTCTAGTTGTAGGGGTCTCATTCTTAGTCTGGAGTTGGGAACCAGAAAATGCAAGATGCCATCGACCCCAGAAGTGATGCAACTTGCCGAACGGAGGGCTGCTGAACTTGACGAAGGGGATAGCACTTCTGCTAGATTGATAACAGCTTCTCCTTTGAAGAAACCCCTTTTCCTACGCTGGAGTCCAGAGTAGCCCCTAAGTAGTGAATTTTTTGAATGGGCTGATGGATTGATTTTTCCATGTTCTCATGAAGGCCCAGGCATCATAGTAAGCTCAGGCATATTCGATAGTGTTTTTTCACCATTTGAGGAGATGAGCCCTTCAGAAGCCAGTCGTCAGGATATGGGTAGACAAACAGACCTTGTCGACGTAAAGCTGTGGCTACTACTGCCATGCATTTTGTGAACACTCAAGGTGCAGATTTCAGGCCGAACGGTAGGACTCTGTACTGATAATGCTTTGCTCCTACTATGAAGCAGGACTACTGTGCCGTGGAGCAATTGGAACATGGAAGTAAGTGTCCTGGAGAACTATTGAGCACATCCAATCCCCTTTTTGAAGATGTGGATATATTTGATGGAGCCCCAGCATGCAAAACTTCTCATTTTGGATGCTTTTGTTTAGGAAACGTAGAGCCAGGATAGGCCTGAAACTCTCTTTTTGGCCCTTCTTTTGCACCAGGAAGTACCTGGAGTATACCCCTTTTCTTCGCTGTGATGAGGGAACTTTTTCTATGGCCACTTTTTGTAGGAGAATGGACACCTCCTGACATAACAGTGGTAGTTGGTGAACTCTTGACTTCCCTGGGGGGATGCACTTTGGAGGAGCACGAAAACGAAGTGTATAACCATTCTGCAGTATATTCAGGACCCACTGATCGTTTGTCATTTCGTGCCACTCTTTTACATGTCCGAAAATACTTCCTCCCACAAGAGTGGGTGACGGTGACAGAGGAAGTGAACTTTCATTGCTTGCCGGCGTTCTTAGAAGTTGAGAAGGACTGTCGGGGTGCTCCTCTACCTCTGGCAGGTCGACGTCCCTGATAATGAGATTTGGTTTGATGGTAGTGCCTATGGGACCATTGAGGTGCTTGAACCCACTGAAGAAATGCCCTACGATCGTATGGCCTGTACCGCCATCTGAACTCTTTCCTTTTCTCTAAACCGACAGCTTTGAGAGTGTCCAGTTCAGACTTCATTATGGCCATCTCCTCATCAGTGTGAGGGCCGAACAAAGAATTACCAGACAAAAGGAAGATTCAGGATGCGTTGTTGGGCCTTGGGTTTCAAAGCTGTAAGGCGCAACCAAGAGCATCTTCTTGCGCATAACCCATGAGAATAAAAGTGAGCAGCTAAAGATGCCTCATCAGCTGCCGCACTGATCACTTGGTTGGCCACAAGTGCTCCCTCTAGGAGAATCTCCCCAAAGTCTTGACGGTCTTCTTTGGGTAGTCTTTCTTTGAAGCATTCTAAAGAGTCCCACAAGGCTCTATCATAATGGCCCAACAGAGCCGCTGCACTTGGAACCTTCAACGAAGCTGCTGCAGAGCCGCAAGCTTTCCTCCCCCAAGAATCTTGGGCTCTGCTCTCCTTGTATGGAGGGACCTTTGACGAAATAGCCACCGCATGGGTCTTCCTTGCAGCCGCAATAATCACTGAGTCCGTTGGAGGATCTGACCTGAGTAACAGGGGATCTTGTTATGCTTGCCTGTATTTCTTTAAGATTCTTGCTGGAGCCATTTTTATTGTAGCTGGATTAAGGAAAACATCCATGACTGGTTGTAAAAGACCAGGAACTAGAGGTAGCAAAGGCCTTTGACAAGGACCTCTGAAGCAGAGTCTCAACTATAACAGATGCAGATGTCTGAGGTGCAGACATCTCTACGTTTAGTTTTTGTGCTCCTCTAGCTAGGAAATCATGGAAAGTGTTGATGTCCTCACAGGTGACACTCTGGAGGGTGGACTGTCCATAAGAGTGGGAGAATAATCCCTCTTGGAGGAGTGTGTTGAGGAGGATGACCAGGAGGGAGATCTTCATCTCCTATGATGTCCATGAGAAGCCGATTTACGTGGCAGAGACTTGTCCCTCTGGCGACCCCTGGATGGAGTGGTGGGTGATTGTTCAGCTGCCTGCACCAGCCAAGCCAGAGAGCATCTGTGCAGGGGGCTTGAATAGTCCAATAGCTGTTGAACCTGTGTTGAAGGCTCTTTCTGCCAATGATGAACCGGGAGAAGACACCTGGGAGAGAAGTGAACAGAGGGAGATCTGTGTTCTTCCCCTCGCTGCGAAGATGGAGCCGTGATCTGCGGGGGGATTTCTGTACCTGCCATTCTGGAGACAGAGAAGATGAACTTCTCGACGTCGAGGTGACTTGAGGGGATCCTGCAGTTGACACTGAAGTTTCCGAGAGGTCTTTTGATGTGGAGTGGCCTTTCCTTGAGGTCGAGTAATGTGACGACGACTATAAATGTGAACGTCTCGACGTCGATCGACTATGAGCCACAAAGACCTGCGAGTCCAACAAAGGAGACCTCTGCCTCGACGTCGGTCGCATGCGTTTCAACGTCGACTGATGTCCTGTCGACGGAGACCTGCGCTTTGACGTTTGAAGAGTACCCAACGGAGTACCAGGCCTCGACGTCATACGTGGGGTAGGTGATGGTGAAATCCTTCTCGATGTCGAACCCCACGACGCTGTCGACCGCTGCCTGGTTGAGGGTAACGGAGGGCTGCGCCTCGACATCGAACGCCGTACCGACGGCGGACAGCGGTGTCACGACATTGGGTGATCCCGCCCCAACGGAGAGCGACTCCTCGACGCCGACCGTCGCCCGGTTGACGGAGGGGGAGGGTTTGTCGCTGATGACGTACCTCTATATCTGGAAGTCTTCGACAACAACCGATGTTCTCTCGGCGGCGAGCTCGCCGTAGATGGGATTGTCGTAGACGTTTTCTTCACCAGTGGAGGCATTCTCAGCGCTGAGCCCGACGCCGATGAAGAGCAGACCGGAATCTTGCTTCTGGAAGATGATCTCGGTGTCTCTTTCTTCTGTCTCACAGGAGACCTGCCTCTAGAGGTAGAAGCTTTACCTTTTTCAGAAGGGCCATAAAGGCAAATCCTCTCTCTGTCCTTGAGAGTCCGTTTTGATAAAGACTGACAGTGTGTTGTGGCCAGGAATCCTCAGGATCGTATGTTGCTCTAGGGGGTCCACCTCTCGATACCCCCACTGTCTGGCTAGGTATACACAGACTCAATGAGGTGATCAAGCGGGGGAAGGAAAGGATGGGGACAGCAGTTAGGGAGACCTGTAGAGAGAACGAGACAGGGATCAGCAAACCATAACACAGTATACTTCCCTACCCTAACCCTGCTTCACCCTAGAGCTAGCTCAGAGACCCGGACCTGTAGAGGAAAATAACTGCTCTTCTGGAGCGGGTAGCCAATTAGGCGTGTGGTAGCACTCAGACAGATCTAAAGTGAAAGCAATAGTATGGTTAGCAAGTACAGCCACAACACACAACCAATGTCCTCTGAGAAGAATAACGATGCAGTTCTGACCTACCACTGAGTTAGCAGGTAGGGCTGCGACAGGGGTGCGGAAGAGCCGTCCTCCTGCTCACTCGCTGAACCCCTGCTATTGAATACACAAGAAACACAGATATGACTTCAAGGAACACACGCTACCACACACTCATAGGCAAAACTCAAAGTATGTCCTGCTCACATCCGCAATACGTCTTGGGCTGTGGCAGCACACAACCACATAGCATCAATTAGAACAAAGTATTTCAACACTTGGTGCTGGTGTTTTCTCTGTCTCTACGCCCCTTTTTGAGGAGGGTAGGGTTATGGCAATGTTTCCTGATAGGGGGCCGGACCCCCTGACTTCTCAGTAACAATCAAATAGGTTGTAGCGAGAATAACGCTTTGTTAAAGCATTGACTTTGACTCAGTGGCAGAAAATAGTAGATAGCAGAAAATAGATGAGCGTTTTCCCCCGTACGAACCGCTGCCAGCGGGTTCTTCAACGCGGGAACACGCCCCTTGAACAAGTACCAGAAAAGACACAGACCAGGAGCCCTTTTTCATTAGCTCCGGATAGTATCATACAAATGAATCTGACCTGCAAAGGGCGTAGGTGGGGATCGTCCCCCGTGTGCCTGCAGAAGGTTGCTCCGCACGGAACCACCGATCCGGGTTCCTCCAATGGAGCAACGTGAGGGCTGCACCTAGCCCCTCCACACAAGACAGCGTGCAGAACGTAGAGTAGGTAGTAACAAGGGCGGTGCTCATCGCACCCTTACCAGCCTCTTCACGAAGTTCAGTGTAGCTCTGGGTAAAGAGTTAGCGGCACCCGTGTAGTGCCCAGGAAGCCCTTTGAACGTTTCCTGACTGCGCGTCCTGACGTCACCGCCGTCGGACCCGCAAGGGTTCATGGGGTTTGTAGTTTTGGCCCCTCATTGCGCTCTCGCGCGTCACGGCAGTGTTCCCCTGCCTCCCTCCCCATGGGACGTGACACAGTGTTGGCAAATCTCAGGAACATGAGAATCCGGAAGGCAAAGAATACAGACAGAGTCGGAGTCTGTTTTGGCCTTCTTATTGCCACCGGAAGGACAAGGATCAAAAAGGGAGGGCATTTCTGAGAAATAAAAAAATGCCAAACTCCTGGAAAAAGGTAGACGAATACTCCAACAAAGTAAAAGGGTTTTAAGTGGAAAAAGAATACCATTTCTGACAGAAAAGTCAAAAATCTGTGGAGCTGGTTAACCAGGGTCCTGACTGAAGGAGCCGGAAAGAACTACTGATCTAACTGTCACCCCTGAGGCGGCATGATGGGAAGCTAGGTGTCATGGCTGCCTTAAAGGCACGGTGCAAGTTTTTTATGTTTCACTGTATTGGCTTTCAGCTTTCTATGATAATGAAGTTACAATGCAGCCTATGGGCTAGCAATGCCTGCCTTTACAGGTCTCGACAGAGCCAGCGCGCATGCGCTGCATAGCGTGGCTTTAGTAAGGACTTCCGAGTATGTCCACACGCTCGTGCGTGTGTTTTTTGTTTTGCTGACAGCCTGTTGGCCTTTGCGTGCATCTTTCTAAGAAAGACAGCACGCAATTGGGCAAAGGCGGGGCAAGTCCCACCTTTGCCTGGAATTGTAGCCACCTACGGTTTGCGGTTACGCGCAGCCTCCCACACAGCCCCATCAGTTTCCAATTATCGCGCCCGTGTTTTGCGCTCGCGTTAATTGTAAACAGATGCCGGTCGGGCTGGCCGGCCGCCCCGTGTGCACAGTTCTTGTTACACATGGTTTCTTCCTAAAGACCAAAAATAAGTATGAATGAAGGAGAGTTAAATACATTTTGTAACCACAAACAAGATGTGTGTTTAAACCCGCTTCTCCGAGGACACAACAGCTATGAATGCCCGTCCCAAACCACTCTGCTGCTGCAATACCGCACGATAATCTTTTTTTTTATATATAGAGATATCTTTTCAGCAGGTTTGCCATGACATATGGGTTCTGTTTGCTGCCAAGATAGGTGGGATCGGATCCTTGACTTAGTGCTAAAACTATTCTTGATAAACAGGCAATAAGAAAACGGCGGGTAGATTAACCTTGGTTAAAAAACACGAAAGGCTGGTAATATTATTACATAACAGGAAAAGGAGCTTTTTATGTTTTTTTATGATTGTGGCACACACTTTGCACAACAGCAAGATATGAAGATGCGATCATTTCTACAAAAGGGCTCCCGTGGGAAAACAGTACATGATGTCAAGTGTAGAGATATTTAAGTAACACTGTTTGGAGTTACATTGAGTAATGCGCCTTAATTATGCTATAACTTACTACATTAATGTGCTAGTGCTTTCGCTATTTAATTGAAATATAAAGCTATTGATTTGGAAAAGTACAAAAGGAAACTCGACAGCGTCGTGTGCTTTGAGTTTGAGCACCGATTTGGACCAGGCGCAGCTGAAGCGGCAGCCCATCACCAGTGACCTGATTTCAACTCGTGCTTTTACCATGGTGCCTATATTTTCTCTGGCCCTTGATTTAATTTAAGCAAAACAGTAAGTAGGCAACTCAACAGTAGCCTGGATCCGCGGGGCAGAGGAAGCCGGCTATTTTCTTTTGCTTTCACCTTTGTTTACATGGAAATAAGGAGCCATCCTTTCACTAGCTAGATGCTTCACTTTTCACACCACAATAGACTTGTGCGTCCTGTAGACAGGAATACAAAGCTCTGATGATAAAAATATACCATACAAAAACCCTCACAGGCACAGTCATGAGTACTTGAAGGCAAAGCTGTTTGGGTGGTGATGTCACCCTTATGGATATTAACTGTTGCACATTCAATCTGTGGTGGTGAACTGCCAGCTCAGAGTTCACCCTAACCGAGTCCTCGTGCAGGGTTACAGTTCACCTTCCGGCTGTACAGGTTACATTTGCCAAAACATGGCCTCTGAGCAGCACAGTAGCCTGCCTAGTTGTTGTTGCCAAAGCACAGATGGGTTCTCAATAAACATACTGGCGCACTTGTGACCAAATCTTGAGCCATGCTGGCTATGCACTCCAAGATGCCTACCACAGCAGCACGTGCGCCACCTACATTTTTTCTCATATCACTCTCCTATCTAGAGGGTATGAACACCACAGAGCAGGTTATTTCTGTTATTTCCCATGTTTAACAAATTGTCACGGTTTGAATGTCTCTCTTCAGTGAGTGCAGCCCATAGAGGGGTAGCTACATTTAAAGGGAAAGTCCTGCAAAACAGAGATGCATTGCTGCCAAATTGATATATAAGGTCTTTTTGTTCTGGGTATAATGTTTAATTGGCATAGAATTAATGACTATAGTAAGTGTAGACTCCCCTATAAAGGAGATCCCGACCTGTTAACAGATCTTTTTCCAATTACTCTTATCACAACATAGCAAAATAATTATTGGTCCCAAAGGCGAGACCTATTGGCTATGCCAATGCTTGTTTCACTTTGCAGAGATATGTATTCTGCTGTTCATTAAAAGCAGTTCAAGTGTCCATTGGTTTCCCTGCTTTATTTGGATGTGTGCAAAGATAGGTTCTTTTCAGCATTGCTTAGCCTGCTGTGTTTGGAAGGCTGCATTGTTAGTTTTCATATATAATTTTATATGTTTTCTGGGGTCCCAGCGCATGGGCGGGAATATTCAAGCGCTTATGACTATTGATGAGGATCCCCTGGAAGAGAATGGTTTGTACCGTGGGTCAAGAATTGTGGCACAAATTTAATAGTTTGATGGCACAATGTCTCTTTCCACCCCTGTACTTGCAGATAAGCGAAGGATTAGGTTCTCCACCAACTATATGCTTCTTTTTTCCCACCACACCTGCGTACATTGCAGACACCTCCTTTAGCTGTTCCTGTAGCATGTGCAACAATGGGATAGCTTGGCCTTCTTGCTGACTTCACGTGTGAACACCTCGAACGGAAGCAATATCTCTGTCAGGCATTTAACTAGGTCCCACTGGTCCATCTCAATGATCATGCCTTTCACAGTGACAGCACCTCTTTGCATGACATATTCTTTGATTGGTCTGTACTGTTCAGACGTCCAAGCATGTAATAAGTTGAGTTCCAACATGCTGGCACCTCCTGTATGAGTGCTTTAACTGGCATTCTATTATCACATTGAATGATCCTCAGCTGCTTCCGGGCTGAAATGTGTGCAGATTCTTCTGTAGGTGGACAGTAAGTTGCTGACTCAGTCTTCTTTTTTTGAGAACATCTTGAACAATGATGTTAATGCAGTGCGCCAAACACAGGACTGGAAATAGCCACCATCAGCCATAGCCTTAACTATATTACTGCCATTGTCCGTGGCAACAAAACCAGTGTTAAGCCTTCTTGGTCACAGCCATTCAAAGACCTTAGTGTTAAAGTCTTCCAAAATGTTTGCAGAAGTATCGGATTTCTCCATGGCAAACATAGCTACTGCTGCATGCTTCCGAGCGCCATTAAAAAGCTCAGTAGTGTCAACACCTGCAGATATCTTTTCTCTAACCCCCCCCAAAAGAGATCCAGTGTGCAGTGATGCACATGTAATCAGTGGCTTGGCAACTGGTCCACATGTCTGTCGTCAGGTGGACAGTGTGAGCAGCACTCTACACAAAGCTTGTCCAAGCAATTCCAGTACGTTGTGATGTCACGCTGGAACAGCAACTCTGGCGAAATAGGACCGGCTTGGAACCTTCCATTTCTAGCAGATGGCAGCCACAAATTCAAGACAACCCTTTTTCGGACATGTTGAAATGAAACAGAGCAAGTTTCAAGGGAACAAAGATATGGTGCACAATATTTTGGATCACTGTATCCTTTCAACGTTGAACAAAACCAAACAGCTAATATAAAGGACTTTCGTCCTACTCAGCTATGGCGGATATTATCCCTACCCACTCCAGACGTCTTATGGAGTTTTAGGAGTAGAGGGTCTCTGAGAAAAGCACGACTGAGTTACTTCAGTATCTAGCGTTAAATTAGTGCCTTACCAAACAGTTGCACGCCATGTAGTATTGTTCCTATATCCCTGATAGGCTCAGCGCATTGGAATAACATACACTATAGATTTGAAATAGGACCAAGGTCAGTATGTCTCTATCGAGTATATTAAACTTAATTACTTGTGTGTGCCAGCTAACTCAGAGGTCATTAGAAAATTCTCGAATATACAAGAAGGGATTAGTCTCTGACAACTGCATAAACATGACAACTTTGTATCCCTTTAAAATCGGAACAGTCTCAGAATCGTGGAAACAATAGATAACAGTTTCACTCAGTCAATCGTGCATACTTCGTTTCTACAGAGTTGCACAGAAATAGAGAGACGGGCGTTTCAATAAAAGGGTTTATTGAACAGTCTTATTTCTCATGCAAAAGATACGAATTGCTACAATTGTAAGACAGACTGCGAGGTACAATATGTACGAGGTAAGCAACAAGATAAAATAATACTGCAATAGCATGGTTTGTAGCTATGACATATATTAATCAAAATACATACATAAATAACATAATGCTAAAATGTGATACTCATCTGATGCTTCTAAATTGTTCTACCCCAGTGTACCTAACCTAAGTGCAGTACGAGGTTTGAAGTAGGTGCTGTTAGGTGCTGTTTCTAAAGTATAGCTAGCTATATTTAAGTTTAGCCAAGAGTTGCCAAAAGTTTCTCTAAGTTCTAGTCAGCTCCATACCTGAGAATGAGAGAGGTTGAAATCTCTTTTCTGGACTCAATAGTCTAACCCCCCGCAAGGGAAGTCAGAGAGCACTGGAGCTGGATTCTCTGCGAGGAGGATGGCAGCGTCAGGTTAGTGCATCAGGCTGGAACTCGATCTCCTCCCGAACTTGCCATGGCAAACCGCGTAGTCTGGGTTGGGTCGAATCCTACGGGAACCGCAATTTACCAGGGCAAGTGCTGGTATATTTATACCTTTAAGGTGTCTAGGAATGCCAGTATTGACGTAAAAGTCAGGCAGAGGAACGTCATGAATGAACCCGCTAAGGAATGGATTTTCATGCATACTTAATGAGTTCTTGGAGAAATCAATATTCAAGCTGAGGGAAATTCCTAAAGGCTTAAGGGTCTGGTTTTCCAAGAATGCGTTGTGACGTGGAGGGACGGATGTAGGTGGCCATGCCTGTATTTGGTTTGTACGGACAATGTCTAAATAAGGGCCGGATTTCTATGTCCAAATAAGGGCAATGTGAATTGTACCTATATAAGGGCATAAATCGGGAAACCTATATACGGAATCTAAATCTGCACACAACAGGGCGTGAGGTGGTTGTGGTGGATGTAGGTCGCTGCCGGGACTTTGTAAATATGGCAGCTGGAGGTGGTGTTGGTGGTATCTGTGTTGGTGGTATCTGTGGTGTCACATCCCTCACAGCAATATAGGATGGGGTAATGTCGGTCTCCACTGGGGCGGGGCTAACGTCCATGATGACTGGCTCGTCATCATCCTTCTCTTCTACATCTACCTCCATAACTTTAAGGCTTTCAGGAACCTTCCTTTTCCCTATCTTTGTCTCGTGGCGTGTCTCACTCAGACTGAGTTGGGATCCAAGTGGTGTCTAGATCATCAGAAGGGGGGCTTGATGAACTAACCTTCCTTTTTCTAGCTGGTGATCTGAAAGACAATGGATCTTCTGAAAGAGTGGCTTGCTCTTCTTCCTCAGCAGGATGCTCGATCTCCTGAACTGGCCCTACTTCGGAAAGAACTACTATTATTGGTGGTTGCGGCTGTTCTTGTCCACTTATCTGAGTTTCCTGCACTGACTGGTTACTACTTTGGGATAACGATAACATTTCAACGTAACTGCTCGTCAGCATTGCCATGATTAGACTGGCTTCCTCCGAGACAGACATGGGCTTGGGCCTAGGTTGGTGGGGTGGGTCCACTGATACGGGGGTGCTGCTCCCTGCTTGCTCTCTGGACACCGCTGCTGCAGGCACAATTTTTGGTTTCCAAAATAAGGCCTTTGGTGACATACCGGTGGTGGCAAGGGACTTCTTCTCACTGACAAAATTCTCGGTACTGGTACCTTTCTTCTTTAGGGCCATCTTGAAGCTGTCAGTTAGCAGTGACACTTAGCTTCACAAGTTGAAGAGATGTCTGTGGTCACACATCACGTCGTGTGCAGGCCTTCTGTCTGGCAGTACTGTGGGTGATAACTTGATGCCTGAGCACACATTACTGAAATATTAAGATACAAATCATCAATGCAAATGACAGTGTAGATGTTCTTGGTCTTGGTCTTTTATTATCTTCTTTTGCGGTCCAGCCAACACGTGTTTCGTCGTCCGAGGAGTCAACCCATGATCTCCTCAGGGCTGGAAAGATAATTGGATGAAAAACAACTGTAGTGTGTTGGGAACAGTACACACTATACACAAAGTTAGAGGAGACCCAAATCACAACATCTATCCATTACACCAAACGTATGCCACAAGTTTTTGTCACAAAACTGTTGTGCCTAATTTAGCACAAAATATAAATGTACAGTGTAAATCTATCATATCATTGCAGTGTGATATCGTGGGACATGGTGCACCTATCAATATCACTAAAAGTGCTAGTCTGTGCACGAAAACACCAACTCAGAGAATAAAGCGGTGGGGATAGGAGCGCTTATCTTTAAATCTCTCCCAGTGAAGGTGAGTGATAAATAAAAAGGTTCAAAATCTATATAGGAGAATGTATATTACTGCCTACCTGTCTTGATTAAATAAATAACTTTGAACCTAAAAATAGTTATTGAAGAATTTCATATTCAAAGAAAAAGGACTCCTTGCTCAAAAAACTATAGGCAAATGTCAATTTGAGGATTTTTCTTTACTCTAAATCAAGAAGGTTTAGATGCTGCTTGGGGAGAGAACCTTCTCCAGAAAGCAGTTGCGGTAGATCCTGCGAATTCAGGATCGCGTTCATCACAAAACCCCCGCCGGAACTCCGCTGGTGAACGTGAATGACGTATTGGCGACCGAAAGTTCTTGCGGGACCATACGGACACCTAGCAAATCTAAAGGTGCTCTGATGCCGGCGATCGCGGGCACCCGGTAAGTCACTCTCACATGCGCAAAAACAAATTTCGGACGCGCCAACACAAAAGCCTGTCCAAAGTCTTGCTTTGCCCAAGATGACCTGCAAGGGGACTATCATGTGCTAGGGATAGAAGAACTTCTGAGGTATTACCAACCTCCTGGTGGCGCCATGCTTGGGGTCTCTATACCTAGAGAACAGAAGCCCATCTTCCCAATAGATCCTATGGGAACCATTGACACTTCCTGCATCCTCAGCAGCTTGCTGTCTGAGCTGTTCAAGAGAGGGGAGGATGTCTGCTCAAAATTCAAGTCTTCCCTCAAGAACCCTTCCTGGCCAGGCCCAAGTTCCTCTGGGACAGTTCCTTCACATGGGGCTGACGTCCTCTCCCTCAGGAGACTGACTTTCACTGGGCGTTTGGGAGGAGAATAATTCATTACCCTTTCTGCTCCTTCTCCTAGGAGCCAGCTAGTCCATTGTTCCAGGATCCAGTGCTCCCTCAGTGCCTAGCTGTTTGGCCTGAGCCCTGGTGACAGCAAATGCACTGGCAGAGATTCCCACCTTCTCTGCATGGGTCCTGAACTCCACTTTAGACCAGGCTGAAGTTTCTAAATCATTGCCCAAAAATCTACAGGTAGGTCTGGAGAAACCACATCTCTTTTAGGGCCAATTACCCCACCCCAACTGAGATTAACAACTGACAAGGAGTGATCAGTCCTGACATTGCTGGCGTTGGTCACTTTGTACAGTTGACCAAGTATGATCTGTTCAAGGGATGGAAGTTTCTTTGTCACCATTGTGACAATGGCCCCTGTGTCCATGTAAGCCATAGCTTATTGGCCAATGATCAGATGGTGTTGTCTGTACTTGCCCAAGTTAGTGATACTTACTAGTAAAGTGGAAAGATCCATGCCGCTCTCACAGCCTGAGTTGGTGTTCTGACTAGGCCAGAACCCACTTCAGAACCCAAGGTTAACCCTACTCATCTCTTGGGCGCTGCACTACCACTTGTACTGATGCTGGTGGGGAAGATAGTTGCCTTAGTGGCAGTGGTAGTAGCTTCCTTGGTGTTGACCTTAAGACAATTAGCATCTCTTGGCCTATGGCCTTTTCCTTACACTACAGAGGCAGCCACAAGGTTTCTTTTTAGAGTTATTGGAATTTGGGACTCACCCCCTGAGGCAGGATTTTGGGGACCTTGTGAAAACTCCTTTATGTATTTTCGCTTCTCCCCACCCTTTTCTTGGGCCATAGAAGAATCTTGATTCTTCTGGTCACCTCCACCACCATTATTCTTCTGCTTAACCCTGTTACAGACCCATTTGTCTGCCTTCTTTCCCAATTTTTGGAGAGAGGTCAGATTAGAGTCCACCAGGTACCGGTGCAGTTGTTGATTCTGACAATTATTAAGGATGTGCTCTCTCATCAACAAATTATACAATGCGTCATAGTCCTGTACCTTGTTTCCATGAAGACAGTCTTCCTGAGCCTTATTAGCATTGTCTATTAAATCATCCCAGTCTTGAGTGTGTGCCATCTGTGTGCCCCTAAACTTAACTATATACTGTTCAATATTTAAACCAAATCCATCTATGAGGGCACTCTTCAAGACTGAGTAATTATCAGCATCCTCTTCTCTGACAGTGAGGAGCTTGGCTCTACCTTTGTTAGCAAAGGCGAGCCACAGGATAGCTACCCACTGCCCTTGAGTGACTTTCTGTACTTTACAGACCCTCTCCAAAGCAGTGATCCATTTATGGTTATCAACCCCTGTCTGGTAAGGAGGGACTATCCTGCTAAGGTTCCTAGTATCAAAGGAAGTTTCCCTGATTCTAGGTACACTAGTGCTGCCACCATTGGACTCTAGTCCCAAATTCTTCCCAGCCCTCTGGACTTCCAGGGTCTCCCTATCAAGGGTCAGCTGCTCTTGCTTGAGCTTGAGTCTAACTCAAGTTTGATAAGGTGGTATTCCCTTTCTAAGGAGTCCTCCCTCTTGCTTGAGATGGAGGGTCCCTATGGAATTAACAAAAGCACTGGAATTGACAGAGGAGAATCTAGACCTCCCCTGCATTCTCTGCGCCCTCCCAGGAGGAACAAAAGTGGACCTACATCTAGGGACACCCTCTGTACTATCAGTACTATTCCCTGGGGGATCAGAGATTACCAGAGTGGAGTCATCGGACTCCTCCTGGTAATGCTCAGAATTAAGGTCACTAGGGGCAACCCCTCCTGACCCATCTTCTGGAGCATCCCCACCCACTTTGTTCTGCCCTTCTGACCTATCAGGATTTTGGAGTTCATCTAGCGGAAGCAGCTCTAAGAGTTGCTTAGTGTTAGGGTTACTACCTGGTCTTTAACTTTCTACAGGTACACCGGGTCCTCAGTTTCTGGAACCTGACACCACTGAATCTTGAGGGTTGGGATCCACTGGGTTCCATAACTAAAGACATGGTGACTAGGTGTAGTGTGGTGTTGCATCTACCTACCCTATTGAAAACTAACCTTCCTAGGATCTGAGAAAGGGTTGTGCTAGGCCCTTACCAGCCAATCTGGTAAAACAGTGAAGGCTTAAATCCCAACCACTGCACACCAATGTAGGGGGGCTGGCATAGCATATGGTGCACACCTATTTAAGTGAAGCACTTTGCACTAATCCAGACAACCCTTATGGTGATTTTAGTGGTCTTGGACAACCATAGAAAGCTCTCTAAGTGGTAGCTGTGGAGAGCAATCTTCAGGCTTAGTTCAGAAGGAGTGTTAAGCAGCTTGCTTTACCAGAACTAATCATATAGTGTAGGTTAAACGAAAACCATCCACATGGTGTAGTTATAAAGATAAGTATATTTATTATACACGCTCACTAACACATTGGTATATGTCCTACCCGGAGATATAAACACAATACACACAATATTTCAAATGTAAAACAGTTAAGTAAGCACAAACACACAGTGATCTCCAGGGGGAGACCAAACCATATACTAAAGAAGTGGAATGTGAATAGCGACCAAAGTCGGTACTTGGACCTGAAGACTCAGAGGAGCTGGGGACACAAGGAACCGCCCAAGGTAAGTACCCAGGAACCCCACAGTGGCAGTGTGCAAAGTGGAAACACAGCTGGGTACTCAATGTAAGTCAATGGGAAAGTTGCAGTGTCAGTTTTCAAGAAGAAGGACCCTTCCAAGTGGACCCTGAAAAAACCATTAAAGACAGAAGGTTGGAGAGTCATCCCACCCGTGGATAGCCCAGGAACCAGGATACCTACACCAGGGAAGCCGGGTGCATAGGTGCGAAGTAACGTAGGAAACCGTTGTAGACCACAATGGAGGATTTCAGAAAAGATGCCGCCAGCGATGAAGGTGAAAGAGTCCGGTGGAATCCAAGGATGGATTCTTGGAGAGGAGTACCTGCAAGCAGAGTGGACAGAGTCTATGCCACTTGGGAGTGACCAGGAAGCACGGAAGACCAATGACCACTGATGACGGCATATGCAGGAGAGTTGGCGGTGACCTTGTCGCTGCAGCTGTGGGGACAAGGAGACACTGTGAAAAACCAGGAGCCATTCACAAGCTGTTCCAATTCGGATGTCGAGGAACCAGGGGGTTGGTGTCCAGTGGGAGCATCAACAAGCCTTGGCAGCAGCAACAGATGTGGTAAATGAAAAAGGCCAAAAGTCAAGAGAAGAATTCCCCTATTTGGCACATCATCAGGTGAACTAAAAGATTCTTACCCACACCAAACCATTCACTCACCAGAACAAGCACCCTTGTCTTAACCACATGTGGACTCGTAATGTTTTATTATGTCATTGTTTCTAATAAAATATAGAAATTTTTAATTACGAGTCCACATGTGGTTAAGACAAGGGTGCTTGTTCTGGTGAGTGAATGGTTTGGTGTGGGTAAGAATCTTTTAGTTCACCTGATGATGTGCCAAATAGGGGAATTCTTCTCTTGACTTTTGTCTATTGGTGCTCTACCCCTATTTGTGGCAAAGAGCCCCTCTCTTTTACGTTGTTATATGTAAATGAAAAAGGTGCAGGGTTGGGATCAGCAAGGTCGAAGGGACTCACCAATTGCTGGAGAGTCAGAGCAGGCTCGTGCAAGCATTGGAGCCCGCTGAAGCCAAAGAAAACCTTCAAGAGGACCCACAGGCTTGATGAACAGGAGTCACAAGAGGACCTCGAGCAGTTTACCAAAGATTCAGGCCAACGGTGCAGAGGATGCAGTGAGGACGAAGATCTTGGCAGAAAGAGATGCTGGAGGCTGGAGCTTCGCTGCCTGAAGATCTCTGGAGGACAGAGTCGACAAGCCTTGGCAAGTGAATGCGTTGTACAGGGGTACTGTTCTAGCAGTTCCGATGAGGGATACTGGCCTCAAACTTGCTGAGAAGACAGTGCAGGCCTCGAGGGAGTTGCAGAAACACCAACTGTGTTGCTGAGCCTTTTGAAGCACTTGGGACGTCAGAAGCAGCAGACCAGTCAGCTTAGTTGCAGTGCCTGCAGATGCAGGGGAGTGACTCCTTCACACCAAGGAAAAATCCTTTGAGTGTCTTTGATGCCCTTAGGCCTGGAGAAGAACCTGGATGAAGCACAGGCACAGATGATGCAGAAGATTGGCAGGACGATGAGACCAGGAGCAGCAGGAGCCTTCCTTGATGCAGTCTCGTTTCTTAGGCGAAGTCCAACGAAGTCCATAGTGCCCAGATGGTAGAAGTTGAAGTGGTTTCCGATCTGAATCTTGTCCCACAACGAATCTGAAGAGCCACCCACAGGTAAGCCCTTAAGTACCCTACGGAAAGGGTTGGGACGATTGAGGGATCCCTCCCAGAGGAGGGGCTGGACAGAGGGGAGGATACTCCCATGTCTTTTGTCCAGTTTCGCGCCAGCAAAAAACCAAAGGAAATGAACCCCAGTTCAGACATGGCCATATGCAAATCAGTCTGACCCTGTGCCTCATGGGAACAGTCCAGCCCGAACTGCCAAGCCATGTCTTCCCTGGACCGAAAACAAGCTTCCTAGGACCGGTTTCTGGCATTTCAGCCGTCTTCAGCCAGGCTTGCTTGAATCCAGTGGCAAAGTGAGCAAGGGACTCACGTCTGAGCATACCCTGCCAACTTATGGCGAACATAGCAAAAACCAAAGGAAATGATGGACGGAGTGTTGAACATTGCAAGCACTCACCCCCAGTCAACTGATCTGGGTTTGATCCATCACCGTTCTTTAGCCACTCTGCCACCCCAGTTCAGACATGGCTATATGCAAATCAGTCTGACCCTGTGCCTCATGGGAACAGTCCAGCCCGAACTGCCAAGCCATGTCTTCCCTGGACCGGAAACAAGCTTCCTAGGACCAGTTTCTGTCATTTCAGCCGTCTTCAGCCAGGGCGTCTTCAGCTGTTGGTTGCCAGAGCGGCAACCAACAGCTCCCTGGACTGGTTCCAACTGGAGTATGCAAGGAGGGCACCAAATGTGCCCTTCAAAGCAGTCTGGTGGTGCTGGCAAGCACCCCCACCCAAGCTCAATGCACTAAGTCATGTCGTGTAGGAGGCCACACCTCCCTGTGACAGGAAACCTATTGTTCTACCTTCCCCTGCTCAGCTCAGCAGCAGGATGGCAGAATAGAGCCTGTGGTCGGCAGCAGCACTAGCTTGCTATTAGACCCTGAAAGGCTGGTACTGGAAATACAGGGAGGATCCCTAGGGAAGCCACTCAGTACATGGGATCCTACATCCAACACTGGAATCAGTATGGGGGTAGGATTCCAACATGTTTGATACCAAACCTGACGGGTTTCGATGCACCCACTATATAGTTAGACATCTCGGAATTGACTTGATGTCCACTATATGTATTAAATGGCTGACGGCTCTTACAAAGCCTGTAGTATCGATTCTGGGGTTTGTCTCATGCAGGGCACCCTCACACTTGCAACATAGCACCCTGCCTTCAGGATTGAAAGGCCTGCCTTAGGGGTGACTTATAGGTTTTAAGCGCAGTGACCCCAGATATAAGGGAAATTATATCTGTCGTAAGTGGTGCTAGCACCAACTCACACAGGTTGCAATGGCAGGCCTGTAGTCACAGTTTGAGTGATCTCACATGGGTGGTATAATACATGCTGCAGCCCATGGGAGACTCCTGGTGTACCTATGCCCTGGGTACCATTGTACTATATACTAGCAACTTAGCAGGGTACACCACTAGTCAATTGGGAAGGTACCAAAGCACTTACCATAGTCGAATTTAGGGAGAGAGCACAGTGACTGGGGTCTTGATTAGCAGGTTCCCAGTCAGACTAGTCAGAAAACAGTATAAAACCAGCAAAAAATGAGGGTAAGCATGAAAGTAGATCCGGCTTTCCTACAGTGGTTACCTGCGAGAGCCCTGTCTGGAGACACCAACTGTAGTTGGTTGCCGATATGCTGGTTGTTGGTAGCCTTGCCGATATTGTGGTTGAAAGACTGGTACTGTTGGGTGCATTGAAAAGCACCTGTTTATCCAGAGAAACCCCTTCCACGTGCTCCCCGAAAGGGCACCTTACAATACTGCGCCTAAATATAGCTGCACCTGCTAGTTGTCTAAAGCCTGTGGTGGCTATATCCATGGCGCAGTCTATTATTTCAGCAACTGTGCGTTCCCCCTCTGCTAGAAACTTTTGAAATTCCTGTTTATTTTCCTCAGGGATGAGATCCAACATGGTCCCGATGTCGGATTTGATCATCCAATCATTAGGGCACTAGTATCTCGCACAGTAATTGCCGACATGGATGAGAATTGCTTTCCAATTGTATCTAAGTGGCGTCCTTCCTTGTCCAGTGGGGACGTGATGGGGGTTGAAGCATTCTTTGATCTCCTCTGTGCTGCTTGGGAAATTACTGAACCCGGTTTGGGATGACCTGTAAGGCATGCGGGGGAATCCTCAGGCGCCCTGTATGTGTCTATGCTGGGCAATACAGGTACCACTGTGGCTGGTGACTTCACAACTTTAAGGCCATCTTGCCAGAAATGGTTGATGATGGGTATAGACCTCATTGACTTCCTGGATTGTTCTTTAAAATCATAAAGGAAGCAATCTGATTGCTTCACTATTGTGGGCAGGTGAGATCTAGAGGCAGCCCTATCGTTCAAATTATGAAATCCTCCCATATCCTCCGGTGGTGAGTCCGAAGGATGATATGGAGGTGG